>NC_060143.1:28772014-29377264 GCF_021461385.2 Schistocerca piceifrons
CCATCTCGTCATGAATCACGCGGCTCTTCGTTGGATCTTCTCTATCTCCTTTATAAGTCCTACCTGACAGGGATCCCAGATAGATGAATAATATTCAAGAATCGGGCGAACAAGCGTCTTATAAGCCACTTCTTTCATGGAAGAGTTACATTTCATTAAGATTCTGACAGATCACCATATTGAACGATCCTGAAAACCGTGGTAAGTAATAATGCTTAAAATACCATTTCTTAACTCTCTCATGTATAACTCTGCTTCGGTGGGGGACAGTAGCTCAGTTGTTAATATGATGCTTGAGATGTTTTTTGCGTCTTGATAACGTCTTTCATTCGTCGTGGAAGTCCTGAACACTGCTGGTCTGCCTGCCTCACGACATGACAAGGACACCCAGTTCACCTGCAATAGAGGAAGGAGGGGAATAGTCCGTGAGCTTCCATCAGTCTTCGTGTGATATTTTATAGTTTTAGGCTATTTTTATAACAAACTGAGGAAAGGGTCAAGTCCACAAAAAACTACCAATTTTCTGACTGCTCTCCATTAAAAGTTTTATGTGGCGTCATATTTCTGACTTAATGTATAAACCCTGAATCACACGTGTTGTAACGTTCTTTTGTGTTCGCAGGTGCTATACAGCATTTTATGCTGTCTGTGTCTTCCCTGCAGGAGGAAGACACGTGGTTTTGGGGACAAATCAAAGAAAGGGCGTTCGACAGAAGTCTATAATGACCGTAAAGTGGACATGGAGAAGGTGAGCATTGAGCAACTCCAAGGTCTATGAAAAGCCCCACAGTGACTCGAAAGACCATTTACATTCAAAGTTAATATCGTCACTGCCGCAACACCACACTGAATCTCACTGTATCGGTTTCTGGACTCGGCAAGACTGTCGTAGCTTCTGTAGTCGCAGTGAAGTGATCGTCAAAGGACAGCTCCTTGTTTAGAACACACTCACTGCACCCTGTTGTCAATACATTTATAGCGACAGTGAAACAAATGTGGATCGAAGCACACATACAACTTCGTGTTCGTCAGCCCCATAAGACTGGCCGCCCTCTTTCCTGTGGTTTTCGGATCACCGTCATAGCTATACCTGCTTACATAAAGAACTGATAAACATTGATAATTAATGTTTGGAAGTAAGCTAGTAAACTGAACTGATGAAAACAAAACACTAAAATTACGAACTAGATTCTCAAATTTCGAATACATTTAGCCTTCTTCCTTTTGCTTTATTAGTCTGACATGACAACCTGCTCGCGAACGGGGCTCGACCGAGATTTATCGCTTATCGGTAGTGATCGCCCTAATCATTTCGGCTATACATTCCCGCATCCCAGACCCACTAACGTTTCCTTATGTCACATGTTACCCATATTTTCTATTTCCGCACTTTGAGATTCATGAACAGGACAGACAAATTTTTGCAATCGTCATTTTAGCCCATCGACGCAAATATAACAATCATTTACACAATCTCTGCTTTTACGGAGTCTGTATATTGTAATACGTGTATGCAGATGTTAACGGTCTGGGGGAAGAAAACTATACACTTAAGTTCGCTGTACTAGGACGCAGTTTCTATACGCAACGTCACCATCAGTTACAACGCTGGCGACAGCGGCATGCTGTCTTTGAGAAATAGTACTTTTCTTGCAACAATTAATCTATGAGAGCCTCAGACGTATATGTTATTAACAACCGTACAGGATGTACTCAATCTGATTCGGCAGAGGATTTAGTGTAGCATTATCACCATAAAGCTACATTTTTGTTAACAAGCTTTTATGTTTATGACTGCCTACATATCTGAAATTTCGTTGCAAATTAAAATTGTGTGCAACACCGTGACTCGAACTCGGGAACTTTGAATTTCGCGGGCACGTGCTCACCGACAAAATTAACAACACATGACCAACGACCCGTCCTCACAGTTGTACGTCCACCAATACCTCATCTCCTACCTTCCAAACTAACATAACGGCAAAGGTCTCATGTTCGATTCTCAGTCTGGCATATTCTGGCCTTCATATTTCACTAGGTGTTTCGTGTACATATCTATGCAAATTTGATTCACATGTCTGAAACTTTTTGAATACATACAATTTTTTCCTTTGAAGTTTCTGATTAAATATTACAAAATGCTGTAGCAGTAGTGACATTAACGTTCCTATCATTCTGATTATCGCTTTCCATAAAAATCTTACCTCACCTTTTCATTTTGTAGCTGTCAGTTCTCTAACTTATTTGATGTCTTAATTTATAACTGCCGTACGTACCACCACACTTCACATTGCAAACGTCACAACTATCGACAGCTTACTTTATACAAATCTGACCCAACCTGGTAAGACAAGTGTCTAAAATATTCACATCTATTAGAAACACAACATCCCATGTGAGTCGTAATAGTAAAAATAAACCACCCACACTTTCAGGTGTATGCTCGCTTGAGAAAGAAGAGGGTGGAAGAAGTACCGTCTGTCTTCGAGATCTTTCCCTGTCAATGGAACCCAGAATCCGCCAGTCGTATTAAGGATGGGGAGAAGAGTGTGGACTATCCGCTGCAGGACGGCTGTGCACAGGTAAGTCAACATCAGTACCACTACGTAAAGTAAACACGAAGAAAGTATAAGAGAGAACAAGAACGAAGAACAACAAAATAAAGTTCAAATTGTACCCTTTGCGGAATCTATTACTCTTCCGGATAACTCTTCCATTTGTAGAAGAAGGACTAAATAAGAAATGCATCTGATTACAATCCAATAAGACTATCGTGCACTGTTTTACAGGAACGTAAGGTAAATGTAAGGTGAAACGCAATTGTAGTACTCGGTCATTAAGCTTCCACTGTAACATTGCTGGAGGTTCCGAATGTATCACTCGATTGACACGTAATACAGTTCGTCGGAGCTCGACCTTCACCAAATGAAAAACGAAGGTTAACAGTTAATTCAGTCCTACGAGGTCTCGCAAGGGCTTTCGACGTGACACCCTAAGTCCGCACTCAAGATACGTCCGAAGGAAGAGTTAGTTTGAGTACCTGTTCATAAAACTAAGCAGTTCCATACACTAGTATAATTTATGCCATCGTTAAAAAAAAGACGAAATCGAAATTTGTGTGCAGTAATCTGAGGAAGTAGTACGAATCCATTGCGTAAAAATGTTGGCATGCCTGAGTGATGTAACGTAGATTACAGTTCCAATGTCTGTGACGCTTTCCAAGACCTCGTGCAGGAGAAGGTTTAGATATTGAAAAAATAGTTGATATGAAGATAAGTAGCTGCAACACACCATAGGGAGACGTTGCAGAGGGTCATAGAGTGCGGAGACCCTTAAACAAAAGATAACAATGCTGTCGTAGAATCCTCCTGTAGTCTTCCAGAATCGGAATTCAGTTGATTGGGAGCCATCACGTGAATTCACGTGATGATGGGGAGAATAAGCTAAGAGAAATTACTGTGGAAACTGGGAGAATTATTAAAATGAATTTACATTTTCGTTAGTAAACTCTCTCCCTCTCAATTCCCTGCGTATTTCAGAATGTACTTGCACTTCAAACTTTTTTGGTGTAGTGTCGTAACTACTAAACAACAAAAAAGCATCACAAACGATAACTACGAAACATACTGTACACAGTACATGGCGTTTTTAGATCATAAGTTCCCTGACTGTTATCATTGTTCGTCGGGGTTTAATCATGTCACACTACGTCGGCAATAAGTTGCTTCTTCTATTCTAAGCATTGCATATTTTCACAGTTTCACCTTTCTAGTGCCTGGTTAACTGTTCCAAGATACCATAGCAGGAGTCGTACCAAACTAGACTTAACTCGACTAAGTGTGCTCCATAAACATCTTTTCTCGGATTTTCACTCTTGTACCTCTCACTTCTCTACCTTATTCGATAACTTAGCTTTTAGCACAGATGAATAGCACCGCGTTCAAATTCTTTAAAAGCTACACTTTTGGGCTGCTTATTTAATGTATAATCTGTTTAATTATTACAGGTCTGATATCTAAACTTTTATATATGCCATGTCAATGACGTGTTGCCTGAATTAATGCTGGTAAAAACGAAACTCCCACAGGTTGGTGTACTTGGGCGCTTCAAGGTGCAAAATGTGGCAGAAGAAATTCCAACGCTTGTTGCCCCCGACGGCCAGCTGCCTGCACAAGCTCGCAACCGCAGGAAGAGACGACAGAAGAAACACGAGCAGCCCCTTGATGTAAGTCATTATCATTACTGCCATGAAAAACAAGCAGTTTGTATCTCACATGCACTGCGGATTCAGCTACTCTGCCAGATAATATTACTGCGAAACGCTCAACCTCCATAGACGCCATTATCAGTGATGATAATCTCAAACCTCCCGCAGGTGGATTTTACTTGGGACTTCGGCGAGGAAGAGGTGGCTGGAGATATTCCACGTTCTGAGGACCACACTTGCAAAATGTGTGCTGAACCGGAAATGTTCGCGACGAAACCAAAGATAGAATTGCAGGATGCGCCGCAGGAGGGCCGTACTGAGGTAAGTCAGTGCCATTACTACCACGAATAGCTGGCAGGAAGAAACGGCCTGACATGGCGACAGCGGAGGAAAGCCAATTACACCTCCGTTGCATGCATTGCAGAATCACCCACTCTTCGTGATTCCTTTTTTTTTCGAATCTCTTTCGCTCCAGACATGGCTTCATGACTTTAAAATGGGCCCATTGAAGGACTATACAAGGGATTCACTTTATTACAATCCAGTAATACTAACGGCCATTGGTTACAGGACGTTAGAGTAAACTTAAGCTGGAACGCAATAATACTACGGAGATGCAGTTAGCTTCAGTTGTAACACTGCCATGAGTTCGGAATATCACTAGCGTGACACATGTCAGTGTATAAGATCTTGAGATGCCCCGATTATAGACGACAGTCTTGGTGATTCACAACTGACCGAACTCTACTGCTGGTCTTCTGTCCGGCTACCCGCCTCCCTGTACAGTAAAAGTAGACTGCCTATGCACAGAATCGTCTCGCCAAAACACACTAAACAGAGATATTACTGCGAAGACCTAGAAGTGTTTAAGCGAATAACTGTGATGCACATCTGTAATTGTGTAAGCGTCGTTAGGCAAATCTGTTAGTTCAAATACTCCCTTGATTCGGATATGTCATGGGATGTGAGGCCAAGAGCGGGAAACAAATGAGTGTAAATACCATAAATTAACATGTTATGTAGGAGTAGGGGACAGCTAAAGTACACAGAAAGAATTGTAACACCAAAAGGATTGTTGCCGACGAGAAGGTGAATGTGCCAGTTCATTAAGCTTCATAACGGGTACGATGGTTCGATTCCTCGTAAAAGTTCGAAACGAACTTATGAAATATTCTGTGACATACACAAAGGGCACTCCACGGGAACTCTTGATCTACCTTCGAACTTACCTCCCACACAAAGTGCTTCAGTTACACTTTCGTGGGGTCTGTTTTGCCCTGTTGTGATACTGCCGACGGTTGTTCTAATGTTGAGGCTCACGCGATCTTGCAATTAGGTTCTTAATGCACAATATCGGGATGAGTAGACTGTAAGAGTACAAAAAATTGTAAGAGCATAAGAGCAGTTGGCAAGGGCCAAGTGGAATCAATGGCACAAGCCATAATGCGAGAATGAAGGGTGGCGTAGTCATCTCGGTACAGCTTATGACAGACTTACTAGCAGAACTGAACCATATGCCATCCTGTCTGTAAGTCCAAAGCGGTATTGATCATTGTTAATACCCAAGTTAAAGATGATTAGTATTGTATTACGACTTCTTTAGTATATAGAAATTTATAAAAATGAGTAAGGCATAAATTTGGTTTTCTGCCCAGAGTAATAGTCTGCCTTCGTGGCTAAACTGTTTAAAATGTGGATGTAACAACGTTGTGGATTACCTCTTGTCACAGGCTGAGCAACGTCTCAGAGGCAAACTCTACAACGAGCATTATAATCACGTAATCCGAAGAAAACTATCTGCGATATAGGACATATGTAATAGTCTTTGCTAGAAGATTGCGCTTCTTAGCCGCAGGAGAGTATTATGTGTGACCAGTGTCCACTTCAAGGACTTAGTGTAACTGAATAACTTAGCAGGAGACGGAAATTTGTGTGATCAGTATTATGTAAGGGTTTCGCTTGTTCTGCCAAGCTACAGCAAGGATGCATCCAGTAGGAAAGCACACATGCTGTATCACCCGTCGTCCATTCCCATATCTAGACCGAGTTTAATAATGACCTCGTCAACGATGGGATGTTACGTTTCATTCAGGCACGCTCCCTTCATGGCGGCTGACATAGCAGGCACTTTCCACATACTTGTGCGCCCTGCCACAGTTGCGCTGCTAGAGAGGCGTCGGATAATACCTTTTCAGATTAAATATTGTGTCGTTGATGATGATACATTGGTTATCTGATATCCTAGGGAAGTCAACACTTTACTGAATGAGGCGATCTGGAACAGATGGGGTATCGTTAAAAATGCTCCTCACACATATCATCTGAATTGATTTGACTGAAGAGAGTGGCACCTATAAATGTAGACAAAATAGTTCCAAGTGATAACACAGCGATATTGCTAGATGAACACGTATGAGCATTGGATGAGTACTAAAGCGTGATATAAATGTAAACAGAAAAGAATTATTAAAAGATAACAGTTGATGAGAAATAAATTACTCCACAATGTGAATACCCATAATGCATTTCGAAGTAATTCTATTTCGTGGAGACAAAGCATAAGAGATCAGCTAAACACTTTTATTTATAAGAGTGATTAATTATCTGGACAACTGATAAATATACTATTACTAACTCCCAACGATATAACTATTATTGTACATATTATGTAACTACCCTATGATTCAGAGTGTAATAGATAAGGAAATCAAAGTTTTCTTGAGCGAATTCCTTTGTTTACAGTTGACTGCGAGCTTTACTGTGTATTTGGTGTACTTCTGTATATGCTTTATTGTAGACAGTAAACGAACAACCATCACAAACATTGCATACCACACTGATCAAAGACAATGCATATTGTTAGATCATCACTCTCTTAGCTGGTTTCATTCTTCTGCATAGTACAATCATTTTGTATCGCTGTGTGCACCAAGCACTGCGTACGAAATTACCTGCTTCTTATATTCCAACTTCTGCGTATATTAACAATTTTTACTTACAAGTGCCCAATTAACTATTCCTCGCTGCCTTACCAGATTTCACGTCAACCTACACATAATTCGTTCCCACACCTTTACATTTGTGGACCTCTCAGTTCTCTACCATATGTGATACCTCTCTTTTTGACAGACATCTGTGGCACCGTTATTCACTTTTATTACAACCTACACATAGGGATGCTTACTTAATATAAAATCTATTTAAGAAAGTTAGTGTCTAAGGTTTTTTACGTGTTAGATATATGCCTTTGTAGCTGAGTCAGTGATGATAAGGTCAAACCACCCACAGGTCGGTGTCATTGGGCGCTTCAACGTGACGGTTGTGCCGGAAGAAATTCCACCGATTCAGGACGACGATTGTAAAGTGACTGTGGAAACTGAGATTACTGCCAAGGAACCAGAGATGGAATTCATTGATCCACCACGCGAGGATCCAGTTGAGGTAAGTTAGTATTATTAGTGTAATGAAGAACTAGCAGGAATAAACGGCCACTAAGTTTGGAGCGAGGGAATGGCAGTTGTATCTCAGACTGTCTCTATTACCAAACCAACGAGGGCTTTTGTTCAGTCGAAAGTTTAATGTGAGGGTGGGTCGGATGGCAGACGGAAGATTCATGGATATTTTCATGACCAATCCTTAGACTAAGTCTTTGGGATATAATCTGCCATGCACCTTCAGTTTATCTTCACTCAGATTAGGCCTCTGTGGCACAGTGATAATTACCGAATGTTTCTGAAAAAAATGGTTCACATGGCTCAGAGCACTATGGGACTTAACTTCTGAGGTCATCAGTCCCCTAGAACATAGAACTACTTAAACCTAACTAACCTAAGGACATCACACACATCTATGCCCGAGGCAGGATTCGAACCTGCGACCGTAACGGTCGCTCGGTTCCAGACTGTAGCGCCTAGAACCGCTCGGCCACCCCGGCCGGCTTTCAGAAAAGGCGATGGGTAACGTAACAAGCCAAATGACGGTAAACGTGTTACCATGTGATATGATAGTAAGAACCGACAACGAATTTACAGAAGAGTGGGATAATGATAGTGTGTTGAATGTTAAAGTTTAATGAAACTACTGTTCGTGGAGATGTAAGAACAGTTCCTATATTACTTACATTCAGTCGTCACTACTACCAGAATGTAGGGGACAGAATTTTTTTCGTGTAAGGCTGTGTCTATTTATCCTCATCCACTGTTTTGTTATGAATTTCAGGGAACTATTAGAGAATCAATCTGTGGCACAGCTTTTGCCCTTAAGGTCTCCTGCCTGAAGAATGTCGCCATGCAGCTCGCCACACTAGCCTCTCCTGCGAGAGCCCCTTCGTTTCTTCATAACTATGACAAGCGACGTTCATCTGAGTCCACTTATTGTGCTGAAGACTAAATCTACCTGCACAACTTTACATCCCCTCCACCCTTCATGTCCACACTCACACATCCCTTTATTACCTGTCTGATGCCCCCCGAAGCTTTATGACACATCGTATCAACAGATCCCGCCTTTTATTCACTTTTTGTCATAAAGTTATTTCACCACCAGTTCGATTGAGTTCCCCCATCTAAGCCACGCGTTCCGTCCATTTGATCTTCAGCATCCTCTTCGAATATCTCATTTCAAAACAATCTATTCTTTTCCGCCCTGAAATTTTTATCGTCAGCGATTACTCATCTAGAACGCTAGACTACGGACAAATACCTTCAGAAAAGACAATCTGACTCCAAAATTTATATTCTTTGTTAACAAATTTTTGCTATTGGTGTTCTCAATTGTACATCTTCTGTGCTTCAGCATTAGTCTGCTGTTTTGTCGCCCAAACAGCAAACCTCATTTGCTCCTTTCAATGACATTTTGTAATCCGTTTCCCTTCGCAGTTCTGATTTTATTTACTGCATTTTAGTGCCCTAGTTTCAGTTTTTTTAATATTCACCTAATTTCTTTTCAAGACAGTACCCATTCCATTCAACCAATGTCCCAAGTAAGTGCAGTTTCAGATAGAATTACACTGTCATTGAGTAAAGAAAAAGTTTTTTTTTCTCCCATGTTCTCCCATTTTCTCTCTCCGTTCCATGTTCCTGCTTCCTTTCACTATTGCTTGCCGAATTTATACACTGAATAACATGTGGAATAGGCTGAAAACCTATCTCATTCCGTCTCGTATTTTATCCCTGTTATCTTAAGAAAAGCAAATGCTAACTGTGTACTGTGTCCCTACTTATCCTAAGGCAATTCGTCTTTCCTTTCGATAATATTCACTCCAAGTTGGTACCCTTTGTTGTACCTATCTATACACTGTATCCCAGTTTCAGTCTTTCTTCCTTTGCTTCATGCCGGCCGAAGTGGCCATGCGGTTCTAGGCGCTGCAATCTGAAACCGCGAGAGCGCTACGGTCGCAGGTTCGAATCCTGCCTCGGGCATGGATGTGTGTGATGTCCTTAGGTTAGGTAGGTTTAACCAGTTCTAAGTTCTAGGGTACTAATGACCTCAGAAATTGAGTCCCATAGTGCTCAGAGCCATTTGAACCTTTGCTTCATACTGTCTTGCAAACTGAGCTCTAGGTATTCGCTGGCGTCATACAGTTTTCCTCAAAGTTTTCTTAAATTTTCCTATGTGTAGAATCTATCGTTCACAAGGTCAAGCTTTGAATTTCTTCTCCATTATTTTTAGCCTTGTGTGTTCACATCTGACGGCTTAATTTTCTATATTTTGATATTTTCCTCTGTCGTGAGTAAAATTCAGTATCAAAGGATTTGTTCTGGGCACTGTGTCTTTTTCTCCATTTGATACTACGCTTTTCTCAGTATTTCATCTCTCAAAACCAACCATTCGTCTTTTTTTTTGCTATACTTCCTCCTTACTTAGTCGGTGGATGCTTAAGGTTCCCTTTAAAACAATAGATACTGAAGAAGTTTTAACTTATTTAGAACCGATTTCCTTCATTTCTCACCTTCCTGATAATTCTTATACTCCTGTATGCAGTTAACATCTGGTTCTAAACATCTGTCTTATCACACACAACCTATCTGAAGCAGCCTGATATCACCAGATTTCTAGAAGATATACATCCTCCTTTCACGTTTTTTAACCCACATTCAACTGATTTCTGTGTAAATTTTACCAGGTGACTTTCTCTTTAATAATTTTCCCATAGTTCCCGTTGCCCTACAATTTTTCCCTCTCATGCTTTTCCTACTGTCGAATTCTTGCCCCCTCCACAATTACATTTCTGCCTCTTTTGATGCAACGACTAATTTCTTCTAGCTCAACCTCTACTATTTACATCTCCTAATGATCTACAGAGCTGGAAGCCTATTGTACTAACATAACGTAGGTGTGGGATTCGTGATTATCTGGATACGATATCACGTTCACTAAGTTATTCGGCTGCATTCCTATTTTGTTGTCCATAATTAGATCAACTCGTGAGAAATTTCCTCTTGCTTTCAGCTGTTGAAAGTATTCATACGACAAACCCCACCCACTGACCAAGTTAACTCTCTTGAAGAGGAATACATGTATCAATGGCCAGTGTCTAATCAGGACGCAAATGATGACTTTATGTTGCCTCGCTGGCGGGAATGAGACTCATCTCAGCCAGGTAGTGGGCTTCATCAGCCACACCCAGCCAGTCCTCCTCCCAGTGACATGGGACTCTGCGGCTCCACAGTGAGGCAGCTGCGTTAGTGGCACTCTACAACGCGTCGACGCAGCCAATGAGTGGTCTTTCTTGGTTGCTACATCCATAATTTAACTACATCAGACTCCCTCCTGCACTGACACCCAGCATAAATCACATATTACCGTATTTGCTTTAAATTATGTTGGGTGTCCTGAATGCAATGAAGTCACTTCGTGCAAAATGCACTCAATAAGTAGCTGTGCACAGAGGGAATGGGGAATGGGGGAATTTTGGAGCACACATAAGAGCTGAAATCACATAATGCTTATAACTGACGCGTAGTTCTTCATCGAGTAGCAGTACACCAACGAGCTGCGCGGATCTCAGTAGAGAAGATTGCTTGGAAGGACTTACTGTGAAAGGACGACTTACGTGATAACGAAACAGAAATTATTTCAGTGTTTCGCTAGTTACAGCTTCATAGACAATAGGTTGATCTTCAGCGGTACCACATTGTACTGTATGCGATAACAGAAGACTACTGTTTGTTCAGCGGTACCACATTGTACTGTATGCGATAACAGAAGACTACTGTTTTTAACCATTTACTTCTCTTTCATTTTCTTAAAGATTTCAGACGTGCTGCCTTCATTGAAGGCTGGGCTTCTTGTTGTTGTGTCTCAGTATCATTTTAGAGCTTGTCGGACATTATCATGACATTGGCCTCCAGTCCTATTGGGCTCCTCTGGTTCTGGCTATGCTTATTCTATAACTTGAAAGCTTCTATCACTGCCTGTGAAACTCTTGCCTGGTGCCATTTTTTCGGCTGGACTGATCCCATATATTTTAAATGTCGTGAAGTTGATCTAAGATTTTCAACTTCTTCGAGCAGTTTTCTGCTACTTTGTTCAGTCAGCTCATGACTGTATTAAGCTCATTATGCAGGTCCCTGGTTCTAGTCGAAAAGTGTTCTCTCGGAATGAGTCTCAAGCACCTCCAAGAGTTTTTTATATTTGTCTGGCATACTGTGCCGTAAATACTTCCGTATTTCATGGCCTTAACCATCAGTGCGTTACAATGTCTTATTTTTGTATTGCCTTTCACGTTTCCGCTTCCTAGTTATCTATGTAGGGCACGAATTAGGCCGCTCATCTTCTCTTTCTTTGCTTGTATGTGTGACCTGAATGTGAATTCATTGCCTAGTAAGACACCTAAGTACCTGACCTGGTTGGTCCACTGTATCCGTGTATTACTGATTCGCAGTTGGACCATGAGGCTTGGTCTTCTTCTGGTGAACACGACTGACCCATTTTGATCCGCACTTGGAGGTATTATGTTACAATTTGTCCGCTGCTATGTGACAGTTAGCTGCCTCTGAGGGCGGCCTGTCACTGCTTTCACTCTATCTCAAAACCATTTACTAAATTCCTCAAATTTGAAGTTTATAGTTCGTAGCAATGTTGAGAGCCCATGTGTAATGGCTTTATTTCTTAGCTATTACCTACTGTGAATGTTGCTCAAACTTGCATTTCTTTGGTGCAGCACACACGAAATGATGAGGATTGTAGCCCCCATTAAGTCTTTGTTCATCACGTGTCTGGATATACTTTACTACTATTATTTTGTTACCTAAATTATAGTTGATAAATGTGTTGTCGCCACTATAACAATCATGTCATGTTTGCCTAGGTGGACCCTACTGACAAGCAAGAACCCCGAGGAGATTCGGAGGAGGGGGCAGCCAAGGACCCTAGCAGCCTGGCTTCAGGTGCTGCTCCCAACCGCTGAAGAAACAATTCATTTGTTCTATCAGTTTTCGTTTGTTCTTTTTTCTTTCGTTCCAATTATTATTTTTTGTTCAGTTTCTTCGTTTTCGTTTTGTTCAAACTATTATTTGTTCCATTTTCTTAGTTTGTTTTGCGTTCAAGTTATTGTTTGTTCAGTTTTGATGTTTCATTACCAATCTTTGGAGCAGTTAGAAACAAAAAAATAAATCTTTTGTTTTTCGTCAGCTGTTGCCTCGCTTTTTACGTGTGTAACTGTAAAATGATAGTTACTGAATAGACTTTCTACAAAGTTCCGTTTTCGAGTCCTTACTAACAAGCAACAATAAATGCTACACATTTAGAAAAGTTACCTAAGTTAGCAATAATAAATGAAATAGCCTCTGGCCTCAAGGATGGCTCTTCTACTCTCTTCCTTTCCGGAACTGATAGTCTCACCTTCAGGCACACCTTAAATACACAAATAATCAATGTTAGGCATTATTCCCTCGCAATAACACGTGCCTGTCAACCGCAAGGTAAACAAGCAAGCCCCATGTCCACAGGACCACACACAATGACACCTCACTGTTTGGCCATTTTTGAGGTGTTGTGTGCGTAGGTCGAGAACACTTCTCATTCCATTAACAGCTAGTTGCAATCCAGAAAAATAGTATGCAGAGAAATTATATTCAACATCAATTCGTTGGATAGGTGAGGTACACGTGAAGATGGGACTAGCAATTCCAAAATCGATCATGTAATGGAAAAAAACATGTATAACACTATCCTTGCACCCACAGGAAACAGTACTTATAACTGCTTATCATGCGCAGCTGCATTCCCACCATTCACTACGATGTGTATTCAAGATAACGGTCAATTCTAGTGTGGGATTCCACACGTCGGCTTTGAGCAATGACGTCATACCTAAGGCAGAGAAGCAACATAAACGCAATCTCTGAAAGCGACTTATCATATCCATAAACAAACGAATCTAGCGTACGATAAAATTAATTAATTAGCCACAAATTGTAACGACAAGAATTAAAGGTAACTAAAATAAATAAAATTAGAATGTCGGCATTGGTCGTAATTTTGATGATTTATGAACAGCAAAATCGATTTCCGATCACATAATGATCTTCAGTGATGGCAGTTAAACATTTCACATAGCGATCAGTGAATAAGAAACAAAAGACCACAAATATACCAGAGTACAACCAACTCTTGGTAAGAATAACCCTTTAGCGTACAAATTAAAGCTCATAGGCACTGGTGTCTTGTTATTAGCAGTAACAGAAGCTTTTAAACGATCACAATAGCTGAAGTCGCTGTTTAGATTCACCTCTACAGCAGACCTCTGTGTGACAGGGGCTTGGAATGCCTTCTATGTGACATGAGTCACGTGAAGACTTAACATTATTTGGCAAGAGATTACCACAAAATACCAAATGTGCACTTGCAAATCATTAACTGAATATATGAAACTTAAAACTGTACATTAAAAACGCATTTGAAAACGGAAAGGGGAAATGCACATCTTGCCAACAAACACTGACTTGTTATTTCAAAAACAACTTAAAAACCATGCATGAATAAAATTCGACAGGTAAATTATATGGTGTCAGATTACAGGACCAGTAAAAAAGAAAAATATAGAAATAACATAACACCAAATATAACAGAATTTGTTATAGCACAGTAACCGCCACATGACGTGGGAAGTCAGAGGTGCAAAGTTCTTAATTTACGTAAAATATTACGTAGAAACCAAGAAGTCAAATACAAAAATAGTGGTGATTTGTACAATATGCCACGGTTTAACAGATCAAAATGTCATGATACAAAACATTCTTTATAGAAATTTTTAGGGTGCGGACTAACAATTTTTTAGCGTATTTAACGACATGATGATTCACGCATGTCATTCGTCCCGTTTGGGCATGTTAACACATTATAAGTGTTTGAGGCTTAATTACGAAAAATTATGAAAATCAGAATGATATAAAAGCACATTGTGGAAGCATAGATCGTTTAGCTCACTCATCAGTAAGACCTACTGTTACAAATTACAAAGAATTAGTGATACATTGGCTAGAGACACAAGTGTACGAAATGCTCTAGCCTAATAAAAACATCCACTACCACACCTATTATTTATAGGTAAAATTTCCTGATATGATACAAACAGAACTTGTGTCTAAGGAAATAATGTTCTAATATTTTGAGGAATCAGCCTCAGTTGCACAAATTTTCTGGTCTTTACCAGGTTTCAGCTAAATTAATCTAGCCTTCTTCAGAAGCGTTAAATTACTATAACATGCCAGAGTAAGGCACAGTCAACATTAAAATTAAAGCCTATAGTACCGTGGTACCATGTCGAATAAAACTTTTTTGCGGCAATCAGCACCGTCCTATAGATCTTTTTGTATCTATGATATAAATTTAAGAATTCTGTATCATTGCGAATCTTTTTCATGGAACTGAGGTGTTTAAGTGTTTAGGGGAACTTCTTAACACTGCTGCTATCGATCAGTTTTTATGAGATGTTGATACAGATACGCATACTTTTGGAAATGCCTTTTCAAATTTCAGTTTAAACAACATGGAGAATTTAGAGAATTTCATATTCACATTGATTTCCTTATACACTTGTTTTTCTAGTTCTTTGGAAAAATCTTCTATTTTGATTTCTGATAGATGTCGTTTGTAGACTTGTAGTTTAGGGAATGATTCGTTCCATGATTATACTGTTGTTATCTGACAGAGATGGTCTGATAGTCCGAGATCTTTTACAGCTACATCACATTTTTCCCTGTCCATATTTGTTGGTTGGTTGGTTGTTTGAGGTTAAAGGGACCAAACAGCAAGGTCATCAGTCCCTTGTTTCAAATAGACTCCATTCTGCTAACGGGACATCTCAGTATAGTCAGAAAAATAAAACGGATAAAGGGGAAACGTAAAAGGGCAGTCACGTTGTCATTAGTAAAAACAAATGAGGGAAGTTGGCAAGAGAACGAACCCAACACTATGCTGAAACAGCATAGGCAAGACCACCTGTGACTTAAAAGGTACAACTGCTATAATGCAGAAAGTACGTATGGGAATAGAAAAACTAACCAAGCCTTAAAAAGAAGGGGTGAAAACAGAGTAAAAGGGAAAGAAAAGAGGATTCCGGTCAGGGAGGTGAATCGGGAATCTCTGAACACTGCCTACAGTGGGAGACACCCAAACACTCACCGCCCTGCCCCAACACCAGAGGGAGATTAAAAACTTTAAAACTGAGAATAAAAACCACTCTCCCGGAGGAAACCTAGAACCAGAGAGACCATCCGGGAATCGTCAGCCAACATCAAAGGTAAAGTGTGGGGGAGTCTGTACTTAGCACGCAGAGCCAAAAGAAGGGGGCATTCAACCAAAATGTGGGCCACTGACTGGAAGGCTCCACAACCACATAGCGGGGGTGGCTCATCACGCAAAAGGAAACCACGGGTCAGCCTGGTATGGCCAATGCGGAGACGACACAGTGTGGTCGAGTCCTTGCGGGAGAGGCTAAAGGAAGAACGCCATGGGCCTGTATTCACCTTAATGGCACGAAGTTTATTAGACAGTGGAGTAGCCTCCCAAGAATTGGCCCATGACTGTGCAAAGTGGGATTTGATGTGAAGCCGTAAATCCGCTGCAGGAGGGGTTACGGAAAACGGGGGGTAAGTAACTGCTCCCCCAGCCAAACGATCAGCGAGCTCATTACCCGGGATACCCACATGGCCCGGGACCCATAAGAAGTCAATGGAACAAGCAGCACGGTGAAGATCAGCGAGATGGTCATGGATGGCAGAGACCAAGGGATGGCGCGAAAAACACCGGTCAATAGCAAGAAGGCCACTCATCGAGTCCGTACATAACAAAACGCGGTTGTGTTGGGATTGTTTAATAAAGGTAAGGGCCCGGGAAATTGCCATCAATTCCGCAGTAAACACCCCACATGTAGGTGGCAGCAGATGATTTTCCGTTCCAACAGAGGACGTGAAGGCATACCCAACATGATCAGCAGATTTAGAGCCATCAGTGTAAAAAATAACAGCATCCCGAAACTCCCATAAAATTTGGCGGAAAAAGGAACGGAACACCACCGGGGGGATGGAATCTTTCGGACCGCGGCGGAGATCCATCCGAATTCGAGGCCGAGGAACTAACCAAGGAGGGGTGGAGGGGAGGGAGCGAGGAAGACAGGACAAAGAAGGAAGCCGAAAATCACGGGTAAGAGACGCAAGGCGCAGCCCAACCGGTAAACCCGCCCGAGGGCGGGAGTCAGGCGGGCGACGCCCATGGTCTGGGAATAGGATAGAATAGGAAGGATGAGCGGGAGAAGAACGGATAGTAAGGGCATAAGACACCAGAAGCTGGGACCGCCGAACAGAAAGGGGGGGGATCCCAGCTTCAACCAGGAGACTATCAACAGGGCTAGTAGGGAAGGCACCGGTGGCCAAACGGATACCACGATGGTGGACTGGATCCAGCACGTGCAGCGTGGAAGGAGCAGCTGAACCATAAACTTGACAACCATAGTCCAAACGTGACAGAACTAGAGCACGATAAAGACGGAGGAGGAGGGAACGGTCCGCACCCCAGGAGGAGTGAGCAAGGAAGCGAAGGACATTGAGTTTACGGAAACATCCTACCTTCAGGAGTCTGATATGGGGCAGCCAAGTGAGCTTGTTGTCGAAAAGAAGACCTAGGAAACGAAACTGTGGAACCACAGGCAATCTTTGTGCAGCGAGATAGAGCTCTGGATCAGGGTGGACCGTAGTACGGCGACAGAAGTGGACCACCCGCGATTTTAAAGGAGAGAATTGAAACCCGTGGGAGAGGGTCCATGCAGAGGCACGCCGTATAGCCACCTGGAGCTGCCGTTCTGCAGATGGCATCGAGGAGGAACTAACCCAAATGCAGAAATCATCCACATACAGGGCAGGGGCGACCAAGGGACCGACAGAGGCCACAAGGCCATCGATAGCAATGAGGAAAAGAAGGACACTCAAGACAGAACCCTGTGGGATGCCCGTCTCCTGGGTCCGTGGAGAACTAAAAGCAGTACCAACTCGAACTCTGAATGACCGATGGATCAGGAACTGGCGGATAAAAATCGGGAGTGGGCCCCGAAGACCCCACTGATGAAGGGTTAGTAAGATGTGATGGCGCCAGGCCGTGTCATAGGCCTTGCGAAGGTCAAAAAACACTGCAACCAAATGGCGGCGCTGGGAAAAAGCCTGCCGAACTGCGGATTCCAAGCGAAGCAAATGATCGATTGGAGATCGTCCCTCTCGAAAGCCACACTGGTAAGGGGACAATAGATCCCGAGATTCGAGGACCCAAGTGAGCCGACGGGCTACCAGCCGTTCAAGTAACTTACAACCAACATTGGTCAAACTAATTGGCCGATAGCTGTCAACAGATAGGGGGTTCTGACCAGGCTTAAGGACAGGAACCACAATGCTATCCCTCCACTGAGAAGGGAAGTCACCCTGGAGCCAGATACGGTTAAACACCCGAAGAAGATGGTGCCGCTGTGGAGCACTGAGATGTTGAAGCAGCTGGTTATGAATGGAATCTGGGCCAGGAGCCGTATCATGAGAAGCAGATAGAGCAGAAAGAAATTCCCATTCAGTGAAAGGTTCGTTGTAAGATTCTGACTCACAAGTGGTGAAACATAAGGTGACAGCTTCAGCCTGCTGTTTTTGATGAAGGAAAGCAGCTGGATAGGAGGCCGACGCTGATGCCACTGCAAAATGGGTCGCAAGATGTTCTGCGAGAACTAATGGGTCCGTACAAATGCCATCTGGGAGGTGAAGGCCTGGGAGGGTGGACTGCCGATGGCAACCTTGGAGAGAGCGAAGTGTAGCCCATACCCGTGACAGAGGGACAGTGGAACCAAGGGAAGAAACGAATCGTTCCCAACATATCCGCTTGCTCTGTTTGATTAAATAACGGGCTTTAGCGCGAAGGCGCTTAAAGGTAGAAAGGCTGGCTACAGATGGGTGCCTCTTAAAGTGTTGCAAAGCTCGACGGCGATCACGGATGGCAATGGCAATGGCCGTACTCCACCACGGGACTTGCCGACGACGAAATTGTCCAGATGAGCGCGGGACAGCAAGGTTAGCAGCGCGAACAATCGCGTCAGACACGTCACGTAGGACGTCATCAATACAACCCGACAAAGAGGGAGAAAACTCGACCTGTGCAGTATATAGAGGCCAATCGGCGCGGTGGAAAGACCAACGAGGTAACCTCTCCATCGGGGAGCGGGAAGGGAGCGTGATAATCAACGGGAAATGGTCACTATCACAAAGGTCGTCGTGTGGCGACCAGTGTAATGAAGGGAGGAGAGAGGGAGAAGAAAGAGAAAGATCAATGGCAGAAAAGGTACCATGACCAGCACTGAAATGAGTAGGGGAGCCATCATTAAGAAGGCACAGGTCGTGGTCTGCAATAAATTGGTCGATAAGAAGACCTCGTCTAGATGGAAAGGCACTGCCCCACAAAGGATGATGAGCATTAAAATCCCCAAGGAGGAGGAAGGGAGGAGGAAGTTGCTGAAGAAGGGTGGTTAAGGCAGCAGGTGTAAGAGTCCTGTCAGGAGGGAGATAAAGATTGCATACTGTGACTGCAGAGTCTAAGTGGACCCTAACAGCAACTGCTTCCAATGTAGTTTGGAGAGGAATCCACGTGCTAGCAATGTCTGTACGGACCAACGTACAAACGCCACCAGAAGCCCGCAAGGGTCCGACCCGATTTCGACAGAAAACACGGAACCCACGGAGGGTCGGTGAGTGAGCATCAGTAAAATGAGATTCCTGGAGAACCACACAAGCTGCTGAGTAGGACGAAAGAAGGGATTTCAATTCCGGAAGGTGACGATAGTAGCCATTACAATTCCATTGGAGAACCACAGAACGATCGTTTAAATGAGGGCTGAACACGCTAAATCCAGTCATACCGCCGGGTCCCCACCTGTCACCGACAAGGAGGGGGCGACATCCATAAACGACAGGTCAGAATCCGTTTGTGAAGCCGGGGAAGGGACCTCCGGTGACACCAGAGGCTCTTTGTCCCGGGACTTATGTTTCTTCTTCTTTTCAGGCTGAGATCGAGGAGGGCTGTGTGGCATAATGGAGCCAGCTGCAGCAAGATCAGGAACAGAAAGAGACCGGGCGACCTGGGGGCCGATAGACCGCGGCTCTCGCGGTCGCCGCGCTGCAGCAGACCTTTGACCTGGAAGGTGCCGGGAAGGGGCATCCCGGGAGAGGCGCCCTTGACCGGCAGACGCCGAAGGAGTGGGACACTTCTCCGGCTGGGGAGGGGGAGCGGCGCCCAGAGGAGAAGGTGTGGGAGCCGCAGGGGAGGGGGGAAGGAGAGGGGTCCGGGACGGGGGTAAGGAAGGGGGAGGAAGGGATGAAGATGTAACCAAGGCGTAACTAGATGTCATGGACACAGGGTGCAATCGTGCATATTTCTTACGGGCCTCTGTGTAGCTTAAACGATCAAGAGACTTATACTCCTGTATCTTTTTTTCTTTCTTATAGACTGGGCAATCTGCTGAACGTGGAGAATGACTACCATGACAATTTACACATACAGGAGGGGGAACACAGGGACTCCCCTCATGGAGTGGACGTCCACAGTCACCACAGAGAGGGTCCTGGGTACAGCGAGAAGACATGTGGCCAAAACGCAAGCACTTAAAACACCGCATAGGAGGTGGGATGTACGGCTTCACATCACAGCGATAGACCATAATCTTAACTTTCTCAGGAAGGGTATCCCCTTCAAAGGCCAGGATAAAGGCACCAGTATCAATACGATTATCTTTAGGACCCTTCTGAACACGCCGAACAAAGTGAACACCCCGCCGTCCGAGATTGTCCCGAAGTTCCTCATCAGTTTGAAGGATGAGGTCTCTGTGAAAAATCACACCTTGTACCATATTTAGAGACTGGTGAGGGGTAATGGACACGGGAATTGTGCCAAGATGGGTACAGGCACGAAGGGCCGCAGATTGGGCAGCCGAAGCAGTTTTTATCAGTAATGAACCCGACCGCATCTTGCTCAGGGAGTCCACTTCGCCGAACTTGTCTTCAATGTGTTCCACAAAGAATAAAGGTTTGACACCGGTGAAAGTATCTCCATCAGTCCTGGTGCAAACTAGATAACGGGGGAAAGGTTTTGCCCCTAGACGACGGGCCTGACCCTCCTCCCAGGGGGTAGCCACGGAAGGGAAGGCCGAAGGGGCAAGAGAAGCAGCACTTGAGGAATCAGTACCACGCAGAGAGACGGCCGCAGAAGAGCAGCCAGAGGTTTGGACCCTTATGCGTTTCATCTGCATAGCGTCCGCCCTGATACCACCCACTCCGATCAGGGGCTCTCCTCACGGGCGCCACCCAGCCACAGCAAGGGCCGACTGGCACGGCGGCCATTGCCGGGAGTTCCGATGCTCCAGGATGACGAGCAACCACTCCAAGGCATGCATGAGGAGGTCACAGCTCAGGTATCAGAAGTGTGATCCCTGTGTGTTCAGGGGGCTCAACCAAAAGGGTACATAGCGACCCCACCACACGGGCTGGCTACCGTGCTGGCTATGCACCCTAGCATCAGACAACGACGTAGAAGAAAAGGTGGAATATACTAGGAGGGCACACGTCGGAGACACTAGGTAAGGTGCTCTTCCCCAAATGGCTCACACTACGGAAAGAGAAATTTTGGAATGGAGGTCAAACCCCAGAGGGGGACCAAGGAATGCCAAAAGGAGGAGATGATTATGCAACAAAGCCAGAGTGTAAAACCAACAGAACCAGGAGGATAGCGGGGGCCAACATAAGCAAGGACACCAATAGAGGGAGAGGAGAGGGCGAGGGGAAAGGGGTATGGAGGGGAAAGGAGGGGAAGGGAAAGGAAATGCAGCCCGGGAGAGAAAGAAGGCTGCAATGGCTCGGGGCCCCGTGCTCGCCACGCACGTATCCACGAAAGAGTTGTGGACCCCCTGGGGGGTCCATATTTGTTGCCACATGGTCAATTACTGATGAAGTTGTTGTACTATTGACCAATAGGGACTTGTCAAAACTTTGAAGGATATTTATGCAGGTGCTGCTGAATTCTCTTATGATATTAGTGTTGATGTTAATGTACCCACACAGAATTACGTTGACCTTTGTACTTGAGATTTTATCTAGAACGTCTGTTAACTTATTGAAAAAAGTGTCCACGTAACCATTGGGAGATCTGGACACAAAAAAATGGCTCTGAGCACTATGGGACTTAACATCTGATGTCATCAGTCCCCAAGAACTTAGAACTAATTAAACCTAACTAACCTAAGGACATCACACACATCCATGCCCGAGGCAGGATTTGAACCTGCGACCGTAGCGGTCGCGCGGTTCCAGACTGAAGCGACTAGAAGCGCTCGGCCACTGCGGACGGCTGATCTGTACACACACAACATGATTAATTTCTTGGTGATATCAAACCCTGTTAATTCAATATCTGATATTTCAAGGTGTTTGTCTTAACTTACTGTACTGTGGTCATGTCTTGATTTGAACTGTGTTCCTTTTCTGATATAAATGCATGAACTCAACCCCTTGACGTATGTCTGCAGTAAGAGTTTGCTTTTTCATACAATGATAATACTACATGTTGGATTTCTATGTCTCTACACCAGTGCTCCATAATACAAACTACTTTGCAGTTCAAAGGTTGGAGCTCAACTTCTAATAGTTGTGTTGTATTTTTTATTGATTGCATGTTTTCATGGAGGATTGTTAAGTCTGTGAAATGTTCCATGTTACTTTTTCCAATGGCTTGTTTTTCTTTGTGACATCTGGTATATGTGATATTTGAGGTGTCAAAATCTGTCTTGTGAGTGATTGTTTCAGTATTTTTAAGGTGCTGGAGATACTCTTTAGGCGGGGGAACCTGTTGTCTGGATTTATCCTAAAAAAACTACTTTTCCTACCTATGACATCAAGTATTTGACCATGTGTGTCCCGAGATCCACTCCCTATACTGTCATGAATCAGCTGTACCAATCTCCCCTTCCCAGTCCTGTAGGCCATGCCTAGTGAAACCCCATCTGTTGGTCGTCCCGATGGGCACCAGAGATACATGAGTAAAGTTGGCTGTCCTCAGAGCCATCCCTAAGCCACATTCATTCGCCTCACAGCTCCAGCAAGGTGTGGTCGATCATGACGCCGGAACAGCTCAACACAGGGTACGTTGGTGCTATGAGTTAGGAAGACTATCTTGTCCAAGTCACCACCTATGTCATATGATTCACCCCTGTCCAAACTGTTTCCCAACCCACCCACTATCACTACATAGTCCTCTTTTGTAAAGTCCTTACATAAAAACCCTGGGTCCTCTATGACATGACTTAGTCCTTCATTTGGCTTGAAGATACTGGTGGCCTGGTACGCTGCCCCTAACTTTCCTGTAACTGAGGGCCTTCACCTCGCCCAAGGCTACTACCTAGCAGCAGCAATTTCTTGTTCCTAAGACTTTGTATATTCCTAGGCTTCTTAGCCTCGGTTAAGTGTGCTGCACATTTCCTGCTCCTCGTTCTACCTAAAGCTCTTCTCCACTTAACTCTGGCAGTGGTAGATACCCGTTTTTGGTGTTGATGATAAAACTGTCAGATGACGTTCTCTTTCTTCCTATCCTGTGTAAAGTGATCTGCCTGTATCTCAGTATGGAAGTAGCTCAGTTGGAGGACAAAGTGGGGGAAGTGAAAAAAGGGTGGTGGGACTTCCGAAAGCTGCATAGGTGGTGAGAGAGTGTTTTGCATGGTGCCATTCTCTAACTCGACTGATGTCTTAGGAAGACAGTGAGGAGGTACCGTACACATCAGAACATACATGCTTGCCATCTAATAGGCCACACCACACGGCTACAGTTATAGAATTGGTTCAGCAATGCTGTACCGATCCGTATGTAACGTCTTTCTTCCTAGTTTCTGTCGCCATGGTTACTAAAGTAGCACTGATCGTGTTCCCCATTTTCTATATCATCCCAACATTTCAAAGCAATGGATATTTTACAATTAAATATTACCCATTACAAAAAAAGTTTAATTATAGAGCCAAACATCATAGCACTGCTGCTAAGGCAAATTCATAGGCCAATTTTTTATTCAGCTATTAGTAAAAACTGGAAAAAAGTTCCTGCTATCACAGGAAAAAAACAAATACGGAAAAACGTCGGTTTTTCAGAACTATGATATCGACATCGGTTTTAACCTGCCGGTTTTTCCCATCGCTAACATATTGTAGCGGTTCATATTTATGTACCACAACTACAAAATTCGTGTCTCATGTAATGCCGACGTTTAGTGGGGCCATACGTTCAGGTATGAGTACTGTGTATTGAGGAACAGATTGTCTGAAGACAGCGTCGACAGTGTGGCAGTTTTCATCTAACGTTTTGTGTACGTCGCGAAGATAGTTACATCTATAAAGTAAGTGACAATGATATCTTTTACTTGGGGCCAATATGCATCCGATAACGTTAGTTTCAGGTAGTTATGAAACTGTTCTGGTAGCGTTTCGTCCGCAGTACACTGATGAAAAGAAAACTGTGACCTCGAATATAATCTACCACTATAAGTTTTTGATAATGTATCGGTATTGGATTGCGGAAAACAGTATCTACCCTAAAATATCTGAGTGTATCTATCTGGTGCCACCTTAAGCGAAATGAGCACATAAAGCAAATAGCAGGATAGTTTCCGTCAAGTTTGGCAGGTAGGGGACGAAGTACTGGCGGAAGAAAATACGTGAGGACGTGTAGCAAGCCGTGCTTGGGTAACTCAGTCGGTAGAGCACTTGCGAAAGGCAATGGTCCCGAGCACGCCATGATATTCCTTTAGAAATTTGCATTACGAAGAAATACACGTTCTGTTTTGCTGTGCCTCACGAAGGCTTCAGTAACCAAAAATTAAAGCTGTTCAAGGCACATGGACTCTGAGGAATAGTTACAAAGTCATGTCGTACCTTTTATTATTTGATTTCGTTCTTTAATGCTGTAAAGGGGAGAAGATTCCAGTCACCGTTTGTCGGAACATGACATTTACGTTTAAATTTATCTAACTGAGTGAAGCTCGCCTTTGTAGGCACGTTTGAAGAGCTCAAGGAAGGGCTAGGAAGGGCTAGGAAGTTTCATATCAGCACACATTCCGCAGCAAAGTGAAAATTTCATTCTGAAAGTTACATACAGTCTGTTTATTTTTCTCAGGATTTCCATTCTCCCTTCTTTAAATAAAATGCCAAGAAGAGCATCGTCCAGTTGAGGATATCACTGGCAAAATAGTTTTATAACTCCTTAGACTTTAACAAATAAAACCTCAAAAGAAGTACAGTTTAGGCACCTCTCCCTAGGTATCGCTATGAATGTGTTACAACCAATCACTAATTACACTTATATGTTGCGCGTGACATCGGTACGTCGACAAATGTGGTTCACGTTATTCCTCCGAGGGTCCTACAGTGAAACTGGAATACGCCTACTTGGACTGGTTCACTCATGAAGAAAAGTTATGAGTAAAAATTTAAAATCAAAGTAATACGAGGGCGTGGTAGATAGCAATGCCTACGAATTTACAATGTGAAAACTCATAAAGCTTTTTTAAATAAAATAAACGATATTACCATTCTACATAGTTATTGTTAATGTCTAAATATTTGCAGTCCTCTGCCGCTAGAGGCCTTCGAAACCTATGGTGAAACATGCCGGTATGTAATAACTATCTCGGCGAGTGGAAAATCGTATATGGGACTTCAAGAGTTCGCCCACACATATAGCTTCTCCTTCAGGCTGACAATGCCAGGTTACACACGAGGGCTGACACATCTGAAACAATCCGGCGCCATAATTGCACTGTCATCGACCATCCTCCATGCAGTCCCGAATTGGCTTTATCCTGTTTTCATCTGTTTCCTAAACTTAAAGAACGCCTTCGAGGAGTATACTTTGATACTGATGAAGCGATGCAAGCAGAGGTGAGGTTGTAGCTCTGTCAACGAAGTCAAATATTCCACAGTGACGGTATCAATAATCTGATTTCTCATTGGGTTGGGAGGAATTTGTATGTTGAGAAATAAACATGTTGGCATGAAGAATAAAGAGGTAGAAGGTTAATAGCTTTTGTTTTCTTAAAAATCTTTAAATGTTTCACATATAAAATTCAGAAGAATTACTTTTTAGCACGCCGTCATATATTGTTTGAATAAACACAGACATTGTGCTGTCTGTAAACCCTCTAAATGGCGGTTACGGTTATTGAACATTACTATGAGTCAGTCTGTGCATAACACTCCACTGCATTGTCAATACTTGGTGTAATTTGAAAAAATGTTTCGGAGAACCGAATCTTCACTTAAGTTAACTAAACAGTGTCTTGACACTACCAGAGTTCTTTTCCCGTAAATATAAAGTATTTTCCGATCTTGATTCTGTTATTTCAGTCACCATACACGGCACTGTTGATGATTATTGGTCGTCAGGTATGTACTGTTCCTGACTAATCTATACTGCACAGTTCCACGTCAGTTACGCGGCACCCCGAATGCGCAGACAAAGCAGACGACAATAAGTTTGGTTTCGATGTATCAATTGATTCCAAAAAGGTGTAATTTCCGACTAGTGATCTATTGTGTCTGATACGTGTCTGCATTCAGTGATATGTTTTGTGCGAATTATTTTGACGACACACCATCCGAAGCTGCTTGCACTGCAACCTCTCGAGACGTAGAGGAGGTGGGAGGTTATAGATACGAGACGCGTACGCACTGTATAAGAAGTGGAGCAGAGTATTTCGTACGAATATTGACGAATTTATGGCGTACTTCACTCGAATACTGATCAAGAAAAAGTGATTACACGCCTCATACGATGATGTAAGCATTATACTGACAGATGTCCTCGGACTCCGGTTCTTTAAGCTTTCCAGACAGATTTTCATTAGATCAACGTCGTCTTCTTTCAAGCATAGACCCCCTCCCCCGTTCACCCATCCCAACACTTCCGTTTCATTTCGTATGATGTTTACGGCTCAGTTACGGTTCGTTCGATATCTAGTGTGATTTCTACCACATAAGAGTGCAAAGGCTAAATCAACAGTCAACATCTGTTGAATAAAGCCTCTCGTACATGTTCTCCTTCACCCATGGGCAGCGCTTTCGCAGAATCCTCCCAACAATTACGTCTTCACTTCTCCTTCCTTACTGCAAAGTTTTGATGTTCATCTCATTCAACTTCGTTTCTTAATACGGCTCACATTCAAATGATGGAACGAGCTCCAAACTTTCGAGACTAATATCTTAATCGAATATAACCCAGTCTGAATTTCTACTATGTTCTGGAAATTACCAAGCGCTCGTCTGCGTTTAATAGAACAGTGGTTCATTACTACAAGTCGGAAATTTGGTCAAGTCTTTCTGCATTTTATTACGATCGTTCAACATCGACTGTTTCCAGTACACAAATCCACCGTCTTGAATAATCTGGCCCTCTGTAATAAATATTTCATGTATAATGGGATTGTGTTGTGTGGGTATGTGATTGTTTTGTGTGTGTAAATGAACATCGTGTGAACCTCCTTTCGACTAATATGATGAAGCCTTACAGCAGCATTTACACGCAACATTCAGGATTATTTATTGGATATATTTCAGTGTTTTCCTTCATCTACATACAATATTTGCCTCTATTTTCTGGTGCATATAACTAAAGTGCAGTAACTCACGAAGGACCTATGTAGGCTGCAGTTATCGTTTGACCGTGAAACTTCGTTGACACGCAATGCGTTCGTGCAGATCCGATTTACTCTGGAAAAAATTAGTTCACGTTTTGGCTACCAGGTGCAAATTTAGCGTTGTCAGTACAAATTAAGACGTATAGATATGTTTCCATATATAATGGATAATGAGCAGGGCCTGGGCATGAAAGATCAAACAAGTGAGAAAAGCGTAAGTTAATTGTGCTGTTAATCACCTTACACGAAAACAGTGATTTCCATACAGCTGCGCACTTGAACCACATGCTGAACGTTCGGACGTCATGGTACACCTGAGAGCTCCTCGGGTGTATTCTTTACAAAGAAGAACGGACCAAGAATACAGGTGCTTGTGAATCACGTCACCCAGCCACATGTGACGAGTGAAATGGCTCATTGTGCGCAACACGCGATTTACCCCAAATTCGGCAGTTCTGTGTATTAACTGCGGCCTGTAGTGTAAAATGTGCTTCGTCACTCCATAGAGTATTTCCTCGCCACATGTCATCAACCTCGATCAGTGCCACAAACAAAAGAGCAAATTCAGAACGTTGCTGCGGACCGTAAGGTTTCAGTTGCTGCGCATTCTGGATTTTGTACGGGTACCAGTGTAATACATTCCGTACTGTTGATAAGGTGACACACAGTTTCCATGACACTGCACGGACACTACCACTACCCGGGACACGTGTCAGTTCCAGTTCCTGAGACCTTTCAGTCGGCGATACTCTCCCAGCGCAGAATTGTAACTGCTCCCGCTCACATGAGACAATTTCACTAAAAGTGCGAGATCTCTCTTCTCGACATCCATTCTGTGCACTTAGCTTATAACTTGTCAAATGACAGTGTGGATGTCATACAGTCATACAAACAGCGTAGAGCACAAGATTTGATCTGGTGACCGAAATTGGAACCTTTATTTTTTTTTTTTTTTTCAGTGTTGATCTGTTCCACAATAACGCACTGGCGAATATACCAAGTTTCGCTACCACACGACATGTATAGCAGACAGTGGACCTCCGTGAGCCGGTGCACATTAATTATAACCACCTTGTACTGTGGAAGTCATCGAAATGGAATGTTGTGTGGCCGGAGCCTCCCGTTGGGTAGACCGTTCGCCTGGTGCAAGTCTTTTGAGTTGACGCCACTTCGGCGACATGCGTGTCGATGGGGATGAGATCACGATGATGAGGACAACACAACACCCAGTCCCTGAGCGAAGAAAATCTCCGACCCAGCCGGGTATCGAACCCAGGCCCCTTGGCATGACATTCCGTCGTGCTGACCGCTCAGCTACCGAGGCGGGCAAGGAAGTCATTGACTGATGCTTTAACACGCATCCTGTCGTCCCTTCCATTCTCCTCGTCAGTATTTTCCACATATTGCAATCCTGACGGATTCTGAGCTGAACCTCTCCGTTTTCATGTGATTTTCAGAATCCATCTGTAGCAACGTACCTGCAAACGCGTCAGTTATTTTCTTTTCAGTCTTTCCCACAAAGAACGCTTCACTTCCACGCTCTTCTGTGTCCCAGACGCACGTTATCAGAAATTTGTTCCGCTCATTAGGGTGTGTTGCAATCTACTAACCATTTGTAGTGAATAATGCTCTCTTTACCCTTACTAATCCGCTGTTTATTAAACATTGTTTAGTTACTCATGCGTTGTTTTGTTACCAAGTTAGCTGAATTCATCCACTTGGGCCATTTAGTAGTCCCACAATACTGATATTATATTTATCACTCGTCTAATCTCTGATTCTTTTCAATACCTAAATAAGGATGACCGGACACGGGATTGAACCATCGTCCTCCGGAATGCGAGTCCAGTGTGTTAACCACTGCGCCACCTCGTTCGGTATGCCAAGGTAGACACGAAGCCCATGCTTACTACAGTAGTACAAGTTTATATGCCAACTAGCTCTGCAGATGATGAAGAAGTTAATGAAATGTATGATGAGATAAAAGAAACAATTCAGGTAGTGAAGGGAGACGAAAATTTAATAGTCATGTTTGACTGAAATTCGATAGTAGGAAAAGGAAAAGAAGGAAACGTAGTAAGTGAATATGGATTGGGGGGAAGAAATGAAAGAGGAAGCCGCCTGGTAGAATTTTTGCACAGAGCATAATTTAATCATAGCGAACACTTGGTTCATGAATCATGAAAAAAGGTTGTATACATGGAAAAGGACTGGAGATACTCGAAGGTTTCAGATAATTATATAATGGTAAGGCAGAGATTTAAGAACCAGGTTTTAAACTGTAAGACGTTTCCGGGGGCAGATGTGGACTCTGACCACAATCTATTGGTTATGGACTGCAGATTAAAACTGGAGAAACTGCGAAAGGGTGGAAATTTAAGGAGATGGGATCTGGATAAACTGACTAAACCAGAGGTTGTAGAGAGGTTGAGGGAGAACGTTAAGGAACGATTGACAGGCATGGGGGAAAGAAATACAGTAGAAGAAGAATGGGTAGCTTTGAGGGATGAAATAGTGAAGGCAGTAGGTAAAAGACGAGGGCTAGTAGAAATCCTCGGGTAACAGAACATATATTGAATTTAACTGATGAAAGGAGAAAATATAAAAATGCAGTTAATGAAGCAGGCAAAAAGGAATACAGACGTCTCAAAAATGAGATCGGCAGGAAGTGGAATATGGCTAAGCAGAGATGGCTAGAGGACAAATGTAAGGATGCAGAGGCATATCTGACTACGGGTAAGATAGATGCTGCCTACAGGAAAATTAAAGAGACTTTTGGAGAAAGATGGAGATGGAAACATAGTTCTAAGCAAAGAAGAGGATCAGAACGGTGGAAGGTGGAGGGAGTATATAGATGGTCTGTGCAAGGGTGATGTACTTGAGGACAATATTATGAAAATGGAAGAGGATGTAGATGAAGATGAAATGAGAGATATGATACTGCGTGAAGAGTTTGACAGAGCACTGAAAGACCCAAGTCGAAACAAGGCACTGGGAGTAGACAACATTCCATTAGAACTACTGATAGCATTGGGAGAGCCATCCCTGACAAAACTCTACCATCTGGTGAGCAAGATGTATGAGACAGGCGAAATACCCTCAGAGTTCAAGAAGAATATAATAACTGCAATTCCAAAGGGAACAAGTGTTGACAGATGTGAAAATTACCGAACTATCAGTTTAATAAGTCACAGCTTCAAAATACTAACGCGAATTCTTTACAGACGAACGGAAAAACTGGTAGAAGCCGACCTAGGGGAAGATCAGTTTGGATTCCGTAGAAATATTGGAACACGTGAGGCAATACTGACCCTACGACTTATCTTAGAATAAAGATTAAGGGAAGGCAAACCTACGTTTATAGCATTTGTAGACTTAGAGAAAGCTTTTGACAATGTTGAGTGGAATACTCTCTTTCAAATTCTAAAGGTGGCAGGGGTAAAATACAGTTAGAGAAAGGCTATTTACAATTTGTACAGAAACCAGATGGCAGTTTTAAGAGGCGAGTGGCATGAAAGGGAAGCAGCGGTTGGGAAGGGAGTGAGACAGGGTTGTAGCCTGTCCCCGATGTTATTCAATCTGTATATTGAGCAAGCAGTAAAGGAAACAAAACAAAAATTCGGAGTAGGTATTAAAGTCCACGGAGAAGAAATAAAAACGTTGAGGTTCGCCGACGACATTGTAATTCTGTCAGAGACAGCAAAGGACTTGGAAGAGCAGTTGAACGGAATGGGCAGTGTCTTGAGAGGAGGAAATAAGCTGAACATCAACAAAACAAAACGAGGATAATGGAATGTAGTCGGATGTTGCTAAGCAATTAGATTGGGAAATGAGACACTTACAGTAGTAAAGGAGTTTTGCTATTTGGGGAGCAAAATAACTGACGTTGGTCGAGGTAGAGAGGATATAAAATGTAGACTGGCAATGGCAAGGAAAGCGTTTCTGAAGAAGAGAAATTTGTTAACATCGAGTATAGATTTAAGTGTCAGGAAGTCGTTTCTGAAAGTATTTGTATGGAGTGCAGCCATGTATGAAAGTGAACATGGACGATAAATAGTTTGGACAAGAAGAGAATAGAAGCTTTCAAAATGTGGTGCTGCAGAACAATGCTGAAGATTAGATGGGTGGATCACATAACTAATGAGGGGGTATTGAATAGAATTGGAGAGGAGAGGAGTTTGTGGCACGACTTGACAAGAAGAAGGGACTGGTTGGTAGGACATGTTCTGAGGCATCAAGGAATCACAAATTTAGCATTGGAGGGCAACGTGGAGGGTAAAAATCGTAGAGGGAGACCAAGAGGTGAATACACTAAGCAGATTCAGAAGGATGTAGGTTGCAGTAAGTACTGGGAGATGAAGAAACTTGCACAGGATAGAGTAGCATGGAGAGCTGCATCAAACCAGTCTCAGGTCTGAAGACAACAACAACCACCTCTCTGTCATCCACAACAACTACATTATTTTGTTTTCGTACGAGAATTGTTGTAATGTATAACCACGACTATTATAAAGAAAGTTCGCGAATGGTCAGAAAAACTGCATTTTTCTGTCACAAGCTACGGTAACTCTTTAGTATTGTTCCCAGCCGAGGCTCATAACAATGAAACATCGCTGGACGTGGTGCGTGCGTTGCCTAGCATTTGTCTGCCTGGTGAATTGACGTTGTTCGAGGGTGTATCGGAGTTTGTAGGAAGCTAATTTGGTGAAAACCGAGGTGTGCTGCATATCTTCTGTAGGAGGAGCTTAAGTCAACGCCGAAACAAGTTTAACTGTAGAAGACAGGCAGATATCAGAGTTAGAAAGCGATGAAGCCAGTGGAGGTAAGTGACCAATAGTCATTTTTACTCAGCCATCACCAACGTCCACGCAGAAACCCCCTACTATCTAATTCAACTATGAAAACTGCTACTATTGGTTGCTGTGATCTCATACGTCATAATCACAATAACACAGAGTTTGAATGCGAAGTCAATCAAAGCAATATCGGAGGTTGTTAATAGATATATCCTGAGTGCCTACCATGTGAGATCGCAGTCTCCGGTGTGAATCGCGTATCGCTGTACATAGAAATCTTTGCTCCGCAAACCACCTTACGGCGTGTGGCGGAGAGTGCTTCTGCCTTCCCACCATTATTGTTGTATTAGCGAGAGGTGCTTGAGAAGATCGCGTAATAAGTCGCTACCGTAAGGGCTCTAATTAGTCTCAGTTTCACGTCACTGTCAGTTCGCGAGAGCTGTAGGGGAGGAAATAGAGTGCTGCCCGATCCTCTCCGGAACTTAGTCTCTCGGATTTTTGACGACAGCTTCTCCATCGTCCACAACAACGCCTGTAGGGGCTGCCACTGGAGTTGAGAATTTCCATATCGCTTTCGCGCCCACTAAACAGTCCCGTGACACCTCTCGATCTCCTTTGGATCTCCTCCAACTCCTGTATTATTCCAAGCTGGTAAAGGGCCCAGACTAATCTGTTACACTGAACAATTCGTCGAACAAGACTTTTGAAAGCATCTTTTTCGTGGATGATTTGCAGTTTCTCAGGGCCCTTCTAGTGTGTCTCACATTGGCACCTGCTTTTCCTACAATAAGTTTTAAGTCATCATTCGACTTCACGTCGCTTCGGATTGTTAATCACAGGTATTTTATCGTTGTTTCAATTTCCGTTGATTTATCGCCAGTGTCGTGATTGAACAATTCCTGTGGTACTAATCGATTCGCCGCAGAAATTTCTCCATTTCGCTTACAGTCTTTTGTCACTGCAATCTCCCTGTAGACAACAAAGTTGCCTTCGTGTATCTTCATGGAAAATACCCGGCGTTAACCACTAAGCTCAATAAGATCTGTGTTTTCAGAAGAATTTTTTTCAATTTTCTTTCTGCAAAAGCTTCGTTATGTGTGAACATAAAACATGTTTCACTATTCTTCAACAGATCGTCGTGGCAATGCAGGCATATACTTAGGTGAATCTATCCAGCTACCATTCTCCTGCGCTTTTTCAATCCAATGGTACTCTCAATTGCTCCCGCGATCAACGATAATGTTGCACTTGGAGGGTCATAAGTTCTTCGGATAAGCTGTATAGAATGTCTCAGTATCTTATCTGGTACCAATGTATTTCCCGCCGTGAGCGATTTTACTTGATTTTCTTTTTCGTAGTAACTTATCTTGAAACTACCACTTAGGCGTTTGTGCGGCAACCGAAAGGAGAAACCGTATTACGATCGTTTTTGGTGAAAAATTTTCGAAAAATCGAATTCATTATTTTCGTTTTCTCTTTACTGTCTACCATTTCGATACCAGTATGGTCAACCGAACGACCGAATACAAGATTTCGATTATTTAAGAGGATTTGCGATGACTTCGCAAGTCCCCAAAGGACTTACGGCTGGCTCAGCATGGGCCTTTTGGTTTCCACCGAACTGCCGGTGTGAGCAACGTATGCTATTTGCGTTAATTCACGTGAATCTAATTTCATCATTTGGTCTAAATGGCTCTGAGCAGACTTAACATCTGAGGTAATCAGTCCCCTAGAACGTAGAACTACTTAAACCTAACTAACCTAAGGACATCACACACATCCATGGCCGAGGCAGGATTCGAACCTGCGACCGTAGCGACGCGCGGTTCCAGACTGTAGCGCCTAGAACAACTCGGTTACACCGGCCGGCTCAGGTGGACAAGATACATTGCATGGAACATCTTTGTTGTTAGTATCGGCTGAGCGTTTGGTGTTCGGGGGTATTTCGTCATTCGAAATGGGTCAGTCTTCTCATCACATTCCGCCTCTTCTTCTACACTTTCTTCTACGTCTTTTATCCTGAATTGTGACTGTGAATCTATATGTCGTCGTTGATTGTGTAGCGACTGCTACGAGGGCGAACTGAACCGTAATGCTTCCGACATTTTTATCTGAAACTGTTATAGATTTTCAAATAAAAGATACGCTTTTAATGTTCGATATGTGTATTTTTCATGCCTACATATTTCTTTCTCATCGTAGTCCCTCCAGTGACGAACGTATTACTCCCAACGAGAGATCAGTTTGTTCATAACGTCACTGTACAATGTTTCGCTTTGTTTGACGGAGCTATAACCTCACCTTTTCTTGCACCGTTTCTACACTACCAAAGTGGAGGCCTCGTAGGTAATGTTTAAGTTGTGAAAACAGATGCAAATGGGATGGGAGCCAGTCTGGACTGTATGCAGGAAGGTCGATGACAGAAAACACAAAGCGACGGATTGTTGCTGATGTCGTAGCGCTCGTTTGCTTTCCATGTGTGGACGAAATCTTAAAATTCTTGCTTTATTGTTTTCTGTGATTCTGTTTCTCACGCAACGACATAGCTACATGACACACAGCCACGTTACACGCTAAAATCCGGAGCACTCTAGCGCCAGAGTTTTGCAACTTGCGTCAGTGAAGTGGAAAAGTCGACTGAGTAATAAGCATGACATGTAGTACCTCAACCGACATTGAGAACAGAATAAAAAATTTGGAGGCGTTAATATACATCACGATCTCGTACACCGAAAAAATATATCGTTTAACTGTTGTGAGCCAGTAAACTTTCTCTTTTCCTATAGCGGATGACATAAACACATACAACCTGGAATTACCTTCATTTTTCCAAAGCAAGCTATCATTTCGATAAATAGCTGTCTTCAGTTAGATACTGAAACTAACTGGGAGATTACAGAAAAGGAAACAAATGACGAACAGAAAACGCATGGTGTAAAGTATAACCTACAATCAGACACAGCAAGTTCTGTTAATTACCTGACTCTGAAAAAATAAATAAAACGTCGATGCCGAGTATATGATTCGTTACAACGGAGAAGGATATTTGAGGATCTCATGATACAATAAAACAGGAGCACTTGATGGGACTTCTTCAAGATTTTGCAGTAAGTGTTTGGCTGTGTTTCGATGTAACTGTAGGAAAACAGTAAGCTGCTAATATCTCCAGCTTCTATCTTGTGACAGTCACTGGAAGGGTTATACTTGACGCCTATCCGACGTACGTTGGAAGTAGTTGAACGATGATTTGTACGATTATCAGCTTCTTGCACTCTGAAGTTTCCGAAACCAGGTGGAGCTTCTAATTAGTCCTTTTATCGCAATGTTGTATTGACTTCTATAGTAGGCTACACTAAAAGGCCCCAATATTCTGCCCATTTTGCTTGGCCAGTTTCCACCTCCATAAGGTGGAGTAAGACTCCACAGAACGTTTGGAGCACCGCAGGACGACCAGATGAGAGAATCTCCCGAATCACTGTCGCCTCTGCTGTAAAAATGGAAAATATGGGGCAGACGAAACTGCTTTGAGTATTTCAGCTTCGAGACAATAAATACACTTAGTATTGCTGAACTCGCTTGAAATCACAAACCACCAATATAAGCACGAACATTGTGAGTCCAGTAAGGATTAACGTAAGCACAGACACTTGAACGCATTGTGCCAAAGCAATTTTTCATCAAACTGCAATACAGAATTTCTAGTTTTATAAGCTGATATAGGAATGGGATTCCAAATGCATCTATGTACCATCTCTTTGAATCCAAAGATAGATGACACACACCGAGTCTCATGCTTAAACCAATAGACAGCAAACACGACATATTTTCGATGTAGATCCTATGTGCGGAAGAATTTCTTTCATTTCCCCTAGGAGAGAGATTAATCTACAGTCGGACTGACACTTCCTGACAGATCAAAACTGTGTGCCGTACCGAGACTCGAACTCTCGGGCTGTGCCTTTCGCGGGCAAGTGCTCCACCAACTGAGCTACATAATCACGACTCGCGACCCGTCCTCACCGCTTCAAATCTGCTAGTACCTCGTCTCCTACCTTCCACACTTCACAGAAGCTCTTCTGCGAACCTCGCAGAACCAGTACTCCTTGAAGAAAGGATATTGCGGAGACATTACTTAGCAACAGCCTGGGGGATGTTTCCAGAATGAGATTTTCACTCTGCAGCGTAGTCTGTGCTGATATGAAACTTCGTGACAGATTAAAACTGTGTGCCGGACGAGATTCGAACTCGGGGCCTTTGCCTTTCTCGGGCAAGTGCTCTACCAACTGAGCCACCCAAGCACGACACACGACCCGTCCTCATAGCTTCAATTCTGGCAGTACCTCGTCTCATACCTTTACAGAATTCTGCCAGTACCTTGTCTCCTACGTTCACAGAATTCAGAGTTACTACGGACTGGCCATTAGGCGAACTGCACCTCTGAATGATGTTACAGCAATGAGAAAAACTGAAGGGGTCCCTTCTTTCATAAGTTGTCCACAGATGAACACCCTGTTCAAAGACTTTGGCCTAAAGGAACAGATTCTTGGCGTGGTTACTAAAAAGCAAAAGAAAGTGGTCAAATATACCATCAAAAGCATTCTCTTCCTGAGCTTGTTATGGACGAAAAATAAAACTAATTTTTAGAGACCTGAGTAACCCTATTTGCTTAGTAAATGTCTTCATAGGGGCACTCAGAATACAAATGAAAGTATCAACCATTGTATATGGTAAACATTATCCAAAGCTGTTTTTCTAGGAGTAAATCCATTAAACGTTGGTGTACTAGATGCAGTGATATGTTTCAATGATGGAGTGATAGAAAGGTTGCAAGACCCAAGAAATTTATGCATTAAATGTGGCTCAAATTTGGAAGATCAGACAACGGATTAATGAAGCTGAAAGATTCGCTCTTCAAGTTACCAAAGAAGCAAAAAGTGCTAAAAGGAATGCCAAGAGGAGGCTTGTAGATGAAGAATTGCTGCAGGACGAAGACTATGGTTCAGGAATGTTCTGAGGCACAGTTTAATTTTACTCATATCTTCATTCGCAATTTCCTGCAAGTTGTATTTTTGAGAATACAGGTACAAATATTTCCTACAGTTTATAAAGCATAGCTCTAATTTTTCCTATAACCTGCAATAGTCCATACTTATGTAGTAACCTAAGCTTTATTGCAGAATCAGATAAATTATAGAAAAATAACATTTTTATCACGGAAAAAGCTATAGAAATTAAAAAGTAAGATGTTGATTTTGGGATAGAGAGATCAGTCACATTTAATACACTGAAGGAAGTATACTAGGATATGTGCGCTGGATCCGTTTCTAGAACCACGGCTATGGTATTTTCCATTATGTTTTGTAAGGGTGCCACTTTCCTCTGTTGATGTTCGAAAGAATTTTAAGTCTGTTGCTGTCGGTTCGTCCTCGGAAAATTAGGGAAATTATCTGATCTTAATTCGTCATGCAGTATTAAGCAGAAATCCTGGCATCTGCTGACGAGCATAACGAAAAGGCCCCAACAGAGCAGCTTTTTTGGGGAAGAGACATCAGGACATCAGGATACGACAGGCATAGTTGGAATTAAGAATATGAGAAAAATAATACCGGCAGGAACGGACATAACTCGTTTGATATCATTTATTACAACTTTAGTCACTGTACGACCGTCTTCAATGCACATATTAAATTCTTGAAGACTCATTTAATAAGAGCACAAATTACAACTTGAATGTGGCGTCAACATAGAAGAACATAACAGTTAACGAACAGATTTGTTCGTCAAGTGGTGTTTTCTTCTATTACGTACATCCAATAGGAGCATCGTGTTACTGTTGCTATGATACAGTACAGTGTCAAAATATGAACTTAACACACTTCAAAATTTTTAAGGCTTTCGTCACCACTTGTTGAATAGCTGCCGGTTGGCTTCTTGCTTGGACTCTTCCGGCGACGTTCGTCTGATGATTTTTCTGACGTTTCGTTAGTACGAGTGGCTGACATTGTCATACTTTTAACCTTCATTGTCGGTGGTGGACTGGAGCCGAGCTCGCAATCGCAGACAATACGTAACTGGTTCGCCAACGACCTTGTGCTCTTCTGCGGTCATTTCTGGTGCGGATCTCCTCTTGCTATCTGGAACGGTCATGCGCTGGAACACGGAAATCCAGGATCTGTTTACCTTGAGGATTTGTTCTTTCTTGTTGAATCTAGTCTCGTCTTTGTGTATTACTATGGCCTCTCTCAATAAGGGGGTGTGATAGCTATATTCTACTGCCAGAACCTCACTGTCGGCGAATATTACTGTGTTGTCGTCCTAACACAACGCTTTCTCTGCCATGAGCGACTCCTCCAACTGCCCACCCTGCAATGTCGGTTATGTTATGTGATCCTGGCGTTGACTGAGTGTTGGAATGACTGGACGACCAGCCAACATCAGTATCAACTGGATCTTAATAAAACTTTCAAGTGCTCTTCTGGCTCAAGACGACGTTGGTCTAGGTCAAAAAGCTGGAAGCATTATTTGAATTGTTCAGTGAGGAAGTGAAGTCCCAGTTAGGTATCTTTGAAAGGTTGTAGAAATGTTGTCAGTGCACGATTTGGCGGGTTACACAGCGCAGGATAGTGATTATGATCCACTCCAAGAAAAGATCCATAGTGGACTTCTTTATGAGTTACCTTCTTGTACTCCACGCAGCGGACAACTTAATTGAATTCATCGTTTCACAATAATTTATCCAGTTCTATTTTTTCTACAGCCTGTTAGTTTCAGGAACTGTTTTACAGCAGGTCAGGATGTCTTCTCAAGATAAAGAGATGTTATATAGCTCAGAGGCTATTCGACGCTGCGAAATCATGTGTGAGGATTCCGTATTCCACCACATCACAGAATTGTTAACCTGGAACGAAGAAGCGTAAAAGGGTGCGATCTGAAAACATAGTCTATAAAGTAGCATAAAACGGATAGAGTTTCTTCATCATACGAGTTCTGGGAAATCCACGTTGCAGTATTGAGGCACAAGGAAGTTATCTGCGTGCTGAAACCTGTGTGAGGTGTAAAGTTAGATGCGCGATACTTGAGTTTCATATATGTATTCTATCAAAATTTTACTGACCCACTCAGTTCTCTTCATATGAGTGATGCGCCCCTCCGTGTCCGCCAGAAGAAGGGAAACAGCTGAAAGATGCTCCTACTGGAGGACAAAACAATGCGAATATGCTCCTGTTTTACAGACTCTGACTGAAAAGTGGGGTGCCAGCTACGTCATTCTACCTTTCTCGGCATCTTTAAAAATTTCCCAAAACATTTGGGAATACGAATAGAGAAAGAAAGTGAAAGAGTGGCAGTGGAACAGCAAAGAGAACACGTAAGTGGAAGCGGGTGACAGCCAGTGATAAGGAGAGGGAGTGTCTATAACTATGACAAAGAGGAAAAGAGAGATAGTGACAGTGAAAAGACAGCAGCAGAGGGAAGGGGTGAATGTGCTAGAAGGAATAAGAGGCAAGTGGGAGACAACTACATTGAGGGGAAACAGTAGTCGTACGGCAGAAGGAAGGAGACAGTGGCTGTGAGACAAGAGACAGTGACAGACAGACACAAAGACACAATGTCAATGAGTTGTGCTGTATCAGAGAGTGATAATGAATAAGTGGGAGTGAATGAGTATCAGCGCTTGCAGCATGGACTAGTGGGTGTGAGCGAGTTACAGTTACATTAGCTTTTTGCCAACATAGTGATGAGTTGGATGTTAAAAAGAGCGCATTTATGTTCCCATGCAAAACATTTGAGAAAAATTTGTAGGTGCTGAGGAAAGTATAATGAAGCAACTGGTACATCACACACTTTATTTGTGCTACCGTTATGTATAGTTTTACAGTAGAGAAATGATCTGCGCTTCCGAAAAAGTATCGTCTTTCCACACCAGCACAGGGAGCCCGTCTTTCCACCCTGGTCTGCTAGACCTGATAACAAAGAACGCTCTACAGTTCATATATACACCTACGTCTACATCATACTCCGCAACCCACCAAATGGTGTGTGTCGGAGGGTACTTCCGGTACCACTATCTGATCCTTCCAACCCTGTTCTACTCGCGAATAGTGCGTGGAAAGAATGGTTGTCAGTAAGCCTCTGTATTGGCTACAATTTCTCTAATTGTCTCCAGTGGTCGATACGCGAGATGCATTTGGGAGGGAAATAATGCTTTGTCCGAGTCCTCCTCAAAAGTAACGTCTGCCATAGCAGTTTGTTTAACATTTCCGTAACGCTATTTTGCCAGCTAAACGATCTCGTCATGAATTACGCGGCCCTTCGTTGGATCTTCTCTATCTCCTTTATACGTCCTACCTGACAGGGATCCCAGATAGATGAATAATATTCAAGAATCGGGCGAACAAGCGTCTTGTAAGCCACTTCTTTCATGGAAGAGTTACATTTCATTAAGATTCTGACAGATCACCATATTGAACGATCCTGAAAACCGTGGTAAGTAATAATTCTTAAAATACCATTTCTTAACTCTCTCATGTATAGCTCTGCTTCGGTACGTCGGTTGTTAATATGATGCTTGAGATGTTTTTTGTGTCTTGATAACGTCTGTCATTCGTCGTAGAAGTCCTGAACACTGCTGCTGTGCCTGCCTCACGACATGACAAGGACACCCCGTTCACCTGCAATAGAGGAAGGAGGGGAATGGTCCGTGAGCTTCCATCAGTCTTCGTGTCATATTTCATAGTTTTAGGCTAAAAGGAGGGGAATAGTCCGTGAGCTTCCATCAGTCTTCGTGTGATATTTTATAGTTTTAGGCTATTTTTATAACAAACTGAGGAAAGGGTCAAGTCCACAAAAAATTACCAATTTTCTGACTGCTCTCCATTACAAGTTTTATGTGGCGTCATATTTCTGACTTAATGTATAAACCCTGAATCACAAGTGTTTTAACGTTCTTTTGTGTTCGCAGGTGCTATACAGCATTTTATGCTGTCTGTGTCTTCCCTGCAGGAGGAAGACACGTGGTTTTGAGGACAAATCAAAGAAAGGGCGTTCGACAGAAGTCTGTAATGACCGTAAAGTGGACATGGAGAAGGTGAGCACTGAGCAACTCCAAGGTCTATGAGAAGCACCACAGTGACTCGAAAGACCAGTTACATTCAAAGTTAATATCGTCACTGCCGCAACACCACACTGAATCTCACTGTATCGGTTTCTGGACTCGGCAAGACTGTCGTAGCTTCTCTAGTCGCAGTGAAGTGATCGTCAACGGACAGCTCCTTGTTTAGAACACACTCACTGCACCCTGTTGTCAATACATTTATAGCGACAGTGAAATAATTGTGGATCGAAGCACACATACACCTTCGTGTTCGTCAGCCCCATAAGACTGGCCGCTCACTTCCCTGTGGTTTTCGGATCACCGTCATAGCTATACCTGCTTACATAAAGAACTGATAAACATTGATAATTAATGTTTGGAAGTAAGCTAGTAAACTGAACTGATGAAAACAAAACACTAAAATTACGAACTAGATTCTCAAATTTCGAATACATTTAGCCTTCTTCCTTTTGCTTTATTAGTCTGACATGACAACCTGTTCGCGAACGGGGCTCGACTGAGATTTATCGCTTATCGCTAGTGATCGCCCTAATCATTTCGGCTATACATTCCCGCATCCCAGACCCACTAACGTTTTCTTATGTCACATATTACCCATATTTTCTACTTCCGCACTTTGAGATTCATGAACAGGACAGACAAATTTTTGCAATCGTCATTATAGCCCATCGACGCAAATATAACAATCATTTACACAATCTCTGTTTTTACGGAGTCTGTATATTGTATTACGTGTATGCAGATGTTAACGGTCTGGGGGAAGAAAACTATACACTTAAGTTCGCTGTACTAGGACGCAGTTTCTATACGCAACGTCACCATCAGTTACAACGCTGGCGACAGCGGCATGCTGTCTTTGAGAAATAGTACTTTTCTTGCAACAATTGATCTATGAGAGCCTCAGACGTATATGTTATTAACAACCGTACAGGATGTACTGTTAACTCAATCTGATTCGGCACAGGATTTAGGGTAGTATTATCACCATAAAGCTACATTTTTGTTAACAAGCTTTTATGTTTATAACTGCCTACATATCTGAAATTTCGTTGCAAATTAAAATTGTGTGCAACACCGTGACTCGAACTCGGGAACTTTGAATTTCGCGGGCACGTGCTCACCGACAAAATTAACAACACATGACCAACGACCCGTCCTCACAGTTGTACGTCCACCAATACCTCATCTCCTACCTTCCAAACTAACTTAACGGCAAAGGTCTCATGTTCGATTCTCAGTCTGGCATATTCCGGCCTTCATATTTCACTAGGTGTTTCGTGTACATATCTATGCAAATTTGCTTCACATGTCTGAAACTTTTTGAATACATACAATTTTTTCCTTTTAAGTTTCTGATTAAATATTACAAAATGCTGTAGCAGTAGTGGCATTAACGTTCCTATCATTATGTTTATCGCTTTCCATAAAAATCTTAACCTCACCTTTTCATTTTGTAGCTGTCAGTTCTCTAACTTATTTGATGTCTTAATTTATAACTGCCGTACGTACCACCACACTTCACATTGCAAACGTCACAACTATCGACAGCTTACTTTATACAAATCTGACCCAACCTGGTAAGACAAGTGTCTAAAATATTCACATTTATTAGAAACACAACATCCCATGTGAGTCGTAATAGTAAAAATAAACCACCCACACTTTCAGGTGTATGCTCGCTTGAGAAAGAATAGGGTGGCAGAAGTACCGTCTGTCTTCGAGATCTTTCCCTGTCAATGGAACCCGGAATCCGCCAGTCGTATCAAGGATGGGGAGAAGAGTGTGGACTATCCGCTGAAGGACGGCTGTGCACAGGTAAGTCAACATCAGTACCACTACGTAAAGTAAACACGAAGAAAGTATAAGAGAGAACAAGAACGAAGAACAACAAAATTAAGTTCAAATTGTACCCTTTGCAGAATCTATTACTCTTCCGGGTAACTCTTCCATTTGTAGAAGAAGGACTAAATAAGAAATGCATCTGATTACAATCCAATAAGACTATGGTGCACTGTTTTACAAGAACCTAAGGTAAATGTAAGGTGAAACGCAATTGTAGTACTTGTTCAGTAAGCTTCCACTGTAACATTGCTGGAGGTTCCGAATGTATCACTCGATTGACACGTAATACAGTTCTTCGGAGCTCGACCTTCACCAAATGAAAAACGAAGGTTAACAGTTAATTCAGTCCTACGAGGTCTCGCAAGGGCTTCCGACGTGATACCTTACGTCCAGCACACAAGATACGTCCGAGTGTTAGTTTCAGTACCTGTGCACAAAACTAAGCAGTTCCATACACTGGTATAATTTATGCCATCCTTTAAAAAAAAGACGAAATCGAAATTTGTGTGCAGTAATCTGAGGAAGTAGTACAATTACATTGCGTAAAAATGTTCACATGCCTGAGTGATGTAACGTAGATTATAGTTCCAATGTCTGTGACGCCTTCCAAGATCTCGTTCAGGAGAAGGTTTAGATATTGAAAAAATAGTTGATTTGAAGATAAGTAGCAGCGACACCCTATAGGGAGACGTTGGAAAGGGTCATAGAGTGCGGAGACCCTTAAACAAAAGAGAACAATGCTGTCGTAGAATTCCCGTGTAGTCTTCCAGAATCGGAATTCAGTTGATTGGGAGCCATCAATAACGTGAATTAACGTCATGATGTGAAGAATAAGCTAAGAGAAATTTCTGTGGAAACTGGGAGAATTATTAAAATAAATTTACATTTTCGTTAGTAAACTCTCTCACTGGCAATTCCCTGCGTATTTCAGAATGTACTTGCGCTTCAAATTTGTTTGATGTAGTGTCGTAAATAGTGAACAAAAAAAATTCACTACAAACGATACATACGAAACATACCATACACGCTTCATTGCGTTTTTAGATCATAAGTTCCCTGACTGTTACCATTATTCGTCAGGGGTTAATCATGGTTCAAATGGTTCAAATGGCTCTGAGCACTATGGGACTTAACTACTGTGGTCATCAGTCCCCTAGAACTTAGAACTAATTAAACCTAACTAACCTAAGGACATCACACACATCCATACCCGAGGCAGGATTCGAACCTGCGGCCGTAGCAGGGTTAATCATGACACACTACGCCGGCAATAAGCTGCTTCTTCTATTCCAAGCATTGCATATTCTCACAGTTTCACCTTTCCAGTGCCTGGTTAACTGTTCCAGGATACCTTAGCAGGAGTCGTACCAAAGTAGACTTAACTCCGCTAAGTGTGCTCCATAAACATCTTTTCTCGCATTTTCGCTCTTGTACCTCTCACTTCTCTACCTTATTCGATAACTTAACTTTTAGCACAGATGAATAGCACCGCGTTCAAATTCCTTAAAAGCTACACTTCTGGTCTGCTTATTTAATGTATAATCTGTTTAATTATTACAGGTCAGATATCTAAACTTTTATATACGCAGTGTCTATGGCGTCTTACCTGAATTAATGCTGGTAAATACGAAACTCCCACAGGTTGGTGTATTTGGGCGCTTCAAGGTGCAAAATGTGGCAGAAGAAATTCCACCGCTTGTTGCCCACGACGGCCAGCTGCCTGCACAAGCTCGTAACCGCAGTAAGAGGCGACAGAAGAAACACGAGCAGCCCCTTGATGTAAGTCATTATCATTACTGCCATGAAAAACAAGCAGTTTGTATCTCAGACGCACTGCGGATTCAGCTACTGTGCCAGATAATTTTACTGAGAAACGCTCAACCTCCATAGACGCCATTCTAGCTGAGTCAGTGATGATAATCTCAAATTTCCCGCAGGTGGATTTTACTTGGGACTTCGGCGAGGAAGAGGTGGCTGGAGATATTCCACGTTCTGAGGACCATACTTGCGAAATGTGTGCTGAACCGGAAATTTTCGCAGTGAAACCAAAGATAGAATTGCAGGATGCGCCGCAGGAGGGCCGTACTGAGGTAAGTCAGTGCCATTACTACCACGAATAGCCGGCAGGAAGAAACGGCCTGACATGGCGACAGCGCAGGAAAGCCAATTACACCTCCGTTGCATGCATTGCAGAATCACCCACTCTTCGTGATTCTTTTTTTTTTTCGAATCTCTTTCGCTCCAGACATGGCTTCATGACTTTAAAATGGACTCATTGAAGGACTCTACAAGGGATTCACTTTATTACAATCCAGTAATACTAACGGCCGTTGGTTGCAGAACGTTAGAGTAAACTTAAGCTGGAACGCAATAAAACTACGGAGATGCAGTAAGCTTCAGTTGTGACACTGCCATGAGTTCGGAATATCACTAGCGTGACACATGTCAGTGTGTAAGATCTTGAGATGCCCCGATTATAGACGACAGTCTTGGTGATTCACAACTGACCGAACTCTACTGCTGGTCTTCTGTCCGTCAGTGTAGTAAGCTCGAGGTAAACGTGTGAGGTTAGTGGCTGACGTTCGGACTGTGATGAGGCGTTGTATACGTAGTGCGATTTCGAATTGTGGGCCGAGGGAGACTGACATCGGTTGTCTCAGTATTAACGCGACTACGACGACAACTGTGTTAAGCGATTTACGAAAACGTGGAAAACTTAATTGCCGGTGGCAAAAGCGAAATTAACAGCCATACTGATTGCAAGTCCTTTGACTTAACCAACTCACCAAGTTGCGGTTTCTTGCGGAAATACATCTTTGTTTAGCTTGTGTCTTTCAGAAAGATGTAATACTTCGGTCAGGCATACGACTGCAACAAATTTGGACTTCTGTTGCCAGCAAATAAGCTTAATTTGAATTTTTGCTACCAGTGGATTGCGTCCTCAGCCATTTTATGGAAAGAACAGATGACGTCGGCTACCCGCCTCCCTGTACAGTAAAAGTAGACTGCCTATGCTCAGAATCGTCTCGCCAAAACACACTAAACAGAGATATTACTGCGAAGACCTATAAGTATTTAAGCGAAAACCTGTGATGCACATCTGTAATTGTGTAAGCGTCGTTAGGCAAATCTGTTAGTTCAAATACTCCCTTGATTCGGATATGTCATGGGATGTGAGGCCAAGAGCGGGAAACAAATGAGTGTAAATACCATAAATTAACATGTTATGAAGGAGTAGGGGACAGGTAAAGTGCACAGAAAGAATTGTAACACCAAAAGGATTGTTGCCGACGAGAAGGTGAACGTGCCAGTTCATTAAGTTTCATAACGGGTACGATGGTTCGATTCCTCGTAAAAGTTCGAAACGAACTTATGAAATATTCTGTGACATACACAAAGGGCACTCCACGGGAACTCTTCATCTACCTTCGAACTTACCTCCCACACAAAGTGCTTCAGTTACACTTTCGTGGGGTCTGTTTTGCCCTGTTGTGATACTGCCGACGATTGTTCTAATGTTGAGGCTCACGTGATCTTGCAATTATGTTCTTAATGCACAATATCGGGATGAGTAGAATGTAAGAGTACAAAAAACTGTAAGAGCAGTTGGCAAAGGCCAAGTGGAATCAATGGCACAAGCCATAATGAGAGAATGAAGGGTGGCGTAGTCATCTCCGTACAGCTTATGACAGACTTACTAGCAGAACTGAACCATATGCCATCCAGTTTGTAAGTCCAAAGCGGTATTGATCATTGTTAATACCCAAGTTAAAGATGGTTAGTATTGTATTACGACTCCTTTAGTAGATAGAAATTTATAAAAATGAATCAGGCATAAATTTGGTTTTCTGCTCAGAGTAATAGTCTGCCTTCGTGGCTAAACTGTTTAAAATGTGGATGTAACAACGTTGTGGATTACCTCTTGTCACAGGCTGAGCAACGTCTCAGAGGCAAACTCTACAACGAACTTTATAATCACGTAATCCGAAGAAAACTATCTGCGATATAGGACATATGTAATAGTCTTTGCTAGAAGATTGCGCTTCTTAGCCGCAGGAGAGTATTATGTGTGACCAGTGTCCACTTCAAGGACTTAATCAGTGTAAATGAATAACTTAGCAGGAGACGGAAAGTTGTGTGATCAGTATTATGTATGGGTTTCGCTTGTTCTGTCAAGCTACAGCAAGGATGCATCCAGTAGGAAAGCACACATGCTGTATCACCCGTCGTCCATTCCCATATCTAGACCGAGTTTAATAATGACCTCGTCAACGATGGGATGTTACGTCTCATTCAGGCACGCTCCCTTCATGGCGGCTGACATAGCAGGCACTTTCCACATACTTGTGCGCCCTGCCACAGTTGCGCTGTTAGAGCGACGTCGGATAATACCTTTTCAGACTAAATATTGCGTCGTTGATGATGATACATTGGTTATCTGATATCCTAGGGAAGTCAACACTTTACTGAATGAGGCGATCTGGAACCGATGGGGTATCGTAAAAAATGCTCCTCACACATATCATCTGGCTTGATTTCACTGAAGAGAGTGGCACCTATAAATGTATGAGCACTGGATGAGTACTAAAGCGTGATATAAATGTAAACAGAAAAGATTTATTAAAAGATAACAGTTGATGAGAAATAAATTACTCCACAATGTGAATACCCATAATGCATTTCGAAGTAATTCTATTTCGTGGAGACAAAGCATAAGAGATCAGCTAAACACTTTTATTTATAAGAGTAATTAATTATCTGGACAACTGATAAATATACTATTACTAACTCCCAACGGTATAACTCTTATTGTACATATTATGTAACTATCCTATGATTCAGAGTGTAATAGATAAGGAAATCAATGTTTTCTTGAGCGAATTCCTTTGTTTACAGTCGACTGCGTGCTTTACTGTGTATTTCGTGTACTTCTGTATATGCTTTATTGTAAACAGTAAACGAACAACCATCATAAACATTGCATACCACACTGATCAAAGACAATGCATGTTGTTAGATCATCACTCTCTTAGCTGGTTTCATTCTTCTGCATAGTACAATCATTTTGTATCGCTGTGTGCACCAAGCACTGCGTACGAAATTACCTGCTTCTTATATTCCAACTTCAGCCTATCTTAACAATTTTTACTTGCAAGTACCCACTTGCCAGATTTCACGTCAACCTACACATAATTCAGATGAGTGTGCCTCATAAAAACGTTCCCACGCCTTTACATTTGTGGACCTCTCAGTTCTCTACCATATGTGATACCCCTCTTTTTGACAGACATCTGTGGCACCGTTGTTCACTTTTATTACAACCTACACATAGGCATGCTTACTTAATATAACATCTATTTAAGAAAGTTAGTGTCTAAGGTTTTTTACGTGTTAGATATATGCCTTTGTAGCTGAGTCAGTGATGATAAGGTCAAACCACCCACAGGTCGGTGTCATTGGGCGCTTCAACGTGACGTTTGTGCCGGAAGAAATTCCACCGATTCAGGACGACGATTGCAAAGTGACTGTGGAAACAGAGATTACTGGGAAGGAACCAGAGATGGAATTCGTTGATCCACCACGCGAGGATCCAGTTGAGGTAAGTTAGTATTATTAGTGTAATGAAGAACTAGCAGGAATAAACGGCCACTGAGTTTGGAGCGAGGGAATGGCAGTGGTATCTCAGACTGTCTCTATTGCTAAACCAACGAGGGCTTTTGTTCAGTCGAAAGTTTAATGTGAGGGTGGGTCGGATGGCAGACGGAAGATTCATGGATATTTTTATGACCAATCCTTAGACTACGTCTTTCGAATATAATCTCCCATGCACCTTCAGTTTATCTTCACTCAGATTTGGCCTCTGTGGCACAGTGATAATTACCGAATGTTTCTGAAAAAGATGGTTCACATGGCTCTCAGCACTATGGGACTTAACTTCTGAGGTCATCAGTCCCCTAGAACTTAGAACTACTTAAACCTAACTAACCTAAGGACATCACACACATCTATGCCCGAGGCAGGATTCGAACCTGCGACCGTAACGGTTGCGCGGTTCCAGACTGTAGCGCCTAGAACCGTTCGGCCACCACGGCCGGCTTTCAGGAAAGGAGGTGGGTAACGTAACAAGCCAAATGACGGTAAACGTGTTACCATGTGATATGACAGTAAGAACCGACAACGAATTTACAGAAGAGTGGGATAATGATAGTGTGTTGAATGTTAAAGTTTAATGAAACTACTGTTCGTGGAGATGTAAGAACAGTTCCTATATTACTTACATTCAGTCGCCACTACTACCAGAATGTAGGGGACAGAATTTTTTTCGTGTAAGGCTGTGTCTATTTAGCCTCATCCACTGTTTTGTTATGAATTACTGGGAACTATTAGAGAATCAATCTGTGGCACAGCTTTTGCCCTTAAGGTCTCCTGCCTGAAGAATGTCGCCATGCAGCTCGCCACACTAGCCTCTCCTGCGAGAGCCCCTTCGTTTCTTCATAACTATGACAAGCGACGTTCATCTGATTCCACTTATTGTGCTGAAGACTAAATCTACCTGCACAATTTTACATCCCCTCCACCCTTCATGTCCACACTCACACATCCCTTTATTACCTGTCTGATGACCCCCGAAGCTTTATGACACATCGTATCAACAGATCCCGCCTTTTATTCACTTTTTGTCATAAAGTTATTTCCCCACCAGTTCGATTGAGTTCCCCCTTCTAAGCCACGCGTTCCGTCCATTTGATCTTCAGCACCCTCTTCGAATACCTCATTTCAAAACAATCTATTCTTTTCCGCCCTGAAATTTTTATCGTCAGCGATTACTCATCTAGAACGCTAGACTATGGACAAATACCTTCAGAAAAGACAATCTGACTTCAAAATTTATATTATTTGTTAACAAATTTTTGCTATTGGTGTTCTCAATTGTACGTCTTCTGTACTTCAGCATTAGTCTGCTGTTCTGTCGCCCAAACAGCAAACCTCATTTGCACCTTTCAGTGTCGTTTTGTAATCCGTTTCCCTTTGTAGCTCTGATTTGATTTACTGCATTTTAGTGCCCTGGTTTCAGTTTTTTTAATATTCACCTAATTTCTTCTCAAGACAGTACCCATTCCATTCAACAGATGTCCCAAGTAAGTGCAGTTTCAGATAGAATTACGCTGTCATTGAGTAAAAAAAAAGTTTTTTTTTTTCTCCCATGTTCTCCCATGTTCTCTCTCCGTTCCCTGTTCATGTTTCCTTTCAGTATTGCTTGCCGAATTTATACACTGAATAACATGTGGAATAGGCTGAAAACCTATCTCATTCCGTCTCGTATTTTATCTCTGTTATCTTAAGAAAAGCAAATGCTAACTGTGTACTGTGTCCCTACTTATCCTAAGGCAATTCGTCTTTCCTTTCAATAATATTCACTCCAAGTTGGTACCCTTTGTTGTACCTATCTATACACTGTATCCCAGTTTCAGTCTTTCTTCCTTTGCTTCATGCCGGCCGAAGTGGCTGTGCGGTTCTAGGCGCTGCAATCTGGAACCGCGAGACCGATACGGTCGCAGGTTCCAGTCCTGCTTCGGGCATGGATGTGTGTGATGTCCTTAGGTTAGGTAGGTTCAACTAGTTCTAAGTTGTAGGGTACTAATGACCTCAGAAGTTGAGTCCCATAGTGCTCAGAGCCATTTGAACCTTTGCTTCATACTGTCTTGCAAACTGAGCTCTAGGTATTCGCTGGCGTCATACAGTTTTCCTCAAAGTTTTCTTAAATTTTCCTATACGTAGAATCTATCGTTTACAAGGTCAAGCTTTGAATTTCTTCTCCATTATTTTTAGGCTTGTGTGTTCACATCTGACGGCTTAATTTTCTATATTTTGATATTTTCCTCTGTCGTGAGTAAAATTCAGTATCAAAGGATTTGTTCTGGGCACTGTGTCTTTTTCTCCATTTGATACTACGCTTCTCTCAGTATTTCATCTCTCAAAACTAACCATTCGCCTTTTTTTGCTATACTTCCTCCTTACTCAGTCGGTGGATGCCTAAGGTTCCCTTTGAAACAATAGACACCGAAGAATTCTTAACTTTTTTAGAACCGACTTCCTTCATTTCTTACCTTTCTGATAATCCTTCCACTCCTATATGAAGTTCAAATCTGGTTCCTAAACATCTGTCTTATCACACATAACCCATCTGAAGCAGTCTGATATCTCCAGATTTCTAGAAGATATACATCCTCCTTTCACGTTTTTTAACCCACATTCAACTGATTTCTGTGCAAATTTTACCAGGTGACTTTCTCTCTAATAATTTTCCCATAGTTCCTGTTGCCCTACAATTTTTCCCACTCATGCTTTTCCTACTGTCGAATTCTTGCCCCCTCCAGAGTTACATTTCTGCCTCTTTTGATGCAATGACTAATTTCTTCTAGCTCAACCTTTATTATTTACATCTCCTAATGACCTACAGAGCTGGAAGCCTATTGTACTACCATAACGTAGGTGTGGGATTCGTGATTATCTGGATACGATATCACGTTCATTAAGTTATTCGGTTGCATTCCTATTTTGTTGTCCATAATTAGATTAACCCGTGAGAAATTTCCTCTTGCTTTCAGCTGTAGAAAGTATTCATACGACAAACCCCACCCACTGACCAAGTTAACTCTCTTGAAGAGGAATACATGTATCAATGGCCAGTGTCTAATCAGGACGCAAATGAAGACTTTATTTTGCCTCGCTGGCGGGAATGAGGCTCATCTCAGCCAGATAGTGGGCTTCACCAGCCACACCCAGCCAGTCCTCCTCCCAGTGACATGGGACTCTGCGGCTCCACAGTGAGGCAGCTGCGTTAGTGGCACTCTACAACGTGTAGACGCAGGCAGTGAGTGGTCTTTCTTGGTTGCTATATCCATAATTTAAGTACATCTGAGTCCCTCTTGAGCTGATACACAGTATAAAATCACATGTTTCCATATTTGTTTTAAATTATGTTGGGTGTCCTGAATGCAGTGAAGTCAGGTTGTCCAAAATGCACTGAATGAGTAGCTGTGCACGGAGGGAATGGGGAATAGGGGAATTTTGGGGCACTCATAAGAGCTGAAATCACATAATGCTTATAACTGACGCGTAGTTCTTCATCGTGTTGCAGTACATCAACGAGGTGCGCCTGCTTGGAAGGAGTTGAGCTGTCCCTTCTAGATTAGCATCATCAACTTCAGAAAAGAGAATTCCGTAACACTAACCACACCCACATCACACCGACCTACAACGAATGACTTACAGTGAAAGGACAACTTAACTGATAACGAAACAGAAATTATTTCAGTGTTTCGCTAGTTACAGCTTCATAGCCAATAGATTGGATATCTTTAAAGATATCAGACGTGCTGCCTTCATTGAAGGCTGGGCTTCTTGTTGTTGTGTCTCAGTATCATTTTAGAGCTTGTCGGACATTATCATGACATTGGCCTCCAGTCCTATTGCGCTCCTCTGGTTCTGGCTATGCTTATTCTATAACTTGAAAGCTTCTATCACTGCCTGTGAAACTCTTGCCTAGTGCCATTTTTTCGGCTGGACTGTTCCCATATATTTTAAATGTCGTGAGGTTGATCTAAGATTTTCAACTTCTTCGAGCAGTTTTCTGCTACTTTGTTCAGTCAGCTCATGACTGTATTAAGCTCACTATGCAGGTCCCTGGTTCTAGTCGAAAAGTGTTCTCTCGGAATGAGTCTCAAGCACCTCCAAGAGTTTTTTATATTTGTCTGGCATACTGTGCCGTAAATACTTCCGTATTTCATGGCCTTAACCATCAGTGCGTTACAATATCTTATTTTTGTATTGCCTTTCACGTTTCCGCTTCCTAGTGATCTATGTAGGGCACGAATTAGTCCGCTCATCTTCTCTTTCTTTGCTTGTATGTGTGAGCTGAATGTGAATTCATTGCCTAGTAAGACACCTAAGTACCTGACCTAATTGGTCCACTGTATCCGTGTATTACTGATTCGCAGTTGGACCATGAGGCTTGGTCTTCTTCTGGTGAACACGACTGACCCATTTTGATCCGCACTTGGAGGTATTATGTTACATTTTGTCCGCTGCTACGTGACAGTTAGCTGCCTCTGAGTGCGGCCTGTCACTGCATTCACTCTATCTCAAAACCATTTACTAAATTCCTCAAATTTGAAGAGCCCATGTGTAATGGTTTTATTTATTAGCTATTACCTATTGTGAATGTTGCTCAAACTTGCATTTCTTTGGTGCAGCACACACGAAATGATGAGGATGGTAGCCCCCATTAAGTCTTTGTTCATCACGTGTCTGGATATACTTTACTACTATTATTTTGTTACCTAAGTTATAGTTGATCAATGTGTTGTCGCCACTATAACAATCATGTCATGTTTGCCTAGGTGGACCCTGCTGACAAGCAAGAACCCCGAGGAGATTCGGAGGAGGGGGCAGCCAAGGACTCTAGCAGCCTGGCTTCAGGTGCTGCTCCCAACCGCTGAAGAAGCAATTCATTTGTTCTATCAGTTTTCGTTTGTTCTTTCTTCTTTCGTTCCAATTATTATTATTTTTTGTTCAGTTTCTTCGTTTTCGTTTTGTTCAAACTATTATTTGTTCCATTTTCTTAGTTTGTTTTGCGTTCAAGTTATTGTTTGTTCAGTTTTGATGTTTCATTATCATTCTTTGGATCAGTTAGAAACAAAAAAATAAATCTTTTGTTTTTCGTCAGCTGTTGCCTCGCTTTTTACATGTGTAACTGTAAAATGATAGTTACTGAATAGACTTTCTACAAAGTTCCGTTTTCGAGTCCTTACTAACAAGCAACAATAAATGCTACACATTTAGAAAAGTTACCTAAGTTAGCAATAATAAATAAAATAGCCTCTGGCCTCAAGGATCGCTCTTCTACTCTCTTCCTTTCCGAAACTAATAGTCTCACCTTCAGGCACACCTTAAATACACAAATAATCAATGTTAGGCATTATTCCCTCGCAATAACACCTGGCTGTCAACCGCAAGGTAAACAAGCAAGCCCCATGTCCACAGGACCACACACAATGACACCTCACCGTTTGGCCATTTTTGAGGTGTTGTGTGCGTAGGTCGAGAACACTTCTCATTCCATTAACAGCTAGTTGCAATCCAGAAAAATAGTATTCAGAGAAATTATATTCAACATCAATTCGTTGGATAGGTGAGGTACACGTGAAGATGGGACTAGCAATTCGAAAATTGATCATGTAATGGAGAAAAATATGTATAACACTATCTTTGCACCCACAGGAAACAGTACTTATAACTGCTTATCATGCGCAGCTGCATTCCCACCATTCACTACGATGTGTATTCAAGATAACGGTCAATTCTAGTGTGCGATTCCACACGTCGGCTTTGAGCAATGACGTCATACCTAAGGCAGAGAAGCAACATAAACGCAATCTCTGAAAGCGACTGATCATATCCATAAACAAACGAATCTAGCGTACGATAAAATTAATTAATTAGCCACAAATTGTAACGACAAGAATTAAAGGTAACTAAAATAAATAGAATTAGAATGTCGGCATTGGTCGTAATTTTGATGATTTATGAACAGCAAATTCGATTTCCGATCACATAATGATCTTCAGTGACGGCAGTTAAACATTTCGCATAGCGATCAGTGAATAAGAAACAAAAGACTACAAATACACCAGAGTAAAACCAACTGTTGGTAGGAATAGCCCTTTAGCGTACAAATTAAAGCTCGTAGTCACTGGTGTCTTGTTATTAGCAGTAACAGAAGCTTTTAAACGATCACAATAGCTGAAGCCGCTGTTTAGATTCACCTATACAGCAGACCTCTGTGTGACAGGGGCTTGGAATGCCTTCAATTTGACATGAGTCTCGTGGAGACTTAACATTATTTGGCAAGAGATTGCCACAAAATACCAAATGTGCACTTGCAAATCATTAACTGAATATACGATTTTTAAAACTGTACATTAAAAATGCATTTGAAAACGGAAGGGGGAAATGCACATCTTGCCAACAAACACTGGCGTGTTATTTCAAAAACAACTTAAAAAACATGCAAGAATAAAAATCGACAGGTAAATTATATGGTGTCAGATTACAGGACCAGTAAAAAAGAAAAATATAGAAATAACATAACATCAAATATAACAGAATTTGTTATAGCACAGTAACCGCCACCTGGCGTGGGAAGCCATAGGTGCAAAGTTCTTAATTTACGTAAAATATTACGTAGAAACCAAGAAGTCAAATACAAAAATAGTGGTGATTTGTACCATATGCCACCGTTTAACAGATCAAAATGTCATGATACAAAACATTCTTTATAAAAAATTTTATGGTGCGGACAATCAATTTTTTAGCGTATTTAACGACATGATGATACACGCATGTCATTCGTCCCGTTTGGGCATGTTAACACATTATAAGTGTTTCTGAGGCTTAATTACGAAAAATTATGAAAAGCAGAATGATATTAAGCACATTGTGGAAGCATAGATCGTTTAACGCACTCGTCAGTAAGACCTACTGTTAAAAATTACAAAGAATTAGTGATACGTTGGCTACAGACACAAGTGTACGAAATGCTCTAGCCTAGTACAACATCCACTACCATACCTATTATTTATAGGCAAAATTTCCTGATATGATACAAACAGAACTTGGGTCTAAGGAAATAATGTTCTAATATTTTGAGGTATCAGCCTCAGTTGCACAAATATTCTGGTCTTTACATCTACATCTACATCTACATCTATACTCCGCGAGCCACCTTACGTTGTGTGGCGGAGGGTACTTATTGTACCACTATCTGATCCCCCCTTCCCTGTTCCATTCACGAATTGTGCGTGGGAAGAACGACTGCTTGTAAGTCTCCGTATTTGCTCTAATTTCTCGGATCTTTTCGTTGTGATCATTACACGAGATATATGTGGGCGGTAGTAATATGTTGCCCATCTCTTCCCGGAATGTGCTCTCTCGTAATTTCGATAATAAACCTCTCCGTATTGCGTAACGCCTTTCTTGAAGTGTCCGCCACTGGAGCTTGTTCAGCATCTCCGTAACGCTCTCGCGCTGACTAAATGTCCCCATGACGAATCGCGCTGCTTTTCGCTGGATCATGTCTATCTCTTCTATTAATCCAACCTGGTAAGGGTCCCATACTGATGAGCAATACTCAAGAATCGGACGAACAAGCGTTTTGTAAGCTACTTCTTTCGTCGATGAGTCACATTTTCTTAGAATTCTTCCTATGAATCTGGCGCCTGCTTTTCCCACTATTTGTTTTATGTGATCATTCCACTTCAGATCGCTCCGGATAGTAACTCCTAAGTATTTTACGGTCGTTACCGCTTCCAATGATTTACCACCTATGGCATAATCGTACTGGAATGGATTTCTGCACCTATGTATGCGCATTATATTACATTTATCTACGTTTAGGGAAAGCTGCTAGCTGTCGCACCATGCATTAATCCTCTGCAGGTCCTCCTGGAGTACGTACGAGTCTTCTGATGTTGCTACTTTCTTGTAGACAACCGTGTCATCTGCAAATAGCCTCACAGAGCTACCGATGTTGTCAACTAAGTCATTTATGTATATTGTAAACAATAAAGGTCCTATCACGCGGTACTCCCGAAATTACCTCTACATCTGCAGATTTTGAACCGTTAAGAATGACATGTTGTGTTCTTTCTTCTAGGAAATCCTGAATCCAATCACAAACCTGGTCCGATATTACCAGGTTTCAGCAAAATTAATCTAGCCTTCTTCAGAAGCATAAAATTACTATAACATGCCAGAGTAAGGCACAGTCAACATTAAAATTAAAACCTATAGTACCGTGGTACCATGTCGAATAAAACTACGTAGCTGAAGTACAGCCCGGCATCTCTTCACCACGCGGTCGGTTGGCAGCGGCAACTAACATTGGCTCTGACCGTTGCACGCGGAATTGCACTGAGCACATGGCAACTCGAATGTAGATAAAGTTCATATGTGTATTAACTACATGCAAATTGTATTAAATGCTAGGAAATGTACTTGGTTGGGTATATAAAGTTTAAAAAAATCTTTACGACTTTAAGCACATATGGTCAACGTGTAAAGTATCCCCACCGAACATGCCCAATAGCGAGGGCCTTACTTGTCTCACTTATTTAAAACCTGAATCATTATCTATAATTTAACTAGGGTGTAACTGGGAGTACAACGCCCCTGTCATCCCACTTAACTAGTATTGACAGAGAAGTAAAGCGTATTAATTAAAGTGTGACGGAGGGAACAACGTCTCCGTCATCATGCTATTGGGCGACATAGGTCAAGTACACTAGAATATAGTCTACGATGTCCGTTTGACGGGAAATATTTTCTATAGGTAAAATTGTGAGTAACGCGATACACGTCTAACGTTATCGTATCATAGAAAATGGGAAGTATTTAAAGCAGCTAAATTTTACTTACTGTGCTGCATCATTGTTAAACTCAATTATAATGGCGTCCCAACTCTCGTCAAAGAGTAGTGGGCCAAACTTAAATGTAAAGGGAAACGTAAGGCTTGATGTCTGAACATGTTAAGCGGCAACCAGGAGGGAAACATGGTGGTTAATGTAACAGGGATAAATTAAAACAAACGTAATAAAGATTGGAAACCTTCCAATTACGGTTATCAGTTCCCAGACAGCCAATGATATACGCTCGCGAGTTGCCATGTGCTCAGTGCAGTTCCGCGTGCAACGGTCAGCTCCAATGTTAGTTGCCGCTGCCAACCGACCGTGACGTGAAGAGATGCCGGGGCTGGACTTCAGCTACGTAGTTTTATTCGACATGGTACCACGGTACTATAGGTTTTAATTTTAATGTTGACTATGCCTTACTCTGGCATGTTATTGTAATTTTATGCTTCTAAGGAAGGTTAGATTAATTAGCTGAAACCTGGTAAAACCAAAAAATTTGTGCAACTGAGGTTGATTCCTCAAAATATTAGTCTATCACAGTTGCTGACGGGGCTGCAATATGCTAAAAATTCTTAAACAGTGTTCTCTTTAAGGTATAAAAGCTTTGTCCCCAAAAAAATACATCTCACTCTGGTTATACAACTTTAAGAAACTTCAACATCGCAGCGCGTCAGCAATCGTTCGTTAATATATTAAAAAACTAAAAACCCGCCTCGATTGCGAAAAAAACTCCTAGTGTTAAGTGTTAACCCAGGTTTCGGCGTAGATAAATACACCTTCTTCAGAACAACAATAAAACCTTTGTCAATGGTTAAAAGAACACCGTAGCTATACATTTATAAACGAAAAAGAAAAGGAAAACACAAACAGTACATATGTACAAAGTCAAAAGCACTACTTAACATAATCGTGTACGCTCCACCTCACACCGGCCTATGTTCGATGGGCCATGACCCGCCATAAACTGCAGCTACAAACGGTCGCTCCCTTACAAGCCTCACGCGCTATCTATGCACGTGCGCAAGTCAAGGGAAGTTACTTGAATGCGGATGAGCATACGAATACGAGAGAGTTTACACATGTGTCGGGGCTAAATAGCCCATATATTCCCAAACGTGGATCAACGTATATCGATAAATGAAATGGATAGAACAAGAGACGAGCTAAATAGGAGATGGAACCTAGAATTAACGGCACACAGTTGCTTATGCTAGTAAAGAAACTTATAGATGAAGCTATCTACGACAACATGTCTTGGATAACTTAACGAATGACAAGCTCCTCTGACAGCTCATAATGTTTGACTAATCGCAATAACGATATAAAAGAACAAATATGAGACGAAAACTGTCTCTATCCCACACCAAATGTTAAAGTCCTACTTTAGACAAAAAAAGAACTGCAATTGCGGCATATCACGAGATTAAAAGATGACTTGTTCTTTCAGTGAACCTTGGTTCAGTAACCAACTAGTAAAACTGAAAAAATATGTGCCAGCAACTTATCATGACCAATAGTTAGCAGTAAGCAAAGCCTACTGTTATGGATCGTAGAAAACTAGAGATAATCATCGTATGTCCGCACAACCCTGGCCAAGAAACTGCCGGAACTTGACAGACAAACATACAAGGATATTCTGGTGGTAGTAGGCATGAAATTTTAAAGAAACGTAACGCATCAAAAAATCGGAATTTTGTGATAGTTGGGGGTGCGTATGATGTTTACAGGAAAAAACTGAGTCATCCTCAAACTTTGAGAGTCAGTCTTACTAAGGAAAAGAAGCCAACAATTATTGTGACAGACCTTCTTCACAAGAATCATCTAATAGGTTCTTATTATACAAAAAAGAACATTTAAAATCCATGTCAGTATCTACAGAAATATCTGCTAGTCAACTGCAAATCTATTTTTTTCCTGTGTGTTTTAAATCTCCTTTGTTTACGATAAGTGCCCATCGATTCTTTTTGTTTCCTCTGTCCATCGTAATACTGTAATGAAGATCTCCTCTGCCATAAAACGCAGCACGTTTTCAGTGATTAACTAAATATATAATGATAATTGTATATAATTTGTATGCTATTATTTTTTTTCTTAGCCTGTGTTTAAGTGTAAACGAAATATGATGTGTTTTACGTGTTGTTATGTTTCAAGTAATTTGCAAAGTATGCAGTCTACTTGTATAGAAAACGTTTTGGCTTGGTATGAAAAGCTTTATCTACGCAAATTTCATTTAAGAAGGAAGCAACAAATGAAAGGAGTCTGTCGATGATACTACTCGGTAATGTAATGACGAACAAATGGTTCAAATGACTCTGAGCACTATGGGACTTAACATCTATGGTCATCAGTCCCCTAGAACTTAGAACTCCTTAAACCTAACTAACCTAAGGACACCACACAACACCCAGCCATCACGAGGCAGAGAAAATCCCTGACCCTGCCGGGATTCGAACCCGGGAACCCGGGCGTGGGAAGCGAGAACGCTACCGCACGACCACGAGGTGCGGGCTAATGACGAACAGACAAGAGGTGTTGTTTAATCAGTAAAAAGTGTGAAGAGCGATCAGTTCCCAGAAAGGGAGGCATATCTTTACAGTGGAAGTCCGATTTTGTTTAGGGAAGAGACTTACAGTAATGAGCAGGAGAAAGCAATTTGATTATGCTACGAGAAAAGGTGCGCAGAAGTTTACAAAATGCTACTATTGTCACACTGTTGCAGTAAAATGCTATGTTGTAAGAACAGATACAGGTCTTAATGATATCGACGAAGAGGTGGAGGTGCAAGAGAGGACGATTGCTAGCAAAAAGATAGCGAGAAAGAAGTGAGCAAGAAAGAATTTTCAAGTCTGTAAAACTTGGTCTTGATTCAATGCACAGGGACAGAAGAATGAAGACATCGAAAGTATGAGAAAGGTCCAGCCATCTTCACAAAAACTAGTATACATTTAATTTTCTGAGGCTGAGTATACTTAACTGTTATCAGCTCTGCTTTGATTGAGAAGAGACAGTGAACATCAGCATTAATATGAACGGCGTTCGGGAAAGAGATTGTACACAGGCCTCTTGTATTTACATAATTCGGACTATCAGTAACCGTCCATTAAGAAATTATTTATAGGGGGACCAAGGCATACATTATTTGAAGAGTGAAAGTATAGATAAAATTATAAATATTTACATAGATGTTTTGTTTGGATATTAACTGCTGTTATAGAAATTTAAATGACATTGAAGGTTGGAGACTGTTAACTGAAATGAAACATATATTTCTCTTGCAATTAAATGATGATGTCACGCTATTTTTCTTGTTGCGGTCTTCACTCCAAAGACTGGTTTGATGTAGCTGTCCATGCTACTTTGTCCTGTGCAAGCCTCTTCATCTCTGCGGAACTACTGCAATCCACATCCCTCGAATCTGCTTACTGTATTCATCTCTTGGTCTTTCTCTACAATTTTTACCGCCTATGCTTCCTCCAATACTAAACGGGTGATCCCTTGATGCCTCAAATTGTGTCCTACCTGCCGATCCCTCTTTTTAGTCAGATTATGCCACAAATTTCTCGTCTTGTCTGAACCGTTTATCGTCCATGTTTCACTTCCATACATGGCTACACCCCATAAAAATACGTACAGAAAGTACTTCCTGACACATAAATCTATACTCGATGTTATCAAATTTCTCTTCTTCAGAAACGCTTTTTTTGCCATTGCTAGTCTTCATTTTCTATCCGCCCTATTTCGACCATCATCAGTTATTTTGCTTCCCAAACAGCTAAACTCATTTACTGCTTTTGTGTCTCATACGCTAATCTAATTCCCTCAACATCACCTGGTTTAATTAGACTACATTCTATTATCCTCGTTTTGCTTTTGTTGATGTTCATCTTTTATCCTCCTTTCCAGATAATGTCCACTCGGTTCAACTGCACTTCCAATTCCATTGCTGTCTCCCACAGAATTACAATGTCGTCGGCAAACTTCAGCGATTTTATATATTCTACCTCGACTTTAATTCCTATTCCAAATTTTTCTCTTGTTTCCTTTACTGCTTGCTCAATTCGGGGACAGGCTACAACCCCATTTCACTCCTTTCTCAACCACTTCTTCCCTTTCGTGCTCCTCGACTCTTAGACCTACCATGTGGTATTTGTACAGATTATACGTAGCATTTCGCTCCCTCTATTTTAACCCTGCTATCATTTGAATTTGAAAGAAAGTTTTCCACTCAACATTTCCAAATTTCTGCTTATAAGTCTACAAATGCTATGAACGTAGATTTACCTTTCCTTAACCTATCTTTTATGAGAAGTCGTAGGGTCGGTACTGACTCTCGTGTTCCCGTATTTCTTTGGAATCCTAGATTATCTTCCCCGATGTCAGCTTCTATCAGCGTTCCCGTTCTTCTGTGTAGGATTCATGTTAGTAATTTGTATCTGTGACTCATTAACCTGATAGTCTGGTAATTTTTTGGAAATGGGATTATTGTATCCTTCTTGAAGTACCAGGTTATTTCGCCTGTCTCATACATTCTCATCAGATCTAAACGTTTTGTCACGGTTGGCTCTCCATATGCTATCAGTAGCTCTAACGAAATGTCGTCTACTCCGAGGCCTGGTTTCGACTTAAGTCTTCCAGTGCTCTAACAAATTCTTCACGCAGTATCGTATCTCCCTTCTCACCTTCCTCTACGTCCTCTTCCATTTCCATAACATTGCCCTCAAGTACATCTCCCCTGTGTGGCCCCTCTGCATACTCCTTCCACCTTCCTGCTTTCACTCGTTTGCTTAGAACTGGTTTTCCATCTGAGGTCTTGATATTCGTACAGATGGTTCTCTTTTCTATAAAGGTCTCCTTAATTTTCCTGTAGGCAGCATCTATCACAACCCTAGTGATATATGCTTCTACCTTATTACGTTTGCCCTCTAGATATTCTTGCTTTGACATTTTGCACTTCCTGTCGATCTCATTTTTTAAACGTTTGTATTTCTTTTTGCCAGCTTTAGTTATTGCATTTTTATGTTTTCTCCATCCATCGATTCAGTATCTCTTGTGTTACCCAAATATTTCTACTAGCCAAATATTTCTACTAACCCTCATCTTTTTATCTAGATGATCCTCTGCTGCCTTCACTATTTCATCTCTCAAAGCTACCCACTCATCTTCTACTACATTCCTTCCTCCTATTCTTGTGAAACGTTCCTATTTCAGTTTATCCAGGTCCCATATCGTTAAATTCCTGTCATGTTGCAGTTTTTTCAGTTTTAATATGCAGTTCTTAGTCAATAAATTGTATTCAGAGTCCACATCTGCTCCTGAAAATGTCTTACAACCTAAAATCTGGGCACTAAACATCTGTCTAACTATTATATAATCAAGCTGAAACCGTCTGGTGTCTCAAGGTCTCTTCCACGTGTACAACCTTCTCTTATGATTCTTCAACCAAGTGTTAGCTACGGCGAGGTCATTTAGGTTGGTGTTACAGGGTAATGTCAGTCGATTATCGAGATGGTTGTCCCTGCAACTACTGAAAAGATTGCTGCCCCTCTTCAGGAACCACACCTTTGTCTGGCCTATCATCAGATACCCCTCTGTTCTGGTTGCAGCTACGGTACAGCTATCTGTATCGCTGAGCCATAGAAGCCTCATCCAAGAGTCACGGGGGGGGGGGGGGGCGGGGGGGGGTCACTGTTGATTATGTCCAACATAATGGCTGCCCAGAACTAAGTAAACCTCAGTGTGTCTAGTGGAATCTGACTACTTCTAGTTATGGTTCTCAGAACCCAATACTCAAACGGTTCAACACACATTTATTTAATACCTGAAATAATTTAATATCTCCATATTAAAATTTTCACTCTGCAATGGAGTGTGCACTCATATCAAACTTCCTGGCAGATTAAAAGTGTGTGCAGGACCGAGACTCGAATGCAGGACCTTTGCCTTTCATAGTCTAGTGCTCTACCATCTTTTATTTTTGTCTATTTGCCAGACTGAGACCCGAACCAATATTTCCACTTATAGTGAGCGGCTGCTTTACTATTTTGTTAAAGGGACCTTCCTGGCGCCCAAAGGAAGGGGGTGGGGGCAAAGTGGGCAGGGGTCGCAACAAGAGGTGTGGCCACCTTGTCCCCTTCCCAAACGTCAGTAACAAAGGAAAGCGCAGGGAACGTGGAGTAGAGGTACAATGAACGTCTTTATGTATTTATTTTTCTTATCTTTCTTTTTTAAATTTTTTTATCATTAATACCAGTGAGAGTACCAGGAAACCGGCGTCGTTAGCAGGAGGTGGCAACAAGACATCAGGCCCATAGTGACTATCAACATACAGTTTGCCCGAGCAGAACATTCCGATGACCAGAGAATATATCGGTTTTAAGTGTGAAAGAGGCGGGGATCAACTCTTCATGATAGGAATACCCAACTCTGGAGTGGGTTAAAGACGACATTGCAAAGGAAATTGGAGAAAAAATGTATGTATTTTGGATTGCAAGCAACTGCACAGTGGTGTCCATTAAGGATGTGCTAAAAATGAAGGATACTTATTTTGTCATCAGCAAACCGGTAGTGACCTTTGTGTCCACAAATTTACTTCACAGAGCTTTTCTTCACCTCTGGGAAGTATTCCGGGCCCATAAAGAGGAACAGTTGAGTGGAATCTGATGAGGAGACGTACTGCAAATTTGGAACAACATCTGTTGCACCAAGAACCAGACACCTCTTGCCAATCTGCACACCAGGTGGTGCTTGTCTGTGTCACAACATCACACGCATTACACAGCAGGGTGTCTGCAATGTAAATTCTGTGAAGGTGTGACTGGCATACTTGCTTCATTTACCACACAGATTCGATGTGTGAGGATAAGGACTGCGCACCGATTGTGAAACAGCTTCCCCTCAACCACACTCGGTGACCTGTACTACCGAAGGAAACCATAGATCGCCTTCTTGCATGTAGTAGTAGTAGTAGTACTAGCAGCTTTATTCATCCATGGATCTCGTTTTACAGGGATATAGGACATGTCAAAGTGTTTACAAATATAGATCAATTTAAAATAAGCTAATTCATATACACATATCTTTACAGACTTCTAGTTAGTAAATCATTAGATTTACTCCTGGGATATAATACTCTTCCTTTTACAAATAACTTATTAAATAAGTTAAAGCCACACTGTACACTTATTTCTCACTATCTGTCACTGCACACACTATACACACATTGTTCCACAACACTTCACTCACTGCACGCACACACACACACACACACACACACACACACACACACACACACACACACTAGTGATCTATCGGCCATTTTCAGTACTGCAACTTCCCATTTGCTATGCTGAAAAACTGATTTAGCATCCCTCCATAATGAGTGAGATGTTGAGCTCAGAAAGAGCAAAGAGGTGTTAGTATTGTACTATGCATGGCTTGGCGCTAAGTATTTCCAGAAAGGAAAAAAGAAGTAAAAGAAACATCAAGGGAAGGGTTATGTGGAATACTGGATAATTTATTTTCATTATTTCTATTATTTATTTTTATAACATTTTTTATCAAACTCCTACTCTGTTTGAGCTAAGTAATCCTTCAATATATAAAACATATTGCATAACAGGTACTTTTTAGCTATCTTTTTAAGTAAGAGTATTATTACAATTTCTTTAATCTCTTTTGGTAATATATTGTACAGTTTTATTCCTTGGTAGAAAATGCTGTTTTGAGTTTCATGTTTATTTTTTCTTGGTAAATGAAGGTTGAGTCTATCTCTTGTTGCATGCTCATGGACAGATCTGTTTGTGCAGTAATTAACAATGTTACTTTTGATGTGTACAACTGACTGGTAAATGTATTCACATGGAGGACTTAAAATCCCCAGTGTTTTGCAGTGTTTTGTACAGATCTTTACAGTGAGCTCGACCATTATTTTTGGTTATTATTCTTATGGTTGTTTTCTGGAGTTTGAAAGCTGTGTTTATATTTTGTGCATTTGTTTCCCAAAAAAGAATGCAATAGCTAAGAATTGAGTATAAATATGAATAATATGTCACAAAAAGACACTGAATGTTACACACTGATGATAAGATTCTCAGAGTATAACATGCTAATGACATTCTGCTTGTTAGTACCATTGAGTGTTCAGACCACTTCAATTAAGAATCAACATTCATTCCTAGATATCCTGCATTTGTTACACAGTCTATAGAGGTGCCATCTGCATTTAATTTAACATTGTCATTTTTCCTCTTCAAACTGAAATTCATGGCACTAGTTTCCTTTATGTTCAATGTCACTTTTTTGCTTATTGACCAATCATAAACTTTGTTGAGAGTTTCATTTGCTTTCTCAGCAAGGAATTCTCTTGTTTTTTCAGTGACTATAATTTGCTGCAATCAGCGAAGAGAAATGTTTCACCATGAGTAACACTACCGGGAAAGTCATTGATGTGTATCAGGAACAGTATTGGTCCTAATATGCTACCTTGCAGAACAAATTGTTCAAATGGCTCTGAGCACTATGGGACCTAACATCTGAGGTCATCAGTCCCTTAGAACTCGGAACCACTCAAATCTAACCAACCTAAAGACGGTCACGTGGTTCCAGACTGAAGCACCTAGAACCGTTTGGCCACACTGGCCAGCCCCCTTGCAGATCCCCTATATTAATGTATTTTGGTTCTGATAAGTGTTTTACTAAATATTTAGATATATTTGATGTATGTGTTATCTCTATTCCTTGTACCCTATCTCTTAGGTATAATTGAAACCATTCATTAGCTACCCCTCATATTCCTAATGCATCTAATATATTTAATAGAATCTTGTGGTCGACTGTATTAAACTCTGTAGAAAGATCCAAAAATATGCCTCTTTATCAAGAGCAGCAAGAACACTTTTGTGAATTCTACTATGGATGACTCTATATTTTTGCCACCTTGGAAACTAAACAGCGATTCGCTTAAAAGTTTGTATTTATTCAGGTAATTCATTAATTTGTCTTTCATAAGAGCTTCTGTTATTTTTGAGAATGGTGACAGCAGGGAAATAGGCCGGTAATTTTCAGCATTAACTCTCTTAAGCAAAGGTACAACTCTTGCCTGTTTTAACTGCTCTGGAAATGTCCCTGATAAGAAGGATTCAAATGGTTCAAATGGCTCTGAGCACTATGGGACTTAACATCTGTGGTCATCAGTTAAGGATTCATTTATTGTATTTGTTAAGGGATCTTGTATAATCCCTATGCACTGTTTCACTACACACATTAGTAATTTATCTAAGGCTACTGACTTTTAATTTTTTAGTTTTTGAACTGTTTTATTGACTTCATTGTCTGTGGTTGGAAGTAGCATCATTGTATTTAGTGGAACATTATTTACAGGTGTTGTATTTGTTTGGGGAACCTTTTGCTGTAACTTCTCTGCAATACTTGAAAGATACTCGTTTACATAGTTTGCTATGTGTTGTGGATCATTTATTACCTTACTCTCCTCCCTTAGCAGTATGTTATTCTGCATTTGTTTGCCTCTCACCATTTCTTTTTTTAATAATATCCCAGGCTGCTTTGCTTTTATTCTCTGCATTATATATTATTTTTTCATTAAATGACTTTTTTGCGGCAATCAGCACCTTCCTATAGATCTTTTTGTATCTATGATATAAATTTCAGAATTCTGTATCATTGCGAATCTTTTTCATGGAACTGAGGTGTTTAAGTGTTTAGGGGGACTTCTTAATACCTGCTGCTATCGATCAGTTTTTATGAGATGTTGATACAGGTATGCATACTTTTGGAAATGCCTTTTCAAATTTCAGTTTAAACAACATGGAGAATTTAGAGAATTTCATATTCACATTGGTTTCCATATACACTTGTTTTTCTAGTTCTTTGGAAAAAATCTTCTATTTTGATTTCTGATAAATGTCGTTTGTAGACTTGTAGTTTAGGGAATGATTCGTTCCATGATTATACTGTTGTTATTTGACAGAGATGGTCTGATAGTCCGAGATCTTTTACAGCTACATCACATTTTTCCCTGTCCATATTTGTTGCCACATGGTCAATTACTGATGAAGTTGTTGCACTATTGACCAATAGGGACATGTCAAAACTTTGAAGGATATTTATGCAGGTGCTGCTGAATTCTCTTATGATATTAGTGTTGATATTAATGTACCCACACAGAATTACATTGACCTTTGTACTTGAGATTTTATCTAGAACGTCTGTTAACTTATTGAAAAAAGTAACCGCGTAACCATTGGGAGATCTCTACACAAATAAATGGCTCTGAGCACTATGGGACTTAACATCTGAGGTCATCAGTCCTCAAGAACTTAGAACTAATTAAACCTAACTAACCTAAGGACATCACACACATCCATGCCCGAGGCAGGATTCGAACCTGCGACCGTAGTGGTCGCACGGTTCCAGACTGAAGCGACTAGAAGCGCTCGGCCACTGCGGCCGGCTGATCTGTACACACACAACATGATTAATTTCTTGGTGATATCAAACCCTGTTAATTCAATAGCTGATATTTCAAGCTGCTTGCACTGCAACCTCTCCAGCCACAGAGGAGGTGGGAGGTTACAGATACGAGACGCGTACGCACTGTGTAAGAAGTGGAGCAGCGTATTTCGTACGAATATTGACGAATTTATGGCGTACTTCACTCGAATACTGATCAAGAAAAAGTGATTACACGCCTCAAACGATGATGTAAGCATTATACTCACAGATGTCCTCGGACTACGGTTCATTAAGATTTCCAGACAGATTTTCATTAGATCAACGTCGTCTTGTTTCAAGCATAGACCCCCTCCCCCGTTCACCCATCCCAACACTTCCGATTCATTTCGTATGATGTTTACGGCTCAGTTACGGTCCGTTCGATATCTAGTGTGATTTCTACCACATAGGAGTTCAAAGGCTGAATCAACAGTCAACATCTGTTGAATAAAGCCTCTCGTACGTGTTCTTCACCCATGCGCAGCGCTTTCGCAAAATCCTCCCAACAAATACGTCTTCACTTCGCCTTCCTTACTGCAGAGTTTTCATGTTCATCTCATTCAACTTCGTTTCTTAATACGGCTCACATTCAAACGAAGCAAGGAGCTCCAAACTTTCCAGACTAATATCTTAATCGAATACTACCCGGTCTGCCTGTCTACTTTGTTATCGAAATTACAAAGCGCTCGTCTACGTTTAATAGAACAGTGGTTCATTACTACAAGTCGGAAATTTGGTCAAGTCTTTCTGCATTTTATTACGATCGTTCAACAACGACTGTTTCCAGTACACAAATCCATCGTCTTGAATAATCTGGCCCTCTGTAATAAATATTTCATGTATAGTGGGATTGTGTTGTGTGGGTATGTGATTGTTTTGTGTGTGTAACTGAACATCGTGTGAACCTCCTTTCGACTAATATGATGAAGCCTTACAGCAGCATTTACACGCAACATTCAGGTTTATTTATTGGATATATTTCAGTGTTTTCCTTCATCTACGTACAATAATTGCCTCTATTTCCTGGTGCATATAACTAAAGTGCAGTAACTCACGAAGGACCTATGTAGGCTGCAGTTATCGTATGACCGTGAAACTTGGTTGACACGCAATGCGTTCGTGCAGAACCGATTTACTCTGGAAAAAATTAGTTCACGTTTTGGCTCCCAGGTGCAAATTTAGCGTTGTCAATACAAATTAAGACGTATAGATATGTTTCCATATATAATGGATAATGAGCAGGACCTGGTCATGAAAGATCAAACAAGTGAGAACAGCGTAAGTTAATTGTACTGTTAATCACCTTACACGAAAACAGTGATTTCCATATAGCTGCGCACTTGAACCACATGCTGAACGTTCGGACGTCATGGTACACCTGAGAGCTCCTCGGGTGTATTCTTTACAAAGAAGAACGGACCAAGAATACAGGTGCTTGTGAATCACGTCACCCAGCCACATGTGACGAGTGAAATGGCTCATCGTGCACAACACGCGATCCACCCTAAATTCGGCAGTTCTGTGTATTAACTGCGGCCTGTAGTGTAAAATGTGCTTCGTCACTCCATAGAGTATTTCCTCGCCACATGTCATCAACCTCGATCAGTGCCACAAACCAAAGAGCAAATTCAGAACGTTGCTGCGGATCGTAAGGTTTCAGTTGCTGCACATTCTGGATTTTGTACGGGTACCAGTGTAATACATTCCGTACTGTTGATAAGGTGACACACAGTTTCCGTGACACTGCACGGACACTACCACTACCAGGGACACGTGTCAGTTCCAGTTCCTGAGACCTTCCAGTCGGCGATACTCTCCCAGCGCAGAACTGTAACTGCTCCCGCTCACATGAGACAATTTCACTAAAAGTGCGAGATCTCTCTTCTCGACATCCATTCTGTGCACTTAGCTTATAACTTGTCAAATGACAGTGTGGATGTCATACAGTCATACAAACAGCGTACAGCACAAGATTTGATCTGGTGGCCGAAATTGGAACATTTTTTTTTTTTTTCAGCATTGATCTGTTCCACAATAACGCACTGGCGAATATACCAAGTTTCGCTGCCAAACATTTATAGTAGACAGTGGTCCTCCGTGAGTCGCTGTACATTAATTATAACCACCTTGTACTATGGAAGTCATCGAAATGAAATGTTGTGAGGCCGGAGCCTCCCGTTGGGTAGGCCGTTCGCCTGGTGCAAGTCTTTTGAGTTGACGCCACTTCGGCGACATGCGTGTCGATGGGGATGAGATCACGATGGTGAGGACAAAACAACACCCAGTCCCTGAGCGGAGAAAATCTCCGACCCAGCCGGGAATCGAACCCAGGCCCCTTGCATGACATTCCATCGTGCTGACCGCTCAGCTACCGAGGCGGGCATGGAAGTCATTGCCTGATGCTTTAACACGCATTCTCTCGCCCTTCCATTCGCCTCGTCAGTATTTTCCACATATTGCAATCCTGACCGATTCTGAGCAGAACCTCTCCGTTTTCATGTGATTTTCAGAATCCATCTGTATCAAAGTACCTGCAAACGGGTCAGTTCGTTTCTTTTCAGTCTTTCCCACAAAGTACGCTTCACTTCCACGCACTTCGGTGTCCCAGACACACGTTATCAGAAATTTGTTCTCCTAATTATGGTCTGCGTTGTACTCTAGTAACCATCATTGTGAGAAATGCTCTGTTTACCTTCACTAATCCGCTTTTTATAAAACATTGTTTAGTTAGTCATGAGTTATTTTGTTACCGAGTTTGCTGAATTCATCCACTTGGGCCATTTAGTAGTCCCACATTACTGATGTCATATTTATCACTCGTGTAATCTCTAAATTTTTTCAATACTTTCAGCTTTCTTTGATTTACTGTAAATCGGTATTTTGTAATCAGTAGACTGTTCATTAGATTCAGCAAGTTCTGTAATTTTTCTTCGCTCATAAGTTTCTTGCCTTGAATAACTCGAAACTACGGCCTCTAGCGAAGACATAGCCCATTACAGAACATAAATACATTAAATTTCCTACAAAACAGTAAGTTACAAGCTGGTGAGATGGTGACTAGAAGAACGATAGGGCACGAATTACGGAAAACTGTGCTCGTGTGGACATTAACAAATGTACATTAACAAATTTTTCATATAAATCTCACGTTGAAATAGATAGAATAACGTTATATGGGTGTTGCAATTGTAGGTATTAATTGAAGTAGACATGGCAAATAACTAAGAGAAACACTGAATAACAATGTTACACAGGTACCAATCAAACAGAGTTCTTCATTACTTACTGTTACAAAAAGCAACGATAATCACACGCGAGCAAGATGTAAGGCATTGTAGACAAGGAACATGAGGAATTAGGAGGTTCACGGCGGTTCATGGGAGTCAGTGAAGTAAAATGGAAGGAACGATTTCAGCTCAGACGTACATCAACAGTAGCGGAAAATAGTGTAACGGGAGTTGGATTTATTAAGAACAAAAAGGTAGGGCAGCAATTTAGTGCGAAAAGTTCAGAGACAGTGTTGTCCTTATCAGCATCGACATCAAACTAACACCAACAATACTAGATCAGGTATACATACCAGTCTCACAAGCAGAAGTTGAAGACATAGAGAAGGGACATGAGGATACTGAATGGGCAGTTCAGTATATATAAGAAGATACTTGCCTAATTGGAACGTGAAGTACAGGAAGAAGCCAAAGAAAGATTGACGGGAGAATATAGACCTGGTAGTCGGAAAGAGAAACACTAACTTAGGTATGCAACAAATTTCAGCTAGTAATAGCGAATACGTTGTTAAAAATCTCTATAGAAATCTCCTTTACGTAACAGCACACTCCTACAGCAGCCTTCCTACAGATCTCAGTCATCCGTTGGCGTTGGCCGGTTCTAACTGTCCACATTCTTCCCGTTTCGTCTTACTTCTTTGTATCAGCCCATATCACTTATACGATGTGACGTGCTCTACTTGTCCGATACTATCGCGTTCTTACTGAGCAGACAATAAATAGCGATTTCCTATTGCGATTTCACCCAAACGTATTTTCTTACTTCTGGTAAATCTCATTAGGCTATTTTCCAGGAAAGAAAGATGTGCTAAACTCTAGGAAACGAATAGAGACGGATATCTGGAATCTCAACGCTGTGCTACAAATTTTCAAAACTGTACGCAATATCAAAATAAATTATTTTCATTTTTTCTCGTTTAAATCTTCTGGGATAGGTATCAGTTTAATGGGATTCAAAAGAAATGATATTTTAATTATTCCACAGATACACTCGAAAATGCAGAAGTTTATTAATCTTCGAGGTAAATACTTCACTGGATTTGTGCAATCCAAATACAGAAATCAGCCAGTCCAATCTTTGTCCGGCATGATGCTCGAAATAAACATTTAGTACTTTAATTGAGCAATACAGAAATGGCTCTGAGAACTATGGGACTTAACATCTATGGTCATCAGTCCCCTAGAACTTAGAACTACTTAAATCTCACTAACCTAAGGACATCACACAACACCCAGTCATCACGAGGCAGAGAAAACCCCTGTCCCGCCGGGAATCGAACCCGGGAACCCGGGCGTGGTAAGCAATACAGAAATCGGTCGCATAGCAGACAGTGACACATCCTTCGCATTCGTACCTCACTTAAACAAGTAAACAGAAATCAAGGAAAAATATTACGTATGCTGTTATACGCGTTAGTGGGAAAAGCGGAACAAAGAAGGTTCAAATGGCTCTGAGCACTATGGGACTAAACATCTGAGGTCATCAGTCCCCTAGACTCAGAACTACTTAAACCTAACTAACTTAAGGACATCACCCACATCCATGCCCGAGACAGGATGCGAACTTGCGACCGTAGCATCAGCGCGGTTCCGGACTGAAGCGCATAGAACCGCTCGGACACAACGGTCGGCCTAACAAAGAAGGATCGAAGCGATTGAGATATGGTGCTACGGAAGACTGTTGAAAATCAGGTGGACAGATGAGATAAGGAACGAAGAGGTTCTCCGTTCAGTCGGTAAAGAAAGGAACATACAAAAAGCACTGAACAGAATAAAAGACATGATGATAAGACATGTGTTAAAGCAAAAGGGAACACTTGAGAGACCTGTGTGGGTATAAATTGTAAGGAGAGACAGACTGGAAAGCACATAGCAAATAATTGAGGACGTGGGGTGCAAGTGCTATTCTTAGATGGAGGGCTTGGCGCAGGAGAAAGCTCTGGATTAAGTGACTCGTTCGTGTGCCAGTAAAGTTAGTAAATCCATTACACTCCGAAAATTTTATGAGTAGACTGAAACAGAAGTTTGTAATTGTAGCAGCAGACTCTCAGAAACTTACAGAGTAAGAAAGTCAGCACACGGTAGCTTTAGGGTTGCATTAAGTGCAAACTAACAAATTAAGACATAATAATCATTGTCATCATCAGCTACTTGACATCCGATCTTTGACAGGTGCCTACTCCATACATGCCCTTGCATTCAGATTTCTGAGTGCTCATCTTTGTTGCTCCTAATCATATTCTGATGTTTTCTTTGCTTTTCACTGAAGACATATCTTTACAAACATAAGAAGAAAACATTGAAAATAAGCACTCTATGTGACCAATTACATTAGTTTATGGATGTCCCGCACAGCATTTGTGGGACATTGCGGAGACAAAAATTTTGCCAAATGTTATAATAACCCTACTACAACAAGAAATCATATGTATTACAATGAAAAAGGTACATGATGCTGAATGGCCCACAACCCCAGAAGTTCACACCCCTCACCAAGGATACTTACACGTAACAGCCAGTGGGTTCGTTGTTTGTATTCTACTCTCAGTGTCGTTGGGACCAGAGATATGTCGACAGCTGGGTATTGTCCTAGGGAGAAATAAACTAGAGCAATGGAACCGCTGTCAACGTAGATCAGATTTGTTGTAAGGAATGGCATATGCAGCAACTTTAATGCTAATTTTGGCAGATCAGAAGACAGTCAACAGGATTGTTTTACTTAAGGAATCTTAAATACAACACAACACGCGAGGGACAGACACTGCTCGTGCACATCAATCACAAAAATTCTGCAGACCCTAGGAAAAAGGCTGACCACTTTCTCCGGCAGCCCCCCGTGCATTCGGAGCTGCTACCTCTCTGTCACCCTTCCCCACCCCCCCCCCCCCCCCCCCGCCAATGAACCGTGAACCTTGCCGTTGGTGGGGAGGCTTGCGTGCCTCAACGATATAGATAGCCGTACCGTAGGTGCAACCACAATGGAAGGGTATCTGTTGAGAGGCCAGACAAACGTGTGGTTCCTGAAGAGGAGCAACGGTCTTTTCAGTAGTTGCAAGGGCAGCTGTCTCGATGATTGACTGATCTGGCCTTGTAACACTAACCAAAACGGCCTTGCTGTGCTGCTACTGCGAACGGCTGAAAGCAAGGGGAAATTAGGGCCGTAATTTTTCCCGAGGGCATGCAGCTTTACTGTATGGTTAAATTATGATGGCGTTCTCTTGGGTAAAATATTCCGCAGGTAAAGAAGTCCCCCATTCAGATCTCCGGGCGGGGACTACTCAAGAGGATGACTTTATCAGGAGAAAGAAAACTGGCGTTCTACGGATCGGAGCGTGGAATGTCAGATCCCTTAATCAAGCAGGTAGGTTAGAAAATTTAAAAAGAGAAATGGATAGGTTAATGTTAGATATAGTGGGAATTAGTGAAGTTCGGTGGAAGAAGGAACAAGACTTCTGGTCAGGTGACTACAGGGTTAAAACACAAAATCAAATAGGGGTAATGCAGGAGTAGGTTTAATAATGAATAGGAAAATAGGAATGTGGATAAGCTACTGCAAACAGCGTAGTGAACGCATTATTGTGGCCAAGATAAATACGAAGCCCACGCCTACTACAGTAGTACAAGTTTACATCCCAACTAGCTCTGCAGACGAAGAAGAAATTGAAGAAATGTATGATGAAATAAAAGAAATTATTCAGATTGTGAAGGGAGACGAAAATTAATAGTCATGGTTGACTGGACTTCGGCAGTAGGAAAAGGGAGATAAGGAAAGGTAGTAGGTGAATATGGATTGGGGCTAAGAAATGAAAGAGGAAGCCGCCTGGTAGAATTTTGCACAGAGTACAACTTAATCATAGCTAACACTTGGTTCAAGAATCATGAAAGAAGGTTGTATACATGGAAGAAGCCTGGAGATACTGACAGGTTTCAGATACATTATATAACGTTAGGACAGAGATTTAGGAACCAGGTTTTAAATTGTAAGACATTTCAAGGGGCAGATGTGGATTCTGACCACAATCTATTGGTTATGACCTGTAGATTAAAACTGAAGAAACTGCAAAAAGGTGGGAATTTAAGGAGATGGGACCTGGGTAAACTGACTAAACCAGAGGTTGTACAGAATTTCAGGGAGAGCATAAGGCAACAATTGACAGGAATGGGGGAAAGAAATAGAGTAGAAGAAGAATGGGTAGCTTTGAGGGATGAAGTAGTGAAGGCAGCAGAGGATAAAGTAGGTAAAAAGACGAGGGCTAATCGAAATCCTTGGGTAACAGAAAATATATTGAATTCAATTGATAAAGGAGAAAATATAAAAATGCAGTAAATGAAGCAGGCAAAAAGGAATACAAACGTCTCAAAAATGAGATCGACAGGAAGTGCAAAATGGCTAAGCAGGGATGGCTAGAGGACAAATGTAAGGATGTAGAGGCATATCTCACTAGGGGTAAGACAGATACTGCCTACAGGAAAATTAAAGAGACTTCTGGAGAAAAGGGAGTCACTTGTATGAATAACAAGAGCTCAGATGGAAATCCAGTAATAAGCAAAGGAGGGAAAGCAGAAAGGTGGAAGGAGTACATAGAGGAGCTATACAAGGGCGATGTTCTTGAGGGCAATATTATGGAAATGGAAGAGAATGTAGATGAAGATGAAATGGGAGATATAATACCGCGTGAAGAGTTTCACAGAGCACTGATAGACCTGAGTCGAAACAAGGCCCGGGGAGTAGACAACATTCCATTAGAACTACTGACGACCTTGGGAGAGCCAGTCCTGACGAAACTCTACCATCTGGTGAGCAAGATGTATGAAACACGCGAAATACCCTCAGACTTCAAGAAGAGTATAATAATTTCAATCCCAAAGAAAGCAGGTGTTGACAGATGTGAAAATTACCGAACTATCGGTTTAATAAGTCACGGCTGCAAAATACTAACACGAATTCTTTACAGACGAATGGAAAAACTGGTAGAAGCCGACCTCTGGGAAGATCAGTTTGGATTCCGTAGAAATGAACATCAGTAAAAGCAAAACGAGGATAAGGGAATGTAGTCGAATTAAATCGGGTGATGCTGAGGGTATTAGATTTGCAAATGAGTCGCTTAAAGTAGTAAATGGGTTTCGCTGTTTGGAGTGCAAAGTAACTGATGATGGTCGAAGTAGAGAGGATATAAAATGTAGACTGTCAATGGCAATGAAAACGTTTCTGAAGAAGAGAAATTTGTTAACATGGAGTATAGATTTAAGTGTCAAGAATTCGTTTCTGAAAATATTTGTATGGGGTGTCGCCATGTATGGAAGTGAAACGTGGACGATAAATAGTTTGGACAAGAAGAGAATAGAAGCTTTTGAAATGTGGTGCTACAGAAGAATGCTGAAGATTTGATGGGTAGATCACATAACTAATGAGGAAGTATTGAATAGGATTGGGAAGAAGAGAAGTTTGTGGCACAACTTGACTAGAAGAAGGGATCGGTTGGTAGGACATGTTCTGAGGCATCAAGGGATCACCAATTTAGTATTGGAGGGCAGCGTGGAGGGTAACAATCATAGAGGGAGACCAAGAGATGAATACACTAAGCAGATTCAGAAGGGTGTAGGTTGCAGTAGGTACTGGGAGATGAAGAAGCTTGCACAGGATAGATTAGCATGGAGAGCTGCATCAAATAAGTCTCTCTACTGAAGACCAGAACAACAACCTCTCTGTCATCCTCGACCACTGCACTGTCCATCACTCTTACATCTTAGCGCTCAGCCGTCAGCCGCTAAGCGTATTACTCACTCTGCTCGTTCCAGAGCTATCGGAAGCCTCAGTTACCACCTCCCAGTTATTGGTTGTGCTGGCTCTTGTGCTCTTTCACGTTTTACCGTACTCTCTCGCTCACTGCAAGTGCATTGCTGGAGCATTTGTCAACACCTGCTGAGTGGTGCGGGATCTTCACTGTGTTGTGTGTAACTTCATATACAACGGTAGGGAGAGGTGGGCTACAGAATGTTCGGAAAAAGAAGTCGTAGGAAAGCTGGACAGGAACAGAAATTACTAGCGAACAAGTTAACACAGTGAACAGAAGATTTACTTGCATTTCTCCAAGTGTACGAAGACTCTTTACAAACAATGCAGCAAGAAACAGAGTCCAACTCATACAGCAGCAACAAGAATGAAGGTCTCTGTACTAAAGCACAAACGACGGAGTCAGAGCCACATATAGGCAGCGTCATATAGGCAGCGTCTGCTTAGCGTCATGTAATGAACTGGCCCTGAGTGCGATTGGCTCGTATTGCTTCCTCCGGCGGGTTTATCTCTTGTCGGCTGAAGGCGCCTGTAGCCCAGAGGCGTGGCTCAGCTGCCCTGCACCATTGGGGCCAACAAATCTCGCAAGACCGCTATCGCTATTGGAAAGAAACTTGCGGTTCCGTTGCCAGCTGTGAGACTCTAGTAGTATGGTATCCATGTGTGAAGCCACACACTATGCTGTGGTTATTACAGAAAACTGCAAACCATTACATTATGCTGCTTGTAAAACATCCACATAGTCGGACTGTCGGAAATGCATACATTTTCAGGAGTACAGTGCATACTGGTGAGAAATTGGTGGATTTTTTCCTTAACTTACAGCAGAATATACGCAGGCTGGTTCCCAGGTAGACGCTGAGCAACTCAAACCACCTCTCACTTTCGTTAACACCATCAAAATATGTCATGAGACTGTGCATATTACTCAAGAAAATGCACACGAACGAGCACTGCTACAAATCAGGCTCCAGAAATAGTGGTTCATGCAACTGTTATAATAAATCGCATCCCATTTCTAGTCAAATACAAACACTGGCCTGTATTAGACAAAAAGCGTTCTGCGTATTCCTCATAGACATAAATTCACCTGTTCCCTATTGCCGGTTCTCTAAATTTCCTCAGAGACGTTTCGCGTAAAGATCATCGCTTTTGCTACAGGGACTTTCATTGGATTACACGAGTGTGGACTCGCTTTCGGGTGGACGACGGTTCAAGGCCGCATCTGGCCATCCCGAGTTAGGTTTTCCGTTATTTCCCTAAATCGCCTGAGGCAAATCCTGGGACGGTTCTTCTGAAGGCGCACTGCCGATGTCCTTCATTGCCTCTTAATCCCAGTTTCTGTACCTTCTCTAATGACATCTCTGTAAACGGCAATCTAAACACTTACCTTCTTCCACAAAATCTGGCCATCCTGAATTGGGTGACTCTCATTGGAGTACACGAGTGTGGACTCGCTTTAGGGTGGACGACTGTTCAAGCCCGCATCTGGCCCTCCTGAGTTAGGTTTTCCGTAATTTCCAATTTCCCTAACTTGCTACAGCCAAATGCCGGAATGGTAATTGTTTAAAGGAAATAAATCAACAATAAATATCTGCATAAAAAAGAGTGAAGAAGTCTACACACTACCATATTGCCATGTGGCACACACACAAACACACACACACACACACACACACACACACATACACGGCATTTAAAAGGTATATCTTGCTTGCTACTACACTGTTCCACATTGATGGACTACGAAGTTGGTAATTTATGTTTGCAGATTACGGTATTATATACGAGTTATCAGAACCAAGTTAGATTCCTTATTTGTTTCGGTAGTTATTCCACGGCATACGGAGGTACACTCAGCATTCACAGGGGCCGTGCTTCTGTGGCACCAAAGGTGTGGAAATTGTGAGGTAGCTGTTAGGGTTTGAAGTTCATAAACTGATATTTTAGCTTCAGTCGAGCTCAGCTGATGCCACAGTTTCATTATTATGTTAGAGGACGTTGTATTACCAAAGACGATGCTTTAGTTACCTGTAGCATCTAGTTTGATGGAAATTCTTAGACTATGCTATTCGGGTGCTGATTGTTCCACATTAACATCTGTATGAGTATGTGGAGCGTTGTCGTACTTTCAGTAAATAGCTAACTGGCTATGGACCATGTCCCTACAGGTAGTGTATAGATCCTTTTCTCGGAAGGAAGTATAACACTCTCGTCCTTCATTTCAGGTTAGGAAGGGATTGGTAAGTTCTCCTCACGGTTCCTGCCCTCTCCCAGATTTCTTGTCATTCTCTATCGATGCATGCCTTTACTTCCTTACCCGGTATTGCTCTTATGCCCGGCATATTCTTTACCTTACCACGTTCGCCCTTCTTGGGCCAATATTGTAGACATTTCTTTCTTACGGTAGGTCTAGGAGTAATACCACTAGCAGCGCCTCAGACGGTGTCTATCTACATGCTCTAATCAGGTGCAGTAGTACACATACCTGTGCTTCAAAGTTCCAGGGGACTGATGACCTCAGTAATTAAGTCTCATAGTGCTCAGAGTCACTTGAACCATTTTTTGTAATCCACAATACCGATTAAAATTACATTTCGGTATGTTCTTAGCGGTCTTGGTGAAAGCTGGAAACTTGTTGGGCCAACTGTTGCTATTTTGTTCAGGATTTTATGGCCTCTCTGGCAGACGGATACTGTATGGGCACGAAAGATGTGCTTATCGTCGATGTTAGTATCAGAATATAGGGCCGCTCGTGATCAGGATCTGACAGGGGAAAGCATTATTCTCTGTGGCTGTACACTTTTGTTGGTTAGCCACGAGAGATTGGTTAGCCACAGGAGAGAAGCTGATGTCTAGAGGTGCCTACGGATTTGAGATTTCGTACCCATAAGCACGATTTTTCCTTTGTACAGTCGACCATATTTGCTGTACGATTGTCTATTGTTACTTCTCACTGGTGGCAATATCTGTTCACATCGAAATGCGATAGGAGACAAAATTTACGTGGGGGAAAATATTCACAACCTGAAATGACAACTATGTCTCTGAATCTGAAAAGTATTGACCGAAAACGTGACACACCACTAGAAAGCTAGGGGGGATAACCACATACCATATCAATTACTACGTTGCGTTCGAAGGCTCATTTGCGAATTATGAATGTGGCTCATCACAGTTTTTGGGTAGAATTGTAAGATAAAAGTCATGTGATTAATTTCCGGCTATTACGTAGCTCTTCAAACAAAGATTAAAGGCGTTCTACCACCTCTTGATTACTGATACAATTTTTTATATGAAACGTATTCTGCACCTTTCGGCCAGGTACATTCCTTTTCCCTTAATATGAAATGACCTCATCCATTGAGTTACTCCGTTCTCACCCTTTATCTCAAGGACGTTAACCCCAGTCTTCTTCCTTCCTCACTTTTTCCGTTCCTTTCACACACTGCACTCTTCTAGAAATGTATATATAGACAACCCATCTGCAGCATTTTTGTATTAGCGTACGTTACGTGTTTAAGGCCTTCAGTCATATGGGTATAATGAATTTTCTGAGAATGGTATTTCACACAGAGCTCTGCTATTTAGTACTTCACAAGTCCACCCCATGGCAGACAGCCCAGTCTAGAATAGCCTGCATGCAGTATTCCTTAGTTAAATCGTTCACTCTTCTTAACATGATATTTACGACTCAAAATCAGTCGTTCTTGACGCTCCCCCAATTCAGTGTCGGTTGTTTTCTCCAAAACCTGAAATAAAATTCCACACATTGCAACGCACTATAGAATGTCTCGTTCCTTTGGTGCACACTTTTACAAATTTACGGTGAATGCCTCCAGTAATCATATTTTGGCACATTGTTTCCACAATATCAAAATATGCATCTGATCACAATAAAATAAACCAAGGAAAGTTTCTAGTCAAAAAAACTGCAGAACATTTGGAAACTGCTGAAGGTCTCTATTAAGCACTTATTTTGCTCTTTTGAATGAATTTCAAAATACATTCAATATTTTCGGTGATGAAGATATAAATTGTTAATGTTATTTTGTTTTCGTGCGAGAATTGTTGTAATGTATAACCACGACTATTAAAAAGAAAGTTCGCGAATGGTCAGAAAAACTGTATTTTTCTGTCACAAGCTACGGTAACTCTTTAGTATTGTTCCCAGCCAAGGCTCATAACAATGAAACATCGCTGGACGTGGTGCGTGCGTTGCCTAGCATTTGTCTGCCTGGTGAACTGACGTTGTTCGAGTGTGTATCGAAGTTTGTAGGAAGCGAATTTGGTGAAAACCGAGGTGTGCTGCATATCTTCTGTAGGAGGAGCTTAAGTCAACGCCAAAACAAGTTTAACTGTAGAAGACAGGCAGATATCAGAGTTAGAAAGCCATGAAGCCAGTGGAGGTAAGTGACCAATAATCATTTTTACTCAGCCATCACCAACGTCCACGCAGAAACCCCCTACTACCTAATTCAACTATGAAAACTGCTACTATTGGTTGCTGTGATCTCATACGTCATAATCACAATGCGAAGTCAATCAAAGCAATATCGGAGGTTGTTAATAGATATATCCTGAGTGCCTACCATGTGAGATCGCAGTCTCCGGTGTGAATCGCGTATCGCTGTACATAGAAATCTGTGCTCCGCAAACCACCTTACGGCGTGTGGCGGAGAGTGCTTCTGCCTTCCCACCATTATTGTTGTATTAGCGAGAGGTGCTTGAGAAGATCGCGTAATAAGACGCTACCGTAAGGGCTCTAATTAGTCTCAGTTTCACGTCACTGTCAGTTCGCGAGAGCTGTAGGGGAGGAAACAGAATGCTGCCCGATCCTCTCCGGAACTTAGTCTCTCGGATTTTTGACGACAGCTTCTCCATCGTCCACAACAACGCCTGTAGGGGCTGCCACTGGAGTTGAGAATTTCCATATCGCTTTCGCGCCCACTAAACAGTCCCGTGACACCTCTCGATCTCCTTTGGATCTCCTCCAACTCCTGTATTATTCCAAGCTGGTAAAGGGCCCACACTAATCTGTAACACTGAACAATTCGTCGAACAAGACTTTTGAAAGCATCTTTTTCGTGGATGATTTGCAGTTTCTCAGAGCCCTTCTAGTGAGTCTCACATTGGCACCTGCTTTTCCTACAATTAGTTTTAAGTCATCATTCGACTTCAGGTCGCTTCGGATTGTTAATCATAGGTATTTTATCGTTGTTTCAATTTCCGTTGATTTATCGCCAGTGTCGTGATTGAACAATTCCTGTGGTACTAATCGATTCGCCGCAGAAATTTCTCTATTTCCCTTACAGTATTTTGTCACTGCAATCTCCCTGTAGACAACAAAGTAGCCTTCGTGTATCTTCATGGAAAATACCCGGCGTTAACCACTAAGCTCAATAAGATCTGTGTTTTCACAAGAATTTTTTTCAATTTTCTTTCTGCAAAAGCTTCGTTATGTGTGAACATAAAACATGTTTCGCTATTCTTCAACAGATCGACGTGGCAATGCAGGCATATACTTAGGTGCATCTATCCAGCTACCATTCTCCTGCGCTTTTCCAATCCAATGGTACTCTCAATTGCTCCCGCGATCAACGATAATGTTGTACTTGGAGGGTCATAAGTTCTTCGATTAATCTGTATAGAATGTCTCAGTATCTCATGTGGTCCCAATGTATTTCCCGCTGTGAGCGATTTTACTTGATTTTCTGTTTCGTAGTAACTTATCTTGAAACTACCACTTAGGCGTTTGTGCGGCAACCGAAAGGAGAAACCGTATTACGATCGCTTTTGGTGAAAAATTTTCGAAAAATCGAATTCATTATTTTCGTTTTCTCTTTACTGTCTACCATTTCGATACCAGTATGGTCAACCGACCGACCGAACACAAGATTTCGATTATTTAAGAGGATTTGCGATGACCTCACATGTCCCCAAAGGACTTAAGGCAGACTCAGCATGGGCCTTTTGGTTTCCACCGAACTGCCGATGTGAGCGACGTATGCTATTTGCGTTAATTCACGTGAATCTAATTTCATCATTTGGTCTAAATGGCTCTGAGCACTATGGGACTTAACATCTGAGGTAATCAGTCCCCTAGAACGTAGAACTACTTAAACCTATCTAACCTAAGAACATTACACACATCCATGCCCTAGGAAGGATTAGAACCTGCGACCGCAGCAGTCGCGCGGTTCCGGACTGATGTGCCTAGAACCGCTCGGCCTCCACGGCCGGCTAATTTCATCAGTCAACAGCGTGGATGCAGAACCTGGAATACAAATTGCTAAATTTTAACTCCTATGGCTCCGCGTCTGGTGTGTTCATGTTACTCCCAACAATACGAATCTTTGTCCGAAGGAGATAAATCTTTTAAAAGATTCATCCGCAATTCTCCGAGATAACACCCTCACGGGTAAGTTCTCTGTCGTATGTTCTATTCAAATATATTGCCTTATAACCAGGGTCAGCCAATTTAAAGTTTTTGGGAACCCAAACTGACTGAATGTTATCCAAAGATTGTGGAATCACATGTAATATGAATGTAGTACTACTATAGTCAAACGAGCATCCCAGTTAAGCTTTTTTCACTAAGCACGAACCTGTGCGTCTGATTACCACAAATAATTTGTTTTAAATCCACAAGAAGTTGCGAGTGAGTGGATAGTAAAAGGCATCCCACCTTTAAATCATTATCACTCTTCCCTCCCAATTTCAGAATTTTGTTTCTGCACTGCTTAGAACCAATAATAGTTGAAGACAGAACTGAAATGTTGCGCAATAACTACGTTCATACTGAATTCCATCGTCAGCTTAGCAATAACATTGTCATTTACCTGAAGTGTTTCGAAATATTTTACAGTGGTTAACATGCTCAGTAAAGTAAGTGAAATATGCTTATTAGCCGTTGGAAAATCAGTTTCCAGTACAATGCACGTCTGCACTACGTCACGTCTGCAGTACGTAAACTCACTGTTCCCTTCATAGCATTTTATAGCTAAGTACTATGAATAAGAAGACAATTATATTTGCTTATTCCTGAAACCTCGATATTCGGCGTTTTATTCGGACAGAATGATATATCAGTCACCAATAAGGTCTATATAGAGCAAGAATAGTTAAATGTCACTAACTCTGATGTGCATATATATTAAAAGATCTACGGACATAATGGACGCCACCGTGTTTCATCATTTTGCCACAGCTGCATTTTGTGCTCCAGAGTACATTGACAACGCAACGACTCATAATAAAAGCAACTAGCAGCTAGTTTTCGAAGCGTTGAAATATTTACGGAAATTTGTGACTAATGGAGTGAAAGAAAGTGTTTAGCACTGTTTAGAGCAGGATACGGTCGCTACATAGGAAGACATCATCAACACAAAAAAGACGGGTGGAAATGGATGTTTAATGCGATCCATTTATTTTACGGGGCGTTAGTAATCTTCTTCGGTGTAAATTTCCATTTAAAATAATGACCGAAGTTGGTGGGTCCCAGGTACAATATAGGAAGACGCAAACTTTCTTAACAGGACGCAAACTATCGATTAAGGATCCTAGAATTTGTCACGAGACTAAAAGGATATCTAGAGCTGTGTTGGAACTCCAGCCTATGCGGTTAATCACAAGACAGCAAAAACGAAACCAATGCTTTCACATCGTTGACGTCCCGGACCACAGAAAGCTGCGTCACCAAAACATATCATGTCCTTCTCAGGTGTACTATTTTGGCATCCGCCTGAAGTGACATAAAGTAACACCGAACGATATGGAGCAGCGGTTTAGCACATTGGACTCGTATTCGGGAGAACGACGGTTCAAAGCCGCGTCTGGCCATTCTGAATTATGTTCTCCGTGATTTCCCTAAATCGCTTCAGGAAAATTCCGGAATCGTTCCTTTGAAAGGGCACGGCCGATTTCTTTCCCTAGCCTTCCATAATCGGGTGACACCCATGATGTCCAAGTTTCGTCCCATCCCCTAAATCGACCAATCAACGAACCCAAATCAACCAACCAAATCATGGAAATGAAATAAATTTCAGCTGAGATAGCTGAACAGCTCGAATTGTAGGAAACTCCAGCGCGCGAACCTCGCTGCCAAAATGTCCTGCAGTACCTTCTCGTCCACATTCAAAATATACGTCGTAGCTGACCAAGAAGGTTGATGTGGGCACCCAGAAATAGATGCATTTGCGAAACCTGTTTCCATTTCTCTTTGGCGTCGTTTATCTCAGCAAATTGCTGGTAGTTCTCTCATACGAATGCTACTCTTTTATCAAGGTCTGCTATGTCATGAATTTCAACCCACAGTGGATATCCCATGAAACCTTGCCTGTCTGTCTGGGTCAGTGTCCACGCTATGTCCGGTGACCGCACCACGACACTCTTATCAATTTTCAGAGAGCAAGTAAAAATGCCTACAAAATATGGTCTCACGCAAAATACAAGTGTCTGCCGAGACATTTCGCCTGATTACGTGCAGCTCACTTAACTTAAACAGTCAGGCATTTCCTTCTTCGCGACACGTCTGGCTACACAATGCAGAGGCATTGAAGATGCTACCACAGCGTTTCCAATGGAAAGTCTTTGACCATCCGCCTTTCGGCCCGGAATGTCTCCCTCTGCGTTTCATCTCCCGTCACGTGAACTGGTCTCCATGAAGGCAACGTTTCGGTACAGACAACGAATGCAGACCAGCGTACAGAATTTTTGGGGAGCGCAGGAAGCTGTCTTCTCTGAAGGAGGGATTGGAAATGTAGTACAACGCTACGACAAGTGTCTAAGGCTGAGAGGCAAATATGTAGAGAAGTAGCAGAAAGGTGCAGTCACCTCATGCAAATAAATCATTTTGAGTACCTCCGTGGTTTCCATTTCGCGACCGATGGAACATTAATAAAAGAACAGCCCTAGAAGTAAGGTGAAATCACTTGGGGTGCAGAGCAGGCATTGTGTGGAATTATCTGAAAAAGGCGTAAATAGAACAGGCAACACCCACTACGGCTTTGCTTTGTAGGAGTTTTATTACTAATACTTTTTGCTTGGGTTTATTGAGCCATGTTGTAAAAAGCTTGATACAAATACAGAATTATGTCTGCCGAGAAAGCAGAATATAAGTTGTAGTCACAATGATATCAATTTATTGTGCAGTTTCCACTTAGGACCAATGTTGGTACCTAAAGAATCCTAACATATCAACTACTGATATTATATAACCAAACAGAGCTCAGGAGAAAATGAAAAGCATACACTTGGGTTGTGTCATGATTATGTTACGACAGATAACACGCCAAGTTTCGTATAAAGACATTAATACCTCGTGTAAATCATTAAAAGTTGTGTATCCTCCTCAGCCCTGAGCTTACATTTTGTGGGTGAAAATTGTTTGTAGGTGGTAAACGATTGGTTCTTGGGGCTAAATAAGACAGAAACACTAAATTACAAAACTTTCTCTGTTAGCACATGAAGCATATTCACTACAGCAGGACTCACAGACGTTTTTCACCCTAGTAATGACGTATTTCCGCGGATTACTTTGCTGCAATTTATTTGTAAACTGGCAATCGAATTACTTAGATATCTTTGTGTAAGTACCACAAATTGTTAGCTTATTACACTATGTGATCAAAAGTATCTGGACGCCTGGCTGAAAATTACAGGTTCTTGGCGCCCTCCATCGGTAATTGTGGAATTCAATATGGTGTTGGCCCACCCTCAGCCTTGATACAGCTTCCACTCTCGCAGGTATACGTTCGGTCAGGTGCTGGAAGGTTTCTTGCGGAATGACAGCCCATTATTCACTGAGTGGTGCACTCAGGAAAGGTTTCAATGTCGGTCGGTGCGGCCTGTTACGAAGTCGGTGTTCCGAAACATCCAAAACGTGTATATAGGATCCAGGTCAGGATTCTGTGCAGGCCAATCCTTTACAGGGATGTTACTGTCGTGTAACAACTCGCCACCGGCCGTTCATTATAAGCAGGTACACGATCGTATTGAAAGATGCTGTCGCCATAACTGAATTGCTCTTCAATTGTGGGAAGCAAGAAGGTGCTTCAAATATCAATCTAGGCCTGTGCTGTGATAGTGCCACGCAAAACAACCAGAGGTGCAAGGCCTCTCCATGAAAACACGACCACGCCATAACGGCGTGGTATGTGGCTTAAGAGCAGCCACTCGACCATGAAACACAACTTATCTCACGTCTCGGCTAACTTTCATAGTACTTGAGTGTATCCTGATACAGTTTGGAATTCCTGCGGCATGGTCTGGATAGATGTCTGCCTAGTGCACATTACGACCCTCTTCAACATGTATAGCTTACCTTCTGAAATTGCTGCGTAGATGGGACATTCCTCTATTTTAATGCAAATGCAAAGAGAAGCTCCTGTTTTCTGGGAAACTGCACTGCATAACCTGAAACCCTTACATCCAGGCGACGCACATCTGAATCAACTATTCCGTGATTTATTCACTACTTCGTGTGGACAAAAAATGATTCAAAAGGCTCTGGGGACTTAACTTCTGAAGTCATCAGCCCCATAGAACTTAGAACTACTTAAACCTAACTAACCTAAGGACATCACACACGCAAACGCCCGAGGCAGGATACAATCCTGCGACCGTAGCGGACGCGCGGTTCCAGACTGTAGCGCCTAGAACAACTCGGTCACATAGCCGGCTCAGGTGGACAAGATACATTGCATGGAACACCTTTGTTGTTAGCATTGGCTTAGGGTTTTCTGTTCGGGGGTGTTTCCTCATCTGAAATGTATCACCATTGTCATCACGTTCCGCTTTTTCTTCCACACTTTCTTCTACGTCTTATATCCTGTATTGTGACTGTGAAAGTAAAGGTCGTTGTTGATTGTATAGCTACTGCTAGGAGGGCGTACTCAAACGCAATGCTTCCAATATTTTCATCTGAAACTGTTATAGATTTTTAAATAAAACACACGCTTTTAATGTTCGATATGTGTATTTTTCATGCCTACATATTTCCATCTCGTCGTAGTCCCTCCAGTGACGAACGTATTACTCCCAACGAGAGATCAGTTTGTTCATAACGTCACTGTACAATGTCTCGCTTTGTTTGACGGAGCTATAACCTCACCTTTGCTTGCACCGTTTCTACACTACCAAAGTGGAGGCCTCGTCGGTAATGTTTAAGTTTTGAAAAGAGATGCAAATGGGATGGGAGCCAGTCTGGACTGTATGCAGGAAGGTCGATGACAGAAAACACAAAGCGACGGATTGTTGCTGATGTCGCAGCGCTCGTTTGTTTTCCATGTGTGGACGAAATCTTAAAATTCTTGCTTTATTGTTTTCTGTGATTCTGTTTCTCACGCAACGACATAGCTACATGACACACAGCCACGTTACACGCTAAAACTCGGAGCACTCTAGCGCCAGAGTTTTGCAACTTGCGTCAGTGAAGTGGAAAAGTCGACTGAGTAATACACATGACATGTAGTACCTCAACCGACATTGAGAACAGAATTAAAAATTCGGAGGCGTTAATACACATACCGTGTCGTACATCTAAAAAATATATCGTTTAATTGTTGTGAGCCAGTAAACATTCTCTTATTCTACAGCGGAGGATGTATACACGCATACAGCCTGAAATTTCCTTCATTTCTCCAAACTATGCTATCATTTTGATAAATTTCTGTCTTCATCTAGATACTGAAACTAACTGGAAGATTACAGAAAAGGAATCAAATGATGAACAGAAAACGCATTGTGTGAAGTATAACCCACAATCAGACACAGCAAGTTTTGTTAATTACCTGATTCAGAGAAAAATAAATAAATCGTCAATGCCGAGTATATGGTTCTTTAGAACGGAGAAGGATATTTGAGAATCTCGTGATACAATAAAACAGGAGCACTTGATGGGACTTCATCGAGATTTTGCAGTAAATATTTGGCTGTGTTTCGATGTAACTGTAGGAAAACAGTAAGCTGCTTATATCTCCTGCTTCTATCTTGTGACAGTCACTGGAAGGGTTATACTTGACGCCTATCCAACGTACGTTGGAAGTAGTTGAACTATGATTTGTACAATTATCAGCTTCTTGCACTCTGAAGTTTCCGAAACCAGGTGGAGCTTCTAATTAGTGCCTGTATCGCAATGTAGTATTGACTTCTATAGTAGGCTACACTAAAAGGCCCCAACATTCTGCCCATTCTTGCTCGGCGAGTTTCCACCCCCATAATGTGAAATATGAGGATGGTAAATTGTCATTCATTACATGGCCAGAAATACTGACCTTCTTCGGAATCTATTCGGCCTTCTCATTGTAAACTAATCCTAAATGACCTCGGCTCCTCAGCAAGGTGATTGTCGTACCTCTTCGCTTATTTTGCAACATAATTTTCAGGACCTGAATATTCATTTTACTTATCCACAGTCAATGTTGAATACATTGGTATACGCTTTTGGAGTAAGACTCCACAGAACGTTCTGGAGCACCGGAGCACGACCAGATGCGAGAGTCTCTCGAATTACTGTCGCCTCTGCTGTAAAAATGGAAAATATGGGGGCAGACGAAACTGTTTTGAGTATTTCAGCTTCGTATTGGTGAAATCACTTAGAACAGTGTGAGTCCAGTAAGGATTAACGTAAGCACAGACACTTGAACTCATTGTCACAAAGCAGTTTTTCATAATACTGTAATAGCGAATTTCGAGTTTTACAATCTGATATAGGAATGGGATTGGAAATGCGTCTATGTAGGTATCTGTTTGAATCCAAAGGTAGATCACATACACCGAGTCTAATACTTAAACCAATAGAGAGCAGACATGACATATTTTCGATGTAGATCCTATGTGCGGAAGAATTTCTTTCATTTCCCCTAGGAGAGAGATTCATCTACACTAGGACTGAAACTTCCTGACAGATTAAAACAGTGTGCCGAACCGACACTCGAACTCTGGGGCTTTGCCTTTCGCGGGCGAGTGCTCTACCAACTGAGCTACACAAGCACCCACCACGACCCGTCCTCACAGCTTCACTTCTGCCAGTACCTCGTCTCCTAACTTTCATACTTCACAGAATCTCTTCTGCGACCCTCGCAGAACTAGCACTCCTGGAAGAAAGGATATTGCGGGGACATGGCTTAGCAACAGCCTGGGGGATGTTTCCAGAATGAAATTTTCACTCTGCAGCGGAGTGTGCGCTGATATGAAACTTCCTGGCAGATTAAAACTGTGTTCCGGACGAGATTCGAACTCGGGGCCTTTGCCTTTCTCGGGCAAGCGCTCTACCAACTGAGCTACCAAAGCACGACACACGACCCGTCCTCACAGCTTCAATTCTGGCGGTACCTCGTCTCCTAACTTCACAGAATTCTGCCAGTACCTTGTCTCCTATCTTCACAGAATTCAGAGTTATTACGGACAGGCCATTAGACGATATGCACCTCTGAATGATGTTTGAGCAACGAGAAAAACTGAAGCGGTACCTTCTTTCATAGGTTGTCCACATATGACCATCCTGCTCAAAGACTTTGGCCTAAAGGAACAGATTCTTGGTATGGTTACTAAAAGCAAAAGAAAGTGGTCAAATATACCATCAAAAACATTCTCTTCCTCTGCTTGTTATGAACTAAATAAAACTAATTTTTAGAGACCTGAGTGACTCTATTTTGCTTGGTAAATGTCTTCATACGGGCGCTCAGAATACAAATGAAAGTTTCAACCATTTTATATGGGAAACATTACCCAAGGCTGTTTTTGTAGGAGTAAATACATTAAAAGTTGGTGTACTAGATGCAGTGATATGTTTCAATGATGGAGTAATAGAAAGATTGGAAGTCCTGAGAAATTTAGGCATAAAATCTGTCTCTAATTTGGAAGATGAGTTGCTTGCGTGTGGCAGACAACGGAATAATGAAGCTGAAAGATTCGCTCTTCAAGTTACCAAAGAAGCAAAAAGTGCTAAAAGGAATGCCAAGAAAAAGCTTGAAGATGAAGAATTACTGCAGGACGAAGACTATTCTTCAGGAATGTTCTGAGGCACAGTTTAATTTTACTCACATCTTCATTCGCAATTTCCTGCAAGTTGTATTTTTGAGAATACAGGTACAAATATTTCCTACAATTTATAAAGCATAGCTCTAATTTTTTCCTGTATCTTGCAATAGTCCATACTTATGAAGTAACCTAAGCTTTATTGCAGAATCAGATAAATTATAGAAAAATAACATTTTTATCACGGAAAAAGCTATAGAAATTAAAAAGTAAGATGCGATTTTTTTATCCTTCTTATATTTATAATAGGTGGAATTAAATAGGTCTAGTACCTCAGCCATCACGTCATGCGCATCTGGTAAAAAATTTGGTCTTCTTCAAATGTATAACATCGCATTAAATGGTACCTCAGTTTGAGGAAGTAATTTGGAAAAAAACTGCACCTATTTCTCTCTAATTTTTATAATAATCCTAAGCGGGTTCAAAAATACTAAAATACTTCTAATTGGTTTAGAAAGTGTTTTGCATTACCTGATATTAACAAAAAATCTGTAAAGCATACACACTATAAACTGTGCCTAATAGAATAAGGTGTTGCTTTTCACATAACATTGAGCCGGAAAGGTACCCTGTATCCTTAAGCGCTAGTTGACGTTATGGAATAATTTGTGAGGATTCCGTTATTCAGTACGTAACAGAGTCGTTAACCTGTAACGAAGTACCATGTTGATTTTGGGACAGAGAGATCAGTCACATTTAATACACTGAAGAAAGTATACTAGGATATGTGCGCTGGATCCGTTTCTAACACCACGGCTACTGTATTTTCCATTATGTTTTGAAAGGGTGCCACTTTCCTCTGTTGATGTTCGAAAAACTGATAGGAAAGAATTTTATGTCTCTTGTTGTCGGTTCGTCCTCGGAACATTAGGGAAATTATCTGATCTTAATTCGTCATGCAGTATTACGCAGAAATCCTGGCATCTGCTGACGAGCATAACGAAAGGGCCCCAACAGAGCAGCATTTGTGGGGAAGAGACATCAGGACATCAGGATTCGACAGGCATAGTTGGAATTAAGAATATGAGAACAATAATATCGACAGCAATGCTCGTAAGACGTTTATAATTTATTACAGCAAACTCACTTTAGTCACTGTGGGACCATCTTCAGTGCACATACTAAACCCCTGAAGACTCATTTAATAAGAGCACTAATTCCAACTTCAATATGACATCAACATAGAAGAACACAACAGTTAAGTGGTCTTCTATTACGTATAACCAAAAGAAGCATCGTGTTAGTGTTACTACGATACAGTAAAGTGTCAAAATATGAACTTAACACACTTCAAAATTTTTAAGGCTTTCATCGCCACTTGTTGACAAGCTGCCTGTTGGCTTCTTGCTCGGACTCTTCGGCCGACGTTTGTCTGATGATTTTTCTGACGTTTCGCCAGTAGGAGTGGCTGACATTGTCATAGCCTCAACCTCCATTGCCGGTGGTGGACTGGAGCCAGACAATATGTAACTGGCTCTCCAACGACCTAGTGCTTCTCTGCGGTCATTTCCGGCGCGCTTCTCGTCTTGCTTCTGGAACGCTCATACGCTGCAACACGGAAATCCAGGATCCGTTTACCTTGAGGATTTGTTCTTTCTTGTTGAATCTAGTCTCGTGTTTGCGTATTACTATAACTTCTCTGAATAACCGGGTGTGCTAGCTATTTTCTACAGCCAGAACCTCACTGTCGGCGAATTTTACTATGTGGTCGGTCTAACACAGCGCGCGCTCTACCATGAGCGATTTCTCCAGTTGTCTCAACCTGCAATGTCGGTTATGTTATGTGATCCTAGCGTTGATTGAGTGCTGGATTGACTAGACGATCAGTCAACAGCAGGATCAAAAGGGTCTTAAAAAAACTTTCAAGCGTTCTTCTGGCTCAAGACGACGTTGTAATTCCGGCGTTGCTCTTGGTCAAAGAGCTGGAAGCATTATTTGAATTGTTCAGTGAGGAAGAAAAGTCGCAGCCAGATATGTCTGAAAGGTTGTAGAAATGTTGTCAACGCACGATTTGGCGGGTTACACAGCGCAGGACGGTGACTATGATCCACTCCAAGGAATGAGTCCGTCGTGGACTTTAGCATTTACTTTAGATCTTTCAGCTGAAACGGTGATCACAGGATACGGTCAGATACTATGACTAGTGATGGAATAGGGGCACTGCAGTCGTAAGAAAAATCTAGTTGTCAAGCACAACAACTAACATATAGTCCAGGTTCCACTTAATATTTATGAGTTACCTTCTTGTACTCCACGCAGCGGACAACTTTATAGTATTTATCGTTTTACAATAATTTATCTTGTTCAATTTTTTACAGCCTGTTAGTTTTAGCATCTGTATTACAACAGTGCAGGATGTCTTGTCAAGGGAAAGATATGTTATATTGCATAAGCGCTATTCGACGCTGCGCAATCACGTGTGAGGATTCCATATTCCACCATATCACAGATTTGTTAACCTGGAACGAAGAAGCGTAAAACTGTTCAAGCCGAAAACGTAGTTTATAAAGTAGCATAGAACGGATAAAGTTTCTTCATCATCAGAGTTCTGGGAATTCCACGTTGTAGTATTGAGGCACAGGGAAGTTATCTGCACGCTAAATCCTGTGTGAGGTGTAAAGTCAGATGTGCGATATTTGATTTTCACATACGCATTCTATCAAAATTTTACTGACCCACGAAGTTCTCTTCATATGAGTGATGTGCCCCTCTGTGTCCGCCAGAAGAAAGGAAATAGCTGAAATATACTCCTACTGGAGGACAAAACAATGTGAATATGCTCCTGTTTTAAAGACTCTGACTGAAAAGTGGGGTACCAGCTACGTCAGTCTACCTTTCTCAGCGCCATTAAAAATTTCCCAAACATTTGGAAACACGAATAGAGAAAGAGAGTGAAACAGTGGCAGTGGAACAGCAAAGAGAACACGTAAGTGGAAGTGGGTTACAGCCAGTGATAAGGAGAGACAGCGTCTATGACAAGGACAAAGAGGAAAAGAGAGATAGTGACAGTGAAAAGGCAGCAGCAGTGGGAAGCGGTGAATGTGGTAGTAGGGATAAGAGGCAAGTGGGAGACAACTACAGTGAGGGGAAACAGTAGTAGGAGGGCAGAAGGAAGGAGACAGTGGCTGTGAGACAAGAGACAGTGACAGAGAGACACAAAGACATAATGTCAATGAGTTGTGCTGTATCAGAGAGTGGCAATGAATAAGTGGGAGTGAATGAGTATCAGCGCTTACAGCATGGCCTGGTGGGTGTGAGCGAGTTACAGTTATATTAGCTTTCTGCCAACATAGTGATGAGTTGCATGATAAAATAAGCGCATTTATGTTCCCATGAAAAACATATGAGAAAAATATATAGGTGCTGAGGAAAGTATAATGAAGCAACTGGTACAACACACGTCAGTCAGAGTCAGTTAAAACAGGAGCGTATTCGTCTTATTGTGCTCAAATAGGAGCTATCTCTGGTAAACATTTCACCAACTTGCGATGAGACCGTTGAGAATTCCAGAGAACACCTGAGGTCGGTTCAAGTATTCCAGTTCGCTTCGTTTGTATTGCATTACGGGATTCAATGTGCCGATAGCAGGCTGAATGATACAAGACACAATTTTATTTCTACTACCGATATCCACAGTCTTACAGTAGGGGAAAGATCTGCGCTTCCGAAAAAGTATCGTCTTTCCACAGCAGGACAGGGAACCCGTCTGCTGGACCGGGTAACAAAGAAAGCTCGACAATTCATACTTACACCTACGTCTAAATCATACTCCGCAAGCCACCAAATAGTGTGCGTCGGAGGGTACTTTCGGTACCACTATCTGATCCTTCCAACCCTGTTCCACTCGCGAATAGTGCGTGGATAGAATGGTTGTCAGTAAGCCTCTGTATTGGCTACAATTTCTCTAATTGTCTCCAGTGGTCAATACGCGAGATGCATTTGGGAGGGAAGTAATATTTTGTTCGACTCCTCCTCAAAAGTGCTATCCCGAAACTAGAATAGTAAATCTCTCCGTGATGCACAACGCTTCTCTTGTAACGTGTGCCAGAGGAGTTTGTTTAGCATTTCCGTAACGCTATGTTCCAAGCTAAACGATCTCGTCGTGAAACACTCGGCTCTTCGTTGGATCTTCTCTATCTCCTTTATAAGTCCTACCTGACAGGGATCCCAGATAGATGAATAATATTCAAGAATCGGGCGAACAAGCGTGTAATAAGCCACTTCTTTCATGGAAGAGTTACATTTCATTAAGATTCTTCCGATACGCCAATCTATCGCGAACAACGTTTCAAAATCACAAGCTGTTGATGTATTTGGATACGAAATCTCTTGGCAGACTCTCTTTATGGTCTATGGATGACAGATAACTGTACTGAACGATCCTGAAAACCGTGATAAGTAATAATGCTTAAAATACCATTTCTTAACTCTCTCGTGTATAGCTCTGCTTCGGTGGGGGACAGTAGCTCGGTTGTTAATATGATGCTTGAGATGTTTTTTGTGTCTTGATAACGTCTCTCATTCGTCGTGGAAGTCCTGAACACTGCTGGTGTGCCTGCCTCACGACATGACAAGGACACCCTGTTCACCTGCAATAGAGGATGGAGGGGAATAGTCCGTGAGCTTCCATCAGTCTTCGTGTGATATTTAATAGTTTTAGGCTAAAAGGAGGGGAATAGTCCGTGAGCTTCCATCAGTCTTCGTGTGATATTTTATAGTTTTCGGCTATTTTTATAACAAACTGAGGAAAGGGTCAACTCCACAATATACACTCCTGGAAATTGAAATAAGAACACCGTGAATTCATTGTCCCAGGAAGGGGAAACTTTATTGACACATTCCTGGGGTCAGATACATCACATGATCACACTGACAGAACCACACGCACATAGACACAGGCAACAGAGCATGCACAATGTCGGCACTAGTACAGTGTATATCCACCTTTCGCAGCAATGCAGGCTGCTATTCTCCCATGGAGACGATCGTAGAGATGCTGGATGTAGTCCTGTGGAACGGCTTGCCATGCCATTTCCACCTGGCGCCTCAGTTGGACCAGCGTTCGTGCTGGACGTGCAGACCGCGTGAGACGACGCTTAATTCAGTCCCAAACATGCTCAATGGGGGACATATCCGGAGATCTTGCTGGCCAGGGTAGTTGACTTACACCTTCTAGAGCACGTTGGGTGGCACGGGATACATGCGGACGTGCATTGTCCTGTTGGAACAGCAAGTTCCCTTGCCGGTCTAGGAATGGTAGAACGATGGGTTCGATGACGGTTTGGATGTACCGTGCACTATTCAGTGTCCCCTCGACGATCACCACTGGTGTACGGCCAGTGTAGGAGATCGCTCCCCACACCATGATGCCGGGTGTTGGCCCTGTGTGCCTCGGTCGTATGCAGTCCTGATTGTGGCGCTCACCTGCACGGCGCCAAACACGCATACGACCATCATTGGCACCAAGGCAGAAGCGACTCTCATCGCTGAGGACGACACGTCTCCATTCGTCCCTCCATTCACGCCTGTCGCGACACCACTGGAGGCGGGCTGCACGATGTTGGGGCGTGAGCGGAAGACGGCCTAACGGTGTGCGGGACCGTAGCCCAGCTTCATGGAGACGGTTGCGAATGGTCCTCGCCGATACCCCAGGAGCAACAGTGTCCCTAATTTGCTGGGAAGTGGCGGTGCGGTCCCCTACGGCACTGCGTAGGATCCTACGGTCTTGGCGTGCATCCGTGCGTCGCTGCGGTCCGGTCCCAGGTCGACGGGCACGTGCACCTTCCGCCGACCACTGGCGACAACATCGATGTACTGTGGAGACCTCACGCCCCACGTGTTGAGCAATTCGGCGGTACGTCCACCCGGCCTCCCGCATGCCCACTATACGCCCTCGCTCAAAGTCCGTCAACTGCACATACGGTTCACGTCCACGCTGTCGCGGCATGCTACCAGTGTTAAAGACTGCGATGGAGCTCCGTATGCCACGGCAAACTGGCTGACACTGACGGCGGCGGTGCACAAATGCTGCGCAGCTAGCGCCATTCGACGGCCAACACCGCGGTTCCTGGTGTGTCCGCTGTGCCGTGCGTGTGATCATTGCTTGTACAGCCCTCTCGCAGTGTCCGGAGCAAGTATGGTGGATCTGACACACCGGTGTCAATGTGTTCTTTTTTCCATTTCCAGGAGTGTATTACCAAATTTCCGACTGCTCTCCATTACAAGTTTTATTTGGCGTCATTTTGCTGACTTAATGTATAAACTCTGAATCACACGTGTTGTAACGTTCTTTTGTGTTCGCAGGTGCTATACAGCATTTTATGCTGTCTGTGTCTTCCCTGCAGGAGGAAGACATGTGGTTTTGGAGACAAATCAAAGAAAGGGCGTTCGACAGAGGTCTATAATGACCGTAAAGTGGACATGGAGAAGGTGAGCATTGAGCAACTCCAAGGTCTATGAAAAGCCCCACAGTGACTCGAAAGATCGGTTACATTCAAAGTAAATATCGTCACTGCCGCAACACCACACTGAATCTCACTGTATCGGTTTCTGGACTCGGCAAGACTGTCGTAGCTTCTCTAGTCGCAGTGAAGTGATCGTCAAAGGACAGCTCCTTGTTTAGAACACACTCACTGCACCCTGTTGTCAATACATTTATAGCGACAGTGAAATAATTGAGGATCGAAGCACACACACACCTTCGTGTTCGTCAGCCCCATAAGACTGGCCGGTCACTTTCCTGTGGTTTTCGGATCACCGTCATAGCTATACCTACTTACATAAAGAACTGATAAACATTGATAATTAATGTTTGGAAGTAAGCTAGTAAACTGAACTGATGAAAACAAAACACTAAAATTACGAACTAGATTCTCAAATTTCGAATACATTTAGCCTTCTTCCTTTTGCTTTATTAGTCTGACATGACAACCTGTTCGCGAACGGGGCTCGACCGAGATTTATCGCTTATCGCTAGTGATCGCCCTAATCATTTCGGCTATACATTCCCGCATCCCAGACCCACTAACGTTTCCTTATGTCACATGTTACCCATATTTTCTATTTCCGCACTTTGAGATTCATGAACAGGACAGACAAGTTTTTGCAATCGTCATTTTAGCCCATCGACCCAAATATAACAATCATTTACACAATCTCTGTTTTTACGGAGTCTGTATATTGTATTACGTGTATGCAGATGTTAACGGTCTGGGGGAAGAAAAGTATACACTTAAGTTCGCTGTACTAGGACGCAGTTTCTATACGCAACGTCACGATCAGTTAAAATGCTGGCGACAGCGGCATGCTGTCTTTGAGAAATAGTACTTTTCTTGCTACAATTAATCTATGAGAGCCTCAGACGTATATGTTATTAACAACCGTACTGGATGTACTGTTAACTCAATCTGATTCGGCAGAGGATTTAGGGTAGTATTATCACCATAAAGCTACATTTTTGTTAACAAGCTTTAATGTTTATGACTGCCTACATATCTGAAATTTCGTGGCAAATTAAAATTGTGTGCAGCATCGTGACTCGAACTCGGGAACTTTGAATTTCGCGGACACGTGCTCATCGACAAAACTAACAAAACATGACCAACGACCCGTCCTCGCAGCTGTACGTCCGCCAATACCTCATCTCCTACCTTCCAAACTCATAGAACGGCAAAGGTCGCGTATTCGATTCACTGTCTGGCATATTCTGGCCTTCATATTTCACTAGGTGTTTCGTGTACATATCTATGCAATTTTGCTTCACATGTTTTAAACTTTTTGAATACATACAATTTTTTACTTTGAAGTGTCTGATTAAATATTACAGAATGCTGTAACAGTAGTGACATTAACGTTCCTATCATTCTTTTATCGCTTTCCATAAAAATCTTACCTCACCTTTTCATTTTGTAGCTGTCAGTTCTCTAACTTATTTGATGTCTTAATTTATAACCGCCGTACGTACCACCGCACTTCACATTCTAAACGTCACACCTATGGACTGCTTACTTTATAAAAATCTGATCCAACCTGGTAGGACAAGTGACTAAAATATTCACATCTATTAGAAACCCGACATCCCGTGTGAGTCGTAATGGTAAAAATAAACCACCCACACTTTCAGGTGTATGCTCGCTTGAGAAAGAAGAGGGTGGCAGAAGTACCGTCTGTCTTCGAGATCTTTCCCTGTCAATGGAACCCGGAATCCGCCAGTCGTATTAAGGTTGGGGAGAAGAGTGTGGACTATCCGCTGAAGGACGGCTGTGCACAGGTAAGTCAACATCAGTACAACTACGTAAAGTAAACACGAAGAAAGTATAAGAGAGAACAAGAACGAAGAACAACAAAATTAAGCTCAAATTGTACCATTTGCAGAATATATTACTCCTCCGGATAACTCTTCCGTTTGTAGAAGGACTAAATAAGAAATGCATCTGATTACAATCCAATAAGACTATCGTGCACTGTTTTACAAGAACCTAAGGTAAATGTAAGGTGAAACGCAATTGTAGTACTCGGTCATTAAGCTTCCACTGTAACATTGCTGGAGGTTCCGAATGTATCACTCGTTTGACACGTAATACAGTTCTTCGGAGCTCGACCTTCACCAAATGAAAAACGAAGGTTAACAGTTAATTCAGTCCTACGAGGTCTCGTAAGGGCTTTCGACGTGATACCTTACGTCCAGCACACAAGATAGTCCGAGTGTTAGTTTGAGTACCTGTGCACAAAACTAAGCAGTTCCATACACTGGTATAAATATATGCCATCGTTAAAAAAAAAAGACGAAATCGAAATTTGTGTGCAGTAATCTGAGGAAGGAGGTACGAATCCATTGCGTAAAAATGTTGGCATGCCTGAGTGATGTAAAGTAGATTACAGATCCAATGTCTGTGACGCTTTCCAAGACCTCGTGCAGGAGAAGGTTTAGATATTGAAAAAATAGTTGATATGAAGATAAGTAGCTGCAAGACACCATAGGGAGACGTTGGAGAGGGTCATAGAGTGCGGAGACCCTTAAACAAAAGATAACAATGCTGTCGTAGAATCCCCCTGTAGTCTTCCAGAATCGGAATTCAGTTGATTGCGAGCCATCACGTGAATTCACGTGATGATGGGGGGAATAAGCTAAGAGAAATTACTGTGGAAACTGGGAGAATTATTAAAATAAATTTACATTTTCGTTAGTAAACTCTCTCACTGGCAATTCCCTGCGTATTTCAGAATGTACTTGCACTTCAAATTTTTTTGTGTAGTGTTGTAACTACTAAACAAGAAAAAAGTATCACAAACGATAACTACGAAACATACTATACACAGTTCATAGCGTTTTTAGATCATAAGTTCCCTGACTGTTATCATTATTCGTCAGGATTTAATCATGTCACACTACGTCGGCAATAAGCTGATTCTTCTATTCTAAGCATTGCATATTCTCACAGTTTCACCTTTCCAGTGCCTGGTTAACTGTTCCAGGACACCTTAGCAGGAGTCGTACCAAACTAGACTTAACTCCACTAAGTGTGCTCCATAAACATCTTTTCTTGCCTTTTCACTCTTTTACCTCTCACTTCTGCACCTTATTCGATAATTTAACTTTTAGCACACATGAATAGCACCGCGTTCAAATTCTTTAAAAGCTACACTTTTGGTCTGCTTATTTAATGTATAATCTGTTTAATTATTACAGGTCAGATATCTAAACTTTTATATACGCTATGTCTATGGCGTCTTACCTGAATTAATGCTGGTAAATACGAAACTCCCACAGGTTGGTGTATTTGGGCGCTTCAAGGTGCAAAATGTGGCAGAAGAAATTCCACCGCTTGTTGCCCACGACGGCCAGCTGCCTGCACAAGCTCGCAACCGCAGGAAGAGACGACAGAAGAAACACGAGCAGCCCCTTGATGTAAGTCATTATCATTACTGCCATGAAAAACAAGCAGTTTGTATCTCAGATGCACTGCGGATTCAGTTACTCTGCCAGATAATATTACTGCGAAACGCTCAACCTCCATAGACGCCATTCTAGCTGAGTCATTGATGATAATCTCAAATTTCCCGCAGGTGGATTTTACTTGGGACTTCGGCGAGGAAGAGGTGGCTGGAGATATTCCACGTTCTGAGGACCATACTTGCGAAATATGTGCTGAACCGGAAATTTTCGCGGTGAAACCAAAGATAGACTTGCAGGATGCGCCGCAGGAGGGCCGTACTGAGGTAAGTCAGTGCCATTACTACCATGAATAGCTGGCAGGAAGAAACGGCCTGACATGGCGACAGCGGAGGAAAGCCAATTACACCTCCGTTGCATGCATTGCAGAATCACCGACTCTTCGTGATTCTTTTTTTTTTTTTTTTTTTTTTTTTTTTTGCGAAATCTTTCGCTCCGGACATGGTTTCATGACTTTAAGATGAACTCATTCGTCATATTTATATGAAGGACTATACAAGGGATTCACCGTATTACAATCCAGTAATACTAATGGCCATTGGTTACAGGACGTTAGAATAAACTTAAGCTGGAACGCAATAAAACAACGGAGATGCAGTTAGCTTCAGTTGTAACACTGCCATGAGTTCGGAATATCACTAGCGTGACACATGTCAGTGTATAAGATCTTGAGATGCCCCGATTATAGACGACAGTCTTGGTGATTCACAACTGACCGAACTCTACTGCTGGTCTTTTGTCCGTCAGTGTAGTAAGCTCGAGGTAAACGTGTGAGGTTAGTGGCTGACGTTCGGACTGTGATGAGGCGTTGTATACGTAGTGCGATTTCGAATTGTGGGCCGAGGGAGACTGACATTGGTTGTCTCAGTATTAACGCGACTACAACGACAACTGTGTTAAGCTATTTACGAAAACGTGGAAAACTTAAATACCGGTGGCAAAAGCGAAATTAACAGCCATACTGATTGCAAGTCCTTTGACTTAACCAACTCACCAAGTTGCGGTTTCTTGCGGAAATACATCTTTCTTTAGCTTGTGTCTTTCAGAGACATATATTACTGTGCTTCGCTCAGGCATACGACTGCAACAAATTTGGACTTCTGTTGCCTGCAAATAAGCTTAATTTGACTTTTTGCTACCAGTGGATTGCTTCCTTAGCCATTTTATGGAAAGAAGAGATGACGTCAGCTACCCGCCTCCCTGTACAGTAAAAGTAGACTGCCGATGCACAGAATCGTCTCGCCAAAACACTCTAAACAGAGATATTACTGCGAAGACCTAGAAGTATTTAAGCGAAAAACTGTGATGCACATCTGTAATTGTGTAAGCGTTGTTAGGCAAATCTGTTAGTTCAAATAATCCCTTGATTCGGATATGTCATGGGATGTGAGGCCAAGAGCGGGAAACAAATGAGTGTAAATACCATAAATTAACATGTTATGTAGGAGTAGGGGACAGGTAAAGTGCACAGAAAGAATTATAACACAAAAAGGATTGTTGCCGACGAGAAGGTGAATGTGCCAGTTCATTAAGCTTCATAACGGGTACGATGGTTCCATCCCTCGTAAAAGTTCGAAACGAACTTATGAAATATTCTGTGACATACACAAAGGGCACTCCACGGGAACTCTTCATCTACCTTCGAGCTTACCTCCCACACAAAGGGCTTCAGTTACACTTTCGTGGGGTCTGTTTTGCCCTGTTGTGATACTGCCGACGATTGTTCTAATGTTGAGGCTCACGTGATCTTGCAATTAGGTTCTTAATGCACAATATCGGGATGAGTAGAATGTAAGAGTACAAAAAATTGTAAGAGCAGTTGGCAATGGCCAAGTGGAATCAATGGCACAAGCCATAATGAGAGAATGAAGGGTGGCGCAGTCATCTCGGTACAGCTAATGACAGACTTACTAGCAGAACTGAACCATATGCCATCCAGTCTGTAAGTCCAAAGCGGTATTGATCATTGTTAATACCCAAGTTTAAGATGATTAGTATTGTATTACGACTTCTTTAGTAGATAGAAATTTATAAAAATGAATAAGGCATAAATTTGGTTTTCTGCTCAGAGTAATAGTCTGCCTTCGTGGCTAAACTGTTTAAAATGTGGATGTAACAACGTTGTGGATTACCTCTTACAGGCTGAGCAACGTCTCAGAGGCAGACTCTACAACGAACTTTATAGTCACGTAATCCGAAGAAAACTATCTGCGATATAGGACATATGTAATAGTCTTTGCTAGAAGATTGCGCTTCTTAGCCGCAGGAGAGTATAATGTGTGACCAGTGTCCACTTCAAGGACTTAATCAGTGTAAATGAATAACTTAGCAGGAGACGGAAATTTGTGTGATCAGTATTATGTAAGGGTTTCGCTTGTTCTGCCAAGCTACAGCAAGGATGCATCCAGTAGGAAAGCACACATGCTGTATCACCCGCCGTCCATTCCCATATCTAGACCGAGTTTAATAATGACCTCGTCAACGATGGGATGTTACGTCTCATTCAGGCACGCTTCTTTCATGGCGGCTGACATAGCAGGCACTTTCCACATACTTGTGCGCCCTGCCACAGTTGCGCTGCTAGAGATACGTCGGGTAATACCTTTTCAGACTAAATATTGTGGCGTTGATGATGATACATTGGTTATCTGATATCCTAGGGAAGTCAACACTTTACTGAATGAGGCGATCTGGAACAGATAGGGTATCGTTAAAAATGCTCCTCACACATTTCATCTGGATTTATTTGACTGAAGAGAGTGGCACCTATAAATGTATGAGCACTGGATGAGTACTAAAGCGTGATATAAATGTAAACAGAAAAGATTTATTAAAAGATAACAGTTGATGAGAAATAAATTACTCCACAATGTGAATACCCATGATGCATTTCGAAGTAATTCTATTTCGTGGAGACAAAGCATGAGAGATCAGCTAAACACTTTTATTTATAAGAGTAATTAATTATCTGGACAACTGATAAATATACTATTACTAACTCCCAACGATATAACTATTATTGTACATATTATGTAACTATCCTATGATTCAGAGTGTAATAGATAAGGAAATCAATGTTTTCTTGAGCGAATTCCTTTGTTTACAGTTGACTGCGTGCTTTACTGTGTATTTGGTGTACTTCTGTATATGCTTTATTGTAAACAGTAAACGAACAACCATCACAAACATTGCATACCACACTGATCAAAGACAATGCATGTTGTTAAATCATCACTCTCTTAGCTGGTTTCATTCTTCTGCATAGTACAATCATTTTGTATCGCTGTGTGCACCAAGCACTGCATACGAAATTACCTGCTTCTTATATTCCAACTTCTGCGTATATTAACAATTTTTAGTTACAAGTGCCCAATTAACTATTCCTCGCTGCCTTACCAGATTTCACGTCAACCTACACATAATTCGTTCTCACACCTTTACATTTATGGACCTCTCAATTCTCTACCAAATGTGATACCCCTCTTTTTGACACATCTGTGGCACCGTTATTCACTTTTATTACAACCTACACATAGGGATGCTTACTTAATATAAAATCTATTTAAGAAAGTTAGTATCTAAGGTTTTTTACGTGTTAGATACATGCCTTTGTAGCTGGGTCAGTGACGATAAGGTCAAACCACCCACAGGTCCGTGTTATTGGGCGTTTCAACGTGACGGCTGTGCCGGAAGAAATTCCACCGATTCAGGACGACGATTGTAAAGTGACTGTGGAAACTGAGATTACTGCCAAGCAACCAGAGATGGAATTCATTGATCCACCACGCGAGCATCCAGTTGAGGTAAGTTAGTATTATTAGTGTAATGGAGAACTAGCAGGAATAAACGGATACTGAGTTTGGAGCGAGGGAATGGCAGTTGTATCTCAGACTGTCTCTATTGCTAAACCAACGAGCGCTTTTGTTCAGTGAGAGGGTGGGTCGGATGGCAGACGGAAGATTCATGGATATTTTTATGACCAATCCTTAGACTAAGTCCTTCGGATATAATCTCCCATGCACCTTCAGTTTATCTTCACTCAGATTTGGCCTCTGTGGCACAGTGATAATTACCGAATGTTTCTGAAAAAAATGGTTCACATGGCTCTCAGCACTATGGGACTTAACTTCTGAGGTCATCAGTCCCCTAGAACATAGAACTACTTAAACCTAACTAACCTAAGGGCATCACACACATCTATGCCCGAGGCAGGATTCGAACCTGCGACCGTAACGGTCGATCGGTTACAGACTGTAGCGCCTAGAACCGCTCGGCCACCCCGGCCGGCTTTCAGAAAAGGCGATGGGTAACGTAACAAGCCAAATGACGGTAAACGTGTTACCATGTGATATGACAGTTAAGAACCGACAACGAATTTACAGAAGAGTGGGATAATGATAGTGTGTTGAATGTTAAAGTTTAATGAAACTACTGTTCGTGGAGATGTAAGAACAGTTCCTATATTACTTACATTCAGTCGCCACTACTATCAGAATGTAGGGGACAGAATTTTTTCCGTGTAAGGCTGTGTCTATTTAGCCTCATCCACTGTTTTGTTATGAATTACTGGGAACTATTAGAGAATCAATCTGTGGCACAGCTCTTGCTCTTAAGGTCTCCTGCCTGAAGGATGTCGCCATGCAGCTCGCCACACTAGCCTCTCCTGCGAGAGCCCCTTCGCTTCTTCATAACTATGACAAGCGACGTTCATCTGAGTCCACTTATTGTGCTGAAGACTAAATCTACCTGCACAATTTTACATCCCCTCCACCCTTCATGTCCACACTCACACATCCCTTTATTACCTGTCTGATGACCCCCGAAGCTTTATGACACATCGTATCAACAGATCCCGCCTTTTATTCACTTTTTGTCATAAAGTTATTTCCCCACCAGTTCGATTGAGTTCCCCCATCTAAGCCACGCGTTCCGTCCATTTGATCTTCAGCACCCTCTTCGAATACCTCATTTCAAAACAATCTATTCTTTTCCGCCCTGAAATTTTTATCGTCAGCGATTACTCATATAGAACGCTAGACTACGGACAAATACCTTCAGAAAAGACAATCTGACTTCAAAATTTAAATTCTTTGTTAACAAATTTTTGCTATTGGTGTTCTCAATTGTACATCATCTGTACTTCAGAATTAGTCTGCTGTTTTGTCGCCCAAACAGCAAACCTCATTTGTTCCTTTCAATGTCATTTTGTAATCCGTTTCCCTTCGTAGCTCTGATTTGATTTACTGCATTTTAGTGCCCTGGTTTCAGTTTTTTAATATTCACCTAATTTCTTTTCAAGACAGTACCCATTCCGTCCATTCCATTCAACAGATGTCCCAAGTAAGTGCAGTTTCAGATAGAATTACGCTGTCATTGAGTAAAAAAAAAGTTTTTTTTTTCTCCCAGAACTAAAATCTCCGTTCCATGTTCCTGTTTCCTTTCAGTATTGGTTGCCGAATTTATACACTGAATAACATGTGGAATAGGCTGAAAACCTTTCTCATTCCGTCTCGTATTTTATCCCTGTTATTTTAAGAAAAGCAAATGCTAACTGTGTACTGCGTCCCTACTTATCCTAAGGCAATTCGTCTTTCCTTTCGATAATATTCACTCCAAGTTGGTACCCCTTGTTGTACCTATCTATACACTGTATCCCAGTTTCAGTCTTTCTTCCTTTGCTTCATGCCGGCCGAAGTGGCCGTGCGGTTCTAGACGCTGCAATCTGGAACCGCGAGACCGCTACGGTCGCAGGTTCGAATCCTGCCTCGGGCATGGATGGGTGTGATGTCCTTCGGTTAGGTAGGTTTAACCAGTTCTAAGTTCTAGGGTACTAATGACCTCAGAAGCTGAGCCCCATAGTGCTCAGAGCCATTTGAACCTTTGCTTCACACTGTCTTGCAAACTGAGCTCTAGGTATTCGCTGGCGTCATACGGTTTTCCTCAAAGTTTTCTTAAATTTTCCTATGTGTAGAATCTATCGTTTACAAGGTCAAGCTTTGATTTTCTTCTCCATTATTTTTAGACGTGTGTGTTCACATCTGACGGCTTAATTTTCTATATTTTGATATTTTCCTCTGTCGTGAGTAAAATTCAGTATCAAAGGATTTGTTCTGGGCACTGTGTCTTTTTCTCCAATTGTTACTACGCTTCCCCCAGTATTTCATCTCTCAAAACTAACCATTCGCCTTTTTTTGCTACACTTCCTCCTTACTCAGCCGGTGGATGCCTAAGGTTCCCTTTGAAGCAATAGACACCGAAGAGTTTTTAACTTTTTTAGAACCGATTTCCTTCATTTCTTACCTTTCTGATAGTCCTTCCACTCCTATATGAAGTTAAAATCTGGTTCCTAAACATCTGTCTTATCACACATAACCCATCTGAAGCAGTCTGATATCTCCAGATTTCTAGAAGATATACATCCTCCTTTCACGTTTTTTAACCCACATTCAACTGATTTCTGTGCAAATTTTACCAGGTGACTTTCTCTCTAATAATTTTCCCATAGTTCCTGTTGCCCTACAATTTTTCCCACTCATGCTTTTCCTAATGTCGAATTCTTGCCCCCACCACAATTACATTTCTGCCTCTTTTGATGCAACGACTAATTTCTTCAAGCTCAACGTTTATTATTTACATCTCCTAATGATCTACAGAGCTGGAAGCCTATTGTACTAACATAACGTAGGTGTGGGATTCGTGATTACCTGGATACGATATCACGTTCACTAAGTTATTCGGCTGCATTCCTATTTTGTTGTCCATAATTAGATTAACACGTGAGACATTTCCTCTTGCTTTCAGCTGTTGAAAGTATTCATACGACAAACCCCACCCACTGACCAAGTTAACTCTCTTGAAGAGGAATACATGTATCAATGGCCAGTGTCTAATCAGGACGCAAATGAAGACTTTATCTTGCCTCGCTGGCGGGAATGAGGCTCATCTCAGCCAGGTAGTGGGCTTCATCAGCCACACCCAGCCAGTCCTCCTCCCAGTGACATGGGACTCTGCGGCTCCACAGTGAGGCAGCTGCGCTAGTGGCACTCTACAACGAGTCGACGCAGGCAGCGAGTGGTCTTTCTTGGTTGCTACATCCATAATTTAACTACATCAGACTCCCTCCTGCACTGATACCCAGCATAAATCACATATTACCGTATGTGCTTTAAATTATGTTGGGTGTCCTGAATGCAATGAAGTCACTTCGTGCAAAATGCACTCAGTAAGTAGCTGTGCACAGAGGGAATGGAGAATGGGGGAATTTTGGAGCACACATAAGAGCTGAAATCACATAATGCTTATAACTGACGCGTATTTCTTCATCCAGTAGCAGTACACCAACGAGCTGCGCGGATCCCAGCAGAGAAGACTGCTTGGAAGGACTTACTGTGAAAGGACAAATTAACTGATAACGAAACAGAAACTATTTCAGTGTTTCGCTAGTTACAGCTTCATAGACAAGAGGTTGATCTTCAGCGGTACCACATTGTACTGTATGCGATAACAGAAGACTACTGTTTTTAACCATTTACTTCTCTTTCATTTTTTTTAAGATATCAGACGTGCTGCCTTCATTGAAGGCTGGGCTTCTTGTTGTTGTGTCTCAGTATCATTTTAGAGCTTGTCGGACATTATCACGACATTGGCCTCCAGTCCTATTGCGCTCCTCTGGTTCTGGCTATGCTTATTCTATAACTTGAAAGCTTCTATCACTGCGTGTGAAACTCTTGCCTAGTGCCATTTTTTCGGCTGGACTGTTCCCGTATATTTTAAATGTCGTGAGGTTGATCTAAGATTTTCAACTTCTTCGAGCAGTTTTCTGCTACTTCGTTCAGTCAGCTCATGACTGCATTAAGCTCACTATGCGGGGTTCTTTCGGGATGAGTTTCAAGCATCTCCAAGAGTTTCTTTATATTTGTCTGGCATACTGTGCCGTAAATACTTCCGTATTCCATGGACTTAACCATCAGTGCGTTACAATATCTTATTTTTGTATTGCCTTTCACGTTTCCGCTTCCTAGTGATCTATGTAGGGCACGAATTAGTCCGCTCATCTTCTCTTTCTATGCATGTATGTGTGAGCTGAATGTGAATTCATTGCCTAGTAAGACACCTAAGTACCTGACCTGGTTGGTCCACTGTATCCGTGTATTACTGATTCGCAGTTGGACCATGAGGCTTGGTCTTCTTCTGGTGAACACGACTGACCCATTTTGATCCGCACTTGGAGGTATTATGTTACAATTTGTCCGCTGTTATGTGACAGTTAGCTGCCTCTGAGGGCGGCCTGTCACTGCATTCACTCTATCTCAAAACCATTTACTAAATTCCTCAATTTGGAAGTTTATAGTTCGTAGCAATGTTGAGAGCCCATGTGTAATGGTTTTATTTCTTAGCTATTACCTATTGTGAATGTAGCTCAAACTAGCATTTCTTTGGTGCAGCACACACGAAATGATGAGGATGGTAGCCCCCATTAAGTCTTTGATCATCACGGTGTCTGGATATGCTTTACTACTATTATTTTGTTACCTAAGTTATAGTTGATCAATGTGTTGTCGCCACTATAACAATCATGTCATGTTTGCCTAGGTGGACCCTGCTGACAAGCAAGAACCCCGAGGAGATTCGGAGGAGGGGGCAGCCAAGGACTCTAGCAGCCTGGCTTCAGGTGCTGCTCCCAACCGCTGAAGAAACAATTCATTTGTTCTATCAGTTTTCGTTTGTTCTTTTTTCTTTCGTTCCAATTATTATTTTTTGTTCAGTTTCTTCGTTTTCGTTTTGTTCAAACTATTATTTGTTCCATTTTCTTAGTTTGTGTTGCGTTCAAGTTATTGTTTGTTCAGTTTTGATGTTTCATTATCAATCTTTGGAAACAAAAAAATAAATCTTTTGTTTTTCGTCAGCTGTTGCCTCGTTTTTTACGTGTGTAACTGTAAAATGATAGTTACTCAACAGACTTTCTACAAAGTTCCGTTTTCCAGTCCTTACTAACAAGCAACAATAAATGCTACACATTTAGAAAAGTTACCTAAGTTAGCAACAATAAATAAAATAGCCTCTGGCCTCAAGGATGGCTCTTCTACTCTCATCCTTTTCGGAACTGATAGTCTCACCTTCAGGCACACCTTAAATACACAAATAATCAATGTTAGGCATTATTCCCTCGCAATAACACCTGGCTGTCAACCTCAAGGTAAACATGCAAGCCCCATGTCCACAGGACCACACACAATGACACCTCACTGTTGGGCCATTTTTGAGGTGTTGTCTGCGTAGGTCGAGAACACTTCTCATTCTATTAACAGCTAGTTGCAATCCAGAAAAATAGTATTCAGAGAAATAATATTCAACATCAATTCGTTGGATAGGTGAGGTACACGTGAAGATGCGACTAGCAATTCCAAAATCGATCATGTAATGGAAAAAAATATGTATAACACTATCCTTGCACCCACAGGAAACAGTACTTATAACTGCTTATCATGCGCAGCTGCATTCCCACCATTCACTACGATGTGTATTCAAGATAACGGCCAGTTCTAGTGTGCAATTCCACACGTCGGCTTTGAGCAATGACGTCATACGTAAGGCAGAGAAGCAACATAAACGCAATCTCTGAGAGCGACTGATCATATCCATAAACGAATCTAGCGTACGATAAAATTAATTAATTAGCCACAAATTGTAACGACAAGAATTAAAGGTAACTAAAATAAATATAATTAGAATGTCGGCATTGGTCGTAATTTTGATGATGAAAGCATAAAAGTGGAAGGAGTATATAGAGGGTGTATACAAGGGCGATGTACTTGAGGACAATATTATGGAAATGGAAGAGGATGTAGATAAAGATGAAATGGGAGATACGATACTGCTTGAAGAGTTTGACACAGCACTGAAAGACCTGAGTCGAAACAAGGCCCCGGGAGTAGACAACATTCCATTAGAACTACTGACGACCTTCGGAGAGCCAGTTCTGACAAAACTCTACCATCTGGTGAGCAAGATTTATGAGACAGGCGAAATACCCTCAGGCTTCAAGAAGAATATAATAATTCCAATCCCAAAGAAAGCAGGTGTTGACAGATGTGAAAATTACCGAACTATCAGTTAGTAAGTCACAGCTGCAAAATACTAACACGAATTCTTTACAGACGAATGGAAAAACTGGTAGAAGCCGACCTCTGGGAAGATCAGTTTGGATTCCGTAGAAATGTTGGAACACGTGAGGCAATACTGACCTTACGGCTTATCTTAGAATAAAGATTAAGGGAAGGCAAACCTACGTTTATAGCATTTGTAGACTTAGAGAAAGCTTTTGACAATGTTGAGTGGAATACTCTCTTTCAATTTATAAAGGTGGCACGCGTAAAATACAGGGAGCGAAAGGCTATTTACAATTTGTATAGAAACCAGATGGCAGTTATAAGAGTCGAGGGGCATGAAATGGAGGCAGTGGTTGGGAAGGGAGTGAGTCAGGATTGTAGCCTCTCCCCGATGTTATTCAATCTGTATATTGAGCAAGCAGTAAAGGAAACAAAAGAAAAATTCGGAGTAGGTATTAAAATCCATGGAGAAGAAATAAAAGCTTTGAGGTTCGCCAATGACATTGTAATTCTGCCAGAGACAGCAAAGGACTTGGAAGAGCAGTTGAACGAAACGGACCGTGTCTTGAAAGGAGGATATAAGATGAACATCAACAAAAGCAAAACGAGGATAATGGAATGTGGTCGAATTAAGGCAGGTGATGCTGAGGGAATTAGATTAGGAAATGAGACACTTAAAGTAGCAAAGGAGTTTTGCTATTTGGGGAGCAAAATAACTGATGATGGTCGAAATAGAGAAGAAATAAAATGTAGACTGGCAATGGCAAGGAAAACGTTTCTGAAGAAGAGAAATTTGTTAACATCGAGTATAGATTTAAGTATCAGGAAGTCGTTTCTGAAAGTATTTGTATGATGGAGTGTAGTCATGTATGAAAGTGAACATGGACGATAAATAGTTCGGACAAGAAGAGAATAGAAGCTTTCGAAATGTGGTGCTACAGATGAATGCTGAAGATTAGATGGGTAAATCACATAACTAATGATGAAGTATTCAATGGAATTGGGGAGAAGAGGAGTATGTGGCACAACTTGACAAAATGAAGGGACCGGTTAGTAGGACATGTTCTGAGGCATCAAGGGATCACAAATTTAGCATTGGAGGGCAGCGTGGAGGGTAAAAATCGTAGAGGGAGACCAAGAGATGAATACACTAAGCAGATTCAGAAGGATGTGTGTTGCAGTAAGTACTGGGAGATGAAGAAGCTTGCACAAGATAGGGTAGCATGGAGAGCTGCATCAAACCAGTCTCAGGACTGAAGACCACAACAACAACAACAACAACATGAGCAGCAACATCGATTTCCGATCACATAATGACCTTCAGTGATGGAAGTTAAACATTTCACATAGCGATCAGTGAATAAGAAACAAAAGACCACAAATACACCAGAGTAAAACCAACTGTTGGTAAGAATAACCCTTTAGGGTACAAATTAAAGCTCGTAGGCAATGGTGTCTTGTTATTAGCAGTAACAGAAGCTTTCAAACAATCACAATAGCTGAAGCCGCTGTTTAGATTCACCTATACAGCAGACCTCTGTGTGACAGGAGCTTGGAATGCCTTCTATGTGACATGAGTCACGTGAAGGCTTGATGTCTGAACATGGCACGCGGCAACCAGGAGAGAAACATGGTGGTCAATGTAACAGGGATAATTGAAACCAAACGTAACAAAGATTGGAAACCTTCGCATTACGGTTATCAGTTTCCAGACAGCCAATGATATACGCTCACGAGTTGCCATGTGCTCAGTACAATTCCGCGTGCAACGGTCGGTGCCAATGTTAGTTGCCGCTTCCAACCGACCGCGACGTGAAGAGAGGCCGGGGTTGTACTTCAGCTACGTAGTTTTATTCGACATGGTACCACGGTACTATAGGTCTTAATTTTAATGCTGACTATGCCTTACTCTGGCATGTTATAGTAATTTTATGCTTCTAAAGAAGACTAGTAAAGACCAGAAAATTTGTGCAGCTGAGGTTGATTCTTCAAAATATTAGTCCAGTACAGTTGCTGACGGGTCTGCAATATGCTAAAAATTCTTAAACAGTGTTCTCTTTAAGATATAAAAGCTTTGTCCCAAAAAAATACATCTAACTCTGGTTATACAGATTTGAGAACCTTCAACATCGCAGCACGTCAGAAATCGTTGGTTAATATATTAAAAAGCTAAAAACCCGCCTCGATTGCGAAGAAAGCACCTAGTGTTTTAGTGTTAACCCAGGTTTCGGCGTAGATAACTACACCTTCTTCAGAACAACAATAAAACCCACAAGTGCCTAAGAAGACCTTTGTCAATGGTTAAAAGAACACCGTAGCTATACATTTATAAACGAAAAAGAAAAGGAAAACACAAACAGTACATATGTACAAAGTCAAAAGCACTACTTAACATAATGGTGTACGCTCCACCTCACACAGGCCTATGTCCGATGGGCCATGACCCGCCATAAACTGCAGCTACAAACGGTCGCTCACTTACAATCCTGATCCGCTATCTATGCACATGCGCAAGACAAGGGAAGTTACTTGAATGCGGATGAGCATACGAATACGAGAGAGTTTATACATGTGTCGGGGCTAAATAGCCCATATATTACCAACCGTGGATCAACGTATTTCAAAAAATGAAATGGATAGAACAAGAGACGAGCTAAATAGGAGATGGAACCTAGAAATAACGGCACACGGTTGCTTATGCTAGTAAAGAAACTTATATATGAAGCTACCTCTGACAACATGTCTTGGATAACTTAACGAATGACAAGCCCTTCTGACAGCTCATAATGTTTAACTAATCGCAATAACGATATAAAAGAACAAATATGAAACGAAAACTGTCTCTATCCAACACCAAATGTTAAAGTCCTACTTTAGACAAAAAAAGAACTGCATGTGAGGCATATCACGAGACTATAAGATGACTTGTTCTTTCAGTGAACCTTGGATCAGTAACCAACTAGTAAAAGGGAAAAAATATGTGCCAGCAACTTACCATGACCAATAGTTAGCAGTAAGCAAAGCCTACTGTTATGGATCGTAATAAACTAGAGATAATCATCGTATGTTGGCACAACCGGGGCCAGGAAACACGCGGAACTTTACAGACAAACATGCAAGGATATTCTGATGGTGGTAGCCACGAAATTTTAAAGAAACGTAACGCATCAAAAAATCGGAATATTGTGATAGTTGGGGGTGCGTATGATGTTAACAGGAAATAACTGAGTCATCTCAAACTTTGAGAGTCAGTCTGACTAAAGTAAAGAAGCCAACAATTATTGTGACAGATCTTCTTCACAAGAATCATCTAATAGGTTCTTACTGTATAAAAAACATTCAAAATGCATGTCAGTATCTACAGAAATATCTGCTAGTCAACTGCAAATCTATTTTTTTCCTGTGTGTTTTAAATCTCCTTTGTTTACGATAAGTGCCCATCGATTCTTCTTGTTTCCTCGGTTCATGGTAATACTGTAATGAAGATCTCCTCTGCCATAAAACGCAGTACGTTTTCACTCATTAACTAAATATATAATGATAATTGTATATAATTTGTATGCTATAATTTGTATGCTATAATTTGTTTTGTTAGCCTATGTTTAAGTGTGAACGAAATATGATGTATTTTACGTGTTGTTATGTTTCAACTAACTTGCACAGTATGCAATCTACATGTATAGAAAACGTTTTGGCCTGGTATGAAAAGCTTTATCTACGCAAAATTCATTTAAGGAGAAAGCAAGAAATGAAAGGAGTCTGTCGATGATACTACCCGGTAGTGTAATGACGAACAGACAAGAGGTGTTGTTTAATCAGTAAAATGTGTGAAGAGCGATCAGTTCCCGGAAAGGGAGGCATATCGTAACAGTGAAAGTCCGATTTTGTTTAGGGAAGAGACTTACAGTAATGAGCAAGAGAAAGCAATTTGATTATGCTACGACAAATGGTGCGCAGAAGTTTACAAAAAGCTACTATTGTCATACTGTTGCAATAAAATGCTATGTTGCAAGAACAGATACAGGTCTTAATGATATCAACGAAGAAGTGGAGGTGCAAGAGAGGACGATTGCTAGCAAAAAGATAGGGAGCAAGAAGTGAGCAAGAAAGAATTTTCAAGACTGTAAAATTTGCTATTGGTTCAATGCACAGGGACAGAAGAATGAAGACATCGAAAGTATGAGAAAGGTCCAGCCATCTTCACAAAAACTAGTACACATTTAATTTTCTGAGGCTGAGTATACTTAACTGTTATCAGCTCTGCTTTGATTGAGAAGAGACAGTGAACATCAGCATTAATATGAACGGCGTTCGGGAAAGAGATTGTACACAGGCCTCTTGTATTTACATGATTCGGACTATCAGTTGACCGCCTATTAAGAAATTATTTATAGGGGGGACCAAGGCATACATTATTTGAAGAGTGAAAGTATAGATAAAATTAGAAATATTTACATAGATGTTTTGTTTGGATATTAACTACTGTTATAGAAATTTAAATGACATTGAAGGTTAGAGACTGTTTACTGATACGAAACATATATTTCTATTGCAATTAAATGATGATGTCACGCTATTTTTCTTGTAGCTGTCTTCACTCCAAAGACTGGTTTGATGTAGCTGTCCATGCTACTTTGTCCTGTGCAAGCCTCTTCATCTCTGTGGAACTACTGCAATCCACATCCCTCGAATCTGCTTACTGTATTCATCTCTTGGTCTTTCTCTACAATTTTTACCGCCTATGCTTCCTCCAGTACTAAACTGGTGATCCCTTGATGCCTCAAATTGTGTCGTACCTACCAATCCCTCTTTTTAGTCAGATTATCCCACAAATTTCTCTTCTTGTCTGAACCGTTTATCGTCCATGTTTCACTTCCATACATGGCTACACCCCATAAAAATACGTACAGAAAGGACTTCCTGACACTTAAATCTATACTCGATGTTATCAAATTTCTCTTCTTCAGAAACGCTTTTTTTGCCATTGCTAGTCTTCATTTTCTATCCGCCCTATTTCGACCATCATCAGTTATTTTGCTTCCCAAACAGCTAAACTCATTTACTGCTTTAAGTGTCTCATACGCTAATCCAATTCCCTCAACATCACCTGATTTAATTAGACTACATTCTATTATTCCCGTTTTGGTTTTGTTGATGTTCATCTTTTATCCTCCTTTCCAGATCATGTCCACTCGGTTCAACTGCACTTCCAATTCCATTGCTGTCTCCCACAGAATTACCATGTCGTCGACAAACTTCAGCGATTTTATATATTCTACCTGGACTTTATTTCCTATTCCAAATTTTTCTCTTGTTTCCTTTACTGGTTGCTCAATTCGCGGACAGGCTACAACCCCATTTCACTCCTTTCTCAACCATTTCTTCCCTTTCGTGCTCCTCGACTCTTAGACCTACCATGTGGTATCTGTACAGATTATAAATAGCATTTCGCTCCCTCTATTTTAGTCCTGCTATCATTTGAATTTTTAAAAGAAAGTTTTCCAGTCAACAGTGCCGAATGCTACCTATAAGTCTACAAATGCTATGAACATAGATTTACCTTTCCTTAACCTATCTTTTATGAGAAGTCGTAGGGTCGGTACTGACTCTCGTGTTCCCGTATTTGTTTGGAATCCTGGCTTATCTTCCCCGATGTCAGCTTCTATCAGCTTTTCCGTTCTTCTGAATAGGATTCATGTTAGTAATTTGTATCTGTGACTCATTAACCTGATAGTCTGGTAATTTTTACAACTGTCAGCACCTGCTTTCTTTGGAAATGGGATTATTGTATCCTTCTTGAAGTACCAGGTATTTCGCCTGTCTCATACATCCTCATCAGATCTAAACGTTTTGTCATGGTTAGCTCTCCATATACTATCAGTAGCTACTCCGAGGGCCTGGTTTCGACTTAAGTCATCCAGTATCGTATCGTATCTTCCTTCTCACCTAACCCTACATCCTCTTCCATTTCCATAATATTGCCCTCAAGTACATCTCCCCTGTGTGGCCCCTCTGCATACTCCTTCCACCTTCCTGCTTTCACTTGTTTGCTTAGAACTGGTTTTCCATCCGAGGTCTTGATATTCGTACAGATGGTTCTCTTTTCTATAAAGGTCTCTTTAATTTTCCTGTAGGCAGCATCTATCACACCCCTAGTGATATATGCTTCTACCTGATTACGTTTGCCCTCTAGATATTCTTGCTTTGACATTTTGCGCTTCCTGTCGATCTCATTTTCTAAACGTTTGTATTTCTTTTTGCCAGCTTTAGTTATTGCATTTTTATGTTTTCTCCATCCATCGATGCAGTATCTCTTGTGTTACCCAAATATTTCTACTAGCCAAATATTTCTACTAACCCTCATCTTTTTATCTAGATGATCCTCTGCTGCCTTCACTATTTCATCTCTCAAAGCTACCCATTCATCTTCTACTACATTCCTTCCTCCTATTCTTCTGAACCGTTGCTATTTCAGTTTATCCAGGTCCCATATCGTTAAATTCCTGTCATGTTGCAGTTTCTTCAGTTTTAACCTGCAGTTCATAAACAATAAATTATGGTCAGAATCCACATCTGCTCCTGAAAATGTCTTACAGCCTAAAATCTGGGCCCTAAATATCTGTCTAACCATTATATAATCAATGTGAAACCGTCTAGTGTCTCAAGGTCCCTTCCACGTGTACAACCTTCTCTTATGATTCTTCAACCAAGTGTTAGCTATGATTAAATTCTGCTCTGTGCAAAATTCTACCAGGCGGCATCCTCTTTCATTCCTTTCCCCCAGTCTATAATCAAGTACTACTTTTCCTCCTCTTCCTTTCCCTACTATCGGATTCCTGTCCCCCATGACTATTAAATTTTCGGCTCTCTTAATTATCTGAATAATTTCTTTTATCTCATCATACGTTTCCTCCATCTCCTCCTCATTTGCGTAGTTAGTTGGCACATAAACTTGTACTACTGCGTTGGGCATCGCCATTTAACAGTACAGTAGAGCTGCATGCCCTCAGGAGAAATTACGTCTGTAGTTTCCCCTTGCTTTCAGCCATTCACAGTATTAGCACAGCAAGGTCATTTAGGTTGATGTTACAAGGTAATGTCAGTTGATCATCGAGATGGTTGTCCCTGCAACTACTGAAAAGGTTGCTGCCCCTCTTCACGAACCACACGTTTGTCTTCCCTATCAACAGATACCCCTCTGTTCTGGTTGCAGCTACGGTACAACTATCTGTATCGCTGAGCGACAGAAGCTTCATGCAAGCGTCATAGTGCGGGGGGGGGGGCTGGTCATGCAGTTAAACTATTAAAACATGTATGATGTTTGTGTAGTGAGGATTTTCTTTTTCTTTAAATTGTAGCCCACGCTGTTGATTATGTCCAACATAATGGCTGCCCAGAACTAACTGAACCTCAGTGTGTCTAATGGAATCTGACTACTTCTAGTTATGGTTAATATTTCCATATTAAAATTTTCACTTTGCAATGGAGTGTGGACTGATATGAAACTTCCTGGCAGATTAAAAGAGTGTGTAGGACCGAGACTCGAACGCAGGACCTTTGCCTTTCATAGTCTAGTGCTCTACCATCTTTTATTTTTGTCTTCTTACCAGACTGAGACACGAACCATAATTTCCACTTATAGTGAGCGGCTGCTTTACTATTTTGTTAAAGGGACCTTCCTGGCGCCCAAAGGGAGGGGGTGGGGGCAAAGTGGGCAGGGGTTGCAACAAGCGACCTGGCCACCTCTTCCAGTTCCCAAACTCCAGTAACAAAGGAGAGCGCAGGGAACGTGGAGTAGAGGTACCATGAACACCTTTATTTATTTATTTTTCTTATCTTCCTTTTTTAAATTTTTTTAACGTTAATACCACCGAGAGTACCAGGAAACCGGCGTCGTTAGGAGGAGGTCGCAACAAGACATCAGGCCCATTGTGACTATCAACATACAGTTTGCCCGAGCAGAACATTCCGATGACCAGAGAATATATCGGTTTTAAGTGTGATAGAGGCGGGGATCAACTCTTCATGATAGGAATACCCAACTCTGGCATGGGTTAAGGACGACACTGCAAAGGAAATTGGAGAAAAAATGTTTGTATTTTGGATTGGAGGCAACTGCACAGTGGTGTTCATTAAGGAAGTGCCAAAAATGAAGGATACTTATTTTGTCATCAGCAAACCGGTAGTGACCTTTGTGTCCACAAATTTACTTCACAGAGCTCTTCTTCACTTCTGGGAAGTATCCCGGGTCCCTAAAGAGGAACTGTTGAGTGGAATCTGATGAGGAGACGTACAGCAAATTAGGAACAACATCTGTTGCACCAAGAACCAGACACCTCTTGCCAATCTGCACACCAGGTGGTGCTTGTCTGTGTCACAACATCACACGCGTTACACAGCGGGGTGTCTGCGATGTAAATTCTGTGAAGTTGTGACTGGCATACTTGCTTCATTTACCACACAGATTCGATGTGTGAAGAAAAGGACTGCTCACCAATAGTAAAACAGCTTCCCCTCAACTACATTTAGTGACCTGTGCTACTGAAGGAAACCATAGATCGTCTTCTTGCATGCAGTAGTAGTAGTAGTACTAGGAGCTTTATTCATCCCTGGATCTCGTTTTACATGGATATAGGACATGTCAAAGTGTTTACAAATTTAGATCAATTTAAAATAAGCTAATTCATATACACATATCTTTACAGACTTCTAGTTAGACAATCTTACATTTACTCCTGGTATGTAATACTTTTTCTTACATTAAATTATTAAGTAAGTTAAAGGCACACTGTTCACTTATTTCTCATTATCAGTCACTGCACACACTATACACACATTGTTTCATAACACATCACTCACTGCACGCACACACACACACACACACACACACACACACACACACACACACACACACATACTAGTGATCTATCGGCCATTTTCAGTACTGCAACTTCCCATTTGCTATGCTGAAAAACTGATTCAGCATCCCTCCATAATGAGTGAGATGTTTAGCTCAGAAAGAGCGAAGAGGTGTTAGTATTGTACTATGCATGGCTTGGCGCTAAGTATTTCCAGAAAGGAAAAAAGAAGGAAAAGAAACATAAAGGGAAGGGTTATGTGGAATACTGGATAATTTATTTTCATTATTATTATTATTTATTTTTATAACATTTTTTATCAAACTCCTACTCTGTTTGAGCTAAGTAATCCTTCAATATATAAAACATATTGCATAACAGGTACTTTTTAGCTGTCTTTTTAAGTAAGTGTATTATTACAATTTCTTTAATCTCTTTTGGTAATATATTGTACAGTTTTATTCCTTGGTAGAAAATGCTGTTTTGAGTTTCATGTTTATTTTTTCTTGGTAAATGTAGGTTGAGTCTATCTCTTGTTGCATGCTCATGGACAGAGCTGTTTGTGCAGTAATTAACAATGTTACTTTTGATGTGTACAACTGACTGGTAAATGTATTCACATGGAGGACTTAAAATCCCCAGTGTTTTGCAGTGTTTTGTACAGATCGTTACAGTGATCTCGACTATTGTTTTTGGTTATTATTCTTATGGTTGTTTTCTGGAGTTTGAAAGCTGTGTTTATATTTTGTGCATTTGTTCCCCAAAAAAGAATGCAATAGCTAAGAATTGAGTATAAATATGAATAATATGTAACAAAAAGACACTGAATGTTACACACTGATGATAAGATTCTCAGAGTATAACATGATAATGACATTCTGTTTGTTAGTACCTTTGTGTGTTCACACCACTTCAATTAAGAATCAACATTCATTCCTAGAAATTCTGCATTTGTTACACAGTCTATAGAGGTGCCATCTACGTTTAATTTAACATTGTCATTCTTCCTCTTCAAACTGAAATTCATGGCACTAGTTTCCTTTATGTTCAATGTCACTTTATTGATTATTGACCAATCATAAACTTTGTTGAGAGTTTCATTTGCTTTCTCAGCAAGAAATTCTCTTGTTTTTTCAGTGACTATAATTTGCTGCCATCAGCAAAGAGAAATGTTTCACCATGAGTAACACTACCGGGAAAATCATTGATGTGTATCAGGAACTGTATTGGTCCTAATATGCTACCTTGCAGAACAAATTGTTCAAATGGCTCTGAGCACTATGGCACCTAACATCTGAGGTCATCAGTCCCCTAGAACTCGGAACCACTCAAATCTAACCAACCTAAGGACGGTCGCGCGGTTCCAGACTGAAGCACCTAGAACCGTTTGGTCACAATGGCCGGCCCCCTTCCAGAAAACCTGTATTAATGTATTTGGGTTCTGATAAGTGTTTTACTAAATATTTAGATATATTTGATGTATGTGTTATCTCTATTCTTTGTACCCTATCTCTTAGGTATAATTGAAACCATTCATTAGCTACCCCTCTTATTCCTAATGCATCTAATTTATTTAATAGAATCTTGTGGTCGACTGTATTAAACTCTGTAGAAAGATCCAAAAATATGCCTGTAACACACTCATCTTTATCAAGAGCAGCAAGAACAACTTTTGTGAATTCTACTATGGATGACTCCATATTTTTGCCACCTTGGAAACTAATCAGCGATTCGCTTAAAAGTTTGTATTTATTCAGGTAATTCATTAATCTGCCTTTCATAAGAGCTTCTAATATTTTTGAGAATGGTGACAGCAGGGAAATAGGCTGGTAATTTTCTATGTTTTCAGCATTAACTCTCTTAAGCAAAGGTACAACTCTTGCCTGTTTTAACTGCTCTGGAAATGTCCCTGATAAGAAGGATTCATTTATTGTATTTGTTAAGGGACCTTGTATAATCCCTATGCATTGTTTCACTACACACATTGGTAATTTATCTAAGCCTACTGACTCTTTATTTTTTAGTTTTTGAACTGTTTTATTGACTTCATTGTCTGTGGTTGGAAGTAGCATCATTGTATTTAGTGGAACATTATTTACAGGTGTCGTATTTGTTTGGGGAACCTTTTGCTGTAACTTCTCTGCAATACTTGAAAGATGCTCGTTTACATAGTTTGCTATGTGTTGTGGATCATTTATTACCTTACTCTTCTCCCTTAGCAGTATGTTATTCTGCATTTGTTTGCCTTTCCCCATTTCTTTTTTTAATAATATCCCAGGCTGCTTTGCTTTTATTCTCTGCATTATATATTATTTTTTCATTAAATGACTTTTTTGCGGCAATCAGCACCTACCTATGATCTTTTTGTATCTATGATATAAATTTAAGAATTCTGTATCATTGCGAATCTTTTTCATGGAACTGAGGTGTTTAAGTGTTTAGGGGGACTTCTTAACACTGCTGCTATCGATCAGTTCTTATGAGATGTTGATACAGGTATGCATTCTTTTGGAAATGCCTTTTCAAATTTCAGTTTAAACAACATGGAGAATTTAGAGACTTTCATATTCACATTGGTTTCCTTATACACTTGTTTTTCTAGTTCTTTGGAAAAATCTTTTATTTTGATTTCTGATAGATGTCGTTTGTAGACTTGTAGTTTAGAGAATGATTCGTTCCATCATTATACTGTTGTTATTTGACAGAGATGGTTTGATAGTCCAAGATCTTTTACAGCTACATCACATTTTCCCTGTCCATATTTGTTGCCACATGGTCAATTACTGATGAAGTTGTTGCACTATTGACCAATAGGGACATGTCAAAACTTTGAAGGATATTTATGCAGGTGCTGCTGAATTCTCTTATGATATTAGTGTTGATGTTAATGTACCCACACAGAATTACGTTGACCTTTGTACTTGAGATTCTATCTAGAACTTCTGTTAACTTATTGAAAAAAGTGTCCACGTAACCATTGGGAGATCTGTACACAAAAAAATGGCTCTGAGCATTATGGGACTTAACATCTGAGGTCATCAGTCCCCAAGAACTTAGAACTAATTAAACCTAACTAACCTAACGACATCACACACATCCGTGCCCAAGGCAGGATTCGAACCTGCGACCGTAGCGGTCGCACGGTTCCAGACTGAAGCGACTAGAAGCATTCGGCCACTGCGGCCGGCTGATCTGTACACACACAACATGATTAATTTCTTGGTGATATCAAACCCTGTTAATTCAATAGCTGATATTTCAAGGTGTTTGTCTTAACTTACTGTACTGCGGTCATGTCTTGATTCGAATTGTGTTCCTTTTCTGATATAAATGCATGATACTCAACCCCTTGGAGTATGTCTGCAGTAAGAGTTTGCTTTTTCATACAATGATAATACTACATGTTGGATTTCTATGTCTCTACACCAGTGCTCCATAATACAAACTACTTTGCAGTTCAAAGATTGGAGCTCAACTTCTAATAGGTGTGTTGTATTTTTTATTGATTGCATGTTTTCATGGAGGATTTTTAAGTCTGTGAAATGTTCCATGTTACTTTTTCCAAGTGTTTGTTTTTCTTTCTGACATCTGGTATATGTGATATTTGAGGTGTTAAAATCTGTCTTGTGAGTGATCATTTCAGTATTTTTAAGGTGCTGGAGATACTCTTTAGGCAGGGGAACCTGTTGTCTGGATTTATCCTAAAAAAATACTTTTCGTACCTATGACTTAAGTATTTGACCATGTGCGTCCCGAGATCCACTTCCTATACTGTCATGAATCAGCTGTACCAATCTCCCCTCCCCAGTCCTGTTTAGGTGTAGGCCATGCCTAGTGAAACCCCATCTGTTGGTAGTCCGGATGGGCACCAGAGATACATGAGTAAAGTTGGCTGTCCTCAGAGCCATCCCTAAGCCACATTCATTCGCCTCACAGCTCCAGCAAGGTGTGGTCGATCATGACACCGGAACAGCTCAACACAGTGTACGTTGGTGCTATGAGTTAGGGAGGCTATCTTGTCCAAGTCACCACCTATGTCATACGATTCACCCCTGTCCAAACTGTTTCCCAACCCACCCACTATCACTACATGGTCCTCTTTTGTAAAGTCCTTACATAAAAACCCTAGGTCCTCTATCACATGACTTAGCTCTGCATTTGGATTGTAGATACTTGAGGCCTGGTACGTTGACCCTAACTTTCCTGTAACTGAGGGCCTACACCTCGCCCAAGGCTACTACCTAGCAGCAGCCCTTTCTTCTTCCTAAGACTCTGTATATTCCTACGGTTCTTAGGCTCGGTTGAAGTGTGCTGCACATTTCCTGCTCTTCGTTCTACCTAAAGCTCTTCTCCACGTAACTCTGGCAGTGGTAGATACCTGTTTTTGGTGTTGATGATAAAACGTTCTCTTTCTTCCTATCCTGTGTAAAGTGATCTGGCTGTATTTCAGTATGGAAGTAGGTTAGGTGGAGGACAAAGTGAGGGAAGTAAAATAAGGGTGGTGGGACTTCCGAAAGCTGCATAGGTGGTGAAAGGGTGTTTTGCATGGTGCCATTCTCTAACTCGACTGATGTCTTAGGAAGACAGTGAGGAGGTACCGTATACATCAGAACATACATGCTTGCCGTCTAATAGGCCACACCACACGGCTACAGTTATAGAATTGGTTCAGCAATGCTGTACCAATCCGTATGTAACGTCTTTCTTCCTAGTTTCTGTCGCCATGGTTACTAAAGTAGCACTGAACGTGTTCCCCATTTTCTGTATCATCCCAACATTTCAAAGCAATGGATATTTTGCAATTAAATATTACTCATTACATAAAAAAGTTCAATTATAGAACCAAACATCATAGCACGGCTGCTAAGGCAAATTCATAGGCCGATTTTTTATTCAGCTATTAGTAAAAAATGGAAAAAAGTTCCTGCTATCACAGGAAAAAAACAAATACGGAACAATGTCGGTTTTTCAGAACTATGATATCGACATCGGTTTTAACCTGCCGGTTTTTCCCATCGCTAACATATTATAGCGGTTCATATTTATGTACCACAACTACAAAATTCGTGTCTCATGTAATGCCGACGTTTAGTGGGGCCATACGTTCAGGTATGAGTACTGTGCATTGAGGAACAGATTGTCTGAAGACAGCGTCGACAGTGTGGCAGTTTTCATCTAACGTTTTGTGTACGTCGCGAAGATAGTTACTTCTATAAAGTAAGTGACAATGATATCTTTTACTTAGGGGCGAATATACATCCGATAACGTTAGTTTCAGGTAGTTATGAAACTGTTCTGGTAGCGTTTCGTCTGCAGTACACTGATGAAAAGAAAACTGTGACCTCGAATATAATTTACTACTATAAGTTCTTGATATTGTGTCGGTATTGGAATGCTGAAAACAGTATCAACCCTAAAATATCTGCGTGTATCTATCTGGTGCCACCTTAAATGGAATGAGCACATAAAGCAAATAGCAGGAGAGTTCCCGTCAGGTTTGGCAGGTAGGAGACGAGGTACTGGCGGAAGAAAACATGTGAGGACGTGTGGCAAGCCGTGCTTGGGTAACTCAGTCGGTAGAGCACTTGCGAAAGGTAATGGTCCCGAACACGTCATGAGATTCGTTTAGAAATTTGCATTACGAAGAAATACACGTTCTGTTTTGCTGTGCCTCACGAAGGCTTCAGTAACCAAAAATTAAAGCTCTTCAAGGCACATGGACTCTAAGGAATAGTTACAATGTCATGTCGTACCGTTTTTTTTTTTTTTTTTGGTTTCGTTCTTTAATCTTGTAAAGGGGAGAAGATTCCAGTCACCCTTTGTCGGAACATGACATTTACGTTTAAATTTATCTAATTGAGTGAAGCTCGCCTTTGTAGGCACGTTTGAAGAGCTCAAGGAAGGGCTGGGAAGGGCTAGGAACTTTCATATCAGCACACACTCCGCAGCAGAGTGAAAATTTCATTCTGAAAGTTACATACAGTCTGTTTATTTTTCTCAGGATTTCCATTCTACCTTCTTTAAATAAAATGCCAAGAAGAGCATCGTCCAGTTGAGGATATCACTGTAAAAATAGTTTTATAGCTCCTTAGACTTTAACAAATAAAACCTCAAAAGAAGTACAGTTTAGGCATCTCTCCCTAGGTATCGCTATGAGTGTGTTACAACCAATCACTAATTACACTTATATGCTACGCGTGACATCGGTACGTCGACAAATGTGGTTCACGTTATTCCTCCGAGGGTCCTACAGTGAAACTGGAATATGCCTACTTGGACTGGTTCACTCATGAAGAAAAGTTATGAGTAAAAATTTAAAATCAATGTAATACGAGGGTGTGCTAGATAGCAATGCCTACTAATTTACAATGTGAAAACTCATAAAGCTTTTTTAAATAAAATAAACATTATTACCATTCTACATAGTTATTCTTAATGGCCAAATATTTGCAGCCGTCTGCCACTAGAGGCCTCCAGAACCTATGGTGAAACATGCCGGTGTGTAATAAATATGTCGGCGCGTGGAAAATCGTATATGGGATTTCAAGAGTTCGCCCACACATACAGCTTCTCCTTCAGGCTGACAATGCCAGTCTACACACGAGGGCTGACACATCTGAAACAATCCGGTGCCATAATTACACTGCCATCGACCATCCTCCATGCAGTCCCGAATTGGCTTTATCCTGTTTTCATCTGTTTCCTAACCTTAAAGAGCGCCTTCCAGGACTACACTTTGATAGTGATGATGCGGTGCAAGCAGAGGTGAGGTTGTAGCTCTGACAACGAAGTCAAATATTCCACAGTGACGGTATCAATAATCTGATTTCTCATTGGGTTGGGAGGAATTTGTATGTTGAGAAATAAACATGTTGGCATGAAGAATAAAGAGGTAGAATGTTAATAGCTTTTGTTTTCTTAAAAATCTTTAAATGTTTCACATATAAAATTCAGAAGTATTACTTTTTAGCACGCCGTCATATATTGTTTGAATAGACACAGACATTGTGCTGTCTGTAAACCCTCTAAATGGCGGTTACGGTTATTGAACATTACTATGAGTCAGTCTGTGCATAACACTCCACTGCATTGTCAATACTTGGTGTAATTTGAAAAAAAGTTTCTGGCTTCGATGCATCAATTGATTCCAAAAAGGCGTAATTTCCGACCAGCGATCTACTATGTCTAATACGTGTCTTCACTCAGTGATACGTTCTGTGCGATGTATTTTGACGACACACCATCCGAAGCTGTTTGCACTGCAACCTCTCCAGCCACAGAGGAGATGGGAGGTTATAGATACGAGACGCGTACGCACTGTATAAGAAGTGGAGCAGCGTATTTCGTACGAATATTGACGAATTTATGGCCTACTTCACTCGAATACTGTTCAAGAAAAAGTGATTACACGCCACATACGATTATGTAAGCATTATACCCACAGATGTCCTCGGACTTCGGTTCTTCAAGCTTTCCAAACAGATTTTCATTAGATCAACGTCGTCTTCTTTCAAGCATAGACCCCCTCCCCCGTTCACCCATCCCAACACTTCCGTTTCATTTCGTATGATGTTTACGGCTCAGTTACGGATCGTTCGATATCTAGTGTGATTTCTACCACATAAGAGTGCAAAGGCTGAATCAACAGTCAACATGTGTGGAATCAAGCCTCTCGTACGTGTTCTCCTTCACCCATGCGCAGCGCTTTCGCAGAATCCTCACAACAAATACGGCTTCACTTCGCCTTCCTTACTACAATGTTTTCATGTTCATCTCATTCAACTTCGTTTCTTAATATGGCTCACATTCAAACGATGGAAAGAGCTCCAAACTTTCGAGACTAATATCTTAATCGTATATTACCCAGTCTGCATTTCTACTTTATTCTGGAAATTACCAAGCGCTCGTCTACGTTTAATAGAACAGTGGCTCATTACTACAAGTCGGAAATTTGGTCAAGTCTTTCTGCATTTTATAACGATCGTTCAAAAACGACTGTTTCCGGTACACAAATCCATCGTCTTGAATAATCTGGCCCTCTGTAATAAATATTTCATGTATAGTGGGATTGTGTTGTGTGGGTATGTGATTGTTTTGTGTGTGTAAATGAACATCGTGGGAACCTCCTTTCGACTAATATGATGAAGCCTTACAGCAGCATTTACACGCAACATTCAGGTTTATTTATTGGATTATTTCGGTGTTTTCCTTCAACTGAATACAATATTTGCCCCCTAGTTCCTGGTGCATAGAACTAAAGTGCAGTAACTCACGAAATACCTATGTGGACTGCAGTTATGGTATGACAGTGGAACTTGGTTGATACGCAATGCGTTCGTGCAGAATCGATTTACTCTGGAAAAAATTAGTTCACGTTTTGGCTACCAGGTGCAAATTTAGCGTTGTCAATGCAATTAAGACGTATAGATATGTTTCCATATACACTCCTGGAAATTGAAATAAGAACACCGTGAATTCATTGTCCCAGGAAGGGGAAACTTTATTGACACATTCCTGGGGTCAGATACATCACATGATCACACTGACAGAACAACAGGCACATAGACACAGGCAACAGAGCATGCACAATGTCGGCACTAGTACAGTGTATATCCACCTTTCGCAGCAATGCAGGCTGCTATTCTCCCATGGAGACGATCGTAGAGATGCTGGATGTAGTCCTGTGGAACGGCTTGCCACGCCATTTCCACCTGGCGCCTCAGTTGGACCAGCGTTCGTGCTGGACGTGCAGACCGCGTGAGACGACGCTTCATCCAGTCCCAAACATGCTCAATGGGGGACAGATCCGGAGATCTTGCTGGCCAGGGTAGTTGACTTACACCTTCTAGAGCACGTTGGGTGGCACGGGATACATGCGGACGTGCATTGTCCTGTTGGAACAGCAAGTTCCCTTGCCGGTCTAGGAATGGTAGAACGATGGGTTCGATGACGGTTTGGCTGTACCGTGCACTACTCAGTGTCCCCTCGACGATCACCAGTGGTGTACGGCCAGTGTAGGAGATCGCTCCCCACACCATGATGCCGGGTGTTGGCCCTGTGTGCCTCGGTCGTATGCAGTCCTGATTGTGGCGCTCACCTGCACGGCGCCAAACACGCATACGACCATCATTGGCACCAAGGCAGAAGCGACTCTCATCGCTGAAGACGACACGTCTCCATTCGTCCCTCCATTCACGCCTGTCGCGACACCACTGGAGGCGGGCTGCACGATGTTGGGGCGTGAGCGGAAGACGGCCTAACGGTGTGCGGGACCGTAGCCCAGCTTCATGGAGACGGTTGCGAATGGTCCTCGCCGATACCCCAGGAGTAACAGTGTCCCTAATTTGCTGGGAAGTGGCGGTGCGGTCCCCTACGGCACTGCGTAGGATCCTACGATCTTGGCGTGCATCCGTGCGTCGCTGCGGTCCGGTCCCAGGTCGACGGGCACGTGCACCTTCCGCCGACCACTGGCGACAACATCGATGTACTGTGGAGACCTCACGCCCCACGTGTTGAGCAATTCGGCGGTACGTCCACCCGGCCTCCCGCATGCCCACTATACGCCCTCGCTCAAAGTCCGTCAACTGCACATACGGTTCACGTCCACGCTGTCGCGGCATGCTACCAGTGTTAAAGACTGCGATGGAGCTCCGTATGCCACGGCAAACTGGCTGACACTGACGGCAGCGGTGCACAAATGCTGCGCAGCTAGCGCCATTCGACGGCCAACACCGTGGTTCCTGGTGTGTCCGCTGTGCCGTGCGTGTGATCATCGCTTGTACAGCCCTCTCGCAGTGTCCGGAGCAAGTATGGTGGGTCTGACACACCGGTGTCAATGTGTTCTTTTTTCCATTTCCAGGAGTGTATAATGGATAATGAGCAGGGTCTGGGCATGAAAGATCAAACAAGTGAGAAAAGCGTAAGTTAATTGTACTGTTAATCACCTTACACGAAAACAGTGATTTCCATATAGCTGCGCACTTGAACCACATGCTGATCGTTCGGACGTCATGGTACACCTGAGAGCTCCTCGGGTGTATTCTTTACAAAGAAGAACGGACCAAGAATACAGGTGCTTGTGAATTACACCACCCAGCCACATGCGACGAGTGAAATGGCTCATCGTGCACAACACGCGATTTACCCCAAATTCGGCAGTTCTGTGTATTAACTGCGTCCTGTAGTGTAAAATGTGCCTCGTCACTCCATAGAGTATTTCCTGGCCACATGTCATCAACTTCGATCAGTGCCACAAACCAAAGAGCAAATTCAGAACGCTGCTGCGGATCGTAAGGTTTCAGTTGCTGCGCATTCTGGATTTTGTACGGGTACCAGTGTAATACATTCCGTACCGTTGATAAGGTGACACACAGTTTCCGTGACACTGCACGGACACTAGCACTACCCGGAACACGTGTCAGTTCCAGCAACAACCACTTCGTCAGTAACTTCCGACGGGGCAGGAAGCCTTCCTCTTCCAGGAACAACACCAAACTCATCCGTGAATTTTATTATCATCTTCTTCTAACCATTAACAACACTGATGCCTCTCCTGAGACCTTTCAGTCGGTGATACTCTCCCAGCGAAGAACTGTAACTGCTGCCGTTCACATGAAACAATTTCACTAAAAGTGCAAGGTCTCTCCTCTCGACATCCATTCTGTGCACTTGGCTTATAACTTGTCAAATGACAGTGTGGATGCCATACAGACATACAAACAGCGTATAGCGCAAGATTTTATCTGGTGGCCGAAATTGGAACACTTTTTTTCAGCGTAGATCTGTTCCACACTAACGCATAAGCGAATCTACCAAGTTTCGCTGCCACACGACATTTATAGTAGACAGTGGTCCTCCGTGAGTCGCTGCACATTAATTATAACTACCCGGTACTATGGCAGTCATTGCCTGATGCTTTAACACGCAGTCGTCCCTGCCATTCTCCTCGTCAATATTTTCCACATATTGCAATCCTGACCGATGTTATTCTGTTCAAATTAACAAAAATGTTAGGTGAGAACTTCGAAAACGTCACTTCTACAATTTGTAAGTGGTCTACTAAGCCCAAGGCGTAATGGCGCCAGTCAGCGAAGGTCAAAATGGTCGAATGTAGGAAATAATTCCTGCAGTCGCACATTTTTGTACAGTGGTAGGAGGGAGTGCCTTGGACAACATGCTTGACACCCTGACCGGTGGAGTGCAGGAGTGGTGGTGGGTTTGAAACTCAGTCTCATAAGTTTCTTGTCTTGAATAACTCGAAACTGCGGCCTTTAGCGAAGACTTAGCCCATTACAAAACATAACTACATTAATTTTCCTACAAAACGGTAAGTTACAAACTGGTGAGATGGTGACTAGAAGAACGATAGGGCAGGAATTACGGAAAACTGTGCTCGTGTGGACATTAACAAATTTACATTAACAAATTTTTCATATAAATCTCACGTTGAAATAGAAAGAATAACGTTATATGGGTGTTGCAATTGTAGGTATTAATTGAAGTAGACATGGCAGATAACTAAGAGAAACACTGAATAACAATGATACACAGGTACCAATCAAACAAAGTTCTTCATTACTTACTGCTACGAAAAGCAACGATAATCACACGCGAACAAGATGTAAGGCATTGTAGACAAAGAACATGAGGAATTAGGAGATTCATGGCGGTTCATGGGAGTCAGTAAAGTAAAATGGAAGGAAGGTTTTCAGCTCAGACGTACATCAACAGCAGCGGAAAATAGTGTAGCGGGAGTAGGATTTATTAAGAACAAAAAGGTAGGGCAGAAATTTATTGCGAAAAGTTCAGAGATAGGATTGTCCTTATCAGCATCGACATCAAACCAACACCAACAAGACTAGATCAGTTATACATACCAGCCTCACAAGCAGAAGTTGAAGACATAGAGAAGGAACATGAGGATATTGAATGGGCATTTCAGTATGTACAAGAAGATACTTGCCTAATTGGAAGGTGAAGTACAGGAAGAAGCCAAAGAAAGATTGACGGGAGAATATAGACCTGGTAGTCGGAAAGAGAAACACTAACTTAGGTATGCAACAAATTTCAGCTAGTAATAGCGAATACGTTGTTAAAATCTCTATAGAAATCTCCTTTACGTAACAGCACACTCCTACAGCAGCCTTCCAACAGATCTCAGTCATCCGTTGGCGTTGGCCGGTTCTAACTGTCCACTTTCTTTCCGTTTCGTCTCACTTCATTGTATCAGCCCATATCACTTATACGATGTGACGTGCTCTACTTTTCCGATACTATCGCGTTATTACTGAGCAGACAATAAATAGCGATTTCCTCTTGCGATTTCATCCAGAGGTATTTTCTTACTTCTGGTAAATCTCATTAGGCTACTTTCCAGGAACGAAAGACGTGCTAAACTCGAGGAAACGAATAGAGACGGATATCTGGAATCTCAATGCTGTGCTACAAATTTTCAAAACTGTACGCAATATCAAAATAAATTATTTTCATTTTTTCTCGTTTAAATCTTCTGGGATAGGTATCAGTTTAATGGGATTCAAAAGAAATTATATTTTAATTATTCCACAGATACACTGGAAAATGCATAAGTTTATTAATCTTCGAGCTGAATACTTCACTGCATTTGTGTAATCCAAATACAGAAATCAGCCAGTCCAATCTTTGTCCTGCAGGATGCTCGAAATAAACATCTAGTACTTTAATTGAGCAATACAGAAATGGCTCTGAGAACTATGGGACTTAACATCTATGGTCATCAGTCCCCTAGAACTTAGAACTACTTAAATCTAACTAACCTAAGGACATCACACAACACCCAGTCATCACGAGGCAGAGAAAACCTCTGTCCCGCCGGGAATCGAACCCGGGAACACGGGCGTGGTAAGCAATACAGAAATCGGTCGCATAGCAGACAGTGACACATCCTTCGCATTCGTACCTGACTGAAACAAGTAAACAGAAATCAAGGAAAAATGTTACGTATGCTGTTATACGCGTTAGTGGGAAAATCGGAACAAAGAAGGTTCAAATGGCTCTGAGCACTATGGGACTAAACATCTGAGGTCATCAGTCCCCTAGACTCAGAACTACTTAAACCTAACTAACGTAAGTACATCACACACATGCATGCCTGAGGCAGGATTCGAACCTGCGACCGTAGCGTCAGCGCGGTTCCGGACTGAAGCGCCTAGAACCCCTCGGACACAATGGTCGGTCTAACAAAAAAGGATCGAAGCGATTGAGATATGGTGCTACGGAAGAATGTTGAAAATCAGGTGGACAGATGAGATAAGGAATGAAGAGGTTCTCCGTTCAGTCGGTAAAGAAAGGAACGTATAAAAAGCACTGAACAGAAGAAAACACATGATGATAAGACATGCGTTAAAGCAAAAGGGAACACTTGAGAGACCTGTGCGGGTATAAATTGTAAGGAGAGACAGACTGGAAAGCACATAGCAAATAATTGAGGACGTGGGGTGGAAGTGCTGTTCCGAGATGGAGGGGTTCGCGCAGGAGAGGAATTCGTGGCGGTCCGCATCAAACCAGGCAGAACTCTTGTTGATAATGGAAGGAAAAAATCTCTGGATTAAGTGAACTGTTCGTGTGCCGGTAAAGTTAGTAAATCCGTTACACTCCGAAAATTTTATGAGTAGACTGAAACAGAAGTTTGTAATTGTAGCAGCAGACTCTCAGAAACTTACAGAGTAAGAAAGTCAGCACACCGTAGCTTTAGGGTTGCATTAAGTCATAATAATCATTGTCATCATGAGCTACTTGACATCCGATCTTTGACAGTGCCTACTCCATACAAGCCCTTGCATTCAGATTTCTGAGTGCTCATCTTTGTTGCTCCTAATCATATTTTGATGTTTTCTTTGCTTTTCACTGAAGACATATCTTTACAAACATAAGAAGAAAACATTGAAAATAAGCACTCTATGTGATCAATGACATTAGTTTTCGGATGTCCTGCACGGCATTTGTGGGACATTGTGGAGACAAAAATTTTGCCAAATGTTATAATATCCCTACTACAACAAGAAATTATATGTATTACAATGAAAAACCCCAGAAGTCCACGCCCCTCTCCAAGGATACTTACATGTAACAGCCAGTGGGTTCGTCATTTGTATTCTACTCTCAGCGTCGTTGGGACCAGAGATATGTCGACAGCTGTGTATTGTCCTAGGGAGAAACAAACTAGAGCAGTGGAACCGCTGTCAACGTAGATCAGATTTGTTGTAAGGAATGGCATATGCAGCAACTTTAATGCTAATTTTGGCAGATCAGAAGACAGTCAACAGGATTGTTTTACTTAAGGAATCTTAAATACAACACAACACGCAAGGGACAGACACGGCTCGTGCACATCAATCACAAAAATTCTGCAGACCCTAGGAAAAAGGCTGACCACTTCCTCTGGCAGCCTCCCGTGCATTCGGAGCTGCTACCTCTCTGTCCCCCTCCCCCGCCCCCCCCCCCACCCACCGACCAATGAACCGTGAACCTTGCCGTTGGTGGGGAGGCTTGCATGCCTCAACGATACAGATAGCCGTACCGTAGGTGCAACCACAATGGAGGGGTATCTGTTGAGAGGCCAGACAAACGTGTGGTTCCTGAAGAGGGGCAGCGGTCTTTTCAGTAGTTGCAAGGACAACAGTCTGGTTGATTGACTGATCTGGCCTTGCAACACTAACCAAAACGTCCTTGCTATGCTGTTACTGTGAACGGCTGAAACCAAGGGGAAACTACAGCCGTAATTTTTCCCGGGGGCATGCAGATTTACTGTATGGTTAAATTATGATGGCGTTCTCTTGGGTAAAATATTCCGCAGGTAAAGTAGTCCCCCATTCGGATCTCCGGGCGGGGACTACTCAAGAGGAAGACATTATCAGGAGAAAGAAAACTGGCGTTCTACGGATCGGAGCGTGGAGTGTCAGATCCCTTAATCAAGCAGGTAGGTTAGAAAATTTAAAAAGGGAAATGGATAGGTTAAAGTTAGATATAGTGGAAATTAGTGAAGTTCGGTGGAAGAAGGAACAAGACTTCTGGTCAGGTGACTACAGGGCTAAAACACAAAATCAAATAAGGGTAATGCAGGAGTAGGTTTAATAATGAATAGGAAAATAGGAATGCGGGTAAGCTACTGCAAACAGCGTAGTGAACGCATTATTGTGGCCAAGATAACTACGAAACCCACGCCTACTACAGTAGTACAAGTTTACATGCCAACTAGCTCTGCAAATGACGAAGAAATTGAAGAAATGTATGATGAAATAAAAGAAATTATTCAGATTGTGAAGGGAGAAGAAAATTTAATAATCATGGTTGACTGGACTTCGGCAGTAGGAAAAGGGAGATAAGGAAAGGTAGTAGGTGAATATGGATTGGGGGTAAGAAATGAAAGAGGAAGCCGGCTGGTAGAATTTTGCACAGAGTACAACTTAATCATAGCTAACACTTGGTTCAAGAATCATGAAAGAAGGTTGTATACATGAAAGAAGCCTGGAGATACTGACAGGTTTCAGATAGATTATATAACGTTAGGACAGAGATTTAGGAACCAGGTTTGAAATTGTGAGACATTTCCAGGGGCAGATGTGGACTCTAACCACAATCTATTGGTTATGACCTGTAGATTTAATCTGAAGAAACTGCAAAAAGCTGGGATTTTAAGGAGATGGGACCTGGATAAATTGCAAGAACCAGAGGTTGTACAGAGTTTAAGGGAGAGCATAAGGCAACAATTGACAGGAATAGGGGAAAGAAATACAGTAGAAGAAGAATGGGTAGCTTTGAGGGATGAAGTAGTGAAGGCAGCAGAGGATCAAGTAGGTAAAAAGACGTGGGCTAGTAGAAATCCTTGGGTGATGGAAGAAATACTGAATTTAATTGATGAAAGGAGAAAATATAAAAATGCAGTAAGTGAAGCAAGCAAAAAGGAATACAAACGTCTCAAACCGAGCGAGGTGGCGCAGTGGTTAGCACACTGGACTCGCATTCGGGAGGACGACGGTTCAATCCCGTCTCCAGCCATCCTGATTTAGGTTTTCCGTGATTTCCCTAAATCGTTTCAGGCAAATGCCGGGATGGTTCCTTTCAAAGGGCACGGCCGATTTCCTTCCCAATCCTTCCCTAACCCGAGCTTGCGCTCCGTCTCTAATGACCTCGTTGTCGACGGGACGTTAAACACTAACCACCACCACAAACGTCTCAAAAAGGAGATCGACAGGAAGCGCAAAAAGGACAAATGTAAAGATGTATAGGCTTATCTCATTAGGGGTAGAATAGATACAGCCTACAGGAAAATTAAAGAGACCTACAGAGAAAAGAGAACTACTTGTATGAATACCAAGAGCTTATATGGAAACCCAGTTCTAAGCAAAGAAGGGAAAGCAGAAAGGTGGAAGGAGTATATAGAGGGTCTATACAAGGGCGATGTACTTGAGGACAATCTTATGGATATGGAAGAGAATGTAGATGAAGATGAAATGGGAGATATAATATTGCGTGAAGAGTTTGACAGAGCACTGATAGACCTGAGTCGAAACAAGGCCATGGGAGTAGACAACATTCCATTAGAACTACTGACGGCCTTGGGAGAGCCAGTCCTGACGAAACTCTACCATCTGGTGAGCAAGATGTATGAAACAGGCGAAATACCCTCAGACTTCAAGAAGAATATAATAATTCCAATCCCAAAGAAAACAGGTGTTGACAGATGTGAAAATTACCGAACTATCAGTTTAATAAGTCACGGCTGCAAAATACTAACACGAATTCTTTACAGACGAATGGAAAAACTGGTAGAGGCCGACCTCTGGGAAGATCAGTTTGGATTCCGTAGAAATGTTGGAACACGTGAGGCAATACTGACCCTGCGACTAATCTTAGAAGCTAAATTAAGGAAAGGCAAACCTATGTTTCTAGCATTTGTAGACTTAGAGAAAGCTTTTGTCAATGTTGACTGGAATACGCTCTTTCAAATTCTGAAGGTGTCAGGGGTAAAATACAGGGTGCGAAAGGCTATTTACAATTTGTACAGAAAGCAGATGGCAGTTATAAGAGTTGAGGGACATGAAAGGGAAGCAGTGGTTGGGGAGGGAGTGAGACAGGGTTGTAGCCTATCCCCGATGTTATTCAATCTTTATATTGAGCAAGCAGTGAAGGAAACAAAAGAAAAATTCGGAGTAGGTATTAAAATCCATGGAGAAGAAATAACAACTTTGAGGTTCGCCAATGACATTGTAATTCTGTCAGAGACAGCAAAGGACTTGGAAGAGCAGTTGAATGGAATGGACAGTGTCATGAAAGGAGGGTATAAGATGAACATCAACAAAAGCAAAATGAGGATAATGGATGTAGTCGAATAAATCGGATGGTGCTGAGGGTATTAGATTAGGAAATGAGACACTTAAAGTAGTAAACGAGTTTTGCTGTTTGGGGAGCAAAATAACTGATGATGGTCGAAGTAGATAGGATATAAAATGTAGACTGGCAATGGCAAGGAAAGCGTTTCTGAAGAAGAGAAATTTGTTAACATCGATTATAGATTTAAGCGTCAGGAAGTCATTTCTGAAAGTATTTGTATGGAGTGTAGTCATGTGTGGAAGTGAAACATGGACGAGAAATAGTTTGGACAAGAAGAGAATAGAAGCTTTTGAAATGTGGTGCTACAGAAGAATGCTGAAGATTAGATGGGTAGATCACATAACTAATGAGGAAGTATTGAATATGATTGGGGAGAAGAGAAGTTTGTGGCACAACTTGACTAGAAGAAGGGATCGGTTGGTAGGACATATGTTGAGGCATCAAGGGATCACCAATTTAGTATTTGAGGGCGGCGTGGAGGGTAAAAATCGTAGAGGGAGACCAAGAGATGAATACACTAAGCAGATTCAGATGGATGTAGGTTGCAGTAGGTACTGGGAGATGAAGATGCTTGCACAGGATAGAGTAGCATGGAGAGCTGCATCAAACCAGTCTCGGGACTGAAGACCACAACGACAACAACATGCCAACTAGCCCCACAGATGACAAAGAAATTGATGAAATATATGATGAGATAAAAGAAATTATTCAGATAATGAAGGGAGACGAAAATTTAATAGTCATGGGTGACTGGAGTTCGATAGTAGGAAAAGGAAGAGAAGGAAACGTAGTAGGTGAATATGGATTGGGGGTAAGAAATGAAAGAGGAAGCCGCCTGGTAGAACTATGCACAGATCATAACTTAATCATAACTAACACTTGGTTCAAGAATCATAAAAGAAGGTTGTATACATTTGAAGAGGCCTGGAGATACTCGAAGGTTACCGATACATTATATCATGGCAAGACAGAGATTTAGGAACCAGGTTTTAAATTGTAAGGCATTTCCAGGGGCAGGTGTGGACTCTGACCACAGTCTATTTATTGGTTATGATCTGTAGATCAAAACTGAAGAAACTGGAAAAAGGCGGGAATTTAAGGAGATGGGACCTGGGTAAACTGACTAAATCAGAGGTTGTACAGAGTTTCAGAGAGTGCATAAGGGAACAATTGACAGGAATGGGGGAAAGAAATACAGTAGAAGAAGAATGGGTAGCTTTGAGGGATGAAGTAGTAAAGGCAGTAGAGGATAAAGTAGGTAAAAAGACGAGGGCTAATAGAAATCCTTGGGTAACAGAAAATATATTGAATTCAATTGATAAAGGAGAAAATATAGAAATGCAGTAAATGAAGCAGGCAAAAAGGAATACAAACGTCTCAAAAATGAGATCAACAGGAAGTGCTAAATGGATAAGGAGGGATGGCTAGAGGACAAACGTAAGGATGTAGAGGCATATCTCACTAGGGGTAAGACAGATACTGCCTACAGGAAAACTAAAGAGACTTCTGGAGAAAAGGGAGTCACTTGTATGAATAACAAGAGCTCAGATGGAAATCCAGTAATAAGCAAAGAAGGGAAAGCAGAAAGGTGGAAGGAGTACATAGAGGAGCTATACATGGGCGATGTTCTTGAGGACAATATTATGGAAATAGAAGAGAATGTAGATGAAGATGAAATGGGAGATATAATACCGCGTGAAGAGTTTGACAGAGCACTGATAGACCTGAGTCGAAACAAGGCGCGGGGAGTAGACAACATTCCATTAGAACTACTGACGGCCTTGGGAGAGCCAGTCCTGACGAAACTCTACCATCTGGTGAGCAAGATGTATGAAACACGCGAAATACCCTCAGACTTCAAGAAGAGTATAATAATTTCAATCCCAAAGAAAGCAGGTGTTGACAGATGTGAAAATTACCGAACTATCAGTTTAATAAGTCACGGCTGCAAAATACTAACACGAATTCTTTACAGACGAATGGAAAAACTGGTAGAAGCCGACCTCTGGGAAGATCAGTTTGGATTCCGTAGAAATGTTGGAACACGTGAGGCAATACTAACCCTACGACTAATCTAAGAAGCTAGATTAAGGAAAGGCACACCTATGTTTCTAGAATTTGTAGACTTAGAGAAAGCTTTTGTCAATGTTGACTGGAATACTCTCTTTCTAATTCTGAAGGTGGCAGGGGTAAAATACAGGGAGCGAAAGGCTATTTACAATTTGTACAGAAACCAGATTGCAGTTATAAGGGTCGAGGGACATGAAAGGGAAGCAGTGGCTGGAAGGGAGTGAGACAGGGTTGTAGCCTCTCCCCGACGTTATTCAATCTCTATATTGAGCAATCAGTAAAGGAAACAAAAGAAAAATTCGGAGTAGGAATTAAAATCCATGGTGAAGAAATAAAAACTTTGAGGTTCGCCGATGACCTTGTTAATCTTTCAGAGACAGCAAAGGACCTGGATGAGCAGCTGAACGGAATGGACAGTGTCTTGAAAGGAGGATATAAGACGAACATCAATAAAAGCAAAACGAGGATAAGGGAATGTAGTCGAATTAAATCGGGTGATGCTGAGGGTATTAGATTTGCAAATGAGTCGCTTAAAGTAGTAAATGGGTTTCGCTGTTTGGAGTGCAAAGTAACTGATGATGGTCGAAGTAGAGAAGATATAAAATGTAGACTGTCAATGGCAATGAAAACGTTTCTGAAGAAGAGAAATTTGTTAACATGGAGTATAGATTTGAGTGTCAAGAATTCGTTTCTGAAAATATTTGTATGGGGTGTCGCCATGTATGGAAGTGAAACGTGGGCGATAAATAGTTTGGACAAGAAGAGAATAGAAGCTTTTGAAATGTGGTGGTACAGAAGAATGCTGAAGATTAGATGGGTAGATCACATAACTAATGAGGTGGTATTGAATAGAATTGGGGAGAAGAGGAGTTTGTGGCACAACTTGACTAGAAGAAGGGATCGGTTGGTAGGACATGTTCTGACGCATCAAGGGATCACCAATTTAGTATTGGAGGGCACCGTGGAGGGTAACAATCGTAGAGGGAGACCAAGAGATGAATACACTAAGCAGATTCAGAAGGGTGTAGGTTGCAGTAGGTACTGGGAGATGAAGAAGCTTGCTCAGGATAGATTATCATGGAGAGCTGCATCAAACCAGTCTCTTTACTGAAGACCACAATAACAACCTTTCTGTCATCCTCGACCACTGCGCTGCCCAGTTACTCGTACATCTTACCGCTCAGCCGTCAGCCGCCAAGCGTATTACTCACTCTGCTCGATCCAGAGCTATCGAAAGACTACACCCTCTCGCCCCAGTTACCACTTTCCAGTTGTTGGTTGTGCTGGCTCTTGTGCTCTTTCACGTTTCCCGCACTCTCTCGCTCACTGCAAGAGCATTGCTGGAGCATTTGTCAACACCTGCTGAGTAGTGCGGGATCTTCACAGTGTTGTGTGTAATTTCATGTACAACGGTAGGGAGAGGTGGGCTACAGAATGTTCGGAAAAAGAAGTTGTAGGAAATCTGGACAGGAACAGAAATGACTAGCGAACAAGTTAACACAGTAAACAGAAGATTTACTTGCATTTCTCCAAGTGTACCAAGACTCATTACAAACAATGCAGCAAGAAACAGAGTCCAAGTGGTACAGCAGCAACATGAATGAGGGTCTCTGTACTAAAGCACAAACGACGGAGTCAGAGCCACATATAGGCAGCGTCATATATGCAGCGTCTGCTTAGCGTCATGTAATGAACTGGCCCTGAGTGCGATTGGCTCGTATTGCTTCCTCCGGCGGGTTCATCTCTTGGCGACTGAAGGCGCCTGTAGCCCAGAGACGTGGCTCAGCTGCCCTGCACCATTGGGGCCACCAAATCTCGCAAGACCGCTATCGCTATTGGAAAGAAACTTGCGGTTCCGTTGCCAGCTGTGAGACTCTAGTAGTATGGTATCCATGTGTGAAGCCACACACTATGCTGTGGTTATTACAGAAAACTGCAAACCATTACATTATGCTGCTTGTAAAACATCCACATAGTCGGACTGTCGGAAATGCATACATTTTCAGGAGTACAGTGCATACTGGTGAGAAATTGGTGGATTTTTTCTTAACTTACAGCAGAATATACGCAGGCTGGTTCCCGGGTAGACTCTGAGCAACTCAAACCACCTCTCACTTTCGTTAACACCATCAAAATATGTCATGAGACTGTGCATATTACTCAAGAAAATGCACACGAACGAGCACTGCTACAAATCAGGCTCCAGAAATAGTGGTTCATGCAACTGTTATAATAAATCGCATCCCATTTCTAGTCAAATACAAACACTGGCCTGTATTAGACAAAAAGCGTTCTGCGTATTCCTCATAGACATAAATTCACCTGTTCCCTATTGCCGGTTCTCTAAATTTCCTCAGAGACGTTTCGCGTAAAGATCATCGCTTTTGCTACAGGGACTTTCATTGGATTACACGAGTGTGGACTCGCTTTCGGGTGGACGACGGTTCAAGGCCGCATCTGGCCATCCCGAGTTAGGTTTTCCGTTATTTCCCTAAATCGCCTGAGGCAAATCCTGGGACGGTTCTTCTGAAGGCGCACTGCCGATGTCCTTCACAGTCTCTTAATCCCAGTTTCTGTACCTTCTCTAATGACATCTCTGTAAACGGCAATCCAAACACTTACCTTCTTCCACAAAATCTGGCCATCCTGAATTGGGTGACTCTCATTGGAGTACACGAGTGTGGACTCGCTTTAGGGTGGACGACTGTTCAAGCCCGCATCTGGCCCTCTTGAGTTAGGTTTTCCGTAATTTCCAATTTCCCTAACTTGCTTCAGCCAAATGCCGGAATGGTAATTGTTTAAGGGAAATAAATCAACAATAAATATCTGCATAAAAAGAGTGAAGAAGTCTACACACTACCATATTGCCATGTGGCACACACACAAACACACACACACACACACACACATTCGGCATTTAAAAAGTATATTTTGCTTGCTATTACACTGTTCCACATTGATGGAGTACGAAGTTGGTAATTTATGTTTGCAGATTACGGTATTATACACGAGTTATCAGAACCAAGTTAGATTTCTTATTTGTTTCGGTAGTTATTCCATGGCATACGGAGGTACACTCAGCATTCACAGGGGCCGTGCTTCTATGCCACCAAAGGTGTGGAAATTGTGAAGTAGCTGTTATGGTTTGAAGTTCATAAACTGATATTTTAGCTTCAGTCGAGCTCAGCTGATGCCACAGTTTCATTATTATGTTAGAGGCTGTTGTATTACCAAAGACGATGCTTAAGTTATCTGTAGCATCTAGTTTGATGGTGCATTCTTAGACTATGCTATTCGGGTGCTGATTGTTCCACATTAACATCTGTATGAGTATGTGGAGCGTTTTCGTACTTTCAGTAAATAGCTAACTGGCTATGGACCATGACCCTACAGGTAGTGTATAGATCCTTTTCTCGGAAGGAAGTATAACACTCTCGTCCTTCATTTCAGGTTAGGAAGGGATTGGTGAGCTCTCCTCACAGTTCCTGCCCTCTCCCAGATTTCTTGTCATTCTCTATTGATGCATGCCTTTACTTCCTTACTCGGTATTGCTCTTATGCCCAGCATCATCTTTACCTTACCACGTTCGCCCATCTTGGGCCAATATTGTAGACATTTCTTTCTTACGGTAGGTCTAGAAGTAATACCACTAGCAGCGCCTCAGACGGTGTTTATCTACATGCTCTAATCAGGTGCAGTAGTACACATACCTGTGCTCGACGTAGAGTCTGACTTGTCCTAAACGGTCTGGCTCCATGAGCCCAAACGCTTGATGTGTAATCCATATACAGTCTGCAACCGCGCGACCGCTACGGTCGCAGGTTCGAATCCTGCCTCGGGCATGGATGTGTGTGATGTCCTTGGGTTAGTTAGGTTTAAGTAGTTCAAAGTTCTAGGGGACTGATGACCTCAGAAATTACGTCCCATAGTGCTCAGAGTCATTTGAACCATTTTTTGTAATCCACAATACCGATTAAAATTACATTTCGGTATGTTCTTAGCGGTCTTGGTGAAAGCTGGAAACTTGTTGGGCCAACTGTTGCTATTTCGTTCAGGATTTTATGGCCTCTCTGGCAAACGGTTACTGTATGGGCACGAAAGATGTGCTTATCTTCGATGTTAGTATCAAAATAGGGCCGCTCGTGATCAGGATCTGACAGGGGAAAGCATTATTCTCTGTGGCTGTACACTTTTGTAGGTTAGCCACGAGAGATTGGTTAGCCACAGGAGAGAAGCTGATGTCTAGAGGTGCCTACGGATTTGAGATTTTATACCCATAAGCACCATTTTTCCTTTGCACAGTCGACCATATTTGCTGTACGATTGTCTGTTGTTACTTCACATTGGTGGCAATATCTGTTCACATCGAAATGCGATAGGAGACAAAATTTACGTCAGGGAAAATATTCACAACCTGAAATGAGAACTATGTCTCTGAATCTGAAAAGTATTGGCCGAAAACGTGACACACCACTAGAAAGCTACGGGGGATAACTACATACCATATCAATTACTACGTTGCGTTCGAAGGCTCATTTGCGAATTATGAATGTGGCTGATCACAGTTTTTGGGTAGAATTGTAAGATAAAAGTCATGTGATTAATTTACGGCTATTACGTAGCTCTTCAAACAAAGATTAAAGGCGTTCTATCACTCCTTGATTACTGATACAATTTTTGATATGAAACGTATTCTGCACCTTTCGGCCAGGTACATTCCTTTTCCCTTAATATGAAATGACCTCATCCATTCAGTTACTCCGTTCTCACCCTTTATCTCAAGGACGTTAACCCCAGTCTTCTTTCTTCCTCACTTTTTCCGTTCCTTTCACACGCTGCACTCTTCTAGAAATGTTGTAAGTTTGTTACTTTAATTTGCTATGTCAGGGGTACAGATAGACAATAAAAGCGGGTTAAAAGCTGTGAGCTGTCTGGGGAAGTTAACCTTGCATTACTGCGCGTTTACCAAATTCCCAAACAGACTAACATTAATTATAATCTTTTAATAGTCATACAACAACCAGTAACCAGTAATATATATATATATATATATATATATATATATATATATATATATATATATATATATATATATATATATATATATATATAAAGGAGAATTTAAAAAAAAGAAAGAAATCAGTTTATATTTGGAAATTTATTTTAAGATTGATCATTGAAATTTCAGCATATTAAACGTGAGTTATAACTGAGCTGGTGCCTTATTTAGGACTGTGATAATGTGAGATTGTAATCTTACGGAACACATAAAATATGGAGCCAAGATTGGGAGACTGCATACAACACTGCATTCATAAAATAACACACGAAGAACGTTGAAAGATAAGCAAGAGGAAATTAACCACAACCAACCGATTCAGTTTTCACCCAAAGAAATTACGTTCGTAGCACAATCCTGTCCGTCATGTAATTACCACACACTGGTATACTAAATTCATACTAACTCTCTGTGAAATCTTCCCAAAAAGAATAGCTGAGGGCTACTTTGATGATTACACCACGTGCTTCACGTGGTCAACTTGGTTTACACAAAGCGTATAACTCCACAATAATTTTGATAATTAAAATAAATTAGATCGAAAAGCAATTTACAAAAGAAAAACCTCGAACTGATTACCAACGTCTTACTATCAACCTGATGGGTCAAACAGTTATATAAGCATATGGTACTGGTCTCGCAAAGTACACCCCACGTGGGTTGAACATAAAGAAAAGTTGCTATATTGAAAAATATTGTCAAGACGAGACGTTATAATCACACAAGCATTCGCATTTAAGATTGATCTTAGTTAGAGTTACTGATCAACACGTGGTTCCACTTTACTCACAAAGTAGTGACAAAGCAAATACCGGAAAATAATCTGAACTTCACACGAGAATTACACTGCGCTGCAATTTAAGATAACATTAGATATTTTAGAGCTAAACCTGAAATAAAGGTGATTAAATTTTCAGTTAGGCTGAACTTAAGAAATCCATTGTCCTACGGACTTAGCAGACACGCGCTTAGCCGGAGATCTTACCACTTCAGACGCTCGCCACGGCCACACTGCAACTGCCTACTGCCGAGCGTGTTTCCTGAGGGTGGCTCACAAAGACAAACGGAAGTGGCCACAGGGGCAGCTTCCTATACCAACATGACAACGGACGGCCAGGACCATGCTAAGAATAGAAACCTCTCCACTTTTAGAATGCGTAGCTACCTGTTCCGACGTTGGTCCTACTGTTCTCTAGCAGACAGGCTTGTCTGCTACCCTCAAGCATGCAACTAGAAACACATTTGCTCATTCATCCTCTCACACAGAAGGGAAGGGGGATGACAGTATCTTATCATATACAGTATATAAAAGAAAACAGACGTAGGTTCCGTATGAGACTGTGTGACATGAATTACATATAAACTGTGTTTTAAAGTGTAGTAGTGTGACAGATCGTTCTTGTTTATGTGTAAAAGTAACACGTTCCACTACTCAGTCTCCTCCCAGATACTCAGAAACGCCACAGTAAATTTAGAAGAGGAATTTATGCCGTAAATGACAACAGATTTAAGAAATTAAACATGAAAGGAATCCAACAGAGACCTTTCAATGTATACATAGACAACCCATCTGCAGCATTTTTGTATTAGCATACGTTACATGTTTAAGGCCTTCAGTCATATGTGTATAATGAATTTTCTGAGAATGGTATTTCACACAGAGCTCTGCTATTTAGTACTTCACAAGTCTACCCCATGGCAGACAGCACAATCTAGAAACGACTGTATGCAATACTCCTTAGTCAAATCGTTCACTCTTCTTAACATGATATTTACGACTAAAAATCAGTCGTTCACGACTCTCCCCCAATTCAGTGTCGGTTGTTTTCTCCAAAACCTGATATAAAATTCCACACATTGCAACGCACTATAGAACGTCTTGTTCCTTTGGTGCACACTTTTACATTTTTCATGGTGAATGCCTCCAATAATCATATTTTGGCTCATTGTTCCCACAATATCAAAATATGCATCTGATCACAATAAAAGTAATCGAGGAACGGTTCCAGTCAAACAAACTGCAAAAGATTTAGGAATTGCTGAATGTCTCTATTAAGCACGTATTTTGCTCTTTTGAATGAATTTCAAATTACATTCAATATTTTCGGTGATGAAGATATAAATCGTTAACGTTTTTCCCCCCATGAACCATGGACCTTGCCGTTGGTGGGGAGGCTTGCGTGCCTCAGCGATACAGATGGCTGTACCATAGGTGCAACCACAACGGAGGGGTATCTGTTGAGAGGCTAGACAAACGTGTGGTTCCTGAAGAGGGGCAGCAGCCTTTTCAGTAGTTGCAGAGGCAACAGTCTGGATGATTGACTGATCTGGCCTTGTAACACTAACCAAAACGGCCTTGCTGTGCTGGTACTGCGAACGGCTGAAAGCAAGGGAAAACTACAGACGTAATTTTTCCCGAGGGCATGCAGCTTTACTGTATGGTTAAATGATGATGGCATCCTCTTGGGTAAAATATTCCGGAGGTAAAATAGTCCCCCATTCGGATCTCCGGGCGGGGACTACTCAAGAGGACGTCGTTATCAGGAGAAAGAAACCTGGCGTTCTAAGGATCGGAGGGTGGAATGTCAGATCCCTTAATCGGGCAGGTAGGTTAAAAAATTTAAAAAGGGAAATGGATAGGTTAAAGTTAGATATAGTGGGAATTAGTGAAGTTCGGTGGCAGGAGGAACAAGACTTTTGGTCAGGCGAATACAGGGTTATAAATACAAAATCAAATAGGGGTAATGCAGGAGTAGGTTTAATAATGAATAAAAAAAATAGGAGTGCGGGTAAGCTACTACCAACAGCATAGTGAACGCATTATTGTGGCCAAGATAGACACGAAGCACATGCGTACTACAGTAGTACAAGTTTATATGCCAACTAGCTCTGCAGAGCACGAAGAAGTTAATGAAATGTATGATGAGATAAAAGAAATAATTCAGGTAGTGAAGGGAGACGAAAATTTAATAGTCATGGGTGACTGGAATTCGAGAGTAGGAAAAGGGAGAGAAGGAAACATAGTGGGTGAATATGGATTGGGGGACAGAAATGAAAGAGGAAGCCGTCAGGTAGAATTTTGCACAGAGCCTAACGTAATCATAGCTAACACTTGGTTCAAGAATCATAAAAGAAGGTCATATACATGGAAAAATCCTGGAGATACTAGAAGGTCTCAGATAGATTATATAATGGTAAGACAGAGATTTAGGAACCAGATTTTAAATTGTAAGACATTTCCAGGGGCAGATGTGGACTCTGACCACGATCTATTGGTTATGAACTGTAGATTAAAACTGAAGAAACTGCAAAAAGGTGGGAATTTAAGGAAATGGGACATGGATAAACTGAAAGAACCAGAGGTTGTACAGAGTTTCAGGAAGAGCATAAGGGAACAATTGACAGGAATGGGGGTAAGAAATACAGTAGAAGAAGAATGGGTAGCCCTGAGGGATGAAATAGTGAAGGCAGCAGAGGATCAAGTAGGTAAAAAGACGAGGGCTAGTAGAAATCCTTGGGTAACAGAAGCAATATAGAATTTAATTGATGAAAGAAGAAAATATAAAAATGCAGTAAATGAAGCAGGCAAAAAGGAATACAAACGTCTCAAAAATGAGATCGACAGGAGGTGCAAAATGGGTAAGCGGGGATGGCTGGAGGGCGAATGTAAGGATGTAGAGGCTTATCTCACTAGGGGTAAGATAGATACTGCCTACAGGAAAATTAAAGAGACTTTTGGAGAAAAGAGAACCACTTGTATGAATATCAAGAGCTCAGATGGAAACCCAGTTCTAAGCAAAGAAGGGAAAGCAGAAAGGTGGAAGGAGTATATAGAGGGACTATACAAGGGCGATGTACTTGAGGACAATATTATGGAAATGAAGGAGGATGTAGATGAAGATTGGTACACGTGAGGCAATACTGATCCTACGACTTATCTTAGAATAAAGATTAAGGAAAGGCAAACCTACATTTCTAGCATTTCTAGACTTAGAGAAAGCTTTTGACAATGTTGACTGGAATACTCTCTTTCAAATTATAAAGGTGGCAGGGGTAAAATACAGTTAGAGAAAGGCTATTTACAATTTGTACAGAAACCAGATGGCAGTTATAAGAGTCGAGTGGCATGAAAGGGGAGCAGCGATCGGGAAGGGAGTGAGACAGGGTTGTAGCCTGTCCCCGATGTTATTCAATCTGTATATTGAGCAAGCAGTAAAGGAAACAAAAGAAAAATTCGGAGTAGGTATTAAAGTCCACGGAGAAGAAGTAAAAACCTTGAGGTTCGCCGACGACATTGTAATTCTGTCAGAGACAGCAAAGGACTTGGAAGAGCAGTTTAACGGAATGGGCAGTGTCTTGAGAGGAGGATATAAGCTGAACATCAACAAAAGCAAAACGAGGATAATGGAATGTAGTCGGGTGATGCTAAGCAATTAGATTGGGAAATGAGACACTTAAAGTAGTAAAGGAGTTTTGCTATTTGGGGAGCAAAATAACTGACGATGGTCGAAGTAGAGAGGATATAAAATGTAGACTGGCAATGGCAAGGAAAGCGGTTCTGAAGAAGAGAAATTTGTTAACCTCGAGTATAGATTTAAGTGTCAGGAAGTCGTTTCTGAAAGTATTTGTATGGAGTGTAGCCATGTATGAAAGTGAACATGGACGATAAATAGTTTGGACAAGAAGAGAATAGAAGCTTTCGAAATGTGGTGCTGCAGAACAATGCTGAAGATTAGATGGGTAGATCACATAACTAATGAGGAGTTATTGAATAGAATTGGAGAGGAGAGGAGTTTGTGGCACAACTTGACAAGAAGAACGGACCGGTTGGTAGGACATGTTCTGAGGCATCAAGGAATCACAAATTTAGCATTGGAGGGCAACGTGGAGGGTAAAAATCGTAGAGGGAGACCAAGAGATGAATACACTAAGCAGATTCAGAAGGATGTAGGTTGCAGTAGGTACTGGGAGATGAAGAAGCTTGCACAGGATAGAGTAGCATGGAGAGCTGCATCAAACCAGTCTCAGGTCTGAAGATAACAACAACAACAACTACGTTATTTTGTTTTCGTACGAGAATTGTTGTAATGTATAACCACGACTACTATAAAGAAAGTTCGCGAATGGTCAGAAAAACTGTTTTTTTTTCTGTCACAAGCTACGGTAACTCTTTAGTATTGTTCCCAGCCGAGGCTCATAACAATGAAACATCGCTGGACGTGGTGCGTGCGTTGCCTAGCATTTGTCTGCCTGGTGAATTGACGTTGTTCGAGTGTGTATCGGAGTTTGTAGGAAGCTAATTTGGTGAAAACCGAGGTGTGCTGCATATCTTCTGTAGGAGGAGCTTAAGTCAACGCCGAAACAAGTTTAACTGTAGAAGACAGGCAGATATCAGAGTTAGAAAGCGATGAAGCCAGTGGAGGTAAGTGACCAATAATCATTTTTACTCAGCCATCACCAACGTCCACGCAGAAACCCCATACTATCTAATTCAACTATGAAAACTGCTACTGTTGGTTGCTGTGATCTCATACGTCATAATCACAATAACACAGAGTTTGAATGCGAAGTCAATCAAAGCAATATCGGAGGTTGTTAATAGATATATCCTGAGTGCCTACCATATGAGATCGCAGTCTCCGGTGTGAATCGCGTATCGCTGTACATAGAAATCTTTGCTCCGCAAACCACCTTACCATTATTTTTGTATTAGCGAGAGGTGCTTGAGAAGATCGCGTAATAAGTCGCTACCGTAAGGGCTCTAATTAGTCTCAGTTTCACGTCACTGTCAGTTCGCGAGAGCTGTAGGGGAGGAAATAGAGTGCTGCCCGATCCTCTCCGGAACTTAGTCTCTCGGATTTTTGACGACAGCTTCTCCATCGTCCACAACAACGCCTGTAGGGGCTGCCACTGGAGTTGAGAATTTCCATATCGCTTTCGCGCCCACTAAACAGTCCCGTGACACCTCTCGATCTCCTTTGGATCTCCTCCAACTCCCGTATTATTCCAAGCTGGTAAAGGGCCCAGACTAATCTGTAACACTGAACAATTCGTCGAACAAGACTTTTGAAAGCATCTTTTTCGTGGATGATTTGCAGTTTCTCAGGGCCCTTCTAGTGTGTCTCACATTGGCACCTGCTTTTCCTACAATTAGTTTTAAGTCATCATTCGACTTCAGGTCGCTTCGGATTGTTAATCACAGGTATTTTATCGTTGTTTCAATTTCCGTTGATTTATCGCCAGTGTCGTAGTTGAACAATTCCTGTGGTACTAATCGATTCGCCGCAGAAATTTCTCTATTTCGCTTACAGTCTTTTGTCACTGCAATCTCCCTGTAGACAACAAAGTTGCCTTCGTGTATCTTCATGGAAAGTACCCGACGTTAACCACTAAGCTTAATAAGATCTGTGTTTTCAGAAGAATTTTTTTCAATTTTCTTTCTGCAAAAGCTTCGTTATGTGTGAACATAAAACATGTTGCACTATTCTTCAACAGATCGTCGTGGCAATGGAGGCATATACTTAGGTGAATCTATCCAGCTACCATTCTCCTGCGCTTTTCCAATCCAATGGTACTCTCAATTGCTCCCGCGACCAACGATAAGTTGTACTTGGAGGGTCATAAGTTCTTCGAATAATCTGTATAGAATGTCTCAGTATCTCATCTGGTCCCAATGTATTTCCCGCCGTGAGCGATTTTACTTGATTTTCTTTTTCGTAGTAACTTATCTTGAAACTACCACTTAGGCGTTTGTGCGGCAACCGAAAGTAGAAACCGTATTACGATCGTTTTTGGTGAAAAATTTTCGAAAAATCGAATTCATTATTTTCGTTTTCTCTTTACTGTCTACCATTTCGATACCAGTATGGTCAATCGAACGACCGAATACAAGATTTCGAATATTTAAGAGGATTTGCGATGACCTCCCATGTCCCCAAAGGACTTAAGGCTGGCTCAGCATGGGCCTTTTTTTTCTACCGAACTGCCGATGTGAGCAACGTATGCTATTTGCGTTAATTCACGTGAATCTAATTTCATCATTTGGTCTAAATGGCTCTGAGCACTATGGGACTTAACATCTGAGGTAATCAGTCCCCTAGAACGTAGAACTACTTAAACCTAACTAACCTAAGGACATCACACACATCCATGCCCGAGGCAGGATTCGAACCTGCGACCGTAGCGACGCGCGGTTCCAGACTGTAGCGCCTAGAACAACTCGGTCACACCGGCCGGCTCAGGTGGACAAGATACATTGCATGGAACATCTTTGTTGTTAGTATCGGCTGAGGGTTTGGTGTTCGGGGGTATTTCGTCATTCTAAATGGGTCAGTCTTGTCATCACATTCCGCCTCTTCTTCTACACTTTCTTCTACGTCTTTTATCCTGTATTGTGACTGTGAGTCTATGTGTCGTTGTTGACTGTGTAGCTACTGCTACGAGGACGTATTGAAACGTAATGCTTCCGATATTTTTATCTGAAACTGTTATAGATTTTTAAATAAAACATACGCTTTTAATGTTCGATATGTGTATTTTTCACGCCTACATATTTCTTTCTCATCGTGGTCACTCCAGTGACGAACGTATTACTCCCAACGAGAGATCAGTTTGTTCATAACGTCACTGTACAATGTTTCGCTTTGTTTGACGGAGCTATAACCTCATCTTTGCTTGCACCGTTTCTACACTACCAAAGTGGAGGCCTCGTAGGTAATGTTTAAGTTGTGAAAACAGATGCAAATGGGATGGGACCCAGTCTGGACTGTATGGAGGAAGGTCGATGACAGAAAACACAAAGCGACGGATTGTTGCTGATGTCGCAGCGCTCGTTTGCTTTCCATGTGTGGACGAAATCTTAAAATTCTTGCTTTATTGTTTTCTGTGATTCTGTTTCTCACGCAACGACACAGCTACATGACACACAGCCACGTTACACGCTAAAATCCGGAGCACTCTAGCGCCAGAGTTTTGCAACTTGCGTCAGTGAAGTGGAAAAGTCGACTGAGTAATACACATGACATGTAGTACCTCAACCGACATTGAGAACAGAATTAAAAATTTGGAGGCGTTAATATACATCACGATGTCGTACATCGAAAAAATATATCGTTTAACTGTTGTGAGCCAGTAAACATTCTCTTTTTCTATAGCGGAGGATATAAACACACACAACCTGGAATTACCATCATTTTTCCAAACCACGCTATCATTTCGATAAATAGCTGTCTTCAGTTCGATACTGAAACTAACTGGGAGATTATAGAAAAGGAAACAAATGACGAACAGAAAACGCATGGTGTAAAGTATAACCTACAATCAGACACAGCAAGTTCTGTTAATTACCTGACTCTGAAAAAAATAAATAAAACGTCGATGCTGAGTATATGATTCGTTAGAACGAAGAAGGATATTTGAGGATCTCATGATACAATAAAACAGGAGCACTTGATGGGACTTCTTCAAGATTTTGCAGTAAATGTTTGGCTGTGTTTCGATGTCACTGTAGGAAAACACTTAGCTGCTAATATCTCCAATTTCTATCTCGTGACAGTCACTGGAAGGGTTATACTTGACGCCTATCCGACGTACGTTGGAAGTAGTTGAACGATGATTTGTACGATTATCAGCTTCTTGCACTCTGAAGTTTCCGAAACCAGGTGGAGCTTCTAATTAGTGCCTGTATCGCAATGTTGTATTGACTTCTATAGTAGGCTACACTAAAAGGCCCCAACATTCTGCCCATTTTGCTTGGCCAGTTTCCACCTCCATAAGGTGGAGTAAGACTCCACAGAACGTTCTGGAGCACCGCAGGACGACCAGATGTGAGAATCTCCCGAATCACTGTCGCCTCTGCTGTAAAAATGGAAAATATGGGGCAGACGAAACCGCTTTGAGTATTTCAGCTTCGAGACAATAAATACACTTAGTATTGCTGAACTCACTTGAAATCACAAACCACCAATATAAGCACGAACATTGTGAGTCCAGTAAGGATTAACGTAAGCACAGACACTTGAACGCACTGTGCCAAAGCAATTTTTCATCAAATTGTAATACAGAATTTCTAGTTTTGTAAGCTGATATAGGAATGGGATTCCAAATGCATCTATGTAGCATCTCTTTGAATCCAAAGATAGATGACACACACCGAGTCGCATGCTTAAACCAATAGACAGCAAACACGACATATTTTCGATGTAGATCCTATGTGCGGAAGAATTTCTTTCATTTCCCCTAGGAGAGAGATTAATCTACAGTCGGACTGACACTTCCTGACAGATCAAAACTGTGTGCCGGACCGAGACTCGAACTCTAGGGCTTTGCCTTTCGCGGGCAAGTGCTCCACCAACTGAGCTACATAATCACGACTCGCGACCCGTCCTCACCGCTTCAAATCTGCTAGTACCTCGTCTCCTACCTTCCACACTTCACAGAAGCTCTTCTGCGAACCTCGCAGAACCAGTACTCCTTGAAGAAAGGATATTGCGGAGACATTACTTAGCAACAGCCTGGGGGATGTTTCCAGAATGAGATTTTCACTCTGCAGCGTAGTCTGTGCTGATATGAAACTTCGTGACAGATTAAAACTGTGTGCCGGACGAGATTCGAACTCGGGGCCTTTGCCTTTCTCGGGCAAGTGCTCTACCAACTGAGCTACCCAAGCACGACACACGACCCGTCCTCACAGCTTCAATTCTGCCAGTACCTCGTCTCATACCTTTACAGAATTCTGCCAGTACCTTGTCTCCTACGTTCACAGAATTCAGAGTTACTACGGACTGGCCATTAGGCGAACTACACCTCTGAATGATGTTACAGCAATGAGAAAAACTGAAGGGGTCCCTTCTTTCATAAGTTGTCCACAGATGAACACCCTGTTCAAAGACTTTGGCCTAAAGGAACAGATTCTTGGCGTGGTTACAAAAAAGCAAAAGAAAGTGGTCAAAAATACCATCAAAAGCATTCTCTTCCTGAGCTTGTTGTGAACGAAAAAAAAAAACAAATTTTTAGAGACCTGAGTAACCCTATTTGCTTAGTAAATGTCTTCATAGGGGCACTCAGAATACAAATGAAAGTATCAACCATTGTATATGGTAAACATTATCCAAAGCTGTTTTTGTAGGAGTAAATCCATTAAACGTTGGTGTACTAATTGCAATGATATGTTTCAATGATGGAGTGATAGAAAGGTTGCAAGTCCCAAGTAATTTATGCATTAGATGTGGCTCAAATTTGGAAGATCAGACAACGGATGAACGTAGTTAAAGATTCGCTCTTCAAGTTACCAAAGAAGCAAAAAGTGCTAAAAGGAATGCCAAGAGGAAGCTTGATGATGAAGAATTGCTGCAGGACGAAGACTATTCTTCAGGAATGTTCTGAGGCACAGTTTAATTTTACTCACATCTTCATTCGCAATTTCCTGCAAGTTGTATTTTTGAGAATACAGGTACAAATATTTCCTACAGTTTATAAAGCATAGCTCTAATTTTTTTCCTACAGTTTATAAAGGATACCTCTAATTTTTCCTATAACGTGCAATAGTCCATACTTATGTAGTAACCTAAGCTTTATTGCAGAATCAGATGAATTATAGAAAAATAACATTTTTATCACGGAAAAAGCTATAGAAATTTAAAAGTAAGATGCGATTTTTTTTATCCTTGTTATATTTATAATAGGTGGAATTAAATAGGTCTAGTACCTCAGCCATCACGTCATGCGCATCTGGTAAAAATTTGGTCTTCTTCAAATGTATAACATTGCATTAAATGGTACCTCAATTTGAGGAAGTAATTAGGAAATAAAACTGCACCAATTTCTTTGTAATTTTTATAATAATCCTAAGCAGTTTCAAAAATACTAAAATACTTCTAATTTGTTTAGTAAGTTTGCTGCATTACCTGATATCAACAAAAAATCTGTAAAACATCCACACTATAAACAGTGCCCGATAGAAAAAGGTGTTGATTTTTACATAACATTGAGCCGGAAAGGTACCCTGTATCCTTAAGCGCTAGTTGACGTTATGGAATAATTTGTGAGGATTCCGTTATTCAGTATGTAAAAGAGTCGTCAACCTGTAGCGAAGTACCATGTTGATTTTGAGATAGAGAGATCAGTCACATTTAATACACTGAAGAAAGTATACTAGGATATGTGCGCTGGATCCGTTTATAGAACCACGGCTATTGTATTTTCCATTAAGTTTTGAAACGGTGCCACTTTCCTCTTTTGATGTTCGAAAGAATTTCACGCCTCTTGCTGTCGGTTCGTCCTCGAAAAATTAGGGAAATTATCTGATCTTAATTCGTCACGCAGTATTAAGCAGAAATCCTGGCATCTGCTGACGAGCATAACGAAGAGGCCCCAACAGAGCAGCTTTTGTGGGGAAGAGACATCAGGACATCAGGATACGACAGGCATAGTTGGAATTAAGAATATGAGAAAAATAATACCGGCAGGAACGGACATAACTCGTCTGATATCATTTATTACAGCAATCCGACTTTAGTCACTGTACGACCATCTTCAATGCACATATTAAACTCTTAATAAGAGCACAAATTACAACTTGAATATGGCGTCAACATAGAAGAACATAACAGTTAACTAACAGATTTGTTCGTCAAGTGGTGTTTTCTTCTGTTACGTATATCCAAAAGGAGTATCGTGTTACTGTTGCTATGATACAGTACAGTGTCAAAATATGAACTTAACACACTTCAAAATGTTTAAGGCTTTCGTCACCACTTGTTGAATAGCTGCCGGTTGGCTTCTTGCTCGAACTCTTCGGGCGACATTCGTCTGATGATTTTTCTGACGTTTCGTCAGTACGAGTGGCTGACATTGTCATACTTTTAACCTTCATTGTCGGTGGTGGACTGGAGACGAGCTCGCAATCGCAGACAATACGTAACTGGTTCGCCAACGACCTAGTGCTCTTCTGCGGTCATTTCCGGTGCGGATCTCCTCTTGCTATCTGGAACGGTCATGCGCTGGAACACGGAAATCCAGGATCTGTTTACCTTTAGGATTTGTTCTTTCTTGTTGAATCTAGTCTCGTCTTTGTGTATTACTATGGCCTCTCTCAATAAGGGGGGGGGGGGGGGGGAGGGGTTATAGCTATTCTGACCAGTCAGAACCTCACTGTCGGCGAATATTACTATGTTGTCGTCCTAACACAACGCTTTCTCTGCCATGAGCGATTCCTCCAACTGCCCATCCTGCAATGTCGGTTATGTTATGTGATCCTGGCGTTGACTGAGTGTTGGAATGACTGGACGATCAGCCAACATCAGTATCAACTGGATCTTAATAAAACTTTCAAGTGTTCTTCTGGCTCAAGACGACGTTGGTCTAGGTCAAAAAGCTGGAAGTATTATTTGAATTGTTCAGTGCGGAAGTGAAGTCCCAGTTAGATATCTTTGAAAGGTTGTAGAAATGTTGTCAATGCACGATTTGGCGGGTTACACAGCGCAGGATAGTGATTATGATCCACTCCAAGAAAAGATCCATAGCGGACTTCTTTATGAGTTACCTTCTTGTACTCCACGCAGCGGACAACTTAATTGTATTCATCGTTTCACAATAATTTATCCAGTTCTATTTTTTCTACAGCCTGTTAGTTTCAGGAACTGTTTTACAGCAGGTCAGGATATCTTCTCAAGATAAAGAGATGTTATATAGCTTAAGGGCTATTGGACGCTGCGCAATCATGTGTGAGGATTCCGTATTCCACCATATCACAGAATTGTTAATCTGGAACGAAGAAGCGTAAAACGGTGCGAGCTGAAAACCTAGTCTATAAAGTAGCATAGAACGGATAAAGTTTCTTCGTCATAAGAGTTCTGGGAAATCCACGTTGCAGTATTGACCTGTGTGAGGTGTAAAGTCAGATGCGCGATATTCGAGTTTCATATATGTATTCTATCAAAATTTTACTGCTCCACTCAAGTCTCTTCATATGAGTGATGCGCCCCTCCGTGTCCGCCAGAAGAAGGGAAATAGCTGAAAGATGCTCCTACTGGAGGACAAAACAATGCGAATATGCTCCTGTTTTACAGACTCTGACTGAAAAGTGGGGTACCAGCTACGTCATTATACCTTTCTCGGCGTCTTTAAAAATTTCCCAAAACATTTGGGAATACGAATAGAGAAAGAGAGTGAAACAGTGGCAGTGGAACAGCAAAGAGAACACGCAAGTGGAAGTGGGTGACAGCCAGTGATAAGGAGAGACAGTGCCTATAACAATGACAAAGAGGAAAAGAGAGATAGTGACAGTGAAAAGACAGCAGCAGAGGGAAGGGGTGAATGTGGTAGTAGGGATAAGAGGCAAGTGGGAGACAACTACAGTGAGGGGAAACAGTAGTCGTAGGGCAGAAGGAAGGAGACAGTGGCTGTGAGACAAGAGACAGTGACAGAGAGACACATAGATATAATGTCAATGAGTTGTGCTGTATCAGGGAGTGGTAATGAATAAGTGGGAGTGAATGAGTATCAGCGCTTACAGCGATGGGGTAGTGGGTGTGAGCGCGTTACAGTTACATTAGCTTTTTGTCAATGAGTGATGAGTTGGATGTTAAAAAGAGCGCATATATGTTCCCATGCAAAACATTTGAGAAAGATTTGTAGGTGCTGAGGAAAGTATAATGAAGCAACTGGTACATCACACATTTTATTTGTGCTACCGATATCTATAGTTTTACAGTAGAGAAATGATCTGTGCTTCCGAAAAAGTATCTTCTTTCCACACCAGGACAGGGAGCCCGTCTTTCCACCCTGGTCTGCTAGACCTGATAACAAAGAACGCTCTACAGTTTATATATACACCTACGTCTACATCGTACTCCGCAACCCACCAAATGGTGTGTGTCGGAGGGTACTTCCGGTACCACTATCTGATCCTTCCAACCCTGTTCCACTCGCGAATAGTGCGTGGAAAGAATGGTTGTCGGTAAGCCTCTGTATTGGCTACAATTTCTCTAATTCTCTCCAGTGGTCAATACGCGAGATGCATTTGGGAGGGAAGTAATGCTTTGTCCGACTCCTCCTCAAAAGTAACGTCTGCCATGGGAGTTTGTTTAGCATTTCCGTAACGCTATTTTGCCAGCTGAACGATCTCGTCATGAATCACGCGGCTCTTCGTTGGATCTTCTCTATCTCCTTTATAAGTCCTACCTGACAGGGATCCCAGAAAGATGAATAATATTCAAGAATCGGGCGAACAAGCGTCATATAAGTCACTTCTTTCATGGAAGTGTTACATTTCATTAAGATTCTGACAGATCACTGTATTGAACGATCCTGAAAACCGTGGTAAGTAATAATCCTTAATATACCATTTGTTAACTCTCTCGTGTATAGCTCTGCTACGGTGGGGGACAGTAGTTCGGTTGTTAATATGATGCTTGAGATGTTTTTTGTGTCTTGATAACGTCTCTCATTCGTCGTGGGAGTCCTGAACACTGCTGGTGTGCCTGCCTCACGACATGACAAGGACACCCTGTTCACCTGCAATAGAGGAAGGAGGGGAATAGTCCGTGGGCTTCCAACAGTCTTCGTGTGATATTTTATAGTTTTAGGCTATTTTTATAACAAACTGAGGAAAGGGTCAACTCCACAAAAAATTACCAATTTTCTGACTGCTCTCCGTTAAAAGTTTTATGTGGCGTCATATTTCTGACTTAATGTATAAACCCTGAATCACACGTGTTGTAACGTTCTTTTGTGTTCGCAGGTGCTATACAGCATTTTATGCTGTCTGTGTCTTCCCTGCAGGAGGAAGACACGTGGTTTTGGGGACAAATCAAAGAAAGGGCGTTCGACAGAAGTCTATAATGACCGTAAAGTGGACATGGAGAAGGTGAGCATTGAGCAACTCCAAGGTCTATGAAAAGCCCCACAGTGACTCGAAAGACCAGTTACATTCAAAGTCAATATCGTCACTGCCGCAACACCACACTGAATCTCACTGTATCGGTTTCTGGACTCGACAAGACTGTCGTAGCTTCTCTAGTCATCGTCAAAGGACAGCTCCTTGTTTAGAACACACTCACTGCACCCTGTTGTCAATACATTTATAGCGACAGTGAAATAAATGTGGATCGAAGCACACATACAACTTCGTGTTCGTCAGCCCCATAAGACTGCCCGCCCTCTTTGCTGTGGTATTCGGATCACCGTCATAGCTATACCTGCTTACATAAAGAACTGATAAACATTAATAATTAATAGTAACAACACTAATGTTTGGAAGTAAGCTAGTAAACTGAACTGATGAAAAGAAAACACTAAAATTACGAACTAGATTCACAAATTTCGAATACATTTAGCCTTCTTCCTTTTGCTTTATTAGTCTGACATGACAACCTGTTCGCGAACGGGGCTCGAACGAGATTTACCGCTTATCGCTAGTGATCGCCCTAATCATTCCGGCTATACATTCCCGCATCCCAGACCCACTAACGTTTCCTTATGTCACATGTTACCCATATTTTATATTTTCGCCCTTTGAGATTCATGAACAGGAGAAACAAATTTTTGCAATCGTCATTTTAGCCCATCGACGCAAATATAACAATCATTTACACAATCTCTGTTTTTACGGAGTCTGTATATTGTATTACGTGTATGCAGATGTTAACGGTCTGGGGGAAGAAAACTATGCACTTAAGTTCGCTGTACTAGGACGCAGTTTCTATACGCAACGTCACGATCAGTTACAATGCTGGCGACAGCGGCATGCTGTCTTTGAGAAATAGTACTTTTCTTGCAACAATTCATCTATCAGAGCCTCTGATGTATATGTTATTAACAACCGTACAGGATGTACTGTTAACTCAATCTGATTCGGCAGAGGATTTAGGGTAGTATTATCACCATAAAGATACATTTTTGTTAACAAGCTTTTATGTTTATGACTGCCTACATATCTGAAATTTCGTGGCAAATTAAAATTGTGTGCAGCATCGTGACTCGAACTCGGGAACTTTGAATTTCGCGGTCACGTGCTCATCGACAAAACTAACAAAACATGACCAACGACCCGTCCTCGCAGCTGTACGTCCGCCAATACCTCATCTCCTGCCTTCCAAACTCACAGTCTGGCATATTCTGGCCTTCATATTTCACTAGGTGTTTCGTGTACATATCTATGCAGTTTTGCTTCACATGTTTTAAACTTTTTGAATACATACAATTTTTTCCTTTGAAGTTTCTGATTAAATATTACAAAATCCTGTAGCAGTAGTGACATTAACGTTCCTATCATTCTGTTTATCGCTTTCCATAAAAATCTTACCTCACCTTTTCATTTTGTAGCTGTCAGTTCTCTAACTTATTTGATGTCTTAATTTATAACCGCCGTACGTACCACCACACTTCACATTGCAAACGTCACAACTATCGACAGCTTCCTTTATACAAATCTGACCCAACCTGGTAAGACAAGTGTCTAAAATATTCACATTTATTAGAAACACAACATCCCATGTGAGTCGTAATAGTAAAAATAAACCACCCACACTTTCAGGTGTATGCTCGCTTGAGAAAGAAGAGGGTGGCAGAAGTACCGTCTGTCTTCGAGATCTTTCCCTGTCAATGGAACCCGGAATCCGCCAGTCGTATTAAGGATGGGGAGAAGAGTGTGGACTATCCGCTGAAGGACGGCTGTGCACAGGTAAGTCAACATCAGTACCACTACGTAAAGTAAACACGAAGAAAGTATAAGAGGGAACAAGAACGAAGAACAACAAAATTAAGTTCAAATTGTACCCTTTGCAGAATCTATTACTCTTCCGGATAACTCTTCCGTTTGTAGAAGAAGGACTAAATAAGAAATGCATCTGATTACAATCTAATAAGACTATCGTGCACTGTTTTACAAGAACCTACGGTAAATGTAAGGTGAAACGCAATTGTAGTACTTGTTCAGTAAGCTTCCACTGTAACATTGCTGGAGGTTCCGAGTCTATCACTCGTTTGACACGTAATACAGTTCTTCGGAGCTCGACCTTCACCAAATGAAAAACGAAGGTTAACAGTTAATTCAGTCCTACGAGGTCTCGCAAGGGCTTTCGACGTGATACCTTACGTCCAGCACACAAGATACGCCCGAGTGTTAGTTTGAGTACCTGTGCATAAAACTAAGCAGTTCCATACACTGGTATAAATGTATGCCATCGTTAAAAAAAAAAAAGACGAAATAGAAATTTGTGTGCAGTAATCTGGGGAAGTAGTACGAATCCATTGCGTCTAAATGTTGGCATGCCTGAGTGATGTAACGTAGATTACAGTTCCAATGTCTGTGACGCTTTCCAAGACCTCGTGCAGGAGAAGGTTTAGATATCGAAAAAATAGTTGATAAGAAGATAAGTAGCTGCAACACACCATAGGGAGACGTTGCAGAGGGTCAGAGAGTGCGGAGACCCTTAAACAAAAGATAACAATGCTGTCGTAGAATCCCCCTGTAGTCTTCCAGAATCGGAATTCAGTTGATTGCGAGCCATCACGTGAATTCACGTGATGATGGGAAGAAGAAGCTAAGAGAAATTACTGTGGAAACTGGGAGAATTATTAAAATGAATTTACATTTTCGTTAGTAAACTCTCTCACTGGCAATTCCCTGCGTATTTCAGAATGTACTTGCACTTCAAATTTTTTTGTGCAGTGTCGTAACTACTAAACAAGAAAAAGTATCACAAACGATAACTACGAAACATACTATACACAGTTCACGGCGTTTTTAGATCATAAGTTCCCTGACTGTTACCATTATTCGTCAGGGGTTAATCATGACACACTACGCCGGCAATAAGCTGCTTCTTCTATTCTAAGCATTGCATATTTTCACAGTTTCACCTTTCCAGTGCCTGGTTAACTGTTCCAGGATACCTTAGCAGGAGTCGTACCAAACTAGACTTAACTCCACTAAGTGTGCTCCATAAACATCTTTTCTCGCATTTTCGCTCTTGCACCTCTCACTTCTGTACCTTATTCGATAACTTAACTTTTAGCACAGATGAATAGCACCGCGTTCAAATTCTTTAAAAGCTACACTTCTGGTCTGCTTGTTTAATGTATAATCTGTTTAATTATTACAGGTCAGATATCTAAACTTTTATATACGCTATGTCTATGGCGTCTTACCTGAATTAATGCTGGTAAATACGAAACTCCCACAGGTTGGTGTATTTGGGCGCTTCAAGGTGCAAAATGTGGCAGAAGAAATTCCACCGCTTGTTGCCCACGACGGCCAGCTGCCTGCACAAGCTCGCAACCGCAGGAAGAGACGACAGAAGAAACACGAGCAGCCCCTTTATGTAAGTCATTATCATTACTGCCATGAAAAGTAAGCAGTTTGTATCTCAGATGCACTGCGGATTCAGCTACTCTGCCAGATAATATTACTGGGAAACGCTCAACCTCCATAGACGCCATTCTAGCTGAGTCAGTGATGATAATCTCAAATTTCCCACAGGTGGATTTTACTTGGGACTTCGGCGAGGAAGAGGTGGCTGGTGATATTCCACGTTCTGAGGACCACACTTGCGAAATGTGTGCTGAACCAGAAATTTTCGCGACGAAACCAAAGATAGAATTGCAGGATGCGCCGCAGGAGGGCCGTACTGAGGTAAGTCAGTGCCATTAATACCATGAATAGCCAGCAGGAAGAAACGGCCTGACATGGCGACAGCGCAGGAAAGCCAATTACACCTCCGTTGCATGCATTGCAGAATCACCCACTCTTCGTGATTCTTTTTTTTTTCGAATCTCTCTCGCTCCAGACATGGCTTCATGACTTTAAAATGGACTCATTCGTCATATTTATACGAAGGACTATAAAAGGGATTCACTTTATTACAATCCAGTAATACTAACGGGCATTGGTTACAGGACGTTAGAGTAAACTTAAGCTGGAACGCAATAATTCTACGGAGATGCAGTGAGCTTCAGTTGTAACACTGCCATGAGTTCGGAATATCACCAGCGTGACACATGTCAGTGTATAAGATCTTGAGATGCCCCGATTATAGACGACAGTCTTGGTGATCCAAAACTCACCGATCTCTACTGCTGGTCTTCTGTCCGTCAGTGTAGTAAGCTCGAGGTAAACGTGTGAGGTTAGTGGCTGACGTTCGGACTGTGACGAGGCATTATACACGTAGTGCGATTTCGAATTGTGGGCCGAGGGAGACTGACATCGGTTGTCTCAGTATTAACGCGACTACGACGACAACTGTGTTAAGCTATTTACGAAAACGTGGGAAACTTAAATACCGGTGGCAAAAGTGAAATTAACAGCCATACTGATTGCAAGTCCTTTGACTTAACCAACTCACCAAGTTGCGGTTTCTTGCGGAAATACATCTTTGTTTAGCTTGCGTCTTTCAGAAAGATGTAATACTTTGCTGCAACAAATTTGGACTTCAGTTGCCTGCAAATAAGCTTAATTTGACTTGTTGCTACCAGTGGATTGCTTCCTTAGCCATTTTATGGAAAGAACAGATGACGTCGGCTACCCGCCTACCTGTACAGTAAATCTAGACTGCAGATGCACAGAATCGTCTCGCCAAAACACACTAAACAGAGATATTACTGCGAAGACCTATAAGTATTTAAGCGAAAAACTGTGATGCACGTCTATAATTGTGTAAGCAACGTTAGGCAAACCTGTTAGTTGAACTACTCTCTTGAACTGGATGTGATGGGATGTGAAGCCAAGAGCGGGAAACAAATGAGTGTAAATACCATAAATTAACATGTTATGTAGGGGTAGGGGACAGGTAAAGTGCACAGTAAGAATTATAACAACACAAGGATTGTTGCCGACGAGAAGGTGAATGTGCCACTTAACACAGACGATAGAAACGGAATAACTATTACATCAGTTCATTAAGCTTCATAACGGGTACGATGGTTCCATCCCTCGTAAAAGTTCGAAACGAACTTATGAAATATTCTGTGACATACACAAAGGGCACTCCACGGGAACTCTTCATCTACCTTCGAACTTACCTCCCACACAAAGTGCTTCAGTTACACTTTCGTGGGGTCTGTTTTGCCCTGTTGTGATACTGCCGACGATTGTTCTAATGTTGAGGCTCACGTGATCTTGCAATTAGGTTCTTAATGCACAATATCGGGATGAGTAGAATGTAACAGTACAAAAAATTGTAAGAGCATAAGAGCAGTTGGCAAAGGCCAAGTGGAATCAATGGCACAAGCCATAATGAGAGAATGAAGGGTGGCGTAGTCATCTCGGTACAGCTTATGACAGACTTACTAGCAGAACTGAACCATATGCCATCCAGTCTGTAAGTCCAAAGCGGTATTGATCATTGTTAATACCCAAGTTAAAGATGGTTAGTATTGTATTACGACTCCTTTAGTAGATAGAAATTTATAAAAATGAATCAGGCATAAATTTGGTTTTCTGCTCAGAGTAATAGTCTGCCTTCGTGGCTAAACTGTTTAAAATGTGGATGTAACAACGTTGTGGATTACCTCTTTTCACGCCCACATCTCGTGGTCGTGCGGTAGCGTTCTCGCTTCCCACGCCCGGGTTCCCGGGTTCGATTCCCGGCGGGGTCAGGGATTTTCTCTGCCTCGTGATGGCTGGGTGTTGTGTGCTGTCCTTAGGTTAGTTAGGTTTAAGTAGTTCTAAGTTCTAGGGGACTGATGACCTAAGATGTTAAGTCCCATAGTACTCAGAGCCATTTGAACCATTTGAACCTCTTTTCACAGGCTGAGCATCGACTCAGAGGCAAACTCTACAACGAACTTTATAGTCACGCAATCCGAAGAAAACTATCTGCGATATAGGACATATATAATAGTCTTTGCTAGAAGATTGCGCTTCTTAGCCGCAGAAGAGTATTATGTGTGACCAGTGTCCACCTCAAAGACTTAATCAGTGTAAATGTATAACTTAGCAGGAGACGGAAAGTTGTGTGATCAGTATTATGTATGGGTTTCGCTTGTTCCGCCAAGCTACAGCAAGGATGCATCCAGTAGGAAAGCACACATGCTGTATCACCCGTCGTCCATTCCCATATCTAGACCGAGTTTAATAATGGCCTCGTCAACGATGGGATGTTACGTCCCAGTCAGGCACGCTTTTTCCATGGCGGCTGACATAGCAGGCACTTTGCACATACTTGTGCACCCTGCCACAGTTGCGCTGCTAGAGAGACGTCGGATAATACCTTTTCAGACTAAATATTGTGTCGTTGATGATAATACATTGGTTATCTGATATCCTAGGGAAGCCAACACTTTACTGAATGAGGCGATCTGGAACAGTTGGGGTAACGTAAAAAATGCTCCTCACACGTCAGCTGGATTGATTTGACTGAAGAGAGTGGCACCTATAAATGTAGACAAAATAGTTCCAAGAGATAACACAGCGATATTGCTAGATGAACACGTATGACCACTGGATGAGTACTAAAGCGTGATATAAATGTAAACAGAAAAGATTTATTAAAAGATAACAGTTGATGAGAAATAAATTACTCCACAATGTGAATACCCATAATGCATTTCGAAGTAATTCTATTTCGTGGAGACAAAGCATAAGAGATCAGCTAAACACTTTTATTTATAAGAGTAATTAATTATCTGGACAACTGATAAATATACTATTACTAACTCCCAACGATATAACTATTATTGTACATATTATGTAACTATCATATGATTCAGAGTGTAATAGATAAGGAAATCAATGTTTTCTTGAGCGAATTCCTTTGTTTACAGTTGACTGCGTGCTTTACTGTGTATTTGGTGTACTTCTGTATATGCTTTATTGTAAACAGTAAACGAACAACCATCACAAACATTGCATACCACACTGATCAAAGACAATGCATGTTGTTGGATCATCACTCTCTTAGCTGGTTTCATTCTTCTGCATAGTACAATCATTTTGTATCGCTGTGTGCACCAAGCACTGCGTACGAAATTACCTGCTTCTTATATTCCAACTTCTGCGTATATTAACAATTTTTACTTAGAAGTGCCCAATTAACTATTCCTCGCTGCCTTGCCAGATTTCACGTCAACCTACACATAATTCGTTCTCACGCCTTTACGTTTATGGACCTGACCTCTCAGTTCTCTACCGTATGTGATACCTCTCTTTTTGACAGACATCTGTGGCACCGTTATTCACTTTTATTACAACCTACACATAGGGATGCTTACTTAATATAAAATCTCTTTAAGAAAGTTAGTGTCTAAGGTTTTTTACGTGTTAGATATATGCCTTTGTAGCTGAGTCAGTGATGATAAGGTCAAACCACCCACAGGTCCGTGTCATTGGGCGCTTCAACGTGACGTTTCAGCCGGAAGAAATTCCACCGATTCAGGACGACGATTGTAAAGTGACTGTGGAAACAGAGATTACTGGCAAGGAAAGAGAGATGGAATTCATTGATCCACCACGCGAGGATCCAGTTGAGGTAAGTTACTATTATTAGTGTAATGAAGAACTAGCAGGAATAAACGACCACTAAGTTTGGAGCGAGGGAATGGCAATTGTATCTCAGACTGTCTCTATTGCTAAACCAACGAGGGCTATTGTTCAGTCAGAGGGTGGGTCGGATGGCAGACGGAAGATTCATGGATATTTTTATGACCAATCCTTAGACTAAGTCTTTCGGATATAATCTCCCATGCACCTTCAGTTTATCTTCACTCAGATTAGGCCTCTGTGGCACAGTGATAATTACCGAATGTTTCTGAAAAAAATGGTTCAAATGGCTCTCAGCACTATGGGACTTAACTTCTGAGGTCATCAGTCCCCTAGAACTTAGAACTACTTAAACCTAACTAACCTAAGGACATCACACACATCTATGCCTGAGGCTGGATTCGAACCTGCGACCGTAACGGTTGCGCGGTTCCAGACTGTAGCGCCTAGAACCGCTCGGCCACCACGGCCGGCTTTCAGAAAAGGCGATGGGTAACGTAACAAGCCAAATGACGGTAAACGTGTTACCATGTGATATGACAGTAAGAACCGACAACGAATTTACAGAAGAGTGCGATAATGATAGTGTGTTGAATGTTAAAGTTTAATGAAACTACTGTTCGTGGAGATGTAAGAACAGTTCCTATATTACTTACATTCAGTCACCACTACTACCAGAATGTAGGGGACAGAATTTTTTTCGTGTCTATTTAGCCTCATCCACTGTTTTGTTATGAATTACTGGGAACTATTAGAGAATCAATCTGTGGCACAGCTCTTGCTCTTAAGGTCTCCTGCCTGAAGGATGTCGCCATGCAGCTCGCCACACTAGCCACTCCTGTGAGAGCCCCTTCGTTTCTTCATAACTATGACAAGCGACGTTCATCTGATTCCACTTATTGTGCTGAAGACTAAATCTACCTGCACAATTTTACATCCCCTCCACCCTTCATGTCCACACTCACACATCCCTTTATTACCTGTCTGATGACCCCCGAAGCTTTATGACACATCGTATCAACAGATCCCGCCTTTTATTCACTTTTTGTCATAAAGTTATTTCCCCACCAGTTCGATTGAGTTCCCCATCTAAGCCACGCGTTCCGTCCATGTGATCTTCAGCACCCTCTTCGAATACCTCATTTCAAAACAATCTATTCTTTTCCGCCCCGAAATTTTTATCGTCAGCGATTACTCATCTAGAACGCTAGACTACGGACAAATACCTTCAGAAAAGACAATCTGACTTCAAAATTTATATTGTTTGTTAACAAATTTGTGTTCTCAATTGTACATCTTCTGTACTTCAGCATTAGTCTGCTGTTTTGTCGCCCAAACAGCAGCCCTCATTTGCTCCTTTCAATGTCATTTTGTAATCCGTTTCCCTTCGTAGCTCTGATTTGATTTACTGCATTTTAGTGCCCTAGTTTCAGTTTTTTTAATATTCACCTAATTTCTTTTCAAGACAGTACCCATTCCATTCATTCCATTCAACCGATGTCCCAAGTAAGTGCAGTTTCAGATAGAATTACGCTGTCATTGAGTCAAAAAAAGTTTTTTTTTCTCCCAGAACTAAAATCTCCGTTCCATGTTCCTGTTTCCTTTCAGTATTGCTTGCCGAATTTATACACTGAATAACATGTGGAATAGGCTGAAAACCTTTCTCATTCCGTCTCGTATTCTATACCTGTTATCTTAAGAAAAACAAATGCTAACTGTGTACTAAGTCCCTACTTATCCTAAGGCAATTCGTGTTTCCTTTCGATAATATTCACTCCAAGTTGGTACCCTTTGCTGTACCTAATTATACACTGTATCCCAGTTTCAGTCTTTCTTCCTTTGCTTCATGCCGGCCGAAGTGGCCGTGCGGTTCTAGGCGCTGCAATCTGGAACCGCGAGACCGCTACGGTCGCAGGTTCGAATCCTGCCTCGGGCATGGATGTGTGTGATGTCCTTAGGTTAGGCAGGTTTAACCAGTTCTAAGTTCTAGGGTACTAATGACCTCAGAAGTTGAGTCCCATAGTGCTCAGAGCCATTTGAACCTTTGCTTCATACTGTCTTGCAAATTGAACTCTAGGTATTCGCTGGCGTCATACAGTTTTCCTCAAAGTTTTCTTAAATTTTCCTATGTGTATAATCTATCGTTTACAAGGTCAAGCTTTGAATTTCTTCTCCATTTTTTTAGCCTTGTGTGTTCACATCTGACGGCTTAATTTTCTATATTTTGATATTTTCCTCTGTCGTGAGTAAAATTCAGTATCAAAGGAGTTGTTCTGGGCACTGTGTCTTTTTCTCCATTTGATACTACGCTTATATCAGTATTTCATCTCTCAAAACTAACTATTCGCCTTTTTTTGCTATATTTCTTCCTTACTCAGTCAGTGGATGCCTAAGGTTCCCTTTGAAACAATAGACACCGAAGAATTTTTAACTTTTTTAAAACCGATTTCGCCGGCCGCGGTGGTCTAGCGGTTCTAGGCGCGCAGTCCGGAACCGCGCGACTGCTGCGGTCGCAGGTTCGAATCCTGCCTCGGGCATGGGTGGGTGTGATGTCCTTAGGTTAGTTAGGTTTAAGTAGTTCTAAGTTCTAGGGGACAGATGTTAAGTCCCATAGTGCTCAGAGCCATTTGAACCATTTTGAAAATCGATTTCCTTGATTTCTTACCTTTCTGATAATCTTTCCACTTCTATATGAAGTTAAAATGTGGTTCCTAAACATCTGTCTTATCACACATAACCCATCTCAAGCAGTCTGATATTTAAAGATTTCTAGAAGATATACATCCTCCTTTCACATTTTTTAACCCACATTCAACTGATTTCTGCGCAAGTTTTACCAGGTGACTTTTCTCTTTAATAATTTTCCCATAGTTCCCGTTGCCCTACAATTTTTCCCTCTCATGCTTTTCCTACTGTCGAATTCTCGCCCCCTCCACAATTACATTTCTGCCTCTTTTGATGCAACGACTAATTTCTTCTAGCTCAACCTTTATTATTTACATCTCCTAATGATCTGCAGAGCTGGAAGCCTATTGCACTAACATAACGTAGGTGTGGGATTCGTGATTATCTGGATACGATATCACGTTCATTAAGTTATTCGGCTGCATTCCCATTTTGTTGTCCATAATTAGATCAACTCGTGAGAAATTTCCTCTTGCTTTCAGCTGTTGAAAGTATTCATACGACAAACCCCACCCACTGACCAAGTTAACTCTCTTGAAGAGGAATACATGTATCAATGGCCAGTGTCTAATCAGGACGCAAATGATGACTTTATCTTGCCTCGCTGGCGGGAATGAGGCTCATGTCAGCCAGGTAGTGGGCTTCATCAGCCACACCCAGCCACTCCTCCTCCCAGTGACATGGGACTCTGCGGCTCCACAGTGAGGCAGCTGCGTACGTGGCACCCTACAACGTGTAGACGCAGTCAATGAGTGGTCTTTCTTGGTTGCTACATCCATAATTTAACTGCATCAGACTCCCTCCCGCACTGATACCCAGCATAAATCACATATTACCGTATTTGCTTTAAATTACGTTGGGTGTCCTGAATGCAATGAAGTCACTTCGTGCAAAATGCACTCAATAAGTAGCTGTGCACAGAGGGAATGGGGAATGGGGGAATTTTGGAGCACACATAAGAGCTGAAATCACATAATGCTTACAACTGACGCATAGTTCTTCATCGAGCAGCAGTACACCAACGAGCTGCGCGGATCCCAGTAGAGAAGACTGCTTGGAAGGACTTACTGTGAAAGGACAACTTCACTGATAACGAAACAGAAATTATTTCAGTGTTTCGCTAGTTACAGCTTCATAGACAATAGGTTGATCTTCAGCGGTACCACATTGTACTGTATGCGATAACAGAATACTACTGTTTTTAACCATTTACTTCTCTTCCATTTTTTTAAAGATATCAGATGTGCTGCCTTCATTGAAGGCTGGGCTTCTTGTTGTTGTGTCTCAGTATCATTTTAGGGCTTGTCGGACATTATCATGACATTGGCCTCCAGTCCTATTGCGCTCCTCTGGTTCTGGCTATGCTTATTCTATAACTTGAAAGCTTCTATCACTGCGTGTGAAACTCTTGCCTAGTGCCATTTTTTCGGCTGGACTGTTCCCGTATATTTTAAATGTCGTGAGGTTGATCTAAGATTTTCAACTTCTTCGAGCAGTTTTCTGCTACTTTGTTCAGTCAGCTCATGACTGTATTAAGCTCACTATGCAGGTCCCTGGTTCTAGTCGAAAAGTGTTCTCTCGGAATGAGTCTTAAGCATCTCCAAGATTTTTTTATATTTGTCTGGCATACTGTGCCGTAAATACTTCCGTATTTCATGGCCTTAACCATCAGTGCGTTACAATATCTTATTTTTGTATTGCCTTTCACGTTTCCGCTTCCTAGTGATCTATGTATGGCACGAATTAGTCCGCTCATCTTCTCTTTCTTTGCTTGTATGTGTGACCTGAATGTGAATTCATTGCCTAGTAAGACACCTAAGTACCTGACCTGGCTGGTCCACTGTATCCGTGTATTACTGATTCGCAGTTGGACCATGAGGCTTGGTCTTCTTCTGGTGAACACGACTGACCCATTTTGATCCGCACTTGGAGGTATTATGTTACAATTTGTCCGCTGCTATGTGACAGTTAGCTGCCTCTGAGGGCGGCCTGTCACTGCATTCACTCTATCTCAAAACCATTTACTAAATTCCTCAAATTTGAAGTTTATAGTTCGTAGCAATGTTGAGAGCCCATGTGTAATGGTTTTATTTCTTAGCTATTACCTATTGTAAATGTTGCTCAAACTTGCATTTCTTTGGTGCAGCACACACGAAATGATGAGGATGGTAGCCCCCATTAAGTCTTTGTTCATCACGGTGTCTGGATATACTTTACTACTATTATTTTGTTACCTAAGTTATAGTTGATCAATGTGTTGTCGCCACTATAACAATTATGTCATGTTTGCCTAGGTGGACCCTGCTGACAAGCAAGAACCCCGAGGAGATTCGGAGGAGGGGGCAGCCAAGGACCCTAGCAGCCTGGCTTCAGGTGCTGCTCCCACCCGCTGAAGAATCAATTCATTTGTTCTATCAGTTTTCGTTTGTTCTTTTTTCTTTCGTTCCAATTATTATTTTTTGTTCAGTTTCTTCGTTTTCGTTTTGTTCAAACTATTATTTGTTCCATTTTCTTAGTTTGTGTTGCGTTCAAGTTATTGTTTGTTCAGTTTTGATGTTTCATTATCAATCTTTGGAGCAGTTAGACACAAAAAAATAAATCTTTTGTTTTTCGTCAGCTGTTGCCTCGTTTTTTACGTGTGTAACTGTAAAATGATAGTTACTGAATAGACTGTCTACAAAGTTCCGTTATCCAGTCCTTACTAACAAGCAATAATAAATGCTACACATTTATAAAAGTTACCTAAGTTAGCAATAATCAATAAAATAGCCTCTGGCCTCAAGGATGGCTCTTCTACTTCCATCCTTTTCGAAATTGATAGTCTCACCTTCAGGCACACCTTAAATACACAAATAATCAATGTTAGGCATTATTCCCTCGCAATAACACCTGGCTGTCAACCGCAAGGTAAACATGCAAGCCCCATGTCCACAGGACCACACACAATGACACCTCACTGTTGTGCCATTTTTGAGGTGTTGCGTGCGTAGGTCGAGAACACTTCTCATTCTATTAACAGCTAGTTGGCAATTCAGAAAAACAGTATTCAGAGAAATTATATTCAACATCAATTCGTTGGATAGGTGAGGTACACGTGAAGATGGGACTAGCAATTCCAAAATTGATCATGTAATGGAGAAAAATATGTATAACACTATCCTTGCACCCACAGGAAACAGTACTTATAACTGCTTATCATGCGCAGCTGCATTCCCACCATTCACTACGATGTGTATTCAAGATAACGGTCAATTCTAGTGTGCGATTCCACACGTCGGCTTTGAGCAATGACGTCATACCTAAGGCAGAGAAGCAACATAAACGCAATCTCTGAAAGCGACTGATCATATCCATAAACAAACGAATCTAGCGTACGATAAAATTAATTAACTAGCCACAAATTGTAACGACAAGAATTAAAGGTAACTAAAATAAATAAAATTAGAATGTCAGCATTGGTCGTAATTTTGATGATGAAAGCATAAAAGTGGAAGGAGTATATAGAGGGTGTATACAAGGGCGATGTACTTGAGGACAATATTATGGAAATGGAAGAGGATGTAGATGAAGATGAAATCGGAGATACGATACTGCGTGAAGAGTTTGACAGAGCACTGAAAGACCTGAGTCGAAACAAGGCCCCGGGAGTAGACAACATTCCATCCAGCCAGTTCTGACAAAACTCTACCATCTGGTGAGCGATATTTATGAGACAGGCGAAATACCCTCAGGCTTCAAGAAGAATATAATAATTCCAATCCCAAAGAAAGCAGGTGTTGACAGATGTGAAAATTACCGAACTATCAGTTTAACAAGTGACAGCTGCAAAATACTAACACGAATTCTTTACAGACGAATGGAAAAACTGGTAGAAGCCGACCTCTGGGAAGATCAGTTTGGATTCCGTAGAAATGTTGGAACACGTGAGGCAATACTGACCTTGCGACTTATCTTAGAATAAAGATTAAGGGAAGGCAAACCTACGTTTATAGCATTTGTAGACTTAGAGAAAGCTTTTGACAATGTTGAGTGGAATACTCTCTTTCAATTTATAAAGGTGGCACGCGTAAAATACAGGGAGCGAAAGCCTATTTACAATTTGTATAGAAACCAGATGGCAGTTATAAGAGTCTAGGGGCATGAAATGGAGGCAGTGGTTGGGAAGGGAGTGAGTCAGGATTGTAGCCTCTCCCCGATGTTATTCAATCTGTATATTGAGCAAGCAGTAAAGGAAACAAAAGAAAAATTCGGAGTTGGTATTAAAATCCATGGAGAAGAAATAAAAACTTTGAGGTTCGCCAATGACATTGTAATTCTGTCAGAGACAGCAAAGGACTTGGAAGAGCAGTTGAACGGAACGGACAGTGTCTTGAAAGGAGGATATAAGATGAACATCAACAAAAGCAAAACGAGGATAATGGAATGTGGTCGAATTAAGGCAGGTGATGCTGAGGGAATTAGATTAGGAAATGAGACACTTAAAGTAGCAAAGGAGTTTTGCTATTTGGGGAGCAAAATAACTGATGATGGTCGAAGTAGAGATGAAATAAAATGTAGACTGGCAATGGCAAGGAAAACGTTTCAGAAGAAGAGAAATTTGTTAACATCGAGTATAGATTTAAGTATCAGGAAGTCGTTTCTGAAAGTATTTGTATGATGGAGTGTAGTCATGCATGGAAGTGAAACATGGACGATAAATAGTTTGGACAAGAAGAGAATAGAAGCTTTCGAAATGTGGTGCTACAGAAGAATGCTGAAGATTAGATGGGTAGATCACATAACTAATGATGAAGTATTGAATGGAACTGGGGAGAAGAGGAGTATGTGGCACAACTTGACAAAATGAAGGGACCGGTTAGTAGGACATGTTCTGAGGCATCAAGGGATCACAAATTTAGCATTGGAGGGCAGCGTGGAGGGTAAAAATCGTAGAGGGAGACCAAGAGATGAATACACTAAGCAGATTCAGAAGGATGTGTGTTGCAGTAAGCACTCGGAGATGAAGAAGCTTGCACAGGATAGGGTAGCATGGAGAGCTGCATCAAACCAGTCTCAGGACTGAAGACCACAACAACAACAACAACATGAACAGTAACATCGATTTCCGATCACATAATGACCTTCAGTGATGGAAGTTAAACATTTCACATAGCGATCAGTGAATAAGAAACAAAAGACCACAAATACACCAGAGTAAAACCAACTGTTGGTAAGAATAACCCTTTAGGGTACAAATTAAAGCTCGTAGGCACTGGTGTCTTGTTATTAGCAGTAACAGAAGCTTTTAAACAATCAAAATAGCTGAAGCCGCTGTTTAGATTCACCTATACAGCAGACCTCTGTGTGACAGGGGCTTGGAATGCCTTCTATGTGACATGAGTCACGTGAAGGCTTGACGTCTGAACATGGCATGCGGCAACCAGGAGAGAAACATGGTGGTCAATGTAACAGGGATAATTGAAACCAAACGTAACAAAGATTGGAAACCTTCGCATTACGGTTATCAGTTTCCAGACAGCCAATGATATACGCTCACGAGTTGCCATGTGCTCAGTACAATTCCGCGTGCAACGGTCGGTGCCAATGTTAGTTGCCGCTGCCAACAGACCGCGACGTGAAGAGAGGCCGGGGTTGTACTTCAGCTACGTAGTTTTATTCGAGATGGTACCACGGTACTATAGGTCTTAATTTTAATGCTGACTATGCCTTACTCTGGCATGTTATAGTAATTTTATGCTTCTAAAGAAGACTAGTAAAGACCAGAAAATTTGTGCAGCTGAGGTTGATTCTTCAAAATATTAGTCCATCACAGTTGCTGACGGGGCTGCAATATGCTAAAAATTCTTAAACAGTGTTCTCTTTAAGATATAAAAGCTTTCTCCCCAAAAAATACATCTCACTCTGGTTATACAGATTTAAGAACCGTCAACATCGCAGCGCGTCAGCAATCGTTCGTTAATATATTAAAAAACTAAAAACCCGCCTCTATTGCGAAAAAAGCACCTAGTGCTAAGTGTTAACCCAGGTTTCGGGGTAGATAACTACGCCTTCTTCAGAACAACAATAAAACCCACAAGTGCCTAAGAAGACCTTTGTCTATGGTTAAAAGAACACCATAGCTATACATTTATAAACGAAAAAGAAAAGGAAAACACAAACAGTACATATGTACAAAGTCAAAACCACTACTTAACTTAATGGTGTACGCTCCACCTCACACCGGCCTATGTTCGATGGGCCATGACCCGCCATAAACTGCAGCCACAAACGGTCGCTCCCTTACAAGCCTCACGCGCTATCTATGCACATGCGCAAGTCAAGGGAAGTTACTTGAATGCGCACGAGCATACGAATACGAGAGAGTTTGTACATGTGTCGGGGCTAAATAGCCCATACATTCCCAACCGTGGATCAACGTATATCAAAAAATGAAATGGATAGAACAAGAGACGAGCTAATTGCTTATGCTAGTAAAGAAACTTATATATGAAGCTACCTATGACAACATGTCTTGGATAACTTAACGAATGACAAGCTCTTCTGACAGCTCATAATGTTTAACTAATCGCAATAACGATATAAAAGAACAAATATGAGACGAAAACTGTCTCTATCCCACACCAAATGTTAAAGTCCTACTTTAGACAAAAAAAGAACTGCATGTGAGGCATATCACGTGACTATAAGATGACTTGTTCTTTCAGTGAACCTTGGTTCAGTAACCAACTAGTAAAAGTGAAAAAATATGTGCCAGCAACTTATCATGACCAATAGTTAGCAGTAAGCAAAGCCTACTGTTATGGATCGTAATAAACTAGAGATAATCATCGTATGTTCGCACAACCCTGGCCAAGAAACTGCCGGAACTTTACAGACAAACATACAAGGATATTCTGGTGGTGATTTTGGCCTGGTATGAAAAGCTTTATCTACGCAAAATTCATTTAAGGAGGAAGCAACAAATAAAATAAGTCTGTCGATGATACTACTCGGTAATGTAATGACGAACAGACAAGACGTGTTGTTTAATCAGTAAAAAGTGTGAAGAGCGATCAGTTCCCGGAAAGGGAGGCATATCTTTACAGTGAAAGTCCAATTTTGCTTAGGGAAGAGACTTAAAGTAATGAACAGGAGAAAGCAATTTCATTATGCTACGACAGAAGGTGCGCTGAAGTTTACAAAAAGCTACTTTGTCACACTGTTCCAGTAAAATGCTATGTTGTAAGAACAGATACAGCTCTTAATGATATCAACGAAGAAGTGGAGGTGCAAGAGAGGACGATTGCTAGCAAAAAGATAGCGAGAAAGAAGTGAGCAAGAAAGAATTTTCAAGTCTGTAAAATTTGGTCTTGATTCAATACACAGGGACAGAAGAATGACGACATCGAAAGTATGAGAAAGGTCCAGCCATCTCCACAAAAACTAGTACACATTTAATTTTCTGAGGCTGAGTACACTTAACTGTTATCAGCTCTGCTTTGATTGAGAAGAGACAGTGAACATCAGCATTAATAAGAACGGCGTTCGGGAAAGAGATTGTACACAGGCCTCTTGTATTTACATAATTCGGACAATCAGTTGACCGTCCATTAAGAAATTATTTATAGGGGGGACCAAGGCATACATTATTTGAAGAGTGAAAGTATAGATAAAATTAGAAATATTTACATAGATGTTTTGTTTGGATATTAACTGCTGTTATAGAAATTTAAATGACATTGAAGGTTGGAGACTGTTAACTGAAATGAAACATATATTTCTCTTGCAATTAAATGATGATGTCACGCTATTTTTCTTGTTGCGGTCTTCACTCCAAAGACTGGTTTGATGTAGCTGTCCATGCTACTTTGTCCTGTGCAAGCCTCTTCATCTCTGTGGAACTACTGCAATCCACATCCCTCGAATCTGCTTACTGTATTCATCTCTTGGTCTTTCTCTACAATTTTTACCGCCTATGCTTCCTCCGGTACTAAACTGGTGATCCATTGATGCCTGAAATTGTGTCCTAGCTACCGATCCCTCTTTTTAGTCAGATTATGCCACAAATTTCTCTTCTTGTCTGAACCGTTTATCGTTCATGTTTCACTTCCATACATGGCTACACCCCATAAAAATACTTACAGAAAGGACTTCCTGACACTTAAATCTATACTCGATTTTACCAAATTTCTCTTCTTCAGAAACGCTTTTATTTTTGCCATTGCTAGGCCTCATTTTCTATCCGCCCTATTTCGACCATCATCAGTTATTTTGCTTCCCAAACAGCTAAATTCATTTACTGCTTTAAGTGTCTCATACGCTAATCCAATCCCCTCAACATCACCTGATTTAATTAGACTACATTCTATTATCCTCGTTTTGCTTTTGTTGATGTTCATCTTTTATCATCCTTTCCAGATAATGTCCACTCGGTTCAACTGCACTTCCAATTACATTGCTGTCTCCCACAGAATTACAATGTCGTCGGCAAACTTCAGCGATTTTATATATTCTACCTGGACTTTAATTCCTATTCCGAATTTCTCTCTTGTTTCCTTTACTGCTCGCTCAATTCGGGGACAGGCTACAACCCCATTTCACTCCTTTCTCCACCACTTCTTGCCTTTCGTGCTCCTCGACTCTTAGATCTACCATGTGGTATCTGTACAGATTATACGTAGCATTTCGCTCCCTCTATTTTAGCCCTGCTATCATTTGAATTTGAAAGAAAGTTTCCGAGTCAACATTGCCAAATGCTTCCTATAAGTCTACAAATGCTATGAACGTAGATTTACCTTTCCTTAACCTATCTTTTATGAGAAGTCGTAGGGTCGGTACTGACTCTCGTGTTCCCGTACTTCTTTGTAATCCCAGCTTATCTTCCCCGATGTCAGTTTCTATCAGCGTTCCCGTTCTTCTGTATAGGATTCATGTTAGTAATTTGTATCTGTGACTCATTAACCCGATAGTCTGGTAATTTTTACAACTGTCAGCACCTGCTTTCTTTGGAAATGGGATTATTGTATCCTGCTTGGAGTACCAGGTATTTCGCCTGTCTCATACATCCTCATCAGATCTAAACGTTTTGTCACGGTTGGCTCTCCATATACTACCAGTAACCCTAACGAAATGTCGTCTACTTCGAGGGCCTGGTTTCGACTTAAGTCTTCCAGTATCGTATCGTATCATCCTTCTCACCTTACTCTACGTCCTCTTCCATTTCCATAACATTGCCCTCAAGTACATCTCCCCTGTGTGGCCCCTCTCCATACTCCTTCCACATTCCTGCCTTCACTTGTTTGCTTAGAACTGGTTTTCCATCTGAGGTCTTGATATTCGTACAGATGGTTGTCTTTTCTGCAAAGGTCTCTTTAATTTTCCTGTAGGCAGCATCTATCACACCCCTAGTGATATATGCTTCTACCTTATTACGTTTGCCCTCTAGATATTCTTGCTTTGACATTTTGCACTTCCTGTCGATCTCATTTTTTAAACGTTTGTAGTCTTTTTTGCCAGCTTCAGTTATTGCATTTTTATTTTTTCTCCATCCATCGATTCAGTATCTCTTGTGTTACCCAAATATTTCTACTAGCCAAATATTTCTACTAACCCTCATCTTTTTATCTAGAAGATCCTCTGCTGCCTTCACTATTTCATCTCTCAAAGTTACCCATTCATCTTCTACTACATTCTTTCCTGTTATTCTTGTGAACCGTTCCTATTTCAGTTTATCCAGGTCCCATATCGTGCAAATTTCTGCCATATTGCAGTTTCTTCAGTTTTAATATGCAGTTCATAAACAATCAATTGTGGTCAGAGTCCACATCTGCTCTTACAACCTAAAATCTGGGCACTAAACATCTGTCTAACTATTAAATAATCAATCTGAAACCGTCTGGTGTCTCAAGGTCTTTTCCACGTGTACAACCTTCTCTTATAATTCTTCAACCAAGTGTTAGCTATGATTAAATTCTGCTCTGTGCAAAATTCTACCAGGCGGCTTCCTCTTTCATTCCTTTCCCCCAGTCCATATTCACCTACTACTTTTCCTCCTCTTCCTTTCCCTACCATCGTATTCCTGTCCCCCCATGACTATTAAATTTTCGTCTCTCTTTATTATCTGAATAATTTATTTTATCCCATCATACATTTCCTCCATCTCCTCCTCATCTGCGTAGTTTTTTTTACACATAAACTTGTACTACTGTGTTGGGCATCATCATTTAACACTACAGTAGAGCTGCATGCCCTAGGAAAAAGCACGTCTGTAGTTTCCCCTTGCTTTCAGCCATTAACAGTATTAGCACGGCAAGGTCATTTAGGTTGGTGTTACAGGATAATGTCAGTCGATTATCGAGATGGTAGTCCCTGCAACTACTGAAAAGATTGTTGCCCCTCTTCAGGAACCACACGTTTGTCTTGCCTATCAACAGATACCCCTCTGTTCTGGTTGCAGCTACGGTACAGCTACCTGTATCGCTGAGCCACGGAAGCTTCATCCAAGCGTCATAGTGCGGGGGGGGGGGGGGGGGCTGGTCATGCAGTTAAACTATTAAAACATGTATGGTGTTTGTGTAGTGAGGATTTTCTTTTTCTTTAAATTGTAACACATGCTGTTGATTATGTCCAACATAATGGCTGCCCAGAACTAACTGAACCTCAGTGTGTCTAATGGAATCTGACTACTTCTAGTTATGGTTAATATTTCCATATTAAAATTTTCACTTTGCAATAGAGTGTGGACTCATATGAAACTTCCTGGCAGATTAAAAGTGTGTGCAGGACCGAGACTCGAACGCAGGACCTTTGCCTTTCATACTCTAGTGCTCTACCATCTTTTATTTTTGTCTTCTTACCAGACTGAGACACGAACCAATATTTCCACTTATAGTGAGCGGCTGCTTTACTATTTTGTTAAAGGGACCTTCCTGGCGCCCAAAGGAAGGGGGTGGGGGCAAAGTGGGCAGGGGTCGCAACAAGAGGTGTGGCCACCTTGTCCCCTTCCCAAACTCCATAACGAAGGAAAGTGCAGGGAATGTTGAGTAGAGGTACAATGAACGTCTTTATGTATTTATTTTTCTCATCTTTCTTTTTTCTAATTTTTTTTAACATTAATACCACCGAGAGTACCACGAAACCGGCGTCGTTAGGAGGAGGTCGCAACAAGACATCAGGCCCATTGTGACTATCAACATACAGTTTGCCGGAGCAGAACATTCCGATGACCAGAGAATATATCGGTTTTAAGTGTGACAGAGGCGGGGATCAGCTCTTCACGATAGAAATACCCAACTCTGGAGTGGGTTAAGGACGACATTGCAAGGGAAATTGGACAAAAAATGTATGTATTTTGGATTGCAGGCAACTGCACAGTGGTGTTCATTAAGGAAGTGCCCAAAATGAAGGATACTTATTTTGTCATCAGCAAACCGGTAGTGAGCTTTTTGTCCACAAATTTACTTCACAGAGCTTTTCTTCACCTCTGGGAAGTATCCCGGGTCCATAAAGAGGAACTGTTGAGTGGAACCTGATGAGGAGACATACAGCAAATTAGGAACAACATCTGTTGCACCAAGAACCAGACACCTCTTGCCAATCTGCACACCAGGTGGTGCTTGTCTGTGTCACAACATCACACGAGTTACACAGCGGGGTGTCTGCGATGTAAATTCTGTGAAGTTGTGACTGGCATACTTGCTTCATTTATCACACGCATTCGATGTGTGAAGATAAGGACTGCACACCAATTGTGAAACAGCTTCCCCTCAACCACATTCGGTGACTTGTACTACCGAAGGAAACCATAGATCGTCTTCTTGCATGCAGTAGTAGTAGTAGTACTAGGAGCTTTATTCATCCCTGGATCTCGTTTTACAGGGATATAGGACATGTCAAAGTGTTTACAAATTTAGATCAATTTAAAATAAGCTAATTCATATACACATATATTTACAGACTTCTAGTTACACAATCATTAGATTTACTCTTGGTATATAATACTTTTTTTTACAAATAACTTATTTCTCACTATCAGTCACTTCACACACTATACACACATTGTTTCATAACACTTCACTCACTACACACACACACACACACACACACACACACACACACATACACTAGTGATATATCAGCCATTTTCTGTACTGCAACTTCCCATTTGCTATGCTGAAAAACTGAGTGAGCATCCCTCTATAATTAGTGAGATGTTGAGCTCAGAAAGAGGAAGGGGTGTTACTATTGTGCTATGCATAGCTTGGCGCTAAATATTTCCAGAAAGGAAAAAAGAAGGAAAAGAAACGTAAAGGGAATGGTTATGTGGAATATTGGATAATTTATTATCATTATTATTATTATTATTTATCCTTATAACATTTTTTATCAAACTTCTACTCTGTTTAAGCTAAGTAATCCTGTTTTGAGTTTCATGTTTATTTTTTCTTGGTAAATGTAAGTTGAGTCTATCTCTTGTTGCATGCTCATGGACAGAGCTGTTTGTGCAGTAATTAACAATGTTACTTTTGATGTGTACAACTGACTGGTAAATGTATTCACATGGAGGACTTAAAATCCTTAGTGTTTTGCAGTGTTTTGTACAGATCTTTACAGTGAGCTCGACTGTTATTTTCGGTTATTAATCTTATGGTTGTTTTCTGGAGTTTGAAAGCTGTGTTTATATTTTGTGCATTTGTTCCCCAAAAAAGAATGCAATAGCTAAGAATTGAGTATAAATATGACTAATATGTAACAAAAAGACACTGAATGTTACACACTGATGATAAGATTCTCAGAGTATAACATGCTAATGACATTCTGTTTGTTAGTACCTTTGTGTGTTCACACCACTTCAATTAAGAATCAACATTCATTCCTAGAAATTCTGCATTTGTTACACAGTCTATAGAGGTGCCATCTACATTTAATTTAACATTGTCATTTTTTCTCTTCAAACTGAAATTCATGGCACTAGTTTCCTTTATGTTCAATGTCACTTTATTGCTTATTGACCAATCATCAACTTTGTTGAGAGTTTCATTTGCTTTCTCAGCAAGGAATTCTCTTGTTTTTTCAGTGACTATAATTAGCTGCCATCAGCGAAGAGAAATGTTTCACCATGAGTAACACTACCGGGAAAATCATTGATGTGTATCAGGAACAGTATTGGTCCTAATATGCTACCTTGCAGAACAAATTGTTCAAATGGCTCTGAGCACTATGGCACCTAACATCTGAGGTCATCAGTCCCCTAGAACTCAGAACCACTCAAATCTAACCAACCTAAAGACGGTCGCGCGGTTCCAGACTGAAGCACCTTGAACCGTTTGGCCACACTGGCCGGCCCCCTTGCAGAACCCCTATATTAATGTATTTTGGTTCTGATAAGTGTTTTACTAAATATTTAGATATATTTGATGTATGCGTTACCTCTATTCCTTGTACCCTATCTCTTAGGTATGATCGAAACCATTCACTAGCTACCCCTCTTATTCCTAATGCATCTAATTTATTTAATAGAATCTTGCGGTCGACTGTATTAAACTCCTTAGAAAGATCCAAAAATATGCCTGTAACACACTCATCTTTATCAAGAGCATCAAGAACAACTTTTGTGAATTCTACTATGGCTGACTCCATATTTTTGCCACTTTGGAAACCAAACAGCGATTCACTTAAAAGTTTGTATTTATTCAGATAATTCATTAATCTGTCTTTCATCAGAGCTTCTGTTATTTTTGAGAATGGTGACAGTAGGGAAATAGGCCGGTAATTTTCTATATCTTCAGCATTACCTCTCTTAAGCAAAGGTACAACTCTTGCCTGTTTTAACTGCTCTGGAAATGTCCCTGATAAGAAGGATTCATTTATTGTATTTGTTAAGGGACCTTGTATAATCCCTATACATTGTTTCACTACAGACATTGGTAATTTATCTAAGCCTACTGACTCTTTATTTTTTAGTTTTTGAACAGTTTTATTGACTTCATTGTCTGTGGTTGGAAGTAGCATCATTGTATTTAGTGGAACATTTTACAGATGTATTTGTTTGGGGAACCTTTTGCTGCAACTTCTCTGCAATACTTGAAAGATGCTCGTTTACATAGTTTGCTATGTGTTGTGGATCATTTATTACCTTATTCTTCTCCCTTAGCAGTATGTTATTCAGCATTTGTTTGCCTCTCCCCATTTCTTTTTTTTAATAATATCCCAGAATGCTTTGCTTTTATTCTCTGCATTATATATTATTTTTTCATTAAATGACTTTTTTGCGGTAATCAGCACCTTCCTATAGATCTTTTTGTATCGATTATATAAATTCAAGAATTCGGTATCATCGTGCTTCTTTTTCATGGAACTGAGGTGTTTAAGTGTTTAGGGGGACTTCTTAATACCTGTTGCTATCGATCTGTTTTTATGAGATGTTGATACAGATATGCATACTTTTGGAAATGCCTTTTCAAATTTCAGTTTAAACAACATGGAGAATTTAGAGAATTTCATATTCACATTGGTTTCCTTATACACTTGTTTTTCTAGTTCTTTGGAAAAATCTTTTATTTTGATTTCTGATAGATGTCGTTTGTAGACTTGTAGTTTAGGGAATGATTCGATCCATCATTATACTGTTGTTATTTGACAGAGATGGTCTGATAGTTCGAGATCTTTTACAGCTACATCACATTTTTCCCTGTCCATACTTGTGGCCACATGGTCAATTACTAATGAAGTTGTTACACTATTGACCAATAGGGACATAGAAAAACTTTGAAGAATATTTATGCAGGTGCTGCTGGATTCTCTTACGATATTAGTTTTGATGTTAATGTACCCACACAGAATTACGTTGACCTTTGTACTTGAGATTTTATCTAGAACTTCTGTTAACTTATTGAAAAAAGTGTCCACGCTACCATTGGGAGATCTGTACACAAAAAAATGGCTCTGAGCACTATGGGACTTAACATCTGAGGTCATCGGTCCTCTAGAACTTAGAACTACTTAAACTTAACTAACCTAAGGACATCAGACACATGCATGCCCGAGGCAGGATTAGAACCTGCGACCGCAGCGGTCGCGTGGTTCCACACTGAAGCGCCTAGAACCGCTCGGCCACTCCGGCCGGCCGATCTGTACACACACAACATGATTAACTTCTTGGTGATATCAAACCCTGTTAATTCAATAGCTGATATTTCAAGGTGTTTGTCTTCACTTACTGTACTGTGGTCATGTCTTGATTTGAACTGTGTTCCTTTTCTGATAGAAATGCATGATACTCAACCCCTTGAAGTATTTCTGCAGTACGAGTTTGCTTTTTCATACAATGATAATACTACATGTTGGATTTCTATGTCTCTACACCAGTGCTCCATAATACAAACTACTTTGCAGTTCAAAGATTGGAGCTCAACTTCTAATAGTTGTGTTGTATTTTTTATTGATTGCATGTTTTCATGGAGGATTGTTAAGTCTGTGAAATGTTCCATGTTACTTTTTCCAGTGGTTTGTTTTTCTTTGTGACATCTGGTATATGTGATATTTGAGGTGTTAAAATCTGTCTTGTGAGTGATTGTTTCAGTATTTTTAAGGTGCTGGAGATACTCTTTAGGCAGGGTAACCTGTTGTCTGGATTTATCCTAAAAGAACTACTTTTCCTACCTATGGCAACAAGTATTTGACCATGTGTGTCCCGAGATCCACTCCCTGTACTGTCGTGAATCAGCTATACAAATCTCCACTTCCCAGTCCTGTTTAGGTGTAGGCCATGCCTAGTGAAACCCCATCTGTTGGTAGTCCCGATGGACACCAGAGAAACAGGAGCAAAGTTGGCTGTCTTCAGAGACATCCCCAAGCCCACATTCACTCGCCTCACAGCTCCAGCAAGGTGTGGTCGATCATGACACTGGAACAGCTCAACAAAGTGTACGTTGGTGCTATGAGTTAGGGAGGCTATCTTGTCCAAGTCACCACCTATGTCATACGATTCACCCCTGTCCAAACTGTTTCCCACCCTACCCACTATCATTACCTCTTTTGTAAAGTCCTTACATTAAAACCCTAGATCCTCTATCACATGACTTAGCTCTGCATTACATCATGGTCAGACAGAGATTCCGAAATCAGATACTGGATTGTAAGGCGTACCCAGGAGCAGATATAGACTCAGATCACAATATAGTAGTGATGAAGAGTAGGCTGAAGTTCAAGACATTAGTCAGCAAGAATCAATACGCAAAGAAGTGGGATACGGAAGTACTAAGGAATGACGAGACACGTTTGAAGTTCTCTAACGCTATAGATACAGCAATAAGGAATAGCACAGTAGGCAGTACAGTTGAAGAGGAATGGACATCTCTAAAAAGGGCCATTACAGACGTTGGGAAGGAAAACATAGGTACAAAGAAGGTAGCTGCGAAGAAACCATGGGTAACAAAAGAAATACTTCAGTTGATTGATGAAAGGAGGAAGTACAAACATGTTCCGGGAAAATCAGGAATACAGAAATACAAGTCGCTGAGGAATGAAATAAATAGGAAGTGTAGGGAAGCTAAGACGAAATGGCTGCAGGAAAAATGTGAAGACATCGAAAAAGATATGATTGTCCGAACGACAGACTCAACATACAGGAAAGCCAAAACAACCTTTGGTGACATTAAAAGCAACGGTGGTAACATTAAGAGTGCAACGGGAATTCCACTGTTAAATACAGAGGAGAGAGCAGATAGGTGGAAAGAATACATTGAAAGCCTCTATGAGGGTGAAGATTTGTCTGATGTGATAGAAGAAGCAACAGGAGTCGATTTAGAAGAGATAGGGGATCCAGTATTAGAATCGGAATTTAAAAGAGCTTTGGAGGACTTACGGTCAAATAAGGCAGAAGGGATAGATAACATTCCATCAGAATTTCTAAAATCATTGGGGGAAGTGGCAACAAAACGACTACTCACGTTGGTGTGTAGAATATATGAGTCTGGCGATATACCATCTGACTTTCGGAAAAGCATCATCCACACAGTTCCGAAGACGGCAAGATCTGACAAGTGCGAGAATTATCGCACAATCAGCTTAACAGCTCATGCATCGAAGCTGCTTACAAGAATAATACACAGAAGAATGGAAAAGAAAATTGAGAATGCGCTAGGTGACGATCAGTTTGGCTTTAGGAAAAGTAAAGGGACGAGAGAGGCAATTCTGACGTTACGGCTAATAATGGAAGCAAGGCTAAAGAAAAATCAGGACACTTTCATAGGATTTGTCGACCTGGAAAAAACGTTCGACAATATAAACTGGTGCAAGCTGTTCGAGATTCTGAAAAAAGTAGGGGTAAGCTATAGGGAGAGACGGGTCATATACAATACGCACAACAACCAAGAGGAAATAATAAGAGTGGACGATCAAGAACGAAGTGCTCGTATTAAGAAGGGTGTAAGACAAGGCTGTAGCCTTTCGCCCCTACTCTTCAATCTGTACATCGAGGAAGCAATGATGGAAACAAAAGGAAGGTTCAGGAGTGGAGTTAAAATATAAAGTGAAAGGATATCAATGATACGATTCGCTGATGACATTGCTATCCTGAGTCAAAGTGAAGAAGAATTAAATGATCTGCTGAACGGAATGAACAGTCTAATGAGTACACAGTATGGTTTGAGAGTAAATCGGAGAAAGACGAAGGTAATGAGAAGTAGTAGAAATGAGAACAGCGAGAAACTTAACATCAGGATTGATGGTCACGAAGTCAATGAAGTTAAGGAATTCTGTTACCTAGGGAGTAAAATAACCAATGACGGACAGAGCAAGGAGGACATCAAAAGCAGACTCGCTATGGCAAAAAAGGCATTTCTGGCCAAGAGAAGTCTACTAATATCAAATACCGGCCTTAATTTGAGGAAGAAATTTCTGAGGATGTACGTCTGCAGTACAGCATTGTATGGTAGTGAAACATGGACTGTGGGAAAACCCGAACAGAAGAGAATCGAAGCATTTGAGATGTGGTGCTATAGACGAATGTTGAAAATTAGGTGGACTGATAAGGTAAGGAATGAGGAAGTTCTACGCAGAATCGGAGAGGAAAGGAATATGTGGAAAACACTGATAAGGAGAAGGGACAGGATGAAAGGACATCTGCTAAGACATGAGGGAATGACTTCCATGGTACTAGAGAGAGCTGTAGAGGGCATAAACTGTAGAGGAAGACAGAGATTGGAATACGTCAAGCAGATAATTGAGGACGTAGGTTGCAAGTGCTACTCTGAGATGAAGAGGTTAGCACAGGAAAGGAATTCGTGGCGGGCCGCATCAAACCAGTCAGTAGACTGATGACCAAAAAAAAAAGAGAAGAGGTTGATCCGAGCGAAAGACATACTAGCACTCCGGACGACACACAGACACGAACTATCTCACAAATTCGGACGAGAGACAGACTAGCAAGCTGGGGACGAGAGACTGGCCAGACTGAGTCCGACTAACCCCAGACTTACACACACTGACCGACTGGCGAGCTCATAGCGCCCCTTAAATGCACGTGAACAGGCAACCTTTCCCCCTTTCCCACCAGAGGGAGACACCAACGCTGTGACTGCCACAGCGACGCCACCGCCAGAAACGGAGGGCGACTGCTTCACACTACGCGCTGCGGCGCGCTCTTCAAAACAGCAGTTTTTACCACGGCTCACAAAGTTCTTTTCCCGTAAATATACAGCATTTTCCGATCTTGATTCTGTTATTTCAGTCGCCATACACGGCACTGTTGATGATTATTGGTCGTCATGTATGTACTGTTCCTAACTAATCTATACCGCACAATTCCACGTTAGTTACGCTGCACCCCGAATGCGCAGACAAAGCAGATGACAGTAAGTTTGGTTTAGATGTATCAATTGATTCCAAAGAGGAGTAATTTCCGACCAGCGATCTATTGTGTCTGATACGTGTCTTCACTCAATGATATGTTTTGTGCGAAGTATTTTGACGATAACCATCCGAAGCTGCTTGCACTGCAACCTCTTGAGCCGTAGAGGAGGTGGGAGGTTAGAGATAAGAGACGCGTACTCACTGTATAAGAAGTGGAGCAGCGTATTTCGTACGAATATTGACGAATTTATGGCCTACTTCACTCGAATACTGATCAAGATTACACACCTCATACGATGATGTAAGCATTATACTCACAGATGTCCTCGGACTTCGGTTCTTTAAGCTTTATAGACAGATTTTCATTAGATCAACGTCGTCTTCTTTCAAGCATAGACCCCCCCCCCGCCGCCGTTCACCCATCCCAACACTTCTGTTTCATTTCGTATGATGTTTACGGCTCAGTTACGGTTCGTTCGATATCTAGCGTGATTTCTACCTCATAAGACTGCAAAGGGTGAATCAGCAGTCGACATCTGTTGAATCAGGCCTCTCGTACGTGTTCTCCTTCACTCATGCGCAGCGATTTCGCAGAATCCTCCCAACAAATATGTCTTCACTTGCCTTCTTTACTGCAAAGGTTTCATGTTCATCTCATTCAACTTCGTTTCTTAATATGGCTCACATTCAAACGAAGCAAGGAGCTCCAAACTTTCGAGACTAATATCTTAATCGAATACTACCCAGTCTGCCTGTCTACTTTGTTGTCGAAATTACAAAGCGCTCGTCTACGTTTAATAAAACTGTGGTTCATTACTACAAGTAGGAAATTTGGTCAAGTCTTTCTGCATTTTATTACGATCGTTCCACGACGACTGTTTCCAGTACACAAATCCACCGTCTTGAATAATCTGGCCCTGTGTAATTAATATTTTATGTATAATGGGATAGTGTTGTGTGGGTATGTGATTGTTTTGTGTGTGTGTGTGTGTGTGTGTGTGTGTGTGTGTGTGTGTGTTTGCGTGTGCGTGTGTAAATGAACATCGTTTGAACATCCTTTCGACTAATAAGAAGAAGCCTTACAGCAGCGCCAGCCGGGGTGGCCAAGCGGTTCTAGGCGCTACAGTCTGGATCCACGTGACTGCTAAGGTCGCAGGTTCGAATCCTGCCTCGAGCATGGATGTTTGTGTTGTCTTTAGGTTAGTTAGGTTTAAGTAGTTCTAAGTTCTAAGGGACTGATGACCTCAGAAGTTAAGTCCCATAGTGCTCAGAGCCATTTGAACCTTGCAGCAGCATTTACGCGCAACATTCAGGATTATTTATTCGATGTATTTCAGTGTTTTCCTTGATCTAAATACAATATTTTCCCCTTAGTTCCTGGTGCATATAACTCACCAAGGACCTATGTGGGCTGCAGTTATTGTATGACAGTGGAACTTGATTCATACGCAATGCGTTCGTGCAGAACCGATTTACTCTAGAAAAAAATTAGTTCACGTTTTGGTTACCAGGTGCAAATTTAGCGCTGTGAATGCAATTAAGACGTATAGATATGTTTCCATATATATAATGGATAATGCACAGTACCTGGGCATGAAAGATCAAACAAGTGAGAAAAGCGTAAGTTAATTTTACTGTTAATCACCTTGCACGAAAACAGTAATTCCCATACAGCTGCGCAATTCCGAAGCAGAAACCACATGCTGAACGTTCGGACGTCATGGTGCACCTGAGAGCTCTTCAGACCAAGAATACAGGTGCTTGTGAATCACACCACCCAGTGACATGCGGCGAGTGAAATGGCTCATCGTGCACAACACGCTATTTTCCCCAACCTCGGCAGTTCTGTGTATTAACTGCGTCCTGTAGTGTAAAATGTGCCTCGTCACTCCATAGAGTATTTCCTGGCCACATGTCATCAACTTCGATCAGTGCCACAAACCAAAGAGCAAATTCAGAACGTTGCTGCGGATCGTACGGTTTCAGTTGCTGCACATTCTGGATTTTGTACGGGTACCAGTGTAATACATTCCGTACTGTTGATAAGGTGACACACAGTTTCCGTGACACTGCACGGACACTACCACTACCCGGGACACGTGTCAGTTCCAGCAACAACCACTTCGTCAGTAACTTCCGACGGGGCAGGAAGCCTTCCTCTTCCAGGTACAACACCAAACTCATCCGTGAATTTTATTATCATCTTCTTCTAACCATTAACGACACTGGCGCCTCTCCTGAGACCTTTCAGTCGGCGATACTCTCCCAGCGCAGAACTGTAACTGCTGCCGTTCACATGAAACAATTTCACTAAAGGTGCGAGATCTCTCTTCTCGACATCCATTCTGTGCACTTAGCTTATAACTTGTCAAATGACAGTGTGGATGTCATACAGTCATACAAACAGTGTACGGCACAATATTTGATCTGGTGACCGAAATTGGAACCTTTTTTTTTTTTTTCCAGCGTTGATCTGTTCCACAATAACGCACTGGCGAATATACCAAGTTTCGCTACCACACGACATGTGTAGTAGACAGTGGACCTCCGTGAGCCGGTGCACATTAATTATAACCACCTTGTACTGTGGAAGTCATCGAAATGAAATGTTGTTTGGCCGGAGCCTCCCGTTGGGTAGACCGTTCGCCTGGTGCAAGTCTTTTGAGTTGACGCCACTTCGGCGACATGCGTGTCGATGGGGATGAGATCACGATGGTGAGGACCACACAACACCCAGTCCCTGAGCGAAGAAAATCTCCGACCCAGCCGGGTATCGAGCCCAGGCCCCTTGGCATGACATTCCGTCGTGCTGACCGCTCAGCTACCGGGGAGGGGGGGGGGGGGGGAGGCATGGAAGTCATTGCCTGATGCTTGAACACACATTCAGTCGTCCCTGCCATTCTCCTCGTCAGTGCTTTCCACATACTGCAATCCTGACCGATTCTGAGCAGAACCTCTTCGTTTTCACGTGATGTTCATAATCCATCTGTAGCAAAGTACCTGCAAACGCGTCAGTTCTTTTCTTTTTAGCCTTTCCCACAAAGAACGCTTCACATTCACGCACTTATGTGTCCCAAACGGACGTTATCAGAAATTTGTTCCCTTATTATGGTCTGTGTTGTACTCTACTAACCATTTGTAGTGAGAAATGCTCTCTTTAGCTTCACTAATCCGCTTTTTATAAAACACTGTTTAGTTAGTCATGGGTTTATTTGGTTACCCAGTTAGCTGAATTTCTCCTCTTGCGCTATTAAGTAGTCCCACCATATCAATGTCAATCACTTGTCTACCCGCCAGGATAGCCGAGAGCGGTAACGCCCTGCTTGTTGGAGTCGGGTAAGGCGCGCCGGCCCCTGATCGAATCCGCCCGGCGGATTAACCACGAGGGCCGATGAGCCGGCCAGCCTGGATGTGATTTTTAGGCGGTTTTCCACAACCCGCTAGGTGAATACCGGGCCGGTCCCCATGTCCCGCCTCAGTTACACGACTCGCAGACACCTGAACACATTCGCACTATTCCATGGATTACACTCGATGCAGACAGGTGGGGGTGGAGGCAGGAAGGGTATCCAGCCACTCCAGCCAAATCCAATTAACGATGGCTGACCCTGCGTAACTGCGGGACAAAAAAAAGGTCCAGCGATAGAATAGAATAAAACAGAATTTATCACTTGTCTCTTCTCTAATACTTTTCAGTACTTTCAGCTTTCTTTGGTTTACTGTAAATCAGCATTTTGTAATCAGTAGACTGTTCACTAGATTCAGCATGTTCTGTAATTTTCTTCGTTTTCGCTGACAAATGCAATTTCATCAGTGAAGTTTTGCGCTGATACCCTTTCACCCTGAATTTTAATCACAGTTCGCAGCTTCTCTCTTGCACCTGTTTTCTTATCGTTCCCTTGAGATTCCGTGACACAGCGAATACAAGGTGATTCAACTGCTCTAACCGAAGTCGTTTTATGCAACCTACAATGACATATCTGGCCTTCAAAAACCACCGTAAGATTTTCCTATCCTTTCGCTCGCTACCCGCAGACTACTAGTACTACACCAAAAAATGAACAGAATCTTTCGTAGGAAATTTAAGTACACTCATGATCATAGCCGGCCGCGGTGGTCTAGCGGTTCTAGGCGCGCAGTCCGGAACCGCGCGACTGCTACGGTCGCAGGTTCGAATCCTGCCTCGGGCATGGATGTGTGTGATGTCCTTAGGTTAGTTAGGTTTAATTAGTTCTAAGTTCTAGGGGACTGATGACCACAGTAGTTAAGTCCCATAGTGCTCAGAGCCATTTGAACCATGATCATAAATTAAGGATAATGCTGATACGTGGTGAAACAATGCTCTGGTGGGCGGTTTGCGGGTTTAAATAACCTCGAGGTATGACCATGCGGTGCATTTGACCTGTGGTCGCAGCTAATTTACGGACCGTGTCGACCGCGTTACGTGAGACACTGCGCAGGCTGCGGATGAACCGTCTGCGCGTGCCTGGAGAGTTTCTTGCAGCGCAGACAACTGCTGCGAACTGGGAATCGAGACCTTTGCTCACAACTGAGGGAGAGGACGCGTCAGCTGGAAAGTTCCGCGTCCGCTGACGATGCCGAGAATCCCAGCGTTTCCGACGTGCTGACCACACGCGCGCAGCGGGCTGCAAAAAAGTCTCCGGTCGGATCGGAGGTGACAACCGGCGGTTCTGGAACGCTCCGGGGAGTAGAGCGTCGGCGCTGTCAAAAGCCGCTGAAAGGCTGCGTGTCTCTCCGGAATGTTCTCGAAAGTCATCGTATTGATCAGAAAGTCGCGAGGTGCTGCTGCTCTGTAAAACTATTTGTACACTACTGGCCATTAAAATTGCTACTCCAAGAAGAAATGCAGATGATAAACGGGTACTCATTGGACAAATATATTATACTAGCACTGACGTGTGATTACATTTTCACGCGATTTGGGTGCATAGATCCCGAGAAATCAGTACCCAGAACAACCACCTCTGGCCGTAATAACCGCCTTGATACGCCTGGGCATTGAGTCAAACAGAGCTTGGATGGCGTGTACAGGTACAGCTGCCCATGCAGCATCAACACAATATCACAGTTCATCAAGAGTAGTTACTGGCGTATTGTGACGAGCCAGTTCCTCGGCCACTATTGACCAGACGTTTTCAGTTGGTGAGAGATCTGGAGAATGTGCTGGCCATAGCAGCAGTCGAACATTTTCTGTATTCAGAAAGGCCCGTACAGGACCTGCAACATGCGGTCGTGCATTATCCTGCTGAAATGTAGGGTTTCGCAGGGATCGAATGAAGGGTAGAGCCACGAGTCGTAACACATCTGAAATGTAGCGTCCACTGTTCAAAGTGCCGTCAATGTGAACAAGAGGTGGCCGAGACGTGTAACCAATGACACCCCATACCATCATGCCGGGTGATAAGCCAGTATGGCGATGACGAATACACGCTTCCAATGTGCGTTCACCGCGATGTCGCCAAACACGGATGCGACCATCATGATGCTGTAAACAGAATCTGGATTCATCCGAAAAAAATGACGTTTTGCCATTCGTGCACCCAGCTTCGTCGTTCAGTACACCATCGCAGGCGCTCCTGTCTGTGATGCAGCATCAAGGGTAACCGCAGTCATGGTCTCCGAGCTGATAGTCCATGCTGCTGCTAACGTCGTCGAACTGTTCGTGCAGATGGTTGTTGTCTTGCAAACGTCCCCATCTGTTGACGCAGGGATCGAGACGTGGCTGCGCGATCCGTTACAGCCATGCGAATAAGATGCCTGTCATCTCGACTACTAGTGATACGAGGCGGTTGGGATCCAGCACGGCGTTCCGTATTACCCTCCTGAACCCACCGATTCCATATTCTGCTAACAGTCATTGGATCTCGACCAACGCGAGCAGCAATGTCGCGATACAATAAACAGCAATCGCGATAGGCTACAATCCGACCTTTATCAAAGTCGGAAACGTCATGGTATGCATTTCTCCTCCTTACACGAGGCATGACAACAACGTTTCACCAGGCAACGTCGGTCAACTGCTGTTTGTGTGTGAGAAATCTGTAGGAAACGTTCCTCATGTCAGCACGTTGTAGGTGTCGCCACCGGCGCCAACCTTGTGTGAATGCTCTGAAAAGCTAATCATTTGCATATCACAACATCTTCTTCCTGTCGGTTAAATATCGTGTCTGTAGCACGTCATCTCCGTGGTGTAGCGATTTTAATGGCCGGTAGTGTGTATAGGCTTTTGGCTAGAGTATATTATTGCCCCGCCCCCCTCTCCCGAAGCCTCGAAATCTCGATTGTGCTGACAGACTGACGTGTAGTGTTAGTTCCGAAGGAAAAATGTCAGCCTTCCTATTATGGAAACCACGAGCAGCGGCTAGAAGAGGAAAGGGGGAAGAGGGGGCGCCATTGTGTGAGAGAAGAATTCGTTACAACTTACAACTTCTATACTTTTTCTACCTTTGTATGTTTCCTGTACTTTTGCTCTCCCCTCCTATGCAAGTATCACCTCTATTGCTATCCCCACAAAACCTCATCACATGTTACAAATCCTATAACACTCTCCCCCCTCTTATTCTACATCTGATCACTGTCGGCAGGCAGGTTCCCTGGGAGCCTAGAGGAAGAGCGTCCACTGTCGACACTATTAAAAATCTGTTCAGTTTCTTTCGATTTCCGCGTTAGATCGCATTCTGACATCTTCCACTCGACAGTGGGAGCTCGGTGTAAGTTACTGCTGACCTGAAAAATGCTGTCCAAACTATTCGCCTTCAGCTGTCTACCATTTAGCGTGATTTGCTGAATGTTAAGTATGGCTGTATTTTAACGTAACTTGTCGTATTACAATCATACTGTTACTGGGTCGCATCTATCAAGCACATAATACCTTTGATGTTGAATATTTTAAATTTTTAATAGGCTAGAAGTCAACATTCCCCTAATTTTTGATAGGTATTAGAAAACTGATAGTGTCTTGAAAGGAGGATATAAGATGAACATCAACAAAAGCAAAACGAGGATAATGGAATGTAGTCGAATTAAGTCGGGTGATGCTGAGGGAATTAGATTAGGAGATGAGGCACTTAAAGTAGTAAAGGAGTTTTGCTATTTGGGGAGAAAAATAACTGATGATGGTCGAAGTAGAGAGGATATAAAATGTAGACTGGCAATGGCAAGGAAAGCGTTTCTGAAGAAGAGATTTAAGTGTCAGGAAGTCGTTTCTGAAAGTATTTGTATGGAGTGTTGCCGTGTATGGAAGTGAAACATGGACAATAAATAGTTTGGACAAGAAGAGAATAGAAGCTTTCGAAATGTGGTGCTACAGAAGAATGTTGAAGATTAGGTGGGTAGATCACGTAACTAATGAGGAGGTATGCAATAGGATTGGGGAGAAGAGAAGTTTGTGGCACAACTTGACTAGAAAAAGGACCGGTTGGTAGGACCTGTCCTGAGGAATCAAGGGATCACAAATTTAGCATTGGAGGGCAGCGTGGAGGGTTAAAATCGTAGAGGGAGACCAAGAGATGAATACATTAAGCAGATTCAGAAGGATGTAGGATGCAGTAAGTACTGGGAGATGAAGAAGCTTGCACTGGATAGGGTAGCATGGAGAGCTGCATCAAACCAGTCTCGTGATTGAAGACCACAACAACAACATTAGAAAACTACTCTGTTTTTGTCACAATGTCTTTCTACTTTTCCTTCAAATTTAGGTAGTTCTAAACAAATCTATACAGTTCGTGCGTTATCGGTGTATTAGCCAGCCTCAGAGTTCTGTCCAGCAACATACTAACCCCAGACAGCTCCATGCCGTCAGGGTGGAATTCGCACTCCTGCAACGCCTTCATTCCTTTGAAATTTTCCATCGGAGCAATTCACTGCGGCAACACTGACTGTTTAACTCGCCTCGCCGCCCGCACAGGGCTTACCTCGCATGATACTTAAAACAAATTGTATAATGTGTTAATTCTTGTTTCAGTTCTTTGTATCGCCGATTATTCTATACTTAGCTCTAAAAAATATTTTAAAAAGTCACATACACCAACATACATACGGTACCTTGCAAAATACAGAATTTTACAGCATTTTATCGAGAACATTCACCACGAATTTTGATTTTCCCCTCATTAAATTCTACTTTTATCCTTAGTAGGTCCTTAAAGCAAAGACTGAATTTCGACTTTTTGCAAAGTGATGGGGCTCTGCAACTTAATATTTACAGCAGTAGTGGGGTAAGTGACTTGAAGTGCCTCTAATTTAAATCTCGTGTAAACCAACCGCTATTTGACAGGACGTCGTTTTTCTGTGACATGACATCCAGTTTGAATGAACTTCTAGGTTCGTCTGAGTCTATATTTGCCCCTGGGCACGCCATACAATTCAGTATATGGTTTTGGAATCTCTGTGTGACCATGATGTAATATAGCTGTAATCTTCCCGCATGCCCGGCCTTTTCCAAGTATACCTGCTCCTCTTGTGATTCTTGAACATATTATTACAGAAGTCAATTAGTCTTTCTCCTCTCTCATTCCCTGTCGCAAGCCCATATTCTCCTGTAACCTTTTCTTCTGCTCCTTCCCCTACAACTGCATTGCAGTCTCCCATGACTATTAGATTTTCATATCCCTTTACATACTGTATTACCCTTTCAATATCTTCATATACTTTCTTTATCTCTTCAGCTTGTGACGTCGGCATGTGTGCCTGAACTATTGTCGTCAGTGTTGGTCTGCTGTCGATTCTGATAAGAACAACCCGATCGCCGAACTGTTCGCAGTAACCCATTCTCTGCCCTACTTTCCTATTCATAACGAGTTCTACTCTCGTTCTACCATTTTCTGCTGCTGTTGATGCTACACTATGCTCAGCTAACCAGAAATTCTTGCCTTCTTCCCATTTCACTTCCCTCACCCCTAATATATCTAGATTGAGCCTTTGATTTTCCCTATTAGGATTTTCTATCTTCCGTACCACGTTCAAACTTCTGACAAGCCACGCCCCGACTCGTAAACGTTTTCCTTTCGTTGGTTATTCAGTCTTTTCCTTATGGTCACGTCCCACTTGGCAGTCCCCTCCCAGAGATCCGAATGGAGAGATACTTTTTCGATTTAGGCCACATGTCCTGTGGATATACGTTATGTGTCTTTAAGGTAGTGGTTTCTATTGCCTTCTACATCCTCATGCCGTTGATCAGTGCTGTTTCTTCCGCCTTTACTTCAAGAGAGTACCCTAAACCTCTGTCCGCCCCTCCGCCCTCGTTGACAAGGCCGTTGGCAGAATGAGGCTGACGTCTTATACCGAAAGTCTTCAGCCGCCAATGCTGGTTATTAATCAAATTTTAAGCGGTGGCCTGTTTCGAACACGGGACCGAGGACGTTTTGATTACTAATCAAAGACTCTACCAGTCTTTGTAACGCTTGAAAATGGCCTAAGGCTGAAATCTAGACAGTGTAATAAAGCATATCATACAGTCAAATGGCGGCTATATCTTTCCGTAAGTTTTATATGACTGTGGCTCCACATGAAAGAAAAAGCATCAGCTGTCGTTTGTATCTAGACGATTCTCGTAATACCCGCAAAACGACTGAAAGGTTTCCTGTAGCGATAGACAGTTGTGGGAATTCTACTGTGAGACCTTACATGGCCAGTGGTATTCCCCATCTGTCTTCCAGGTACTACGAAGGCCCTCCCTCCGTCTCGTACGTGCTTCCCAGTTGTAAAACCTGTACACCATCGGTGAAGACAAGGCCTCATAAAAAGTTGGAAAAAAACCTCTTAGTAATTTATGTGACGGGTTTAATTATTTGGCGCGCAGGCACTATTAGGGAGAGCAGTAAAGCTGGGAAGCGAAAGAAAAGCAACAGCCTTTCCGCCACAATGGGAAGGTGCAACGTCCGCGGACGCGATCTGCGCGTTTCTTGGTTCGCTGTGACTCGCGGCGGGGAATCCCTGGAACACAGGCAGCTTCAGGTTACCACGTAATGAGCGCCGGCATTCTTGCGGTCGGCTGCAGCCGCCGGACGTCGCCGACCGGGCCGCCAATCACAAAGAGAATCTGACAGCTTCGTGAGTCTTTTGTCTGCGCTCTCGCTACAAACAGTACCGTACAAACCAGTTTGTTCCGTGTCCCGTAACGATGGTGTATGAAAGGAGATGTCTGAATGGATACTTTAAAATACAGTGCATTAAAAAAAATCATCAGATTTCGCGGGGCTATATCTTCTATATGTATACCACAAACACGTCACCCTTCATACGATTTCTTGTAATTAAATGTCAATTAATGACGCACTGACCGTAAAAGCCTTTAGGAGATCATAAGATGAACAATAATGTCGTTGAAAACGCGTTCTCCCCGTGGCTGCGTGATTAGAGACATCGATATACGAAAACGGAAGAACCTATGTTTGCTTTTTGCTCTATGCTAATATTTCTCGCCTTTTAACATGCCATACTGGCGGTTTCCGTATTTACACTTGCGTATTACGAAAATACCCAGTTTCGGCAGACACCGAATTAAAGAACTCTCCAATATTCGTCATATTTAGTACGGTTTATTCTGCTAAAGTGTCGCGAAACGTACGTAAACGTGGAATGTAAGGACGTAGTGCACTTAGCACTGAATTGCAGTTCCAGTTGCCGTTGAACATACGTGGGTTCACACTTCTTGCTAGTTTCTCGTTATAACTGAGGAGCAAATTTTAAAAGCAGAAGACGGATTTCTGACGACCAACGTAAGCTAAACTTCTTAACACACTGGTTATTAGTAACCTGCGAAACAGGCCTTATTATTTTATGTTTTGCCAACAACACGTTTCGCCTTGTTTAAGGCATCTTCAGATTGTCTGACGTAACAGGTTTTAAACACTAACGCCGCTGTCTATGCAAATGTCTTACCAGGCAGACACTGTTGTCTATATACGAAGAACTTTGTATGGTATCGTGATACAAAATAGTGTTGAGTACACGGGAAGTCACGTTTAAAATCCACAAAAACCTCAGTATTTTAAACGTGACCTCCCATGCAATCAAACTTTTTTATATCGGGGGACCACGCAACGTTCTTAAAATACTGACAGCGGTTTCTGCTTACTAAGACATCTGCGTAGAAGGCAGCATATGTGTTATGCCACCCAATCTGAATATCCCTTCAACAAGGCGAAATGCGTTATTGGCAAAATATAAAATAATAAAGTCTGTTTTGCAGCCAAAAATACTTACCTCTTCAAAACATTTATCACTGGTTGTTGTACCATACTGTCATTAATTGAAAAAAAATTATGTTAGTGATTGTTTTGCATTTCCGTAGCTCCTGTATCAAGATACTTTCCGATATCTGCAGTGACATATCCGAAGCACCTCAAAGATATTACTACAGTTCATATAAAAAGCTAATGTCAACAAAACATGATTAATGAGATGTAAAATATACGTACTATCTGTCACATAGATTGCTTAACAAAATCTACTACATACACTCCTGGAAATTGAAATAAGAACACCGTGAATTCATTGTCCCAGGAAGGGGAAACTTTATTGACACATTCCTGGGGTCAGATACATCACATGATCACACTGACAGAACCACAGGCACATAGACACAGGCAACAGAGCATGCACAATGTCGGCACTAGTACAGTGTATATCCACCTTTCGCAGCAATGCAGGCTGCTATTCTCCCATGGAGACGATCGTAGAGATGCTGGATGTAGTCCTGTGGAACGGCTTGCCATGCCATTTCCACCTGGCGCCTCAGTTGGACCAGCGTTCGTGCTGGACGTGCAGACCGCATGAGACGACGCTTCATCCAGTCCCAAACATGCTCAATGGGGGACAGATCCGGAGATCTTGCTGGCCAGGGTAGTTGACTTACACCTTCTAGAGCACGTTGGGTGGCACGGGATACATGCGGACGTGCATTGTCCTGTTGGAACAGCAAGTTCCCTTGCCGGTCTAGGAATGGTAGAACGATGGGCTCGATGACGGTTTGGATGTACCGTGCACTATTCAGTGTCCCCTCGACGATCACCAGTGGTGTACGGCCAGTGTAGGAGATCGCTCCCCACACCATGATGCCGGGTGTTGGCCCTGTGTGCCTCGGTCGTATGCAGTCCTGATTGTGGCGCTCACCTGCACGGCGCCAAACACGCATACGACCATCATTGGCACCAAGGCAGAAGCGACTCTCATCGCTGAAGACGACACGTCTCCATTCGTCCCTCCATTCATGCCTGTCGCGACACCACTGAAGGCGGGCTGCACGATGTTGGGGCGTGAGCGGAAGACGGCCTAACGGTGTGCGGGACCGTAGCCCAGCTTCATGGAGACGGTTGCGAATGGTCCTCGCCGATACCCCAGGAGCAACAGTGTCCCTAATTTGCTGGGAAGTGGCGGTGCGGTCCCCTACGGCACTGCGTAGGATCCTACGGTCTTGGCGTGCATCCGTGCGTCGCTGCGGTCCGGTCCCAGGTCGACGGGCACGTGCACCTTCCGCCGACCACTGGCGACAACATCGATGTACTGTGGAGACCTCACGCCCCACGTGTTGAGCAATTCGGCGGTACGTCCACCCGGCCTCCCGCATGCCCACTATACGCCCTCGCTCAAAGTCCGTCAACTGCACATACGGTTCACATCCACGCTGTCGCGGCATGCTACCAGTGTTAAAGACTGCGATGGAGCTCCGTATGCCACGGCAAACTGGCTGACACTGACGGCGGCGGTGCACAAATGCTGCGCAGCTAGCGCCATTCGACGGCCAACACCGCGGTTCCTGGTGTGTCCGCTGTGCCGTGCGTGTGATCATTGCTTGTACAGCCCTCTCGCAGTGTCCGGAGCAAGTATGGTGGGTCTGACACACCGGTGTCAATGTGTTCTTTTTTCCATTTCCAGGAGTGTAGGTTGTTAGAAGGCAGATAGCGTCATCCTGGAAAAACCACTTTTAACTATGATCATAAGTCTTGAACATAACAGTGATACATCAACCATGTAATTACTTATAGCATGGACGTACACAGCGAAAATTACCAAGTCTTCAGTATATTTTTAATTTTAATCGGCGTAATAGACATACATTGAAGTGCCAAAGAAACTGCTACACCTGCCTAATATCGTGTAGGGCCCCCGCGAACACGAACAAGTGCCGCAGCACGACGTGGCATGGACTCGACTAATTTCTGAAGTAGTGCTGGAGGGAACTGACACGATGAATCCTGCAGGGCTGTCCATAAAGATCTCTTCTGAACAGCACGTTGCAAGGCATCCCAGATATGCTCAATAATGTTAATTTTTGGGGAGTTTGGTGGCCAGCGGTAGTGTTTAAACTCAGAAGAGTGTTCTTGGTGCCACTCTGTAGCAGTTATGGACATGTGGGGTGTCGCATTGTCCTGCTGGAATTGCCCAAGACCGTCGGAATGCGCAGCGGACGCCGGCCGGAGTGGCCTGCGGCTCTAGGCGCTACAGCCCGGAGCCGAGCGACCACTACGGTCGCAGGTTCGAATCCTGCCTCGGGCATGGATGTGTGTGATGTCCTTAGGTTAGTTAGGTTTAATTAGTTCTAGGTGACTGACAGTCCTCAGAAGTTAAGTCGCATAGTGCTCAGAGCTATTTGAACCTTTTTTTTTTTTTTTTTCACAGCGGACATGAATGGATGCAGGTGATCAAGCAGGATGCTTACGTACGTGTCAACTGTCAGTGTCATATCTAGTCATATCAGGGGTCCCACATCACTCCAACTGCACACGCGCCATACCATTACAGAGTCTCCACCAGCTTGAACAGCCCCTGCTGGCATGCAGGACCATGGATTCATGAGCTTGTCTCCATACCCGCACACGTCTATCCGCTCGACTAAAAATTTGAAACGAGCAGGCAACATGTTTTCGGTCACCAGCAGTCCAGTGTCGGTGTTGACGGGTCCAGGCGAGGCGTAAAGCTTTGTGTCGTGCAGTCATCAACGTTACACGAGTGGGCCTTCGGTTCCGAAAGCCCATATCGATGATGTTTCATTGAATGGTTCTCGCTATAGTCTGAAAGAATATTCCGTGATGTGGTAATAGCCTGGTCCCTATCTATCAAAGACCTAAAGTCCATACGTCTGAAACGAAAACGATGGCTACAACATTTCGTTGTCAAGGCCTCTTACTGTGACAGTTTTTCTCGTGGAAGTCTTTCTTTAGCAGCGACATGAACTGTAAGGCGCGCGAACTGCATTAGAGGAAAGACGATGATGTGAGAAGAAACAAAATTCTTTTTCGGCAATAGTTAGTACTGTATTGTTGGAGCATGTGCGTCATGGTACATTATCGATTTCAAGCAAACTTTGCTCACGTATCACTTACTGTCTGGAAAGAACCACTATGAAGTTAAGAACCACCTACCTCTCAAAGGGGTGGGGTTAGGAATGAAAAAGAGGTCTAGCTCGCGACAAGCAAACAGCCAAACCATGTTCATCCAGTATTTGAGAATGAGACGTTTAGTGACTTACAACAGACTTTACACGTAATTTCAAATCCTTATGAGACTTTTTCTCGCTCAAACACACTGCAAAATCACAAAAGGAAAAAGTTTATCCGATACTACATTTGCCCTGTGCACACAGTAAAGCTGCCGTATCAGGCATGACCTTGCTTCATTACTAACAACTCTATTCACAACGCATTTCGCAGACAATGTCCACATATATACCACTGGATGTACCTGCAAGATTATATCGTTGTACGACAAATAATTCAGGAGACGTGACGTCATAAACAATGAGCTGGGTAAAAACATAAATGCGTGCAAAATTCACTAGAGGTACAGAAATATGTAAAATGTGTCATATGTGGCATGCGTAGATGCCTCAAAGCTGCGGGTAAAAAGCTCTTCCTAAACACCTGGACCAATCTCAACCAAGCTTGGTACACATACCACTTACCATCTGGGAAGACAGACATACTGTGTAGTTAAGAACGAACAACTTCCTATTGGGGTCGGAGTGATGATGTGAAGAGAGAAAGGGGATGGTCCAACAGAGAGGGGGGAGGAGAACACTAATACGGGGGAGGAAAAAGACAAGCTTTCGCTCGTCCCGCTCTCTAGTGACATCTGACGGTACTATCTGTAAGTTCGGTATTGCCGCTGCAATTTATTCTCGCAACAGGAATTACAGTCAGTTTACTACGATGTATTTCGTTTGCTAAGCTTTAAATTTTTCATTAATTTTCTTCCTTATTTCATCTGAATGTCGAAATTTGAAGAAAATCGGCCAAAAACTTTAAAGAAAATCGGTCACATATTTTGCGAGTTGTTTGGTAACTACGTTTATCATATATTGTGTATATTAAAAATATATACATAGCCTCTGTCCGCTCAAATTTCCGTTAGTGGATCGTGCAAAAATTTGAAGTAAATCGGTAAAGAATGTTTCGATATTTTTGGTAACACCCATTCCCATTATGTATTACATGTCACTATGCAGGGAGAGTCACTAACTATTGTCACCTAGAATAACTCCGAAAATATGATAGTAGCTGAAAAGTTTGTGGGACAAATGTTGCATGGAACATCGGGGGCCATAATATGACGTTAATCTTTTTGTTGCTACATGGGGTCGCGTCAGAGATATGAAAGTCAACTTTTTTTTTAATGGGATGCTATAGTTTGGTACTTATTTTCTGATAGCGGCTATCGAGACGAATCCAATGATGTGTAATAGTAACGTCTTTGAAGGTCAACGAAAGTCAAAAAGGTGGCATGAACGGTGTTTCTCGACTTGATAGACCACAAGTGTCCCGTATCAAACTATTCGTCTCAACTTGCTCTACGTTACTCTGGTACATTGTAAACTTCAAATTGGCCTACAAAAACTACGTAAGCTACAGTGCATGCGCGTCGAGCGAGTTTTTCAACGTTCTCGAGCTCTCTTTGCACAAACCATTAGTTCTACAAAAAAAGAATAGGATCTTTTTTTAGTAAATTTATAATTGTTTTCGCTAGAGGGTACGGCTTTCGAGTTATTCAAGAAAAACGTACAAAAGTGATATTAAATGTGTTATATCTCGGAAACCATTCGGAATAGGGCATACGTCCATATGGAGTTTCTTGTTCAGAATGACTAATACTATCAGCCCTGAAAGCATGTACCTTTCCTCCTGACGTACCCTATATAAGCAATTTGTTAGGTCTGTAAGCTGTTAAAAGAAATTGTAGCTGGCTATAACAATTTCCGCATTATATGAAGGGCTTATTTCAATAGTGGTACAAGTCCATTTTTGTTCATTCTGAGATACTTGAATATTTCTGGCATCTCAACTGCAGATTTTTCAGCGCTCATTTAACTTTAGGACTCTGTATCTCAGAATGAACAAAAACAGACTTGTACCACTATTGAAATAAGCCGTTCATATATGCTTGACATTATCAAGCTCGGGGGGTATCAGATTAATGCAGACAGAAACTGAAGTACAACCTCAAACAGCCGATATCGCTATTGTACAGCATTTATTGTGCTGACCTATTTCAGAAAACTACTTGCTATCATCAGATCTTCTGCAGTACATTTCATTGAATTTTGATCAAATGCATATTATGTCGTACCATATCAAAGAACAATATTTCATGATATGATACGATGTAATATGCATTCGGTCAAGTTTCAGTGAAATGTACAGCAGATGATCTGAAGATGGTGACGTAGTTTGCTGAAACAGGTCATCACAATAAATGCTGTACAATAGCGATCTTGGCTGTTTGAAATTATGCTTCTGTTTCTAATTTCCGCTTTGAAGACATTCAATAATATACATACATACATACATATATATATATATATATATATATATATATATATATATCATGATTCCACAACATTTCTTGAAGAACCAGTTTCATTATCGGTTAACTGTTTTCCACTCAAAAATGATTCCTATAATGGCGCAAAGCAGATTCCTAAATAAAAGTGTGACAGACGACTTTCCACGCCTGGCAAAAACAAAAGCATTGACGAATACTCACAGTGGCCCACAGCTGATGACTTTAGTTGTACAGCCGGCCGGCGTGGCCGAGCGGTTAAAGGCGCTACAGTCTGGAACCGCACGACCGCTACGGTCGCAGGTTCGAATCCTGCCTCGGGCATGGATGTGTGTTATGTCCTTAGGTTAGTTGGGTTTAAGTAGTTCTAAGTTCTAGGGGACTTATGACCACAGCAGTTGAGTCCCATAGTGCTCAGAGCCATTTTTAGTTGTACAAGATTGCCTGAAAAAAAAAGTTTTTGAAAAGAACGGCGTGATGCATCAAATATAAAGTGTAGCTGTGCCTTTTAAGGAGTCTAAGTGCCTTGTAACAAATAACACACAGAAATGAAAACTTACTTGTATGTAAATGTTTATTTGCATTTTGTCCAACATCGTATAAAGATTTCTTTTCTTCTGAAAATGAAGCAATAGTAACAACTTGAAAATATAGATGCATCATATTACATGCTTTGTCAGAGATCCAAAAGTCTAATAAAGCGGACTACAATTAAAGTAAGGTATGGGCACAAAGTTTTCCCAATAATTACAGTTTCGTTTCACAGCCATCCGCATCCCCAGCGTGTAGGCTATGAACCTTTTCTTAAAAAGTTTTGTACCACCTCTGTTTCCCGTGGAATATGATTTCACCAACGTTCGAAATGGTGGTTAATGATCATGTCCAGAGCTTATGGTTACATTAGGACCGTTGTCCTTCATCAGTCCCCGGCTAGAGTACTCCATGTTTGGAAAACCCACACTCAACCAAAAATGTCTCAGTTACCTGAGATTGTTATATCTTTAAGATTTGTGTGACAGTTGGATGTTGTTTTTATCAGATCATAGACCCATATTGCTTAGGAAGAATGACGAATTTGAAGAAATCAGAACGGCTTGCAAGGACTGGGTATGCAGATAGACACACCACCAGGTATCCACCAACAGCCCATTTTTCTGCCACTTGTCTTCAAATTCTGGAAGGACATTTGTATGAAACATCAAGTCAGAGTTAGTTTGATCATGGAAGTAAGTGGTTGGTGAGATGCTAAGAAGCGTAAAGGAAGTCATGGCAAAAAGGTTCGAGTCTATGTAGGTTCAAGTTGTTATGATGAGTTGAAAATAGTTGTACGAGATAGACTAGCATGGATAGCTGCAACACCCCAGCCTTCAGACTGTAGAATACAACAACATCATCCCTTATGGTCTGTCTACGGTTATTATTGCCTATATACTGCCAGGCTGTAGAATACATTTTTTAACTCAAAAATGTTATGTCATTTATTTTTCCTTCTCATATGCACATTTTTTAGTTTCGGTCATATTCGATCATCTTCAGACCTACAAAAATCAAAATCAAAAATAAGTATCCACTTTCTATAGTTTTACAAACTGTAAAAAGGTATTGCAGTATACAACCATTAAGTTTACCTATATAGCTGCATAACCAACCTGTCGTGTATATACAGAAACTACACATCAGAATATTGTGGAATGTGATGCTATCCTTGACGCATCCACTCTATACGAAGTTAGTACTGTTACAGCACGCAGGGTGAGCCGGCAAATGCAGATCATCCGAAATATGAGGTCTGTTCAGAAAACTCCGGAACATTCCTAATTTCACGCCAATGGTGTGCTGGAGCGAAGTGCAGTTGGCATCCCTGCCCACGCCTGTGTTTAATGTGTAACTGCCGGACATTTCATTGTTGTGTGTCTGTTAGTTATTATTCAGTGTTGAATTGAGTAGAATGTTGTGTCGCACAATTTGCGGATTTCGAGATGGCAGAGTTGGAGGAGAAACGCGTCTGCATTAAACTTTGCGTGAAACTCAAGAAAACCTTTACAGAGACACACCAAACGATGGAGGAAGCCTACGGTGACGAGCGCTTAAGTCGCACTCGGTGTTACGAATGACTCACACGGTTTAAAAATGGCCGTACGGAAGTTAAAGGTGACCCTCGTTCACGACGCCGTTCGACGTCTACCGATGATGATTTTAGATTATATTAGATTAGATTAGATCAGTTTTTCGTTCCATAGATCCATGCTGATGAGATCCTCGTGGATGTGGAACATGCCAATTTTTTTTTAGCTGAAATAACAATACTAATAGTATGAATATATACAATACATCATTTGTTTCAATTAAAAAATTCGTCTATGGAGTAGAAGGAGTTGGCCACTAGTAAGTCTTTCAGGCTCCTTTTAAACTGATCTTTATTTGTAACTAAATTTTTTTATGTTTGCTGGCAAATTATTGAAGATGAGTGTTCCTGAGTAGTGGACCCCTTTTTGAACTAAAGTAAGTGCTTTTAAGTCTTTGTGCAGATCATTTTTGTTCCTGGTATTGTATGTATGAACTGAGCTGTTTGTTGGAAAAAGAGATATATTATTTAGGACAAATTTCATTAAGGAGTAAATATAGTGAGAGGCAGTGGTTAGTATACCCAGTTCTTTGAAGAGGTTTCTACATGACGTCCATGAATTTACTCCACAAATAATACGTATTACACGCTTTTGGACTCTGAAAACTTTTGTTTGACTTGAAAAGTTACCCCAAAATATTATACCATATGACATTATGAAATGAAAGTAGGCAAAGTATGCAAGCTTTTTCATTTTTATGTCGCCTATGTCTGCTAACACTGGAATTGCAAATACAGATTTGTTAAGACGTTTCTGCAGTTCTGTGATGTGCTCCTCCCAACTGAATTTATTATCAAGTTGTAATCCCAGGAATTTAAGACTGTCAACCTCTTCTATCTGCTCTTCTTGGTACTTTATGCATATGCTGGGTGGAAACCTCTTACAGGTTCTGAATTGCATATAGTGAGTCTTTTCGAAGTTTAATGTCAGTGAGTTGGCTTTAAACCATTTATTAATATCCATGAAAATATCATTAGCAGATCTTTCTAGAACTACACTCGACATACTATTTATTGCAATACTTGTGTCATCTGCAAACAAAACGAACTCTGCTTCTGGCAGTGTAACTGATGAGAGATCATTAATGTACACAAGAAAAAGCAATGGCCCTAAGATGGATCCTTGTGGGACACCACATGTAATTTCTTCCCATTCTGATGATGACTTAATTCACTAGTCCCTTGCACTGACGCCCTTTGTTTCCTGTTAGCGAGGTATGACTTGAACCATTTTGCAGCACTGCCCGTGACACCATAGAATTCTAATTTATTTAAAAGGATGTTGTGGTTTACACAATCGAATGCCTTTGACAAATCACAGAAAATACCTGCTGCTTGAAACTTGTTATTTAATGAATTAAGTACATTTTCACTGTAGGTATAAATAGCCTTTTCGATATCAGAACCCTTCAGAAATCCAAACTGTGTTCTTGATAATATGTTATTTGTGGTCAGATGGTTGAGAAGCTGCCTGTACATTACTTTTTCTAACATTTTTGAGAATGCTGGCAAAAGTGAAATCGGGTTGTAGTTTGATGGCATCTCTTTATCCCCTTTCTTGAATAGAGGCGTAACATCTGCATATTTCAGCCAGTCAGGAAATGTCCCAGTTATAATTGACTGGTTACACAAGTAACTTAGAATTGTACTAAACTCACAAGAACATGCCTTAATTAACTTTGTTGATATTTCATCGTAACCACTAGAATGTGAACAGTACATAGGCGAAGGATATGAGCAGAAACCCTGCATTGCTCAGGTATTTATATATATTACAGTCCTCTCTCTGTCCATCTGCTCCTTCCCCCTCTCTTTGTCCATCTCATCTTGCCACCTCTCTATGTCCACATCCACTTGCCCCCTTCCTCTCTCCATCTCCTTCCCCCTCTCTATATCCATCGTCTCCCGCCCCTCTCTCTCTATCTCTCTCGATCCCCACCCCGACTTCTGTCTATATCTTGCTCCACCCAACTCTCTGACAAGTTGCTCCTCTCCCCCTTTGTCCATCCACTCCTTCCCTCTCTGTCCATTTCCTCTTTCACCTCTACTTCTATCTTGTCCTCCTCCTCTCTTAGTCAACCTCCTCCTCCCCCTTTCTCTGTCCATCTCCTCCTCGCCCTCTCCCTATTCTTCTCCTCCCCTTTCCTTTCTGTGTCCATCTCTTTTTCCCTTTCTCTGTCCATTTTCTCCTCCTCCTCCTCCTCCTCCTCTGTCTGTTCATCTCCTCCCACATACCTTTGCCTATCTCTTCCTCCCTCTGTCTCTGCCCATCTCCTCCTCTTTCCTTTCTCTGTCTATCTTCACCTCCCCTCCCCCCCCCCATCTCTCTCTCTCCCCCTGCTCTGTCCATCTCCTCCTCCTGTCTGTGCCTATTCCTCCTTCCCTCTCACTTTCCATCAACCTCCTCGTCCTCCCTTCTCTCTCCACATTATCACACTTACCCCAATAGGAGGCTGATGGTTCTTAGCTCTACAGTATTTCTTTCCAGATTGTAATTAGTAAGTGTACCAAATTTGATTGAAATCCTTCCAAGGTTTCAGATGAGATTTTTACCCACGGTTTTGCTCGCATACGCATACGTCAAATACATATCACACATGTTTAACATATTTCATGTGTATTTGTACACATATTTCACTAGTGTGTCTAGCGAATTTCGCCCTGCAGTTTCATTTTCGAGCCGCCTAATCGTTATGACATCGTATCTCCTAAACTAATTGTTGTATATTGATATATTTTTGTAGGTACATTCAGCGGAAATTGTGGATAATTACTGCAAAAAGTGTTGCGAACAGATTTAGTAGCAACGAAGTAATAAACTTAAACGTCTTCCATGATGCGATAGTTTTCACATATTCAGGGTTTATGACGTCGTACATCCTGAACTAAATGTCGTGCAATGATATAGTTTTTCTAGTACATTCAGTGGTATATTGAATACTCTCTGCAAAACTTATCACAAATGAAATTATATGCAAAGTTTGTTGCAAGTCTCTAAGTGTCCTCATTCTCAGATACAGGATAACTCAACCATGGATAGCCTCGTGTCACAGGCTACACTGCTTTCTCACCGCCACTCCCACCCCTTTGATAGTTGGGTGGTTCTTAACCTCACAGTGATCCTTTCCCTTAGACCATAAATATAATAGACTGGCCCTGACGTCATTTTCGTGGCTCCAACATCTCTGGGCTAAAGTCACGTGAATGTTGGCAAAACATCGTTGTTTCGTGTTGCGCTTATGGCTGTACTCAGCGTTTTGTCGGGGGAAATGGCATTACATTTCACGTGCAAGTGTTTCTATGATAGTGCAGATGCGTTTATTGAAATCTGCTGAAGTGACTTTTATATGCTTTTACACTTGAAATAGAGTATCACGTAAAGTAAAGTGTTGAAAGTGATGCCTGTAAAGTTAGACTCATATTACATTTTGGAAAGTATCTATGATAATTCGGTTACAGAAGTAAGTATAACTATTTCTCGTTCCTACTCATAGGTTCCCTGAGGGTGAAAACCGAAGGCAGCTTTCCCTGAAACGGAAAAATTTTAAGCCATCTGCACATAAGCGCCTTTTTGTGTATACAAGTGAGATTATAATAAGGTAAGAGCACCTATAGTCGACACATGAAGAGAATTTTTTTCTACCTTCTAATACTATTAAATAAATGTAGGCTCCAAAATTATTTTCTGAAACTTCAGAGTCTCACCTTTCATCTAAAATATCATTTTTTTTTTAAACTGATACTTTAAACTTTTGTAAAAGTAGTAGGAACTGAACCTTTGAATTGCACGTAAAATTGATACTCTAAAATGGACCTGCTCCTAAAGTCGACAATTTTGGCACCTATAGTTGACATAATTCCCATATCCCATTTTCTTTTATAAGTGACTAGAGCTCAAAACGCGGCGAGTCCAATGTTTAAAGTTTTGACACGAGCCCACTCTTACTGTTAAAAAGAATTTTAACGACATTTTACTGTAATTGATAGTTTATAGTAATTTCGTCCCGCTGCCCACCAGAGGGGCGTTCAATGTATTTGTTAGATTTTATAAATGGTATTGTGAACAAATCAAGGTCAAATGTAGTTGTGACATAATTTTTCGCAAATAAAAAAGTAATTTGTGTTGGAAGCGTTTGGCAGTCAATTGAGAAATGTAGGTAAAATACAATACAAACATAGGATGGCAGACCGCTGATTTGAAATCCTGTCACGTTTTGCCAACAGTCACGTGGTTTATGTTAAAGCCACAGCAGCCCTATAGCTTCTGCACAGCAAGGCCAGTCTACTAGAATCTATGGTCGAAGTTCTCTCCAGACAGTAAATGACATGTGCACCAAATTTGGTTGAAATCGGTCCAGTGGTTTAGAAGGAGATGCGTAACATTACATTGTTATGCATCTCCTTCTAAACCACTGGACCGATTTCAACCAAATTTTGTGCACATGTCATTTACTGTCTGGAAAGAACTTCGACCATAGATTCTAGTAGACTGTACACATGTACATCCACTTTTGTTATTTCAGTTCGTCCACACATGAACTGAAAAGTAGTGACACATGGATTAATATAACCAGTTTAAGTCTGGTACGACACCACTTTGAAGCAGACATAGTATATGAATGATGTCGCTTCTGATAAGAACTTTTGTATATAAATATCAACATATTACAGGCAACAAATACAGAAGGTAAGTTATAAATGATTTAGAATGATCAATCTGATGGAATACGACTGTGAATAAGACAAATATATCTTGAGTATCGACAATTGCGTACGAACTTGAAACCTCTATAGAAACATGGAGAGAAGATACACTTTTGCTGCATATTTTATGTTTATTTGACTTCACTTCACTTGTAGAATGTAGGCTATGTAAATCCTTTTGCTTGAGCCGTTACAACTGAAGTCTGGCCTCTAAGTGAATTTAGATTCCTTCTCTTGAAGACCGTTGAATTAAGTCGTTGGATTAAATTGCAGATTGGTCAGGTGGTGGTCTTGTTTTAGGAGTATATTACAATGCAAGTGATGTAAAAGGGAGCGTGAATTGCGATTCCTTCTTGCTACAATACGAAACGGGATTTCAATATTTTAACTCACTTAGTGACTTGTCTTATTTGGTGAGTATTAACGGGTTATACAGTGTGTTTCAAAAGAAAGAATATAATAGAGGTTGACGTCTATAGAAAAAACTCTTTATTTATTATTGAAATACACAGTTTAGGAATTTACTTCTCAAAAATAATGTCATTTAAATGCAATCCAGCAAGCCTAAATCATTCTTTTAAACGATGAACAAAATCTTGCATGACTGCCACTTCACTACGGCTATTTTCTTTTAGCTGCTCCAGAGAAGTAGGATTATCGACATACACTTTAGATTTGGCTTACGCACATAAGAAAAAATCAATAGGGCTCGAATCTGGATTGTGTGGGGGCCAGTTTATGTCACCCCTCCTGGAGATTAAACGGATTGGACATGTTTGCTGTGGCTCCGTCTTGCTGAAACCATGTTCTTTGGTTATAACCAGAAAAGTTTTGCAGTTCAAGCTGAGAGGCACCCACATACCTTGCTCATACTGTGGCATCAAGCAGTCAGGCCTGCAAGATGAGCGGTCTGCCAAGCGAGTGGATTCATTCTTATTTATCGAGTAACATGAACTCTAGTACTCACACTTAAGTTACAAGTTATCCTCCTATATGATTAATACGCAACGGAAACACGCATCTGACTATCAGTAATTTACAGAACTCTGACTGTACACTACGCACTGGCAATACCACATTTTCTTTTTGTCTTTTATTTAACGGCTTTTGTCACCACGTGGCCACCGCACTGAATATGAATGGCGCACACATTATAAATTCGGGACATTATGAAAACATACAATTCGAAGAAAAGTCCACCAATCTTTTTCTTTTCACTATCTTATTTATTCCGATAAATTCTCTAACCTAAACACACAAATTCTACAACCTACAACAATAACACATGAGAAATTCCGCCCAGTGGGCATGGCTTTACAATGGTGAATCTCTATATTATGGTCTCGTAATTATTTTTAGCGCTACAGTGCACTTTCTGGATAGGATGGTGGATCTTTTATTATACCTCACACTTCGACTCTCACAATCATCATCACTAAACTTTCCTCCAGACCGAGCGGTACCAAAGGAACAAGCATAACCCACCAATCTTTTGAAACTACCTCGCTACTCTCCCATGCAAACCACACATACCCAAATTACATGACATACACCACACTACAATAGGAAATACTACACAGAGAATGGTCACAACATTATCACTTTCAGCTTTCCCACTTCAATTAATACTTATCACAGTTTCACACGACACTGCCCCACTTCGTAATTCTACTTTCCTACTATGAACTCTGGAGATATATGCACGTCTTCCTGTGCAATGCAAGCCAAGTGGCGTTGCTGGATAGACGGCTGACTCACCTTGCTTCTCTCTCAGGGTATTGTAGTTTGAATCCAGCGTCACACGGAAACATATCACGCAAAGTAATATTAAGAGCATATTCATCACACACGCGAGTGCTCAACTGATACCATGGACGAGTACTTCTCTTTATCCTTTGTCTCATACACAGATTGAGACTCACACAGTACTCACCACGTGGAAGTACTCGTCTCTAATTTCAAGTCCTGCACACGCCATTCCTTAAATATTTCAACTTATAGTACACACGCTAGTAATTCAGCTTAACTTAAGCACACGGAAGTACTTCAACTTATTGCTACACGTGGTTTCATTGTGACCGTTGGTCACTTCCGAAGATTACTACAATCCCATTAATATTACCTGCCTGACATTTAATTCTCCCAACAAAAGTTCCTGAAATAGAGAAATTATTATTTCAAACTACTCATAAATATTCCACATGCATACCATGTCTCCACTCTTTCGTCATTATGGAGCACAACTAAAACAGGTCTTAACAGCACAAGATCCAGCGACAGAGTGCTGAAACATGGCCGTTCTTGGGGTTCTCTCCCACCTCTGTCCAAGTGGGGGAGCACCTTTCTACCGCATTGGTCAGCCACATTTCAGGCGCTCAAAGCTCCGGTAAATTTCATCTCGTTGGTCCCACCAAAGGTGGCCAAAGGATCGACTCAAAGATGATCATATATTCACATTCACTATCTGCGGTTAGCAGACGACCATACATTCATTCATTTCACAGATCTCACCAAACTGGATGTAGGGATTTACTTTGTGGGAGTGCACATGTGATCAATTAAATAAATAAATTGTCATTCTTTCCCACACTGGTATCCGGCTTCACTGTATTAATTGAAATTGAGTTATTTTACAAAAAAAATGTGTTCTTCTGACAAAAATAATGAAGTATGTTGTACCCATTTTCAGTGTCGGGCGGTACTGTACCCTTTCAAAGCACCAAAAAGTCATTTAACTTGATGTTCCGAATTCACTGTAACTGCACGGTCGCTCTCGTCCTCGAAAACGTGCGGGTCAGTTATTCCTCGAGCCGACATCGCAGCCCATACAGTAACTTTTGGCGAATGAAGGGGTTTCTCATACTCCTGCTTAGGAGTCGTTACACTCAAGTGGCCTGTGTTTTGATCCATTTCCAAAAAGGGGGACACTTGGAGCATCATTTACATTGTGCAGTCCACGATCTCTGCAAAATTTCCTTCGTGCTACAGATACCGAATCACCGTTTTTGTAAAATTCTCGCCCGCAGAACGTGCGGTCCGCTCCCGAGAAGCACCCTATATCGACTGAATTCCTTAAGGCCAAGCAAGCGATAACATACCACTCACTCTCCTCAGATTTGATGCGCATGTGCAGAGAGCTCTTCAAATACAAACTTTCTTTTGAGACACCCTGTACATTAATGACTACGTTAAATATGGGCAGAGCAGAATCGTCTACTACTTATTGTGGTGTCGCCGCCAGACACCACACTTGCTAGGTGGTAGCCTTCAAATCGGCCGCGGTCCGTTAGTAAACGTCGGACCCGCCTGTCGCCACTATCAGTGATTGCAGACCGAGCGCCGCAACACGGCAGGTCTAGAGAGACTTCCTAGCACTCGCCCCAGTTGTACAGCCGACTGTGCTAGCGATGGTTCACTGACAAAATACGCTCTCATTTGCCGAGACGATAGTTTAGCATAGCCTTCAGCTACGTCATGTGCTACGACATAGCAAGGCGCCATTATCATTTGCTATTGATCTTGTTAATCATGTACCGTCAGACCGACGTTCACATTTAACGGATTAAAGTTAAGTATTCCACCAGCTACGTCCGTTTTTCTAAATTCTAATTTCCTTGTCCTGTTCCAGACCTCACGCCAGCCTGCGTGAGCTAAAACGCGTGCCTTTCGGCTTCCTCTATTATTAAGGTGTTGGCTCTCCTGCCAACCCACAACACTTATTTCATCACAAGGACGTATTAAAATTTCCAGAGACGAAGTCTGATATCACAGAGAAAAGAACTGGAAATAAAAAGAGACTATTACTTGACGATGACTGTGGGCGTTGACAAGAAGTTTTGGTGGTAAAGTATAATATAAATTGTCGACAGGCCTGCTCCATCTTGGAAATGTAGGTCTATAATTTACAAAAGGAAATACAATAAGTATTACGAACACCTAGAGAACTTCCTAGCTGCCGTCAATTAGTGTTCTTCAGAAGCGGAAACCAAAATAAAAGTTACTTCCCTCTTTCCATGCTATTATTCCCGAGTGAAACTACAGTGTGCGACAGTCAAACGACGATATGTTTGTACGATCCTTCTGCGTGATTGATTTCTTAAACGTGAAATTTAAAACTTCAGCTTTCCTTTTGCTGTCTTCTATTGCTACCCCAGCCCACAGAAGAGTGAATGGATACAAGCGTTCTACCCGCTTAGTGATTTTGCATGTGACCAGTATTTCCTCGGGTTCTAGCAAGACCTTCCGCAAAGGTTACGACAGTGGAAGTTGTATGCTTCACGTATTAATCTTCTCACGGACGCACGAATTTCTACGGACTTTTGCCTGTCAACATTTGTGCGTTCTTTTTTGAGCCGAGAGTGCAACAATCTCTCTTTCTTCAGCATTTTCCGAGTTTGGTTATTAAACCACGGAGGGCTCTTCCCATCCTTAATCCTCTTACTGGGCACATTCGTCTCCAGAGAACGATTTACAATCAGTTTAAACTTTGAAAAAAACGTTCTCGGTTTTCAAGCCGCGTCAAATCGAATAAAATCCCCAAGCTTTCGATGACCACCTCCGCCATGGTCGTCAGGAGTTCACTGACTGCGGGGGCTGCTACGGTTTCTCGCTTATATAGGCATGATGACATCATCAGCAGCCAATTACACTGCTGGCCACCGTAAATGCAACACCCTGAAGGAAGCATCCGAATCAAGTGAAATTTGCACCATGGGTTTGCAGCGATGAGATACGCAACTGATTAGAATTTCAGCGCAGACGCACATCACGCGCGCCTGTGGCGCCACCTCATAGCGCCATTTAAGGCTTGGCGATTTCGACGAGTGTACGTTCGGCACGTGTGTTTACCTTATGGTTGTTTCGCAAGACGATCAGTTATGCCTCGTAGACAACAGCGAACATCGTTTGATCAAGTATCCGAGTTCGACAGAGGAAGGATAGTGGCTTACCGAGATTGTGGATTATCATACAGAGAAATCGCTAGTCGTGTTGGACGAAACCAAACAACTGTAATGCGGATATGTGACCGTTGGATGCAGGAGGGTACGACGGACCGACGTGGTCGATCGCATTCACCTCGGTGCACCACTGCACGTGCTGATAGGCAAATTCTGCACATGGCAGTGACGGATCGCTCAGTGACATCCCGAACCATAGCACAGCACATTGCGTCTGTAACGCATCATCCAGTGTCTGCGCGTACCATTCGACGCCGTTTACAGCAGAGTGGTCTGTCCGCAAGACGTCCATTGCTTCGTCTACCATTGACGCAGAACCACAGACGTCTCCGTCGCCAATGGTGTGATGACAGACGGATGTGGACGGCAGAATGGAATGACGTTGTCTTTACTGACGAGGCACGCTTCTGTCTGCAGCACCACGATGGTCGGATTCGAGTGTAGAGACACCGTGGAGAGAGGATGCTGGACAGCTGCATTATGCACCGCCACACTGGTCATGCACCGGGTATTATGGTATGGGACGGTATTGGATGTTACTCTCGCACGTCTCTAGTACGCATTGCCGGTACTTTAAATAGCCGGCGCTACATATCCGAGGTGCTGGAGCCAGTTGTCCTTCCTTACCTTCAGGGCTCGGCCACAGCCATATTTCAACAGGATAATGCGCGACCACACGTGGCACGCATTGTCCAAAGGTTCTTCGTCAATAACCAGATTGAATTGCTTCCCTGGCCGGCTCGCTCTCCGGATCTTTCGCCGATAGAAAACATGTGGTCCATGGTTGCTCAACGAGTGACCCAGATTACATCCCCAGCTGCCACACCAGATGATCTTTGGCAACGTGTGGAAGCTGCTTGGGCTGCTGTACCCCAGGAACACATCCAACGTCTCTTTGACTCAATGCCGAGACGTGTGGCAGCGGTGACCTCCAACAATGACGGCTACTCTGGCTACTGATTCTGGCAGGAACCACATGTCACAGACGTCTGTAAACGTAATCATTTGATACTTGGTCAACATGTTACCTACAAAATAAATTTTGTTGTGCTACCTCTTGTCTTTCTTGGTGTTGCATTTACGGTGGCCAGCAGTGTACATAGACCCAATGTGGCGCGCGCGCGTTAAGTCGACCCGGGCAGCTAGCGGAGCTATTGCCCCTGGCAGCAACGGTACGTCAGGTGGCGCCAGGGGCAGGCGCCACGTTTGAAACTGCCGCTCCCGCGTCGCGCATCTGTCTTTGCTTTCTTTAGATGTCCAACGCCCGCCCCCATGCCCTGCTGAGTGTGTACCCCTGGTCTCTGTTGAAATTGTTATTGTTTAAACGAATCTCGGCCGCTTCCTTTATAACGGAGTCCCAATATGTAGACGCATGGGCCAACATTTTTGTATTTTCGAACTGTATTTTACGTCCGTTTTCTAGACAGTGCTCCGCTATGGCCGACTTGCCAAGCTCCCACGCTCCGCAACCGTGCGAATTGTTTGTCCGATATACATGCTGCCATATTCACAGTGTACACCATACACGCCGGACACACGAAGAGCAATGTCGTCTTTAACAGCGTGCAACATATTTCGTATCTAGGGGGCAGGCCGGAAAACTGGTCTTGGCCCATGTTTCTGCAGAAGATGTTCTAACTTGCTGCTAGTTGCTCCACAGTACGGCAGGAATGCAGTCCGTTTCGCCTCTTCTACTGATTCACTAGGTGTCTTTCGTCGGCGGCCCTTGAAAGCGTTTGCGATGTCTCTTTTGCTGTATCCATTTTCCCTGAAAACACGTTTTAAGTTCTGCAATTCACACTGTATCTGAGATAATCTTAGCTCTATGAACCAACGTGTTCAGGATCGCTTTCTTGCATACAGCTTGTGGAAAATATTGGCGTTCAAGTACCGATCAGTGTGTGTTGGGTTCCGGTACACTGAATGACCAAACTGGCCTCCTGCCTTCCGCTCAACCAAAACATCCAAGAATGGTAGCTTGCCGTGCTTCTCGATCTCAACAGTAAATTTAGTGTTGGGATAGACACCATTCACGCGATCGGCGAACTGCTGTAGTGTATCGTCACCAAGAGGCCATATCAGGAAGGTGTCATCAACGTATCGTAGAAAGCAAGACGGCCATAATGTCGCAGTTTGAAGAGCCTGCTCCTGAAAGTGCCACAAACTAAACTCTGCCCATAATCCCTCTAAGTACGTGATATTGGAGCGAAATGATGTGCATTCAGTGTCTAAGTGGGACGTTAATAACTGCTTATCTGGTTTTTCTAGCATAAATACTCTCCTGGCCTTCATGATGGATTTTTATTAACGTTACGATCCCCCCATGAACCATGGACCTTGCCATTGGTGGGGAGGCTTGCGTGCCTCAACGACACAGATAGCCGTACCGTAGGTGCAACCACAACGGAGGGGTATCTGTTGAGAGGCCAGACAAACGTGTGGTTCCTGAAGAGGGGCAGCAGGCTTTTCAGTAGTTGCAGGGACAACAGTCTGGATGATTGACTGATCTGGCCTTGTAACACTAAGCAAAACGGCCTTGCTGTGCTGGTACTGCGAACGGCTGAAAGCAAAGGGAAACTACAGCCGTTATTTTTCCCGAGGGGCATGCTGCTTTACTGTATGATTAAATGATGATGGCGTCATCTTGGATAAAATATTCCGGAGGTAAAATAGTCGCCCATTCGGATCTCCGGGCGGGGACTACTCAGGAGGACGTCGTTATCAGGAGAAAGAAAACTGGCGTTCTACGGATCGGAGCGTGGAATGTCAGATCCCTTAATCGGGCAGGTAGGTTAGAAAATTTAAAAAGGGAAATGGATAGGTTAAAGTTAGATACAGTGGGAATTAGTGAAGTTCGGTGGCAGGAGGAACAAGACTTTTGGTCAGGTGAATACAGGCTTATAAATACAAAATCAAATAGGGGTAATGCAGGAGTAGGTTTCATAATGAATAAAAAAATAGGAGTGCGGGTAAGTTACTACAAACAGCATAGTGAATGCATTATTGTGGCCTAGATAGACACAAAGCCCATGCCTACTACAGTAGTACAAGTTTATATGTCAACTGGCTCTGCAGATGATGAAGAAATTGATGAAACGTATGGTGAGATAAAAGAAATTATTCAGGTGGTGAAGGGAGACGAAAATTTAATAGTCATGGGTGACTGGAATTCGATAGTAGGAAAAGGAAGAGAAGGAAACGTAGTAGGTGAATATGGATTGGGGCTAAGAAATGAAAGAGGAAGCCGCCTGGTAGAATTTTGCACAGAGCATAACTTAATCATAGCTAACACATGGTCCAAGAATCATGAAAGAAGGTTGTATACATGGAAGAACCCTGTAGATACTAAAAGGTCTCAGATAGATTATACAATGGTAAGACAGAGGTTTAGGAACCAGGTTTTAAATTGTAAGACATTTCCAGGGGCAGATGTGGACCCTGACCACAATCTATTGGTTATGAACTGTAGATTAAAATTGAAGAAACTGCAAAAAGGTGGGAATTTAAGGAGATGGGACCTGGATAAATTGAATGAACCAGAGGTTGTACAGAGTTTCAAGGAGACCATAAGGAAACAATTGACAGGAATGGGAGAAAGAAATACAGTAGAAGAAGAATGGGTCGCTTTGAGGAATGAAATAGTGTAGGTAGCAGAGGATCAAGTAGGTAAAAAGATGAGGACCAGTAGAAAACAATGGGTAACAGACGAGATACTTAATTTAATTGATGAAAGGAGAAAATATAAAAATGCAGTAAGTGAAGCAGGCAAAAAGGAATACAATCGTCTCAAAAATAAGATCGACAGAAAGTGCAAAATGGCTAAGCAGGGATGGCTAGAGGACAAATGTAAGGATGTAGAGGCTTATCTCACGAGGGGTAAGATAGATACTGCCTACAGGAAAATTAAAGAGGCCTTTGGAGAAAAGAGAACTACTTGCATGAATATCAAGAGCTCAGATGGAAACCCAGTTCTAAGCAAAGAAGAGAAAGCAGAAAGGTGGAAGGAGTATATAGAAGGTCTATACAGGGGCGATGTTCTTGAGGACAGTATTATGGAAATGGAAGAGGATGTAGATGAAGATGAAATGGGAGATACGATACTGTTTGAAGAGTTTGACAGGGCACTGAAAGACCTAAGTCGAATCAAGACCCCGGGAGTAGACAACATTCCATTAGAACTTCTGACAGCCTTGGGAGAGCCAGTCATAACAAAACTCTACCATCTGGTGAGCAAGATGTATGAGACAGGCGAAATTCCCCCAGACTTCAAGAAGAATATAATAATTCCAATCCCAAAGAAAGCAGGTGATGACAGATGTGAAAATTACGGAACTATCAGTTTAATAAGTCACAGCTGCAAAATACTAACGCGAATTCTTTACAGACGAATGGAAAAACTGGTAGAAGCGGACCTCGGGGAAGATCAGTTTGGATTCCGTAGAAATGTTGGAACACGTGAGGCGATACTGACCCTACGACTTATCTTAGAAGAAAGATTAAGGAAAGGCAAACTTACGTTTCTAGCATTTGTAGACTTAGAGAAAGCTTTTGACAATGTTGACTGGAATGCTCTTTCAAATTCTAAAGGTGGCAGGGGTAAAATACAGAGAGCGAAAGGCTATTTACAATTTGTACAGAAACCAGATGGCAGTTATAAGAGTCGAGGGACATGAAAGGGAAGCAGTGGTTGGGAAGGGAGTGAGACAGGGTTGTAGCCTCTCCCCGATGCTATTCAATCTGTATATTGTGCAAGCAGTAAAGGAAACAAAAGAAAAGTTCGGAGTGGGTATTAAAATCCATGGAGAAGAAATAAAAACTTTGAGGTTCGCCTATGGCATTGTAGTTCTGTCAGAAACAGCAAAGGACTTGGAAGAGCAGTTGAACGGAATGGACAGTGTCTTGGAAGGAGGGTATAAGATGAACATCAACAAAAGCAAAACAAGGATAATGGAATGTAGTAAATGAGTTTTGCTATTTGGGGAGCAAAATAACCGATGATGGTCGAAGTAGAGAGGATATAAAATGTAGACTGGCAATGGCAAGGAAAGCGTTTCTGAAGAAGAGCAATTTGTTAACATCGAGTATTGATTTAGCTGTTGGGAAGTCGTTTCTGAAAGTATTTGTACGGAGTGTAGCCATGTATGGAAGTGAAACGTGGACGATAAATAGTTTAGACAAGAAGAGAATAGAAGCCTTCGAAATGTGGTGCTACAGAAGAATGCTGAAGATTAGATGGGTAGATCACATAACTAATGAGGAGGTATTGAATAGCATTGGGGAGAAGAGGAGTTTGTGGCACAACTTGACAAGAAGAAGAGATCGGTTGGTAGGACATGTTCTGAGGCATCAAGGGATCACCAATTTAGTACTGGAGGGCAGCATGGAGGGTAATAATCGTAGAGGGACACCAAGAGATGAATACACTAAGCAGATTCAGAAGGATGTAGGCTGCAGTAGGTACTGGGAGATGAAGAAGCTTTCACAAGGTAGAGTAGCATGGAGAGCTGCATTAAACCAGTTTCAGGACTGAAGACCACAACACAACGATCAAAAATGGTTCAAATGGCTCTGAGACTATGGGACTTAACATCTGTGGTCATCAGTCCCCTAGAACTTAGAGCCACTTAAACCTAACTAACCTAAGGACATCACACACATCCATGCCCAAGGCGGGATTCGAAACTGCGACCGTAGCGGTCACGTGGTTCCAGACTGAAGCGCCTAGAACCGCACGTCCACACCGGCCGGCAACGTTACGATCCATTGCCGCTATGATGACATAACGATCACTAAAGTGCCGAAGTGTTTGCGGATTCACGAGACATCGTTTCGAAGATGTACACCGCATACAAGGAAAGCAAAAAACTTTATCCACCAAGTCACGACGTGGACGGAAGTGTGTGTTGAGTGACTGTGATGACGGTGATTTAAGAGGATTGTGACGAAAAACAACAGCTCAACAACTGCAAAAGTCAGTCCAGCACCGAACGCCGATCCCGTGAATCTTGTCAGCACCTAAACAACACAGTATAAGCATGGAATTGCAGCGCGAACTGGAATGCCAAAGTCACACGTCAGTAACGCAAATGCACGTACCAGCAAAGCGTGGTGCCGAGGCCATAATACCTGGACTACGGACCAACGGAAGAGTCATTTGGCTGGATGAGTTTTGTTCCACACTGTTTCCAGCATCTGTCCAAGTTAACGTCCCAAGAGGTAAACAAGGCCCTGATTCGGTGGTAATTTGGGCAGTCAATTCGTGGTACTCTGCAAGATCGCATTACCGCCAAGAATAACGTGATCATTTTGGCTGGTCATGTCAATTCTACACTACGAAGATGACGTGCTACAGACTCGAAATTTAACCGACAGGAAGAAGATGCTGTGATATGCAAATGATTAGCTTTTCAGAGCATTCACACAACGTTGGTGCCGGTGGCGACACCTCTAACGTACTCACATGGGGAAAGTTTCCAACAGATTTTTCATACACAAACAGCAGTTGATCGGCGTTGCCTGGTGAAACGTTGTTGTCTTGCCTCGTGTAAGGAGGAGAAATGCGTACCATCACGTTTCCGACTTTGATAAAGGTCGGATTGTAGCCTATCGCGATTGCGGTTTATCGTATCGCGACATTGCTGCTCGCGTTGGTGGAGATCTAATGACTATTAGCAGAATATGGAATCGGTGGGTTCAGGAGGGTAATACGGAACGCCGTGCTGGATCCCAACGGCCTCGTAACACCAGCAGTCGAGATGACAGGCATCTTATCCGCATGGCTGTAACGGATCGTGCAGCCACGTCTCGATCCCTGAGTCAGCAGATGGGGACGTTTGCAAGACAACAACCATCTGCACGAACAGTTCGACGACGTTTGTAGCAGCACGGACTATCAGCTCGGAGATCATGGCTCCGGTTGCCCTTGACGCTGCATCACAGACAGGAGCGCCTGCGATGGTGTACTCAACGACGAACCTGGGTGCTCGAATGGCAAAACGTCATTTTTTCGGATAAATCCAGGTTCTGTGTACAGCATTATGATGGTCGCATCCGTGTTTTTCGACATCGTGATGAAGGCACATTGGAAGCGTGTATTCGTCATCGCCATACTGGCGTATCATCTGGCGTGATGGTATGGGGTGCCATTGGTTACACGTCTCGGTCACCTCTTGTTCGCATTTGAACAGTGGACGTTACATTTCAGATGTGTTACGACCCGTGGCTCTACCCTTCATTCGATCCCTGCGAAACCCTACATTTCAGCACGATAATGCACGACCGCATGTTGCAGGTCCTGTATGGGCCTTTCTGGATACAGAAAATGTTCGACTGCTGCCCTGGCCAGCACATTCCCCAGATCTCTCACCAATTGAAAACGTCTGGTCATTGGTGGCCGAGCAACTGGCTCGTCACAATACGCCAATGAATACTCTTGATTAACTGTGGTATCGTATTGAAGCTGCATTGGCAGCTGTCCCTGTACACGCCATCCAAGCTCTGTTTGTTTCAATGCCCAGGCGTATCGAGGCCGTTATTACGGTCAAAGGTGGTTGTTCTGGGTACTGATTTCTCAGGATCTATGCACCCAAATTGCGTGAAAACGTATACACATGTCAATTCTAGTATAATATATTTGTCCAATGAATACCCGTTTATCATGTGCATTTGTTCTTGGTGTAGCAATTTTAATAGCCAGTAGTCCATGATGATGATGTTTGGCTTGTGGGGCGCTCAACTGCGAGGTTACCAGTGCCCGTACAAATTCCCAACCTTTGCTCACTCCAATCTCGACACTTTCATGAATGATGATGAAATGGTGAGGACAACACAAACACCCAGTCATCTCGGGCAGGTGAAAATACCTAACCACGCCGGGAATCGAATCCGGGACCCCATGCTCGGGAAGTGAGAACGCGACCACAAGAACCATTCAATGGTACGATATTTGTACCACGATAGTGATGCTGTGTTCCAAGACGTCAGGGCCCCTTTTCCCACAGCTCGCATCGTCTAGGACTGGTTTTTTGAATACGATGGTGAACTGTCGCACCTCTCCCGGCCACCACAATCACCAAATCTCTCATCATTATTGAGCCTTCTTGGACTACTTTGCAGAGAAGGGTGCATGATCCCTACACACCTCCATCATCGTTCACTTGAACTTGCCACTATTCTATACGAAGAATGGTACAAGATTCACTTGAAAACCATTTAAGACTTGTATTTATCCATTCCGAGACGACTGGAAGCTGTTTTGAATCCCAACGGCTTTCCTACAGTGTATTAGACATGTAATTCGTGTTCTTGGTGTTTCCATATTTTTGTCTACCCCCTGCAGGTGTGGTGCAGGTATTATCACTTTTCAATGATGGTGTGGTTAGCAGCATGAAAATCCTTGAATATCACGGGTTGTCAGCAAATAGCCGAAGCCGTTCAAAGTAAGAAAGATACTGTATCCAAGATTCTCAGGTGTCAGGCGGATCCGATCGTCGAAGTTCCACGATACTTCGGCGAATAACCGGTTATTCGCCGAAATATCGTGGAACTTGGACCATCGGATCCGGATGGACAAATGGTTCAAATGGCTCTGAGCACTATGGGACTTAACTTCTGAGGTCACCAGTCCCCTAGAACTTAGAACTACTTAAACCTAACTAACCTAAGCACATCACACACATCCATGCCCGAGGCAGGATTCGAACCTGCGACCGTATCGGTCGCGTGGTTCCAGACTGTAGCGCCTAGAACCGCTCGGCCACCATGGCCGGCCCGGATGGACACCCGAGAACCTTGGATACAGCACATTCGCCGGGAAAGCCTCAGATCACATAAGAAAGAAACTCTTGAAAATGAATGCAGAGGACAGAGAATTGACTAATCAATAAAAATATGCAGCTGGAATGTACTAAAAGGGCATTATTGCGCGTAAAAATTACAGCGACAACATTTTTCGGAAATTACATTTTCAGAACATCCACTGTCCATATATCAGTATCTGCACAATGGATTCAGCTATATTCACCAAAATTATTCCAGATGAAAATTATTATTGCACATTTGTACTATGCCTGGCACATTTTGTACAAACGTTTTGGTGTGGATACATAACTTATCATTCGTGGCACTGTAGTAATTATTAAACCCAAAAAAATACGATGAAACAAATATTTGTTATTTCCTCAGATATACTTCAAAGTAAAAACCCTAAGATGTGAGGTACACCATATGTACTGGGTGTTTATAAATGAATATCGGGGTTTTAACGCTTTGTAACATTTATTATATTAAACGTACAGTTATAAATGATATGTCAAATGAAAGAGCAACTCAAACAGTTTTACCAAGAACCTTATAAATGTTCAATGTGAGCATCATTTGTCACACGGCACACATCAAGTCTATAGCCGAGTTCTTCCCAAACTTTGATAAGTGTGTCTTCACTGATTGCAGCAACAGCTGCTTCAATTCGGCTTCTTAATTCAGGGAGGTCTGCTGGTAGCGGAGGCATGTACACACGATCCTTGATGAAGCCCCAAAGCAAAAATCGCATGGTATTAGGTCGGGTGAACGTGGAGGCCATGCAAAGCAAGCCCTGTCATTGGGCCCCTTGCGGCATATACAGCACTTGGGTACAGTGAAGTTCAAGACTTGATGTGTGCCGTGTGACAAATGGTGCTCACATTGAACATTTATAAGGTTCTTGGCAAAACTGTTTGAGTTGCTCTTTCATTTGACATATCATTTATAACCGTAAGTTTAATGTAATAAATATCATAAAGCGTTAAACCACGATATTCATTTATAAACACCCTGTATTTCTAAGGATGTTGAGAGAAACCTGCTACAGCTTGAGTGATATTAGATGCCTTAACACCCAGATAATGGTACCGAAAATTAAACTAGCTTCGCAAATTCATCTTTTAGACGATTTGTAGATAAATACAATTTTTTCTGGTTTTGCTTTACTTGATAGCATTCACTGTTGACTACTTCAGTGTTATACAGTAAATCAAGAGAATTTACTCTTCCTGTATGATATGGAAATAGTTCCTTTTCACGTTCACTTTCCCTTAAGGGAGTTGACTGCATGAAAACCTCTTTCTAGATATCTAGGATCAAACTGAATTTTAGCAAATTTGTTTTGGGAGGTTTTCCTTAAAAACTTTAGGATATCTAGTCCTCGTAGGGAAGTGTTCACACGTAAATTGTCTGTTACGAGCAGAATAAAAGTTATTAAAAGAGTATGCATTTTTGATGCTGTCTTTGATCACTTCATTATATATCTTTAATATGATGTCTTCTTTTCACTGTATCATTTTTACTGTGATCGAGACAGCTTTTATTTAGTACCAGGAGTACATCTACGTCTACGTGATTCCTCTGCTATTCACAATAAAGTGCCTGGCAGAGGGTTCAACTACCCACCTTCAACCTGTCTCTCTACCGCTCCACTCTCGAACGGCACGAGGGAAAAACGAGCGCTTGAAATTTTTTTGTGCGAGCACTAATTTCTCTTATTTTATCGTGAAGATCATTTCTCCCTATGTAGGTGGGTGCCAATAGAACGTTTTCAAAATCGCAGGAGAAAACTAGTGATTGAAATTTCATGAGAAGATCCCGTCGCAACGAAAAACACCTTTATTTTAATGATTGCCTCTCCAATTCACGTATCATGTCTGTGACACTATCTCCCCTATTTCGCGATAATACAAAACGAGCTGCCCTTCTTTGTAGTTTTTCGATGTCATCCGTCAGTCCCACATGATGCGGATCCCACACCGCACAGCAATATTCCAGAATAGGGCGGACAAGCGTGAAGTAAGCAGTCTCTTTAGTAGACCTGTTGCACCTTCTAAGTGTTCTGCCAATGAATCGCAGTCTTTGGTTTGCTCTACCCACAGTATTATCTAAGTTCAAATGGCTCTGAGCACTATGGGACTTAACATCTTAGGTCATCAGTCCCCTAGAACTTAGAACTACTTAAACCTAACTACCCTAAGGACATCACACAACACCCAGCCATCACGAGACAGAGAAAATCCCTGACCCCGCCGGGAATCGAACCCGGGAACCCGGGCGTGGGAAGCGTATTATCTAAGTGATCGTTCCAATTTCGGTTATTTCTAATTGTAGTCCCCAAGTATTTAGTTGAATTCACAGCCTTCAGATTTGTGTGACTTATCACATAATCGAAATTTGGCGGATTTTTTTTTAGTACTCATGTGAATAACTTCACAGTTTTCTTTATTCAGGGTCAATAGCCACTTTTCGCACCATACAGATATCTTATCTAAATCATTTTGATCATCTGATGACTTTACAAGACGGTAAATGACAGTATCATCTGCAAACAGTCAAAGACGGCTACTCAGATTGTCTCCAATGTCGTTAATATAGATCAGGAACAACAGAGGGCCTACAACACTTCCTTGGGGAACGCCGGATATTAATTCTGTTTTACTACGAACTGTGACCTTTCTGACAGGAAATCACGAATCCAGTTGCACAACTGAGGCGATACTCCGTTGGCACGCAGTTTGGTTAGAAGACGCTTGTGAGGAACGGTGTCGAAAGCCTTCTGGAAATCTAAAAATATGGAATCAACTTGACATCCCCTGTCGACAGCACTTATTACTTCATGAGAGCGATATTTTCTGAAACCGTGCTGACTGTGTGTCAATTCTTCGAGGTACTTCATAATGTTCGAATACAGTAAATGTTCCAAATCCCTACTGCAAATCGACGTTCGTGATCATCATCATCACCAGTTATCTGCTATATTAGCAGGTCCTTTGCCTCTCCATTTTCTGCGATCCATTGCTTCCTTGTTAAGGCTGCTGTATGTTGTACCATCCAACATGTCATCCAGTATCTGGAATCTCTTCCTTCCTCGCTTCCTTTTCCCTTCTACATAACCTTCTAAAACTGTTTTTATCAGTCCGTCATTCTTTCTTAATATATTCCCAATCCAATTTCTTTTTCTTCTCTTTATTACATCTAGTAACTATCTTTTCTCTCCCACTCTTCTCAGTACCTCTTCATTTTTTACTCTGTCCATCCAAGTTATTCTTTCCATCTTCCGCCATGTCCAGATCTCAAAAGCCTCCAGCCTTTCTCTGTCTTTTTTCCTCATAGTCCATGTTTCAGCGCCATATAGAAGAACACTCCATACAAGACATTTTATGAGTCTCTTTCTGAGTTCTCTGTCCAGACCGCTGCAGAAGATTCTCCTTTTCTTATAAAACGCCTCTTTTGCCATTGCTATCCTTGTTTTAATTTCTGTGGTGCACTTCCATTCGGTGTCTATCCTGCTTCCAAGATACTTAAAATTTTGCACCTGTTCTAGTGTTTCTCCATTCAGCACAATTTTTATTTCCTTATTTCCTCCTATTGCCAATACTTTTGTTTTATTTGTGTTAATTTTCATTCCATATTTTTTCCGTTAGTTGCAATGGTGTCCACCAAATCCTGTAATTCTTTTTCCCCTGTGGCTAGAAGGACCATGTCATCAGCAAATCTCAAGCACCCTACTCTTCTTCCTCCAATTTCTACTCCTTTGTCATCTAATGAGCATTGGTCAATCATATTTTCCAAGTACAGGTTGAAAAGAGTAGGTGATAAACAGCATCCTTGTCTTACTCCTTTCCCTAGTCTGATCCAGTTTGTACTTTCTCCTCTCACTTTAACTGAAAATTTTTGATTAAGGTATAATGAGTTTATAAGTCTTCTGGTTTTCCAGTCCACTCTCTTTTCCTTCATATTAGTCGCCAGCTTGTCCCAAACCACATTGTCAAATGCCTTTTCTAAATCGATGAAGCACATATATAGGTCTCTTTCTTTTTCAATAAACCTTTCTCCCAAGATTCGTAGGAGCCCTATTGCATCTCTGGTGCCCGTATTCCGTCTAAAGCCAAACTCCTCCTCACCGAGATTCTCCTCTATTACTTTTTCAAGTCTTTTATTAATTATTCTTAACATCACTTTGGCTGCATGTGAAATGAGGCTGATTGTCCTGTGCTCGCTGCATTTCTTGGTTCCTTGTTTTTTCGGTAATGGAATCATTACTGTTGTCAAAAAGTCCTCAGGCCATTCACCACTGTCATATATTTTATTACATAACCTCAATATTTCTCTTATTCCATTGTGATTCAAGCATTTTAGTATTTCTCCCGGTATTGTATCTGTACCTACTGCTTTGCCATTTTTCATTGCAGCAATGGCAGACTTTACTTCTTCCATTATGATGGTCGGTCCTTTCTCATCATCACTTACACTGTTGTGTGATTCAAGTTCCAGAGTTTCTGGTTTGCTATTTGTGTCATATAGCTCTTTTATATATTCTTCCCATCTCTGGAGGACATCGTCACGGTCTTTCTACACTACCTCTTCGTCTTTACTCAAAATTTCCATAGTAGCACTTCCTGCTCTGTTTTGTTCCCATGTCATAGTCTTTACTCTGTTGTATAGTAAGTCGTATCTTCCCTTCCTGTCCAGTTCTTCAATTTCATCACATTCCTCTTTTAGCCATCACGTCCGTGATAAAGGCCTATAATTCAGCGGATTACTCCTACTTCCCTTTTTGGGTATTGGTGTGACTTGAGCAATTTTCCAATCTTTAGGTACAGATCTTTCTGAGTCAGTGGTTGCATATAATTGCTAAATATGGAGCTATTCTATCAGCATACTCTGATTTTATTTTTTCTTGAAATAGTCATCTTCCTGTGTCTGAGAGATCCGGTTGACATTTTTCCTATGCTTACAGAAGGGGGAGTTCAAAGATCCATTATTTTTTTCTTTGAACGTACATATGTTTTGATGCTCTTTCAACTGCATTTAGAATTTCACACTACAGTTCGTAATTTGACCAAATTCTCTCATCGTAAGTGTTCCTTGATGGTAAGTAGGACCATCTCTTGGTTGTACATGCTGTTGCGATTCCATTTGTAACATAGGATTTACATGAATTTAATTTGATTTCATCGGATAACATCTAAGGAAAACAGTTTTCAGCATGACGAGCATTTTTTATTTCGTTGCTGGAGGAGTTTATTTTTTTCTTCAAATAATGATCTTATTGTGATTGGAAGCTCCTGTTGACTTTTTTCCAGGGTTTGTAGGCGGCGGAGTATAAAAATGTACACAGTACATTACCGTATAATTTTCCAGTGACGGATTAAACACGCCGGAGGTCCGGGACGGCGTATCTAAATGAGGTCCCAATCTGCTTAGAAATTGATGTATTTATGGTGTACATTTTTCAAAAAATGAATAATGCAGACGTAATGCCAGACAAAAAAATCAAGTATTTATAACGTGTGTGTGTCCTGTAATGGTAAAATACATACTTAAAGATATAGGTGAGAAACTTAGAATACGTAGCATTTAGTACAGCAGCCACTAAGTACAATGCAACGAAATGGTAAAGTATACAACCAAAAATTTCATTTTATTTATTTGTATGCAAACAAAGCTCGTACAGTTATAATATCGGTTAGTTTCTAAGCCTTATTATGAGACACTAGTTATTATTGATATTACTATAGTACATGTTTTCGTGCCTTTACTTTACTGAATTTCTGAATCGTCGTTGAAATCTAATCAGTCTAAAACTTTTCTTTCAGACGGATTGGCTAGCCAAGTCGATCTTGATTAATCATAGAGCGAAGATAATTTTTTATCTTCTCTCTCGAATGATGCGACTGAGACATAAATGGTCAAAAAGTATTGGGTTATAAGTGATGTGCAGCAGGGTAATGATTCACTGAGATCCCATTTCATTATGAATAGAAGCATTTCTTGGGTTGTCAATCTAGCAGCAAATGGCCACACTCTTATTGGTGGCATATCTGTTTTTAAAAGATGCCTACGACACCATTATATTTCTTACAGCATTCGCTCCTTATCAAATTCATCGCAAATTACTATCAGATTCTCCAGTGCTACAGGCAGAGCTTCATCACTAGCTTGAAGCATACATTTTGTTTCAACTATTTGAAAGATTTTGGTGATTTCCTTCAGGCCCGTGTATCGTTATGACAGTTTCTGTACAAAGAAGTCGACACCCTCAAACATTGATCGACGAACTACTTCTTGAATCGATAGGCCAGCAACATGAGCTAGTTCAGCTGCAATTGTTTCATTCACTGTCTTCCTGGTAGGTCAATGTTAATCTCCATATCATCGCATATTTTAGTGCCACAAGTAACGGTATTGTCTATCATCGCAGTTCGTTCCATTACCAAAAATTTATTTGGGGTTTTCAGTTTTGCGAGTCCTTTATCCAAAGTAATTCTGGAGACTGTATACTTTGTTGGACTAAATTTACTTCCTCCAGTTCTGTGTACCGAAAGTTGATGTAGCTCATAAAGGTAAAATCACAAACGAGTATTATACTGGAAAGAACAAGCTTACTGCAGATCTCGTATCCAAGGAAGAAGAGGAGTCAAAGATAGATTGATGCATCTGAAATACATTCTCAGAAGTCTTCTCATCACTACTATTTTTATCACCTTTTTTCCGTGTCACTTACTTGAACGTCGCCGTTAATATCACACACATCAGGGTTTTCTCCTCCGTCTGTAGTCGCAACATCAATAGTTTTCTGTCCACCGAAGCCAAAGTAGCCTGATTCCTTAATTTTTGTAATCTTTATTTTCTCCGCGCGCGGGACGATATTTGGATGAAAGGTCCAGTGAGTGAAATAGCCTCTACAATCTTTGCTTTCTTTTCTGAGAGCGAGACGGCGAATTCTTTGCACTAAAAAATAAATAAAATAAAAATTAGCTAGATTATTCCGGCTACAGACCATGAAGATCATGGCCTACACGTCCATTAACAGTTTTTTTCCCCCCTCTGTTCAGTCTACACGCTCACAGTAGAGAACAGACAGGTAACACTGCGATCATAAATGGATGGTCGTTTTCAAATGAATGTTATATATGGCGTTTCTATAGGGGCTGAAATTATAGCCAATTTTTCAGTGGATAAAGAAATAATTTTTATTTTACTTTTTGACAAACCATTATCTGTTTGTTAAACATCATTATCTACAATTAGTAATATATTTCGTTATCACAGCGAAGTGTTATTTGCTCTAAAACAGCCTAAAGAAAGAATTTAATGTCCGTGCAGCGCTTTACACAAATTTTAAAAATTCTTAGCAAATTCATTAACATTTGTCATGGCCTGATAATATGTAAGTAGGTACTTATGTTTATACTTTGCGTATGTATGGGGCCTCGAGCTCCAAATTTCCTCTTACTTATTCAATATTGAAATATATTTTGGCCCCGTTTGGGATTTTATTAAAAATTACCTGGTCCTGGAGGCCTCCACACCCTGAAGCCCTCGAGGTTTGGAGGCCTCTCAGGACCAGGGGGTCTGGTTGGACCGCGCACAGGTCTCTCCTCCCCCCCCCCCCCCCTCTCCACCTCCACATAGCCAGTCCACCATTGTAATTTTCATTAACTCCAAGTGTATTCTGTAGGCATTTTTCCGGTCTGTGTTTCGCAAATTCTTCTTGAATTTTGCTTTTTCATTTATTAGCTTTGTAGTTTTCTAATTCTTCTCCAATCATTTGTTTATAATTATGAAGCAATATAGGTTGCAATATATTTCAAAGACATTTTAACAAAAGAATCCCATCGGCAAATAGCCCACTATCTACCAGTAAATATCATTTAACTTAAAATGGGCGTCTTATTATTTATTAATGCACATTTTTTACCCTGAACTCCAAAACAGTTACCAAAAACTACTTTTAGCAACACCAATTTTTTAGCAATTTGTCGGTGGAGGACTCCAACTCTCCTTTTGTTAAGCGATATTTCACCTCCCCCTTTGACCAACTTCTAGAATCGCCCCCTGCAAGCTGATAATAAATGTTAACTGATCATCGTACTCTGACAGAGAGAGAAAACTGAGTATGCGTATTACACATAGAGTAAATATAAATATTTACTCTATGGTATTACATGATGACTTAGTAATCCCGATGCATCTATCAGAATATAGATAAGAAACGCTGGTTCTGCACTTTTTTTCCTAGATGTATAGTTATCGCACATTCATCCTGCAATTGTAAAGTATGCCCACATCTATCTTTCAACATTACGAAGTCACAACCATTTGTAGTTATTACATGTAAAAATGTATGTTCCCGAAGAGAGTAGTAAATTGCATAAAGTAGCTTCATTGATCAAGGCGGGGGTATAGCTCAGTGGTAGAGCATTCGACTGCAGATCGAGAGGTCCCCGGTTCAAACCCGGGTGCCCCCTTCAATTTTTACCTTCGGTTATCCGTTAACTCGATAAGTAAATCAACTGCGATTACTGCAAGTAATCGATAACTGTAGCATTTACAGAAAGGCACACGACGGTAAAGACTTGTCACTGCGTTCCAAGAGCATTCTGGGATGAAGAATGTGTTAAGTTCTAAATCAACAGCCAGAAACTACTTCTGTAAAGTTTAACAAACAAATTATGACTTGCACTGCACTACTCTTACTAATAATTATGATAATTACTTCTAGATTATTCTGTATATGTACGCCAGCAGAGAGTTACATTAAAAAGACCCACTGCTCATCCTCCTGTATTACTCGGCTACAATTTTCACCCAATACTTCACATCATTTTTACTTTACACAGACCACCATTTGGTGTCCAAATAATGGCAAAATCAGGACCTATTGGACACAAATATTAGAGAACTTGGCAGGATTCACATTGCTAAGTCCATGTTGAAACGTTACAATGAATAATTTCGGTGTCAGATGGAATATTATAATCTCTACAGAAAAGAAGTGGATTGTGTTTTGTGACATTCTGGTATCTTAACTTTATTATTTAATAATAACAATCCAAGTGAAGAAATCAGTGTACAAAACTGTTATTGTCCTATGGTACCTTTTACTGTACAGAAGGCGAAGGAGTTTAGCGGTTCTTCGAGGCTGTAACAGGATGCAGTGAAAACGGATTAATTCCTGGCTGGTTCGAACTGTGTCAAAATGGCGGCTTGTAAAAAAAAAAAAAAAAAAAAAAAAAAAAAAATTTAAGAGAATTATTCTCACCCTTTTCAAGAGGGTCTTTCAAGTTTTTAACTTTCCGATTTCACAGTCAAAACATAAAAGTAAAACTTTATTTTTCTTCCCAGATCGTAAAACTAACCACAAAAATTAGGTATGGCAGTAGGAAATAACCAGTTCGTTCATCTCTCGCTAATGTAAATCTGTGTACTGCGACTAACGATTTCACCGAGAATAATCCTCAAATTGTGGGCATATCTGATTCTCAAAATTATTAAATTATGTTTCTCTCACTAACCAGTCAACAATTTTTCTATGCCCACCAGTGAAGGCAAATCGCACAGAAGAGGATTTTACTCTGGCGACCGTTCACACAGCGTAAATCTATACACATTTACCAGACTTGTGATATACGTAAGTAAAAAGCAGCAATATAATAGTTACATAAATGTTTGTTTCATACAGTGTGGAACTGCGCGCGAGACGCTGAGCAAACTAACAATAAGGAAATATTCTCCAAAATACTGAGACCGTGAAACTAGAACAGAAAAATCTGGTAAAAAGCAGATATTGAAATATTTTCCCCGACGGCAACAAAACGGCTCATCAAGTAAAGAAGTCTGTACTCATTCGTAGCGCTTGTTAATGTTAAATGTGCGAGTAGAACTGATTGTTTACAAGACCCATTGTATGCTAGACATAGAATTTGTTTCTTTTCTGGTAGTTTCAAAATTTATTATTTTCATATTAATTTTTCATTACGTAAATGTTTCACAATATGGCGGAAACATTCTTGCAGTAGCGTGCAATTGTTTTGCGAAGAAATGTTTTTCAGTAGCAGAGGGAAGATTAGATTAGATTAATACTAGTTCCATGGATCATGAATACGATATTTCGTAATGATGTGGAACTTCATATGTGAACAGTTTTCATAGTGAACGTGAGACGACTAAGAAAGAGAAGGTTACTTAATTTCGGAAATACAGACACACGTTTAAAACCAAGTTTGAAACAACAACTACGGAAATTTCACAGGAAGAGAACACTTTATGTACCTACGACATCCGAGACTAATATTGAAAATTTTGCGGGGTAACGGTATATCGGTGTTGTCGTGCAACCAAATGACATAACGTCACAGCCGTTGAGCAATGCTAGTCCCGAAGTTGCAAAGGCTACACCCACCCCACTGTATATCAAAGGGCAAAAGCTTTACACAATCAAAAACTTGACGAAAACAATCAAAAACTTGATAAAAGACTTGAGGAAAACAATCAACGACTTGACAACACTTCAGCAAGATCAGAGGTTTTGACTAACGATGTTGGTAATTTTACTCAGATGCAGTACGCTCTGAAAACAGACGTTGCGAATCAAGTCACTGTAGTGATGAGCGGCGACTTAGAAGAAATAACTAATGTCATTTCAACACTAAAAACTACATATGAGATATGTCACAACAGATTAAAAAACTGACATGATTTTTAACTACAGCAAAAGACATGCCAGAACAGAACAGATTAAAGAACTGAAAAATGATTATGATACAATGCGGTTAGAACACACAACAGTACAGTCCACAGTTCAACAGGTAGTCAGACAAGTAGACGATTCTTTTATATAGAGAGAGACTTAACAGATAACTGGTTAGAGACAGCGTTACAGAAGGCTGTTGAGCAATTACCATTTTGTACACAGAGCTGTGAAAGTCAGTATTGAAGATACAAACTGAGTTAGGACAGGTACAAAGAACACTTACACAGAATATACCTAACAGGAAGAACCACAGCAGCTAGCACAAACATGGTACCACAAAACGCTGTTACACGAAATGTGGGGGCAGACACCACACTTTCATCAATTATACTAGAAGAAAGAAAGTCTTCTTAAAAAAAACCGACAAGAAATCTGTTCATCCATTTATTTTCCTAAAAGCTTTTAGACGCATTTTGCCTACACAACAACAAATGATCCAGTATGTATTAGGTTTTATACAAGGTGAAGCCGCGCGTGGGGCGTGGGGCATCCGAGCCGGCAGAGCTATCACACATTATCACAATTCGAAAATGCATTTCTTGCAAAACACTGGTCGCGCTGTGTGCAGGAGAGATTAAGAATACAAGTATTAAGCCCAGAGACATACAAAATCAGGCAGGAAACATTAAGAAAATATTTAGAGAAGTACATAAATAAGACTTGTTTCTGGGATGAACCCGTGGTTCTTAGTGATAATCTACACACTTTGGAAGGAAACTTCCATTTCACATTAGAGAAAAACTGAAACAGGACCCACATACTAACTTAGGATACTTCTTATCGGTCCTCTATTCTATTGAGCTTATAAAGGAAGATATGAAGGTTAGTAATAGCAATAATAACCCGAATGGGAATCGTTTATAGGGGGGGGGGGGGGGGGGGGGCGAAGGGCAGGCTACGTCGACCCGGCCGCAGTATAACGGCAACAGTCACGGGCTAGCACATGATGCTCGTCCCACGTTTGTTGACACACAGCAGGTGGTGCCAATGTCAGTGCGTGGCCCGGCCAGCGGCAGCTCTCCGAATCATAAAAGGAGACTTAGGGCTGGTGACAGATATTACCCTGGTTATTCGAACCATCGAAACGGCAACTGTAATGATCAGAACAATAGGAGTCAGTGTGGACCACCGCCAATACGAATAGAAATTTTCAGAATGCACAGTGACAATACCGCCAGGGAAACCAGCTACAATTTAATCAGGGAAGGAACCCTTACCAACACTCGAATCCTATCCCAAATCCGGAATGGGGAAAGCCAAATCCAGCGGTGAATATAATCGAGGACACCGATAACGCACATTCGGTGGCTACGAATACGTCAAATAGGGCATGTTAGAGGAAATCGTTAACAACATTCCACTGTATAATACTCCGTAAACACCATCAGATCTAACGCACTAAAACAGGGAGGAGAACGAGTGAGTTACACCGATTTCGCATATGCCTACGGAGAAAGTATCCCTTGAAGAAAAGGTAACAGAAGGTGCCAAGGTGAGAAAGATTCATTATGACAATCAATCAATTTTCTGTTGGGGGAAAGAGCACTGCTAAAGACACATTGTAAACAACCATTGTCACAAAAGAAAAATAATAAATGGCAACTGATGTATAACGGTCCTTTTTGCATTGTGAGAACTCCGCACGGTGGAAGCTATTTACTCGCATACTCACGGAACGGAAAAGTAACAATCTGTACGAACATCGCGACCTGAAGATGTACTTTCAGTAGGAAAACGTACAGAAAACTAACAGCAGGGACACTGCTTGTGTAGGTAATACTAAAGCCAAAAAATAGTAAGAACAAATTAAGTCTATAGATCGGAGCACAATATTAAAGATCAAAATGACAATAACGCAAACATACTGGTGCTATTCCATCTTTTACACGGTTTTAAGTAAAACAAAAATTAGTAGACTTATGCTGCAAATGACGCTGGATTATGAAAAGGAAATTGGGCTAGGATACTTTTGTGACTAGCAGATAAGAAGCGAGGAAATGTACTTGTGACTGTCAGGCAAGATAGCATATTGATCACTGTAGATTGGGTTAAGTAATAGAGAAATACGGATTCTATGGGCACCCATCTAACAAAGTATTTTACTCCTGGTTGATCAAGATGAGTGGACGAAGAGTGGAACAAAAAACTGACCTCGTAGACTTGGAGAAAGCTTTTGACTATGTTTGCCTGGAATACTCTGTTTCAAATTCTGAAAGTGGCAAAGGTCAAATACAGGGAGCGAAAGGCTATTTACAATTTGTACAGATGGCAGTTATAAGAGTCGAGGGGCATGAAAGGGAAGCAGTGGTTGGGAAGGGAGTGAGACAGGGTTGTAGCATATCCCCAATGTTATTCAATCTGTATACTGAACAAGCAGTAAAGGAAACAAAAGAAAAATTTGGAGTAGGAATTAATATCCATGGAGAAGAAATAAAAACTTTGAGGTTTGCCGATGACATTGTAATTCTGTCAGAGACAGCAAAGGATCTAGAAGTGCAACTGAACGGAATGGACAGTGTCTTGAAAGGAGGAGAGAGGATTTAAAATGTAGACTGGCTATGGCAAGGAAAGCGTTTCTGAAGAAGATAAATTTGTTAACATTGAGTATAGATTTAGGTGCCAGGAAGTCCTTTCTGAAAGTATTTGTATGGAAGTGAAACATGGATGCTAAATAGTAAAGTTTGGAAGGTAGGAGACGAGATACTGGCAGAAGTAAAGCTGTGAGTACAGAGCGTGAGTGGTGCTTCGGTAGCTCAGATGGTAGAGCACTTGCCCGCGAAAGGCCAAGGTCCCAAGTTCAAGTCTCGGTCGGGCACACAGTTTTAATCTGCCAGGAAGTTTAATAGAAACTGTGTTCATCCCTTTTACTACAGTCCTTACAGCTAATTGTGCTCCCTAGGAACCAAACTTGCCTCCACAAGAATTACATTTCTGTTAACTTTTCAGACTTGGCTTCTTCATCTGCTGATATGACAATATGTAATGGTACGTGGCTAAATTTTTCCAATCAGACTCCATTAATTGTTCTGTGATTTTTATTATGCCAAGCTACCATTATTCTTACCAGCAAGATGTGTTATACAATTTCAGACCACATCAAAATCTTGCCAGAAAACAATTCTATTTCGATTGCTCTCAATTTTGTACTTGGTATGGCTCTAAAAACCAAACACACTTCCAGCAGATAAGGCAACTCTTGTAACTCAACCTCCGATATGGACCATGAATGCAATATATTAGTGCTCAGATCTGTTGTCCAATGGCCAACAACTTCAACAATATCTACCTGCATGAAATTTATGACTAAGTTCTGTTGCATCTGCTGTTGGTTTTGCTTTCGATGAGAGTCTATTTCTTACATACAGTCTGAGTTTTACATAGGCTACTGCATCAACAAACTAAGGTCATTTAGAAATCACTTTAGGTAAAATTGCATCAAAATTTGGAATAATTGCATCACCAACTACTTCAGTCCGCCAGGATGGGCAAAATAAATAATGCCAGAATACAATGTTTAAGCTTAAAAAGTAATGCGTCCAATACATATACACTAGACTCTTGCTAAACTGGCCATTCCTCGCACATATGGGTGCCAGATTAGAGGACGTGCCAGATTGTTGAGAGTGTCTAAAATTTAGCATAAACACATAGGGATCATACTTTTATCAAGTCAAAAGATACAGTCACTTGTACAACAAACTTAGTATCACTCGCCATTCACTACAAAACATGTCCCAAAATTTTAATTGTCTCCATGATGATACACGACGGCAGTACGATTCATCACACAATGGCTTTACAAGCATTTCATACGTCCTGCCATGCATAATGTTGCATAATGTACTCCAAGATGCCGTCTCCAGCTTCAGCACCAGCAGTTTGAGATATCCTCATGTTCTCTCCTCTTCGTCACCAGTTTCATCGTAACTTTCCTGTGAGCTTATGATTACCTCTTTTCTGCTGAAGTTTGGTCATTAATAGTTGCTCGTCCAACACTGTAGCCAGCATCAATGGTTTTCTGCGAAGAACGTCAATTCAGTTTATGTCTAATTTCGAGTTGCTGCTTTAGGTTAAGCACAATGGGTTTCCTTTTAGAAGCCATGATAATGACCCATTCGGAGAGCCACAGTTTCAAAGTGTACAGGAATGTTGAACATTATAATTAACTAACAACAATGTTGCAGACGAAATTTCATTATTGAAGGCGTCATATCCGGTTGAACAACTAGAAGCTGGAAGTGTGCCAGATTACTGAGAGGCCGGACTACTGAGAGGCCGGACTACTGAGAGGCCGGACTACTGAGGGTCGTATTAGCAAGAGTTTAGTGTATTATAGAAAATGACACTGACTTCCCACAAAGAAAAATACATTAAGGTCAAAGTATCTCAGAGGATTTTTATAATGAGTTTTAAGGTAACAGTCAGTGTTACGTAAATATTCCAGGTGTCTACACAAACAATGGTGTCTTTTCTAAAAAATTAAGTGAACACAGCTAGTAAAATGTTTTGCAGTTTAACTGAGATTTGATGGGAATGTGTTTAATCAAACGGTAATCTTTTATATTATTTAATGCAACAAACACTGGCACACCAAGCACGTGGTTGACCTCGACTTATCCATTCTGACAGTACTCACATTTCGAATTGCACTGCTCAGCCATGTATTACACGCAAAATCTTGTGAAATGCTTACCCTTCATCTTCTTGAAATTCTTTGCTTGTCTGTGTTTTGAACGAAATCAGGGACGAATAAGCAAGAATGATATTCCATAGAATTATGACAAGTTATAAAATCAAACACGCATTTTTCAGTCCAGTGAATTATGGTGTCAATCTTTAGATGGTTCACCACGAAATCTTCAGAATTACGTGAACTGATTGCTTCCTTGGTGCCTTTCTTCTACTGTTTTACTCAAATTTCTCCAAATAAAAACTGTCCGAACATTTGTTCACAGGTATTGCAATAACCACATCACTATCGTTCTTGCTGAGAGGCTTTCTACCAATTCATTGTCAGACATGACTGCTAATATCTGAAAAGGTATCATGGCTAGCCTCTGTTTGACATCCCTTTTCCTCAGCACAATTCACCTGGTTCTGTTCAACATGATGGGCATACTTAACCTGATTAGTGGGTGAATACCTGAACACTGTTAAAGTACAAACTTACGAATTACAGCACCTACCCCCCCCCCCCCCCCCCAAATACACACATCTTCCCCAAAGTACTACTTTGCCTGGTTCTTCTTTCCATTGTATGCCAAGGCTGCCTGCCCCCATGGATAAGACTGCACTATCTTTCATTTATTCTTTTCAGTTTACAATACTTTAAAGATACATGCTTCTTTTTGATACAGTTTAAAACATTCAGTTATTATCTCTTATCTTATTTACTTTTTTATCTATTTACTTTCTTCATAACTGACTACAGTTATGCTTTAATATTTTAAAAATTCTATTTCAAAGTTTTAAACAGGCCTCCTCACAGTTCCCATCAATCAGCACGTGTTTAGTTTGATTCCCTTATATGGTCATAAGAGAGGCAACACAGCATTGTTTACACCATACTTCACAAAGATTTGAAATAATGTGAAAGTGAATAAAACTGAAATTTCTTTAGGTATGGTACAGTTGTTACAAGTGCTGTACGTCATAAGTAGACTGATGCCACCTGAAGATATGTGAAGATATGTGTTAACTATGCAAATTATCTCCTACAGAGTTGATAAAATCATTTTTGATTGGTTGGGGATGTGCTTTCTTTACCGTCCAACTAATGAAGGTTTTAATGAACTAGATCGTTGTTCCACATTCCCAGTCAATTCTAATGATAAAATTAGACAATGGAAAATCCAGAATGGAATATAACAATATTATTAAAAGGATAGTTACTACACACCATAGAGTGGTGCTGCCGAGTCATAGATGGGCACAACAAAAGGATTGTCACAAAATAAGCTTTCAGCCAACAAGGTCTTTGTCAAACACACACACACACACACACACACACACACACACACACACACACACACACACAGCCATAGTCTCTGGCAGCTGCCAGTTACAGTTCACATTAAGAGCTGAAACAAAAATGTTTTTATCTTGAGTTTGCTCTCAGAGGTCAGCTTTCATCACAGTAGCCAAGGCAAGCGTGATTCTGTGTTCTGCTTAAGTTATGGCATTAGGTTACTCGTGTTAATTCAGGGCTACAACATGCATCGTGCCACAGTTCAGTCACTGGGCACTTAAAATCAGCTGTGGACTGAGCATCAGTTGTTTCCAGCATACCTGACTGGAGCCACTTCCAAAATTGCCTCCTCCCCCTTGAACAACGCTTCAGCACTTGTGAAGTGACCCACTGTGTCTGTATGTCACCTTCAACCAAACAGAGGCAGGAAATGTGACAACACTGTAGTGGCAAGTGACAGATGTCAACTGTTGTGTAATTTTAATTGGACTACATTTATATTCAGTTCTGAAATATGACAACACCGTATCGATTCGCCATATTCTTAATCTACATTAACAATTTAGAAGACCAATCTGAACAATCATCTTTGATTGTTTGCACATGATGCTGTTATTTACCATCTAGTAAAGTGATAAAAATTAATTACAACTTCATATACACTATGTATCCATATGGTGCAAAAAGTTGTAGTTACTCTTGAGCAATAAAAACTATTAAGCCCTACACATGACTACTAAAAAACTTCCAGTACATTTTAGTTACATGATAAATTACAAAATTTAAAGATTTTTAATTCAGCTAAATATATAGAGATTACAATTATGACCAACTTCAATTGGAACCATCACTTAGAAAATGCTGTGAGAAATGGGAACTGAAGACTGTTTTATCGGCTGCACACAAAAAAAAAATACTAAAGAGTCTGCCTAACACTATACTTGTCCATCTTCTTTTGGAATATTGCTGTGTTGCATGGTATCCTTACCAGATAGAATTGATGGGGGACACTGAAAACATTCAAAAAGGGCTGCTTGTTTTGCAGTATTGCAAAATAGGTGAGAAGATGTCAGAGATATGTTTGCCAACTTGGGCTGGCAATCCTAAAAAGCAAAGGTGTTTTTCAGAGTGGCAACACCTTATCACAAAATTACAATTGCCATATTACCCCTCCAAATGCCTAAGTATTTTAGTGACTCCCACTTACATAGACAGAAATGACTATCACAATTAAAACACAGAAATAGAAGCTGACAAGAAAAGACTTGGATATTCATTTCTACCACTGCTGTTTCAGAGTTGAACAGTAGAGAAATATAAGTCTGCAAATTTTTGTGGCCATTGTCACTGAAAGTAAAATTTTCTAGGTCTGTTAGGCAGCATCATATTTCTTCTGTATGACTGATGTTTCAACCCCCCGACTGGAATCTTCTTCAGACTCTTGTGGTATTTACACTTCACTGAACACACACTATTCAGTCAACAATGGACACCAGAAGATCCTGAATAAGATCCCAGCAGAGGCATTGAAGAGTTGATCGTACAGAAGAAATATGACACGGCCTAACAACCCAGAAGATTTTACCTTCTGTAGAGAGATAATCCTGACATTTTATAAATCCTCTGCCAAACACCTAAGTGTGGATTGCAGAATAATCGTGTAGCTGCAGATGTTCCCTTTCTTCATTTAATATAGCGTGACAATTATTAAATTATATAAAAAATGGTAAATTAGTTACAAACTACGGTGTGCGCACACTTTATTAACATGTAAATGTCACTGCAGATATTCGGATTTAGGTTATGACATGTTCGATATGCCTGTCATCATTGGCAATGATGTGGCGAAGATGAATAGCAAAATTCTGCACGATCTGCTGAAGTGTCAGGACATCAATGCTGTTGGTGACCTCATGAATGGGTTTTCTGGTCAGCAGTGTACACGTTGTCTTTAATGTAGCCCCACAAAAAAAAGAGTCGCATGTGTTCAGATCTGGAGAATATGACGGTCAATCGAGGCCCATGCCACTGACCTTCTGTACCCCAGAGCCACATGTGGTCCCCAAGGTGCTCCTGCAGGACATCAAACAACTTCCTGCTTCAATGGGGTGAATCTAAGTCTTGCACGAACCTTATCTTGTCGAAATCAGGGTCACTTTGGATAATGGGAATGAAATCATCTTCCAAAACCTTCACGTACTGTTCAGTAGTCACCATGCCATCAAGCAATATCACACCGATTATTCAGTGACTGGACACTGCACACCACAGAGTCACCCATTGACGGTGAAAAGACTTCTCGGTTGCGAAATGCGGATTCTCAGTCCTCCACATGTGTCAATTTTGCTTACTGACGAACCGTCCAAATAACAGTGGGCTTCATCACTAAACCAAACCATCATGTCCATACCAATTCCCATTATGTCCCACAGCCAACCGTGCATTCAAACTGCAGGTCGACCGTTCAGAAGTTAAGATGATTTTATTTCATATAGTTCAATAATTTTCACACTGTATCTTTAAAACACATTTACAGCCAGTCCAATGTATGCATAGAAGCTGATACTATCTTGTATCTTCTGAATGTGGTTGTTTTTAACCAGGGGGAGGGGGCAGATACTGAACATAACTGCATCTCACATAAAGTATATGGCAATATGCAGACCATTTACATGGTGTGTGTGTGTGTGTGTGTGTGTGTGTGTGTGTGTGTTTACATTCTCTCTCTCTCTTTCCATAAAGTGATTTCTACTTATGTTTATTATCCCTCTTTTTTTTTTTTTTTTACACACACACACAAAACCATACACACAACTGCACATTCAGAAGATAACCACATATGGAGTTTTCATCTTTTATGCGAAAGGTTGCTCATTTGATTCTCACTAGGTTTTTTAGACTTTTACTCTGCAATTATGAATGAATTTGTATTATTAATTAACAAATCCTGAATCACATTTTTTCATAAAAACTGCATCTTGTTTTCAACTACCAATTACATGAAAATGAAAGTATACACAATAAATTAAAATTTGGTACCAAAATGCGCAGCAGCTCGTTAAATACAGAAACAATTTACACATCAATAACACTCTTTAATATTTTATAACTTTCACAGTTTAGGCTGTAAGATGGAATTTACAAGTCTTGTTGAATATCAATTCTGATTCTGCATTCTCATGTCGAATGCGAACAAAACAAAGAATTATGTTTAAATACTGTTAATTACCATTTCAACTTGACAATAAATCTAGGGATTTAAGAATGTGAAAAAAGCACCATTTAATGTGAATTGAGCCAGTGAGCTCATGATTACAACATTAAAATGCTACTGAGAAGTGCCTTGTATGGCTGTAAATAATTGATGTCTCAGCAATAACCACCAAATCTTTCAAGTATTAAAGAAACCAAAGAGGGTCAGTTAGTCCGTAGACTTAGCAGAAATAACGGCAACGAAAATTTGGCTGTAAAAGTAGTTAGATAATGATATGCCAGATGAGTAAACTGGGTCATATACTACTACAATACCTAATTAGTACGAAGAAGACAAACAAAATAAACCATACATATTGAAAATGAAATACAATAACTGGAGGTACTATTTCCATATACACCACTGGAAAAAAAAGGGAATTGCAACACCAAAAATAATGAATTCAAAGTAATGAAATTTCAGGCTTACATTTGTTTAGGTAACATATTTAAGTGATCAACATTACATGATCATAGGTCAATGTGTGAGATAAGCCATTGCAAATATGGAATGCTGGTACATTTATAGCCAGTATATGGGATGAAGTTCCATTCCTGTTGCACTTGGTTGGTCAATACAGGGATGGTTAATTCTAGTTGTCGATGATGCTCAAGTTGTCATTGAATAATGTCCCGTAGGTGCTCAACTGGAGACAGATATGGCAATCAGTCAGGCTAAGGCAACATGTTGACACCCTGTAGACAATGTTGGGTTACAATAGCGGTATATGGCAGAGCATTAACCTGATGTAAAACACCCCCATGAAAGGCATCACAACAGGTTGAATCACAAGACAGATGTACAAATCTGCAGTCAGGTCGCATGGGATAACCACAAGAGTGCTCCTGCTGTCATGCAAAATCACACCCCAGGCCACAATTCCAGGTGTAGGACCAGTGTGTCCAGCATGCAGGCAGGTTAGTTGCAGACCCTCAGCTGGTCTTCTTCAAACCAACACACGACCATCACTGGCACCAAGGCAAAACCAGTTTTCATCAGAAAACACAGCAGACCTCCACACTGCCCTCCAATGCGCTCTCGCTTGACATCACTAAAGTCACAGTTGGTGGTGGCTGGGTCAGTGAAACGCATGCTCATGGCATCTAGCTTGAAGTTGTCTTTGAAGTAACCGATTTGTAACAGTTTGGTGTGTCACTGTGGGGCCAACTGCTGCTCAGATTACTGCTGCAGATGCAGTAGGATGCACTAAAGCCATACACTGAACACAATGGTCTTCCCTCTCAGCAGTGCAACATGGTCATCCAGAGCCCAGTAATCTTGCAACTGCATCTTCTTGTGATCACCACTGCCAGCATTCATGTACATTCCTGCCAAATCTTTCTGCAATGTTGCAGAAGTAACATCCAGCTTCTTGCAGCCCAATTACAGCATGCATTTAAAGCAAACCTGATTTTCACTCTCATAGTGATGCTGCTAACGCCACTCTTATGGTACTGGTGCAAAATTTGAATAGATATTATCCTTCAGATGTGCCCCCCCCCTCCCCCGCCCCCTCCAAATCAGTGTACATAGAAACATAGAAATAATTTTATTACAAAATGCAGCAATGCAGAAACTACCACATTATAAAAGAGAAATAAATATTTAACACTGCAGTTATGCACAAATACAGGGAGTTGTACAGCTGCTGCTTATTTTATTATATTTTTTAGCTGAAGATTAGTAGGTAATAGTGCTACGCAAAGTACCCTCCACCATACAATGTAGGATGGCTTGTGTACTATAGCTGTAGATTAGAAATAATATAGGTAGGAGCATTAGAAAGTGGCTTCCAGTCAGCTTCCAATCATGAAATAGAATTTGTCTTCACTGAATTATGCTTCACGTGTTCTAGCCCACATTCAGACAAACTGAAGTTTTTTTAACTGCATGTTATGGACATCTTATATTGTTACTTCCAAGAATAATCTTTAACAAATACAATGTTTGTAAATAATACACTTTATTTGTGTTAATTAAAACTCAACAAAAATTTGTAGTTACCTCTTGACATAAAAACTTTACAACCTAAACAAGTGAAGTGTACCAACCAACAAACTAAAACATAAAATTACACGTACAAAGTGTGTGCCCATTATATACCACTCAACTCAAGATACAAGATCCAAAATTTCCCATACAGATGTCTAGCACATCTGGATGAAAATTTATAAGATTGCAGTTGAATTATTTCCCCACAAAACATGTCCAATATTAATCATTCATCAATGCAATAAATGTTGCAGTATTCCTTGTCGAATGAGGGGTTCACACTGTGATCTTGGCAGTAGATGCTGGCTGTTTTTCTTCAAGACAATCACTTCACCATCATCCAGCTCAAACTTACCATAATCAACAAGGCAACGGACCTGCATACATAAAATAGTGAAAGTTTTTGATGCACAAAAGAGGTGCCAACATGTGTAGATCTTTTTATATAAAATGCACATAAAGAGTTCTGAAATTTAAATGAACCCTATAAACTTACCTCAATGTACAAGGATTTTGGTGGTTTCAGATCTTGCATCAAATTTAATCCATGATTATCACCAATGGATCTCATGTATGATGCCAATGTTTTGCTGTAGTTGCTAAACCACTGTATCTGCATAGATAAACAAAATATGTAAGAGTAATAAGGCCGACAGCATGAATGACAAACTGTTTTACAATATATCAATACTAGTCTACGTATCCAAAAGTCTTATAGAACAGTGTTGTTGTTGTTGTTGTTGTTGTGGTCTTCAGTCCTGAGACTGGTTTGATGCAGCTCTCCATGCTACTCCATCCTGTGCAAGCTTCTTCATCTCCCAGTACCTACTGCAACCTACGTCCTTCTGAATCTGCTTGGTGTATTCATCTCTTGGTCTCCCTCTACGATTTTTACCCTCCACGCTGCCATCCAATACTAAATTGGTGATCCCTTGATGCCTCAGACCATGTCCTACCAACCGATCCCTTCTTCTAGTCAAGTTGCGCCACAAATTTCTCTCCTCTACAATTCTATTCAACACCTCCTCATTAGTTATGTGATCTACCCATCTAATCTTCAGCATTATTCTGCAGCACCACATTTCGAAAGCTTCTATTCTCTTCTTGTCCAAACTATTTATCGTCTATGTTTCACTTTCATACATGGCTACACTCCATACAAATACTTTCAGAAATGACTTCCAGACACTTAAATCTATACTTGATGTTAACAAATTTCTCTTCTTCAGAAACGCTTTCCTTGCCATTGCCAGTCTACATTTTATATCCTCTCTACTTTGACCATCATCGGTTATTTTGTTCCCCAAATAGCCAAATTCATTTACTACTTTAAGTGTCTCATTTCCTAATCTAATTCCCTCAGCAACACCCGACTTAATTTGACTACATTCCATTGTCCTCGTTTTGCTTTTGTCGATGTTCATCTTATACCCTCCTTTCAAGACACTGTCCATTCCGTTCAACTGCTCTTCCAAGTCCTTTGCCGTCTCTGACAGACCTACAATGTCATTGGCGAACCTCAAAGATTTTATTTCTTCTCCATGGATTTTAATACCTACTCCGAATTTTTCTTTTGTTTCCTTTACTGCTTGCTCAATATACAGATTGAATAACATCGGGGATAGGCTACAAGCCTGTCCCACTCCCTTCCCAACCACTGCTTCCCTTTCACATCCCTCGACTCTTATAACTGCCATCTGGTTTTTGAACAAATTGTAAATAGCCTTTCGTTCACTGTATTTTACCCCTGCCACTTTTAGAGTTTGAAAGAGAGTATTCCAGTCAACACTGTCAAAAGCTGTCTCTAAGTCTACAAATGCTAGAAACGTAGGTTTGCCTTTTCTTAATCTTTCTTCTAAGATAAGTCATAGGGTCAGTATTGCCTCACGTGTTCCAATACGAGGTCGGCTTCTACCACTTTTTCCATTCATCTGTAAAGAATTCGTGTTAGTAATTTGCAGCCATGACTTATTAAACTGATAGTTCGGTAATTTTCACAGTGTCAACACCCGATTTCTTTGGGATTGGAATTATTATATTCTTCTTGAAGTCTGAGGGTATTTCACCTGTCTCATACATCTTGCTCACCAGATGGTAGAGTTTTATCAGGGCTGCATCTCCCAAGGCTATCAGTAGTTCTAATGGAATGTTGTCTACTCCCGGGGCCTTGTTTCAACTCAGGTCTTTCAGTGCTCTGTCAAACTCTTCACGCAGTATCACATATCTCCCATTTCATCTTCATCTACATCCTCTTCCATTTCCGTAATATTGTCCTCAAGTACATTGCCCTTGTATAGACCCTCTATATACTCCTTCCACCTTTCTGCTTTCCCTTCTTTGCTTAGAACTGGGTTTCCATATAAGCTCTTGATATTCATACAAGTAGTTCTCTTTTCTCCAAAGGTCTGTTTAATTTTCCTGTAGGCAGTATCTATCCTACCCCTAGTGGGATAAGCCTCTACATCCTTACATTTTGCACTTCATGTCGATTTCATTTTTGAGATGTTTGTATTCCTTTTTGCCTGCTTCATTTACTGCATTTTTATATTTTCTCCTTTCATCAATTAAGTTCAATATTTCTTCTATTACCCAAGGATTTCTATCAGCCCTCGTCTTTTTACCTACTTGATCCTCTGCTACCCTCACTATTTCGTCTACCAAAGCTACCCATTCTTCTTCTACTGTATTTCTTTCCCCCATCCCTGTCAACTGTTCCCTTATGCTCTCCCTGAAACTCTGTACAACCTCTGGTTCTTTCAGTTTATCCAGGTCCCATCTCCTTAAATTCCCACCTTTTTGCAGTTTCTTCAGTTTTAATCTACAGTTCATAACCAGTAGATTGTGGTCAGGGTCCACATCTGCCCCTGGAAATGTCTTACAATTTAAAACCTGGTTCCTAAATCTCTGTCTTACCATTATATAATTTATCTGATACCTTCTAGTATCTCCAGGCTTCTTCCATGTATACAACCTTCTTTCACGATTCTTGAACCAAGTGTTAGCTATGATTAAGTTATGCTCTGTGCAAAATTCTACCAGGTGGCTTCCTATTTCATTTCTTACCCCCAATCCACTTTCACCTACTATTTTTCCTTCTCTCCCTTTTCGTACTACTGAATTCCAGTCACCCATCACTATTAAATTTTCATCTCCCTTCACTACCTGAATAATTTCTTTTATCTCATAATACATTTCATCAATTTCTTCGTCATCTGCAGAGCTAGTTGGCACATAAACTTATACTACTGTAGTAGGCATGGGCTTCGTGTCTATCTTGGGCACAATAATGCATTTACTATGCTGTTTGTAGTAACTTACCCGCACTCCTATTTTTTTTATTCATTATGAAATCTACTCCTGCATTACCCCTATTTGATTTTGTATTTATAACCCTGTAATCACCTGACCAAAAGTCTTGTTCCTCCTGCCACCGAACTTCACTAATTCCCACTATATCTAACTTTAAGCTATCCATTTCCCTTTTTAAATTTTCTAACCTACCTGGCCGATTAAGGGATCTGACATTCCACACTCCGATCCGTAGAACGCCAGTTTTCTTTCTCCTGATAATGATGTCCTCGAGTAGTCCCCGCCCGGAGATCCGAATGGGCAACTATTTTACCTCCGGAGTATTTTACCCAAGAGGATGCAATCATCATTTAACCGTACAGTAAAGCTGCATGCCCTAGGGAAAAATGACAGCTGTAGTTTCCCCTTGCTTTCAGCCGTTCGCAGCACCAGCACAGCAAGGCCATTTTTGTTAGTGTGACAAGGCCAGATCAGTCAATTATCCAGACTGTTGCCCCTGCAACTACTGAAAAGGCTGCTGCCCCTCTTCAGAAACCACACATTTGCCTGGCCTCTCAACAGATACCCCTCCATCGTGGTTACACCTACGGTACGGCTATCTGTATCAAGGCACACAAGCCTCCCCACCAACGGCAAGGTCCATGGTTCATTGGGGGGAGGGGGGGGGGGGGGGGGGGGGGGAATAGAACAGTGCTCAGTTCTGAATCAACAGTTGTCTACATTTGTACTTGTGGCGTAAGTTCCTATGCACAAGATAGCATACTTTTACTCCATAGGAATGCTGCTAGGTATCCTATTAGACCAGTGGTTCCCAATCTGGGAGTAATTACCCTCTGTGGGATTAAATGTAATTTTCTAGGGGGACTCAACTGTGTTATGATCACGAAACGAAATTTTTAAAATTTTCTTACTATTTCCACTATTTTGTAAGCCTGAAATACTAATTACATAAGTTACCAATAATTACCAGGATGCTACATGGTTGAGGTTACAGCTTGCAAAACACTTGTATGTAAATCTTCCTCACATAGGCCATCCACTGCACGCATACTTTGCACTTTGTACCATGCCTCAATGACAGTCCAAATGAGACATATACAGCACACATGCTTAAATATCACATGAAAATGTCTTCTCAGAGTTGTAGGTAGTTTGTACAATGGACTAGAAATTGCTTCATTATTCATTTTGCAACAATAAATGAACTATTTTGTTCTAATACGAGTTCACAATTTTGTGAAATTCAGACTGTCTGAATGTGGCAATCTTGCAGTTCATCTATGAGATGAAATGGTTATTTGCTTCCAGTATGATGTTTTTGATCTCAGATTACGATGCAGATGTAAGGATAAAGATTTGGAATGGTGTTTTTGATTGTATGCCACAACACATAATGCATACAGTGAATTCCTTATGAGTAAGTGCTGGAAAAATGACTTAAAGGGTCAAAATTGACCAGTCTCGCAACAAATAAAGGAATAATTGCAGCCTACTATAGACAATGCTTTCTTTTACAGTAAACAGTTTAATTGAAAGCACAACACCACAGTAACAATCTAATAGCTACTACACTGGTGTAAAGCCTACGCAATATTATTATTATTATTATTACTATTATTGGCAGTGGTAATTTCTTTCAGTTCAGAAGCAAGAAATCCAGCATTCAAGTGATTACACACAGTAGGCCGAAGTATAGTGCAACATTTTAATCTGGTAGATTTCAGATGGGGGTGTAGGTTGTGGGTGACGCGAGAGCCACTCGGAAGATGAGTGGTATATAAGAATTAAATTTTGTAATAAGTGTCTACCCTCACAGCGGATAGTTAGCTTTCTTTTCTGAGAAGAAATTGTAAGTAACATTTGCGATACACTGAAAATTGCTTCATCCTGCTATAAAAAGGGGTTGTTAGTAACAAGCAGAACAGACTGTATCAGAGACTCACTAGTTCATTGTTTAATAAAACACAAACAAATATAATTTATCTTAAGTTATATTTAAAATGAAGGCATTCAAAGAAAATTGCTGTTCATTCTAAAGTTCAGTCAGGCACTAATATTGATGAGAGGAGGGGGGGGGGGGGGGGGGATACCTAATAAGCTAATACCCGATTGCACTCGGGCATAATGGTTTCAGAAAGGTTTGGGGAACCACTGCATTAGGCCATGGATGTATCATAAGACAAAAACACCACTTACATTTAGGATGTACGTTGCAGCACCTACTTTTCTTTAATACAATAATCCAAAAGCAATAACCTTGTACACAATTTTCCAGTCAGTTACAGATTAGTATCCTTAAAAAATTTAAGAGTGAAACTCTTGATTGGCAACCTCTTTAATGCCACAATGTTGTAAAATGCTATCGTTCCACAATTCCGTCACAACGGGAACAATGATACATATCTGGTGTTAGGTTGGACAGTACTCAGTATTGTTCTTCCATCTCATCCTGTTGATGAGGGTGTCAAAACATGGGGTGCTAGCTACAATAGAGACAGATTGGGAAACCAGATGCAGCCTTTTCAAAGGAACCAGTTGTGTAATTACTTTAAGTGATTTTGGAAAACCATCATTTGGTCATCTTTTCTTTAGCATTGCCAAAGAGGGGTCAATGGAGCAGAGGGTATTAGGTTGGTTGGTTTGGAGGGTAAAGGGACCCAACTATGGGGTCATCATCCCCTTTTCCGCATGCAAATAGGTCTTGGGTTAAAACCAGTTAAAACCACTCCCAAAAGGAGACAGGGAAAGTAAAACTGGGAAAAACACTGAAAGACAATAAGAAAGAACCAAGTGTGTGTGGGTGTGTGTGTGTGTGTGTGTGTGTGTGTGTGTTTTAGGGATCTTATGGGCACCCAACGGCAAGGTTATCAGCACCCTGACACTTAATAAAACAAACGAATGTGGAGAAGAACAAATTGTCAAACACACGGGCCCTTGGAATGACCACACAGTCACTCTATCTCACATGCGCTAAAACCAATGACGAGGGAAGATAGCTAATAGAGAAACTAAAACAGAGGGGAAACAAAACACAGGAGAACTAAAACAAAAGCACAGCAAAATGTGACTGGGTGAGCTAGCCACTCTGTTGACACATTAAAAACATGTCCCCAAAATCTTGTTAGAAACGTTGGACAATTCACAAAACTTTAAGATGCGAACCACATTCATTTGATCATTACTTAAAATAGATTGCAGATCTGCCGCAGTCCGCTGGTCAGCAAATAAAATGCAGTCCAATTAAATGTGGCACACCAGGATCTGCACGCCACAAGCACCACACATTGGAGAGTCCTCTCACCGGAGTAAAAATCCATGTGTCATAGGTCTGCGGCCAGTGTGAAGACGAGTAAGGACTTTGTCCCATTGACGTGGTTGGAAGGAAGTTCTCCAAGGCCGAGTTGTGGGCTTGATGACATGGTGCTTGTTGTCGGTCTCTTCTAGCCACTCATCTTACCATCGACACTGGAAGACCTGACGATCATGACATGCCTCCATGGCTGCTCAATCCACCCTTTCATTCCCCACAATTCCCACGTGTCCTGGTACCCAGCAGAAAGACACCTCCTTCCCCAGTCGCTGTAGTTGGAGGAGGGCGTCCTGGATAGTCTGGATTACTTTATCTGCTGGGTACAAACATTGGAGAGAGTAAAGGGCACTCAAAGACTCTGAACAGACGACAAATCTAACACTGGGAGAATATCTCATCTGCTCCAGTGCCTGGATCGCATATAATTCTGCGTCGAAGATGGTTACTTCGGGAGGCAGTCTGACATTGAGGACATGATCCGGGAAAATGACAGAGCAACCAACAGAGTCACCCTGCTTAGACCCATCTGCCATAAAAACAGCTACACGGTTGTGGAGCTCAGATAAAATGGCAGAAAATACCGCATTAAAAATGGAAGGAGGAATGCTGCCTCTGCTGTACCGCAACAAATCTAAAATCACTCTGGGTCTCTTCAGTAACCAGTAACCAGCTAGTTAAGGCAATGCTCCGATAACTACTGGGACATGTGCGGTCCTTTCCTGCTTTGAGGAGAGGGATCAGAACTGCCTCCCTCCATGAGTTGGGGAAGTTGTCTGTCTGCCATATTAGACTAAAACATTCGAGGAGGATTTCCTTGAACACACTGCTGGCAAATGTCGAACCATGCAGTAGCAGACGTGGTCAGGACCAGGCACTGTGTCGTAAATCTCAGTCAGTGCCTATTCGAACTCTCACATTGAGAAAGGGGAATTGTAGCCCTCAGAACTGTTTAACCCTAAAGTCCAACTTTGACCTCTCTACCGCGTACGGTAGCGATGGAACACTGGATCCTTGCTTGCATTGGCAGTAGTTTGTGCAAAATGCTTGGCCAGCATCTGTGCAATGTCTCTGGGTGTTGTTTGGAGGCATCCCAGTTTCAGCACTGCTGCTAACGGTAAACGGCTGTGTGTACCAGAAATCCTCCGGATCGCTTCCCATACTTTTGCGGAAGAAGTGGAACTGTTGATGGAGTCCAGAAACTCCTGCCTCGACCGTTCTTTGCTCTCTCTAATGACATAGCGAGCCTCGGCTCTCGCGATTCGAAAGACGGTGAGATTGTCCACTGTTGGGTGGCTTTTAAACTGTCGAAGAGGTGTATGCCTGTCCCGGATGGCTGAAAGACTTTGGTATGGATAGGTCAGAAGCATAATAGATCACATGTGTCATGTGATCACCCATTCCTGGATGCTGTCTCGGTGTTCAAAACGCAGCCAACTGGCTGAACAGCATCCAGTTAGCTTGCCTGTCATCCGTGTTGGTGGCTTCTGTTATAGCAACACACAATCCAGTAGGTGAATGCAGATGGGAAACTGGTCACTGGAATGGAGGTCATCAATGAGCTCCCAGTGGACAGAGGCAGTGAGGGATGGAGAGCAGAGAGATAGGTCAATGGCTGAGAATGACCCAGAAGCAGCACAGAAATGAGTCGGAGTACCAGTGTTTATGATTCATAGCTCTCGAGATGTCAGAAGACTCTCCAAGACTCGGCGCTGAGGGCAAGTAGAGGTTGACGACGCTGAGGGCAAGTAGAGGTTGAGCCCCACAGGACATGATGGGCATTGAAGTCTCCCAGGAGGAGAAATTGTCAGGGGAGTTGTTCCATAAGGTCTGTGAGAGCCTCAGAGTGTACTGCATCCAGTGGCGGTAAATAAAGAGAGCAAACTGTAAGCCTCCGATGTGCATGAAAACTGCTTTCACGTCAGTATCCAGGGGAGAGCAGAGGAGAGGTGCCTATTATCGACGAACACGGCAACCCCTCCTTTGTCCCTTTCCCTAGTCAGGTCATCCTTGTAATATAGTGTATAGCCCCTTAGTACAGGAGCATAAGACACTTTTAAACGTGTTTCCTGTAAACACAAGTGCAAGGTACGTTGCTCCGCAAGGAGTATCAGTTCCTCCACATGTGTCCTGAATCCATTCGTGTTCCACTGTATAATGGGAGTCATCTATCAGGATGGTAGTACTTTCATCCTGATTTTCTGCCAGGACGGGGAGCCCATAGTGGGTGGAGGCTCAGTTTTGGGGTGAGATGATTGCCCCAGTCCGACATCAACCTTCATGGACTCTGAAGAAGATTTGAGAGACACGTCAGATAGAATGACATCGACATCATTGGACTGTGTACCGCCTGTCTCCTTCGGCGGGCGATTCTTTGACTTCAATTTTTTAGTCTCAGGTGGCTTTGGAGCCACTATCTCAGAAGTGGTAGGGGGTGTAGCAGCATTGGGCGGTGCACAAGACTTCACCTGTGGAAGGGCAGGAAAGTCCATGATGTTAACAACCATGGTCTTGTATCAAGTTTGGGGGAGGGGGGCAGGCTTCAAAGGAACTGGAGCAGCACATGTGCATTGACAAACGCAGGTGCTAGTGCCGACAGTAGCAACCTCCTTTTGTGTAGTGGCATCGGTGTTCAGGACTGGCTGTTTCAGAATGGAAGAAAAGGACGCAGCAAATTTGGGTGGCTGCATGGAATTGTACAACTTCTTGGCTTCACCAAATGGGATGTGCTTTGTTGTTTTGATCTCCTCGATCTTCCGCTCCTGAAAAAAAAAAAAAAAAAAAAAAAAAAAAAAAAAAAAAAAAAAAAAAAAAAAAAAAAAAAACTCTGCAGTTCCTGATCCACAAAGGGTGATCTCCAAAGCAGATGACACACTTTGGAGGAGAGGAGCAACCAACTCCGTCACGGGCAGCTTTACCACATTTCCCACAAGTGGCTTCTCCTTTACAGCCCAGAGTAGTATGCCCAAAATGCTGGCATTTAAAACACCACTCTGGAATTGGGTAATAAGGCAGTAATACTGAGGCTTAGGAAACCTGCCTTCACATGTTCTGGTAGTTTGCTGCTGTTAAAAGTGAGGATAAAAAGAGTCTGACTTTGCGAGATCGCCATCCACCCATTTCATAGCACGTTGCACATCAAAAATGCCTTCCTGGTACCATTCGGCTTTCAGTTCTTCTCGGGGAATGTCAACTAGATCCCTGCAATCACAACGCCTCTGCTGTAGTTCAAGGTGGTGTGTAATTCAGGTTCTATCGCATACTCTCTGACGCATTAAGCTTCCTGAAGGTTCTTGACTTGGGAGCTAGATGTTTCAACCAACAGGGTCCCATTGCGCAAGCGCGTCACAAATTTTAAGGTGCCAGCAATGCCTTCTAAGGCTTTTCTGTAGGTAAAATGGTGAAACTCTTTCAAAACTTCCCTCTTTTCTTTTAACTATAAGAAACACATTCTGCAAAACAGCACGCATTCTGTTACTAGCGACTGAATAAGGAGGACTGACTACATGAGCCCTCTTGTTAGACTGGGTCTTGGTACCTTCTAGCAGCCCACCCTTTTCACTGGGAGGGGGTAAAGAAAATTTCAGGGGATCCATTTTGGTCTCACAAGCAGCTAGGGAAATAAGGGCCCACTCAGACAGAGCCCCACATGCCTGAGTAAGCCTTATACAACTGAGGTACAGCAGGTTCCCCAGAAGTTGCCCACTAACAACTGTTTCATCTCAACAGCTATGCATCCGATCAGCGTGTAGCACACCTTGAAACTGAGGTCTTTTTTTTTTTTTTTTTTTTTATAGAGGTTTATTCCGTCCTTGCAATCCGGGTAGTCAAGCCAAGATCGCCGTTTCAAGAGACACACAGTGTTAAACCACCGCGCCACATGGTAGTCACTGAAGCATGCCCAGAGCTTACGGTGACAGAGGACTGGCGCTTACCAGTCCCAAGCTCAGGAACCCAGGGTCACCAAGCCTGTACCTGGCAAATGAGTGCCAAGCCCCTGGGGGCAGAACCAAACAAAAACGGGAAAATGAGCACTAAAAGGGAAAAAAAGCAGTGGAAGCTATTATAAAATAATATAGCAGATGGCCTGGGCTGGTTGATCACAAGAATAAAAAGGATGAGCCAGCCACTCTGTAACATACTAAAACTCCTGCCAAAAAACACAAGGTAAAGAAACACAAACAGAGAAAAGACAAACAAACAGTAAAGAAAGAGCAAGGAAGAGCTAGAAAAAAAAAAAAAAAAAAAAAAGGGGGGGGGGGGGGAGACTTGTGAGAGAAGGCCAGACCCCTATGCTTAGATTGAGTAAAGAAACCTATCTCTCGAAGAAAACATAAAACTAGATCAGCCGTTGAGGCATTGTCTCCCAACACCATAGGCAGTGTGGTGGGAAGGTTAAAACGCCTCAGAGTGGGTAAAACTGGGCAGTCCAACAAGATGTGGACCACAGTCATGTGGGAACCACAGTGACACTGAGATAGGTCCTTGCGATGGAGGAGGTGACCATGAGTCAGCCCAGTATGGCTAATGCAGAGTCCCGACGAGTGGCTCACATGGATGACCTACACAACTTCGTTGTCTCCTCGGTAACAAGTAGTTTATTTGGTGTACTGAGAGTGCACCATTAGGTATCCCAGATCCTGAAAACTTAACGGAGAAAGACCGATCAGCGATCAGTCTTCGGCGTGCTGATCTCTCAGAGTCGGTTTACTGGTAACCTGCTTAGCTAGCCTGTCAGCAAATTCATTTCTTGGGATTCTGATACGTCCTGGGGTCCAAATGAAGGCCACTGAACAACCATGGTTTTTGAGGGCATAAATAGACTCCTTGATAGTCATTACCAAAGGATGACGAGGGAAGCAGTGGTCAAGAGCTTGTAGGCTGCTTAAGGAGTCACTACAGGTGAGGAAGGACTCACCTGTGCAGGAGGGGTATGCTCCAGAGCAGGACAGATGGCTACGAACTCTGCAGTGAAAACACTGCAGCCACCTGGCAAGAAGCACTGTTCAGTATGTTCAGCGTGAGTATAAGAGAATAAACATGACCATCAACCACTGGGCCATGAGTGTAGACTCTTTCTGAGCCCTGAAACTCACCAAGAATAGAGAAAAATTGGCAGCAGAGTACCTCAGGAGGAACTGAGTCTTTTGCGGGGTGTGATAGTTTCAGACAAAACTGTGGCCAAGGCTGGGATCATGGAGATTTACACGAGTAGACCTGGAAGAAATGTGGCAGAGGGAAAGACTCAAATTCAGTGAGAAGGGCGACTGCAATTGGAATCCCCGATATGGGCCCCCATTGTAGGAGATGAAACACCATGTTGGGGAAAAGGAGACGGTAATTCCGATGTTGAGGCAAACTACAAATATGGGCAGTATAATTTGCAAGGAGATGTTTTCACCTGATCCACAATGGAGGAACCCCAGCTTCCATGAGCAGGCTGTCACTGGGCTTGTTCAGAAAGCTCCTGTTGCAAGTTGAACTCCACAGTGGTGTATAGGATCCACAAGCTGCAATGCTGAGGGTGATGTTGAACCATATACCAGGCTCCCATAGTCAAGACGGGACAGCACAAGGGCTTTGTACAGCTGCAGCAGAGTAGGGCGATCTGCACTCCGGTCAAGTGTGGCTCAGGCATTGAAGAATGTTTAGATGCTGCCTGCACTTTTCCTTAAGCTGATGAAGATAGAGAATCCAAGTTAAGCAGGCGTTGAAGACTAGGCCTAAAAAGTGGTAAGACTCCACTGCGTTAAGTAGTTGGTCATCGAGGTAAAGTTCCAGATGTGGATGGACAGTTAAATGACGACAGTAGTGGATGATGCAAGTTTTGGTGGATGAAAACTTAAAGCTATGGGTGAGGGACCATCACTGTACCTTTCGTGTGGCTTCCTGCAGTCGATATTCAGCTGCACCAATAGAAGAGAAGCAGAAGGAAATACAAAGATAATCAGCATATAAGAAGGTGGATACTGAGGATCCCATTGCAGCTGTGAAACCATTAATGGCCAATAAAAAGAGTGGAACACTCAGTAAAGAGCACTGTGGGGCACCGTTCTCTTGGATATAGGGTGCACTGTGTGAAGCACCAACTTGAACTCTGAAAGTGTGGACCCATAAAGAGTCCCACGTTAAAATCAGGAGCAGGCCCCAGAGACCACACTCATGCAGAGCAGCGAGGATGTGGTGTAGCCAAGGGGCATCATAGGCTTTTGTTTGGTCAAAAAAGATGGCCATAATGTGTTGACGGCAGGAAAAAGCCATTCGGATGGCAGACTCCGGTTATACCAAGTTGTTAGCGGTGGAGTGACCTTGGCAAAAACTGTCCTGGGATGGAGCCAGAAGGCCCCGAGACTCAAGCAGCCAACACAACCGCCAGCTCACCATCAGTTCGAGCAGCTTGCACAGAACACTGGTGAGGCTGATAGGACGATAGTTATCCACATCTAGCAGGTCCTTACCAGCTTTCACCACTGGAACGATGATACTTTCTCACCAAGGCAACAGGAATTCTTCATCACTCCAGATGTGATTGAAGATGGCAAGGAGGTGGCACTGGTAATCACTGACAGATGTTTAATCATTTGGGGATGGATGCCATCTGGCACGAGGAATGTGTCTGGGAAATCGGCAAGGGCACTGAGAAATTCCCACTCACTGAACGGAGCACTATACAGCTCAGGGTGGCTTGGAGCCATAGATAAGTATTGTCTTTCCACCCACCGTTTTAGGAGGCAAAAGGTGGGGCAGTAATTCTCAGACGCAGAGGTGCTAGCATAATGCTCGGCAAGAAGCTCTGCAATGATGTCCAGGTCGGTATATACAGCTCCATTTGTGGAAATTGCAGGTATACCTGCAGGGGTCTGATATGCATAAAGACATCTGAGCTAGGGTCCAAACATGGGATGGAGAGGTGTGTTCCAATAGTAGAGACGTATCATTCCCAAAACTCCTACTTCCGTTGTCTGATGAGTTGACGGATCTGGGCATAGAGCCGTTTGAAGGCAATGAGGTGCTCCAGGGACGGATGCCGCTTACGACACTGGAGGACCCCCCTAGGGTCTCCAACGGCTGCAGCAATTTCCAGTGACCACCAAGGCACTGTCTTCCGGCAGGAGCAACCTGCGGAACAAGGGATTGCCAATTCAGCTGTACCAACAATGGTAGTAATGATGGTCTGGATCACCACATCATTGTTGCCATGCAACGGAGGTTCAACGGTGGTAGCAGAGCTGAAAGCACCCAGTCAGCCTTTCTAAGCGCCCATCTGGGCAAGTGACGCCGGGGAGGGACAGGAAGAACAGATAGTGGTCACTGCCACACAAGTCGTCGTGAGCTCTCCAGTGGATAGATGGTAGAAGGGCAAGACTGCAAATGGAGAGATCAACGGCCGAGTATGTGCCATGCACCACGCTGAAATGAGTAGGGGCACTTGTATTTAGGAGGCAAAGGTCAAGTAGAATTGGTAGATTCTCAACACCTTTCCCAAGACCAGCAATCTTGGTTCCCTCTCACGAAGGGTTATGGGCATTAAAATCACCCAAAAGTAGGAAAGGTGGGGGAACTGGGAAATAAGTGCAGCCAATACATGGTACAGCATGCCACCATTTGGAGGAAGGTAGATTTTACAGGTGGTAATTTCCTGCATTGCCCTCACTCTAACAGCCACAGCTTATAAAGGTATTTGAAGTGGCACAGGTGCATTATACACAGAGGTAGGGACTTAGAGACAACTCCATCTGACATCCTGTTATGGTCAGTACAATATTTGTAAAACCCCAGATAGCCATGAAGGAGGGGGGGGGGGGGGGGGTGAGTGTCCACATTGATGGAAATCAGGTTACCTGAAGGACAGTGCAGAAAGCAGGTGTATCGCGGAAGAGTTGTCATAACTCAGTCAGGCGCAGGGAAAAATCGCCACAATTCCACTGGAGGATGACGCTGTCTCCACCATGCCACACTGATTTCCACTGCAGCTGAGGTGTCGACGAGATCTAGGTCTTCGGACGGGGAACTGGTAGGGAGTTGTGGCATGGGTGCTAATGGAATTCAGTATTCTTCTTGGACTGTTTGCCCTCTCACTGCTCTTTAGGGGCTTGCAGGGAGGGCTTCTCAGAAGTAGCTTCAGGTACGGATGAAGACCAGGAAGCCATTCAACCAGCAGCTTGTGGCTCATTCAGCCACTGACTGGGTCCACTTCTGGACAGGAGGAGAGCTTGGAATGTAGGAGTCCAAAGGGAGCTCTTCCATGTGAGAGGAGCCAGAGGAGGCTGTTGCTTCTCTGGCTGGGATGAGTGGACCGATGTCCCCGGCATTTGTGGGAGGCGGTGGTCCCAATGGGGAACCTTTGGGAGCAACATAAGAAGATGTGCCCCCAACCACTAGGAGGGGGGATGTAGATGGATGGCCCTGAGGGCCCACTGTACAATGCTGAGACAAGGACAGTGTCGTCGCTAATGAGGGGGACATTGTCGTGGCTGCAGCATAAGACTACAGCAATCGAATGTGGTGCAGCCTTCCATATTTCAGTTTAGCCTGTCTCTAAGTCATCCAGTCCAGGGTCTTTTACTCCATAATTTTCCTCTCCTTTTGGAGTACTGTGCAGTCAAGCAATCAGGGAGAGTGGTGCTCTCCACAGCTGACACAAGTGGGAGGAGAGGCACGTGGAGTATTTGGATGCAGTGGTTGGTTGGTTGGATTGGAGAAAGGGACCAAAGAGACGAGGGAAAGAAAGTGACTAATGACAGGGGCATGAAGGAAGAAACACAGGTAGACAAGATAGACACTCAAGATAAAACAGACCCCATAAAGAATGGAGTGGAAAGGCAGAGGGCGGGGGTGAACCACCAAGCCCAGTGGAAGCCAGTCCAACTGGGGTGAAGGGGGGAGCAAGACGGCCTGCCATCCCCTCCACCCACCGATAAGGTTGAAGGTCCCACCCTTAAATAAAGTGGTAAGAAATTGTAAAACTAGATCAGCTGCTGAGGCACTGTCAGCAACACCAGGGGTAGCGAATCAGGAAAGCTAAAAGTCCGTCGCAGGGTGGCTAAGTCGGGACAGTCCAGTAAGAGGTGAACTACAGTCAACATTGATCCACAATGACAGAGAGGGGGGTCCTCAGGATGGAGGAGATAACCGTGAGTCAGCCAAATAAGGCCGATGCGAAGCCAGCAAAGAACGACAGAAGCTTTACGAGAGGCCAGTAAGGAGGACCACCACATAGTTGTAGAATCCTTTATCACCCTGAGCTTCTGCGGCAAAGAAAGTGTGTGCCACTCTGCATTCCAAAGTCCCAAAACCTGATGACATAATGCTGAGCGAAGGTCTTTTTCTGGAATGCCAATAGCAAGAGATGGCCCGTTATTAGCCAATTGAGCCAGTCAATTTGCAAGTTCATTGCCAGGGATCCCAACACGGCCTGGAGTCCAAATGAAAACCACTGTGCATCCACATTGCTCAACGAGAGAAAGGGAGTCCTGGATAGCTATAACAAAGGGGTAGCGAGGGAAGCACAGGTCAATAGCATGCAAACTGCTCAAAGAGTCACTACAGATGGTGAAGGACAGTCCTGAGCAGAAGTGGACATGGTACAATGCATGCAAGACGGCTACCAATTCTGCAGTAACAACACTACAGCCATCTGGCAAGGAACAAAGTTCCGTGTGTCTCACATAGGTTTAAGCGTGACCAGCAACCATGGAGCCATCAGTATAAATCACTTCTGAACAGTATAAATCACTTCTGAACCCTGGAATGAACTGAGGAGAAGTGGGAAGTGCTGGTGGCGAAGGGCCTCTGGAGGGATACAATCCTTTGAATTGATGGAGATATCAAGAAAGAGCTGTAGCCGAGAATGCATCACAGACGGATACGTGCATGAGCAGAGAAAAGAGGTGGTAAAGGGAAATGCTGGACCTCAGAAAAGAGCAACTGAATGTGGACAGTCACGGTGCGCCCACATCGTGGCCGCCGCCGCAGGAGGTTGATCTCCATGTCTGGATAAAGGAGACCACAATTAGGGTGCTTTGTGGTGCAGCGAAAGCGGAGTGCATAAGATATCAGCTGTTGTTGGTGCAAAACTTGCAGTGGTGGAATCCCCGCCTCTGCAAGAAGGCTAATCACGGGGCTAGTCTGGAAGGCACCAGCCGCAAGTCACCCCCCACAATGGTGGATGGGATCTAGTATCTGCAATGTCGAAGAACCACAGACAGGACTCCCAAAGTCTAAACGAGAATGGACCAGCGCTTTGTACAATTGCAGGATAATAGAGTGGTCCGCACCCCTGGTGGTATTGCACAGACAACTTTGAACATTGAGATGTAATCAGCACATCCTCTTCAGCTGGTGAAGATTAGGGAGCCATGTCAACTGGCATCAAGGTCCAGACCCAAGATGCAATGGATGTCCACCACCTCAAGGAATTGGCCATTGAGGAACAGGTCTGGATGGGGATGGACTGTACAGTGACGGCAGAAATGCATGACACACAACTTGGCCACCGAAAACTGAAAGCCATGGGAGAGAGCCCAAGATTGCACCTGATAGATTGCCCCCTGTAGACGGCGTTCTGCAGCGCCTGACGGAGTAAGCAATGTAGATGCAAAAATTGTCAGCATACAAAGAGGGGGACACTGTCAGCCCAGCAGCCACCACCAGTCCATTAACGGCGATGAGAAAGAGAGGAGCGCTCAGCACGGAACCCTGTGAAACCCCATTTTCTTGCCGATGGGAAGTGTTGTAGGAGGAACCAACTTGGACCCGAAAACAGTGACAAGAAAGAAAGTTACGGATCAAAACGGACAGAGCATCACGAAGGCCCTAGTCGTGAAGAGTGGTGAGGCTATGGTGTCGCCAGGTGGTGTCATAAGCTTTATGCAAGTCAAAGAAAAATGCAATGAGGTGTTGCTGATGGGCAAATGCCAACCGGATAGCAGACTCAAAGTGGACTAAGTTATCTACCATAGAGCAGCCACGGTGAAAACCACCTTGAGTCGATGACAAAAAGTCGCGGGATTCAAGGATACAAAACAGCCGCCAACTCACCAGGCGTTCAAGGAACTTGCAAAGGGTGTTGGTAAGGCTAATTGGACAGTAGCTATCCTACTAAAGAGGTGGCTTCCCAGGCTTCAACACCGGAATAACATTGCTTTCCTGCCACTCGATAGGAAATACCCCCTCACTCCACAGACGGTTGGAAAGTGGTGGCCAGCCACCGATAAGTGTTGGAGCATTTGGTTATGTATCTGATCCAGTCCAGGAGCCCTGTTGGGACAAAGGGCGAGGGTGCTGGCGAATTCCCACATGCTAAATGGGGCATTATAAGGCTCCAAGCAGCAAGAAATGAAAGAGAACAGCAGTCATTCTGAGTGCTCTTTAAGGAGGAGGAATATGGGCGAATACTGAGTCGATGCAGAAGCTTGGGCAAAGTGTTGAGCGAAATGCTCTGCGACAAAGTCCAGATGGGTAAGGCCAACACCATGCACAGAAATTTTGCCTGAGTTTCGCCCAGACTTGTGGAGAGGGGGTGTGTGGTCCTATGGCAGCCACATTTCATTCCCAGCAAATCTGCTTCTGAAATATGATTAGGTAACGGGCCCAGTTGTGGAATCGTTTAAAGACCAGAAGGAGAGCAGTAGAAGGGTGCCGCTAGAAGCGTTGAAGAGCACGGCAGTGGCCTTTTATGGTTCCAGCAATTTCCAGAGTCCACCAAGGGATCATCATCTACATGGGGAACCCGAGGAAGAAGGAATGGCTGAAACAGCTGCGGCAAGAATGGTGGCAGTCAAAGTCTGTGTAGAGTCATCAATATTACTGTGTGGTAGTACAGGGAGGATGGAAGCAGAGGAGAAGGCACCCCAATAAGCTTTAGAGAAGGCCCACCTGGGAGGGTGACTGAGTGAGACATACTGAAGGTAGGTCAAAACAATCAGGAAGTAATCGCTGTCACATAAGTCATTGTGGACACCCCACTGAATGGAGGGAAGAAGGCTGGGACTGCATATGGGGAGGTCAATGGCAGAGAAAGTGCTGTGAGCCACACTAAAGTGTGTGGGAGTGTCAGTGTTTAGGAGACAGAGGTCAAGCCCTGCCAGAACAGCTTTAACTGTCCTGCCCAGGGCAGTAGTCATGTGACTACCCCACAGAGGGTTGTGGGCATTTAAGTCCCCTAGAAGCAGGAAGGGAGAATGGATCTGTTGAAGAAGGGTGGTTAGGGCAAGGGATATGGGTGGCCTGTCAGGCAAGAGGTAGAGATTAAAGATTATGATTGGAGTGGCCAGATGGACCCTGACAGCAATTGCTTCCAGAGTCGTATGGAGGGGAACCCATTTACTTACAGAATCCTTGTGGACCAAGATGCAAACACCACCAGAAGCCCGCAAGGGGCCAATTCGGTTTCGACAGAAAGCATGGAACCCACGAAGGGTGGGTGAGTAAGAACTGACAAAATGGATCTCCTGGAGAGCAATACAAGCAGCAGAGTAGGAGGAAAGACGGGGCTGCAACTCTGGGAGGTGATGCAAATAGCCATTACAATTCCACTGGAGGATTCTCAAGCTGGAGCCCAAATGGAAAGTGAATGGACTGGAGCCGGTCACGCCGTCGAGTCGCCATCCGACACTGATAAGGATGAGGTAATGTCCTTATAGGTGGGGTCAGACTCTGTCGGTTCATTGGTTGGAGGAGGGGAAGGCGGCAGTTCAGGGGGTACCGGAGGGGCCTTGCCCTTGTTCTTGTGTTTCTTTTTCTTCTCTTGTGAAAGAACAGAAGGGCAGACTGCAGTGAGGTCGAGCAAGGAATTACAACTGCCAATCTTGGCACCCACCGGCTGCGGATCGGACGACTACGATGTGGAGCTGAAGATTGCCTTTCAGGGGGTGCCGGGAAGAGGACTCCCGGGAGGGAGCTCCAGTACCAGCAGCTGCTGAAGAAGGGGAGCGCTTCTCCAGTAGGGGAGGGGGAGCAGCACCCGAAGGGGTGGGTATGGCTTCTGATGGGGAGGGGGAGGGGGGAAGTGGGAGATGAGGGTGAGGCAGAAGGTGTGGGGCGAATGGGGCGGGGCTGGGAAGAGGAAGGGGTAGGTGGGGGAATGGATGTAACTGAAGCAAAAGTAGAAGTCAGGGGAATGGATGTAACTGAAGCAAAAGTAGAAGTCAGAGGAACGGGATGGAGCTGGTCATACTTTCGACAAGCCTCGGTGTAGGTAAGTCGGTCTAAAGTCTTGTACTCTCGAATGCATTGTTCTTACACATACACAAGGCATGCTGACGAGTGAGGAGGATGCTGCGCATTACAACTGATGCACACTGGCGGGGGAGCACAGGCACTCCCCTAATGGAGGGGGCGCTCATAGTCACCGAAGAGAGGATCATTGGTGCAGCGGGAAGACGTGTCCAAACTGTAAGCATTTATAGCATCTCATAGGTGGTGGAATGTAAGGTTTCACATTACCTTCTCTGGGAGGGTATCCTCCTCGAACGCCAGGATACACGTGCCTGCATCGGTCCGATTGTCTGTAGGGCCTCGCTGTAAACGGCAGGTAAATCAGACTCCTCACCGCTCAAGGTTAGCACGGAGGTCCTCGTCAGTTTGGAGAAGAAGATTCCAGTAGAAAATGATACCCTGTACCGAGTTCAAGATTGGTGGGGTGCGACGGAGACTGGGATGTCACCGAGATGGTCACAAGCACGCAGTGTTGCAGATTGGGCAGCAGAAAATGTCTTTATGAGCAATGAACCGGACCGGATTTTACTCATGGATTCCAGTTTGCCATACTTATCTTCAATCATCTCCATGAAAAACAAAGGCTCGGTCATGGCAAAACTATTGCCATATGTCCTGGTACAAACTAGGTACCAAGGTAAAGGTTTCAACCCAACCTGGCGAGTTTGACCTTCTTCCCAGGGGTGGCCAGGGAGGGGAATGCCGAAGGATCAGAAGAAGGAGTGTCTTGTCTACTATCACTCTTAGAGATAGTTCAGATACTAGCAGTGTGATCCCTGTGTTGTCAGGGGCCTCAGCCAAGTGGGTACTTAACAGCCCCACCACACAGACTGCCTACCATGCTGGTGACCTAGCAGGAAGGGTGCCAGGGTGCATTGGGAAAGTGGAGGGGAGGGGGAGTGGAGCCTGCACCATGGAAACTAGGTCGGGAGTGCGTCCCCAAATGGCTCACACTGAACGAAAAACTTTGGAGATGGAGGTCAAACCCCAAGGGGACCAAAAATGCCGAAAAGGAGATGGAAACAGCAAACTTAACAATAGCACATACCAAAACAAAGCCGGGAGGATAGCCAGGTCGATATAAAGAAGTCCACCAAGAGGGAAAGGAGGGGGCAGGGAGAAAAGAGCAAGGACAGGGAAGGAAAGGAACAGGGACGGTAATGCAGCCGGGAAAAAGGAAGGAGACTCCAATAGCTCGGGGCCCCGTGCACGGAAGGAGACTGCAATAGCTTGGAGCCCTGTGCACACCACACACATGCCCACAAAAGGGACTGTGGGCCCCATGGGGGGATCTGGATGCAGTAGATGTCCACAGTGGTGACATGTGGTGCTGGAATGGCACTGGGAAGACATGTGCTTGAATTTCCAGCACGTAAAGCACTGCATTACGGGAGGGACATTTGGTTTGCTGTCACATCCGCAGACCATCACCATGACCTTTTCAGGTAACGAATCACCCTCAAAGGCCAAGATGAAGGTACAGGTAGCAACCCTGTCGTCTTTAGGTCCCCTATAGATGCGCCGGACGAAGTGAACACCCCGACGTTCTAAAGTGGCATGTAGCTCATTGTCGGACTGCAACAGGAGGTCGTAACGACAAATACTCCCCTGGACCATGTTGAGTCTTTTATGTGGGGTGACCGAAATGGGAATATCACCCAGCTTCTCACATGCAAGTAATGCCCAGGACTGAGTTGGGGATGCTGTCTGAATCAATACTGACCCATTGCATATTTTGGAGAGCGCAGCCACGTCCCCAAACTTATCCTCCAGGTGATCTACGTAAAGAGTGGCTTGGTAGCCAGAAAGGAGCCCTACCAGTTCTGCTGCACACTAAACAATGAGGCAAATACGGCTCTCTTCTGTCTGCAGCCTTATGTTCCTCCCATGGTGTAGTTAGGGAGAAGAATGACTTGTGGTCATATGTCTCGACATTGTATTCAACCTTCCCTTTCTTAGAGATGCTGGGACCATTTGGTCCCCAGAAAAAGATGACTTGGTCCGCTTTTTGTGGGTCATCTGCCCTGATGCCACCCACTCCAATCATGGGCTCTCCCCATAGGCGCCAACCAGAAGATGGGCATCTCCTTCTTGGCGTATGTGGGGAGTTTGAAGCTCAGGCATCAGCAGTGCATTCCCTCTGCTGTCAGGGGACTACAATCAAGAGGGTACATGACGATCCCACATGACAGACTGGCTACCATGCCAGAAATCCAATATTGTAAAGGGGGGCGAAAGAGGGCTGTGAACAATTTACGATGTAACCTGGACGGTGTCCTCACCCAAATAGGAGTTGCAGAGCCATTACAGTAAGAGGTGCAGAGGTCTAATTGCAGTATGGATATACGGAGTACCAAGTAGGGCATCCTTCCCCAAATAGCCTGCACTTTTGTAGAATTTTGGAAGTGGGGGGTCAGACCCTAAAAAGGGACCATAACATATCAGACCAAAAAGTAGGAGACTCCTTTTAGTTGCCTCGTACGACAGGCAGGAATACCTCACGCCTACTCTAACCCCCGGAACCACAGGAGGAAAAGGGTATTAGGTGGATCTCACACAACACTACCAAAGGAAATTGAGGGAATTCCCTCTGTACACCTAACAGGCTACTGTGAGGAGGACAGACAAGTGAAGTTCGTAAATGCCACCTCCTGCATGCAGATGATAATTCTCATTTCTTCGTTGAACAGAGCAACTACCGCTTTCAAACTTTACTTATATGTATGTTTAAATCACAGAAATTCACATAAAAACCACAAAATGACAGGCAACATACAACAATAAAGACTTTAATTGCTACTGTACCATTGAATTGCTTCCTCACAAGGGTTGACCAAATCCCAAAGCATGTGCATTCTTTGCCCAAAGGCATCTAACATATGCTGATTCAGATGTAGGGAGCCCAGAGTTAAAGATAAAATGCAAATAATAAAAATACTGGAGGGCACACTGAGTATTTGAACAACCACTCCTCTCAAATGTGACTCTAATACGCTAAGCACTATGGCATACTGAAGTCCAAAACAAACATGAGAATTCATTTTTCTAAAGACACTGTCACTCTTATGCACTTTTTTTTTTTATGAAAAGAAGACATGCATATCTGCTCTGAGAAACATTGGTAGTATCAACAGTACCAGAAAATAGTATAACAAGGGTATGTTTCTTTGCGAATAGGATGGTTGAGCAGAAGTGTGTTACCATGAACAGTTCAGTAATAGAATATTCCCATATCAGAATCTAAGCCAACCCCCCTCCCTACACAAACACACACACACACACACACACACACAGAAAGAAAGAGAGAGAGAGAGAGAGAATGTGAGCAAATTACACTGAAGTGCCAAAGAAACTGGTATAGGCATGCGTACTCAAATACAGAGATATGTAAACAGGCAGAATATGGTGCTGTGGTCGGCAACACCTATATAAGACAACAAGTGTCTGGTGCAGTTGTTAGATCAGTTACTGCTGCTACAATGCCAGATTATCACGGTTTAACTGAGTCTGAATGTGGTGTTACAGTCGACGCACGAGTGATGGGACACTGCGTCTCACAGATAGTGATGAAGTGGGGATTTTCCCGTACGGTCATTTCACAAGTGTACCGTGAATATCAGGAACCCGCTAAAACATCAAATCTCCAACATCGCTTGCAAAAAGATCTTGCAAGAACGGGACCAACGACCACCGAAAAATCGTTCAATATGACAGAAGTTCAACCATTCCCCATTTGCTGTAGATTTCAATGCTGGGCCATCAACAAGTATCAGTGTGTGAACCGTTCAACTAAACATCATCGATATGGGCTTTCAGAGCCAAAGGTCCACTCATGTACCTTTGATGACTGCACAACACAAAGTTTTACGCCTCACCTGGACCTGTCAATACCAACATTGGATTGTTGATGACTGGTAACATGTTTTCTGGTCGGACGAGTGTCATTTCAAATTGTATCATGCAGATGGATCAAGTTGGTGGAGGCTCTGTAATGGTGTTGGGCGTGTGCAGTTGGAGTGATATGGGACCTCTGATACGTCTAGATATGTGTCTGACAGGTGACACATACGTAAGAATCCTGTCTGATCGCCTGCATCCATTCATGTCCATTGTGCATTCCGACAGACTGGGAAACCCAGCAGGACAATACAACAACCCACATGTCCAGAATTTCTGCAGAGTGGTTCCAGGAACATCCTTCTGAGTTTAAATACTTCTGCTGGCCACCAAACTCCCCAGACATGAACATTATTGAGCATATCTGGGATGGCTTGCAGCATGCTGTTCAGAATAGATCTCCACCACCTCGTACTCTTACCAATTTATGGACAGTTCTGCAGGATTCATTGTATCAATTCCCTCCAGTACTACTTCAGATATTAGTCCAGTCCGTGCCATGTTGCAGCACTTCTGCGTACTCGCGGGGGCCCTACAAGATATTAGGCAGGTGTACTGGTTTCTCCAGCTCTTCAGTGGAAATTAGTAATTCAGTATGCAAGAATAGCTGAAAATATAGATATCATTAGTGGCTGAAACACTGTATACAGAAAGAGCAGAAATCAGAGCTACGGGTTCTGAATAGGAATAAGAGAGGAGAAAGACTTCTTGAGTTCTCCAAGAAATTTCTGGTAGTAATAGCAAATATAAGAGGAAGAACGTATCCAAAAGAGGAGGAGGAGTAGGAGTAGGAGGAGGAGGAGGAGGAGGAGGAAGTGTTCTTGGAAATGACCAGGAGAGAGAAAAAGATATTAGCTGGATTCAATATGGTGAGCTAGAGACTCCAAGCTCAGATATTGGATTGTAAGGCAATCTCAAGCAGCATAATTTAGTACTGATACAGAGTAGGCACAAGTTTAAGAAAGGGATACTGTAATACTGAAGAATGATGTGAATTTGAAGTTCTTTGATATTGTGGTTACTGAGATAACGTACTGTTACAAAGGGTAATTACAGAAGCTGGACAGGCAAATACACATACTAGAAATGTAATTGTGAAAAAAATGTGGACCACAGAAGAAAGACTCCAACTGAGTGATGAAAGAAATATAAAAAATGGTATTAAAAAGAAACTTATACAGCAATATAAATCACTTAGAAGAGGAATCACTAGGCAGTGCATGGAAGCCGAAGGAAAATAGTTGTAAGAAATTGGAAAATAAATGATCATCAGAAGGGCAAATTTAGCATACAGAACAGTCAAAATAACATTCTGAGAATTTAAAAGTAAAGGAATCAATATTTATACAGCCCTGTAGAAGAGATCCCACTGTTAAACTAAGAACAAAGAGCATATATTGGAAAGAGTACAGTGAGGGCCTCTGTGAGAGGGAGAAAAAACCTGAAATATGATACAATAAGAAATGGATGTGAAGATGGGAGACATAGAAGGTCCATTATTGAAGTCAAAGTTTGAAAGAGCTTTGGATGACTTGCAGTTCAACAAGATAGAAGGGGTAGGTACATGTCTGCAAAACTTCCAAAATGTTTGGGGAACTGAAAAGCAAATTCAAAGGAAAATAAAGAATTTCATCAAAATAAATCACAAGACAGCAAAGGCATATAATAACAAAAACAACATCAGTGAGCCGAAACATACCGACTTAGTGGTGGACTACCTCTGGAAAACAATGCAAAGTGATCATGCACTGCATGGATTTGACAAATCCTTAATAGGTTTCTGAACATATGTGGCACCAAATGTCAATGGACTGCTCACGTAAATCCCGTAAATTACGGGCCAGAAATTTGTGGGTGCAATCTGGAGTCCAATAGTGTCTCAGTGTGTTCAACTGGGTTCATATCAGGCAAAGTTGATAGCCAAGACACCAATGTATGTTCACTATTATGCACCCCATTTCATCATAACACATTCTTGTCAAGTGGCCTGCTAGAAGATAGCGTCACTGCTGCAGAAGACATCAAGATGAGGAGATGCAAGTGGTCCACAATAATGTTCCCATGGTCCACAGCTATCATGGTACCTTCAGTTACTACCGCAGGACCAATGGAAATGCATGTGTATGTCTACCATATCAAATGACTGCCCCATTAAGGTGGCTGCACCAGTGACACGGTTTATGTTTCAAGCAGCCTTTTACCTGAATGACACCATATACGGACACAAACAGAGGAATGTGATTCAGAGATCCTCTGTCCACTGCAGTTGTAGTTGACGATTCCTTGGGTAAACACAGAATCATGTAAGGGTCATCTGGCAATGACCAACAATGTGCACTCAATAGTGTACTCCGAAACACTTGTGCCTCCATAAGCATTGTACTCTGTCATCAGATCTGACACATATTGCTATGTATCCTATTGCTATGTATCCTATTGCTATGTATCCTGATTTACAGAGCGGGTAAGACCCTTGACCTACACAGTCTAAAAAGTGGAAATCGAACAGCTTGTCGTCTACTCTTGGTTTTCACTGTTCTTCAACCACTTTCCATAGATACGACAGTAGCTGTGAACAGCTTCACTTTTTCTGAGATGGTGATTTCCAGATGATGGACCATTACAAGCTGCCCTGTATCAAAATCATTTATGACAGTGGATTTCCCCCTTTGCAGCCTGTATTGTCACTAGAATGATACCCCATTCATCTCTGCTCTGCTTATATACTTTCCTTACTGCATCACACGCCCTAAAGGCAATTATGCACATTCAAGCTCACAGTAGGCAATGGTCAGAATGCTTTCGCTCATCAGTGTATCAAATGATCAGCTAAACAGCTCATGCATTTAAGTTGCTGACCACAATAACAAGACAATCAGTTTGGCTTTATGAGTGGTAAACACTCTAGGTAGGCAGTTCTGATGTTATGCTTCATAATGAAAGCAAGATAAATCACCATTTTTCATAGGACCTGTCAACTGACAATGCGAAGTGGTGCAAGACATTTGAAATCCTCAGAAACATAGCTATAAGCTGCAGGGAAAGACACATAATATTCATTATGTGCAAGAACTGAAAGGGAACATTAAGAGTGGAACACCAGGAGAGATGTAAATGAATTAAAAAGCATGCAAGGCAGCGATACAGTCATTCTCCTCTAGTATTGACCCTGTATACTGAAGAACCAATTAAGGAAATAAAGTAAATGATAAGTGGGACTGAAATTCAAGTTCAAATAATATCAGTGACAAGATTCACTGATGACACTATCCTCTATGAAAGTGAGGAAGAACAGCAGGACCTTTACAATGGAATCAACAGCCCATTGACCACAGCATATTCACTGAGATAAGCCAAAGGAAGATAGACATATTGAGTAGCAGTAGGAATGAAAATGGCTACAAATTTAACATCAAAATTGGGATTACAGAGTACATCTACATCTACACTCTGCAAACCACCATGAGGTCCATGACAGTGGGTACATCCCATTGTACCAATTAATAGGGTTTCTTCCCATTCCATTCACTTACAGAGCATGGGAAAAATGATTGACTGAATGCCTCTGTGCATGCAGTAATTATTCTAATCTTATCCTCATGATCCCTATGTGCGCAATATGTAGAGGGTTATAGTAGTATATCCCTGGAGTAATCCTTTAAAGCCGGTTCTTGGAACTCTGTTAACAGACATTTTCGGAACAGTTTACGTCTATCTCCAAGACTCTCCCAGTTCAGTCCCTTCACAGTATCTTTGTGACACTCTCCCACAAATTAAACAAACTGTGACCATTCATGCCGTCCTTCTCTGTATAAGTTCAATATCCCCTGTTAGTCCTCTCTGGTGTGGGGTCTCACACACGAGAGCAATATTCTAGACCCAGTCACACAACTCACTTGTAGGCAATCTATTTTGTAGACTGATTGCACTTCTCCACTATTCTACCAATAAAATGTAGGCTACCACCTGCTTTTCCCCACGACTGAACCTATGTGATCATTCTATTTCATATCCCTACAAAGTGTTACACCCAGGTTGGCCAATTCAAACAGTGACTCACTCCAGAACATTCACAGCAAGTTGCCAATCTCTGCACCACATTGAAATCTTACCAAGATTTGACTGAATATTTATGCAGACAGTAATTCATTACAGATCACTGTGTCACCTGCAAGAAATCTGATTTTACTATTAATATTGTCTGCAAGGACGTTAATATACAACATGAACAACAAGGGTCCCAACACACTTCCCTGGGGCACACATTAAGTTACTTGTACATCTGACGATGACTCTCCATCCAAGATAACATGCCACATCCTCCATATCAAAAATATCTCAATCCAGTCACAAATTTCATTTGATACCCCATACGATCATACTTTTGACAATAAGTGTAGGTGCGGTTCTGAGTAAAATGCTTTACGGAAATCAGGAAACACTGGGTCTACCAGGTTACCTTGATCCAAAGCTTTCAGTATGATCTATGAGAAAAGCGCAAGTTGAGTTTCACATGATCGATGTTTTTGAAATCCATGCTGGATGGCATTGAAGAAGTCACTCTGTTCAAGATACCTCATTATGTTTGGGCTCAGAATAGGTTCTTGGATTCTACAATAAATCGATGTCAAGGATACTGGATGGTAGTTTTGTGGATCACTTGATTACTTCTACTACCCTTCTTGTAAATGGGTGTGACCTGTGCCTTTTTCCAAGAACTGGGCATAGCTTTTTGTTCAAGGGATCTCTGATAGACTACAGTTAGTAGAGACGCTAATTCAAGTGCAACTTCAGTACAGACTCTGACAAGGATTCCACCAGGACCTGGAGATTTGTTCAATTTTATCAATGTCAGCTGTTTCTCAACAACACTGACACTAATACTTATTTCATTCATCTTTTCAGTGGTACGAGGATTAAATTGGGCAATGTTCCTGGGTTTTCCTTTGTAAAGGAACACTTGAAAATGAAGTTAAGATTTTCAGCTTTTGCTTTCCTAATAGATTGAGGGAAAGGGTTCTCCTCCCTCGGAAACAAAGACAGGCCTTATTTTAGAACAAAATTTATGAGAATGCGTGGACATCTGGAGCACAGCATTATATGAAAGGGAATCATGAACTGCATGAAAAGTATAAAAGAAAGAGAATAGAAGTGTTTGAGATAACGTAAGAAATAAGGAGATTCTCCATATATATGCCGAGGAAAGGAATATGTAGGAAACACTTCTGAAAAGAGGAAACACGATGAAACAGCATGTGTTACAACACAGGCAGTAACTTTAAGGGCATTTGAGAGAGCTGCAGAGAGAAAAAATCATAAGAAAAGACTGATATAAAAACATATACAACTAATAACTGAAAACACTGGATGTGAGATACAAAAATAGAGGACACTGGGTATAAAAGCAGTTCCGATACAAAGAATGCACTAGGATTTTACTACCCAGTTCCTCTTTCATATCTTCAGGGGTTTCAAACATTAAAGATTTCCAGTAATGCCATCAGAAAATTGCACTGACCATGGTAAAAGAAATTAACACTGAAGGTATTCCTTGGTCAGTTGTGGATGGACATTAATATAGAACTAGGGTGGAGCACAATCATGTTGACAGCATATCCTCTTGTGGACAATAAGAGATACAGCTCCAACAACTTTGGTAGCACATTTACAATTAACACTAGATAAAGTGCATGGTTCAAATTGGGTAATTCAAACAAAGTGCAACTACTCGATCTTCTAAAATTCTAGTCTATAAGCTGATAACGTATCACCGTGGATGATCAAGATACAAGAGTGGAGCATGGATTTTCATTGCTCCAGACATCATTAGTGCATCTCTGAGATTAATGGTCATCAGTTTGAACAGCTACAGTAACTGAAAGTTGGGCAGATGGTCAGCCTGCATCATGCAAGCTGGTTTTGAGTTCAACACCTTTCCATACACTGAGGGCTACATTTGCCAACTTTGTCCTGCATTTGATTTGGGCATGAAGCTGTTGCCTAGGAACACAGAGAGCCACTGTCTCACCAACTGCCCACAGTTATACATCAACATTAGCAGCATTTCACTGATGTAGTGTTTGCTGCTTTGCGTTGCCACCACATTGCAGCCAGCTGCTACGAGACTAAAGTACAGGGCTATCATGAATAGGGCACACCATAAGTTACAAATGGTATGAAATACTGGAGAGAAAATATACTTTTCTGAATCTCTGAGACTGTTGTGAGAAAAGACAGTAAAAGCAAAGTACCAGGGCATGGAATGAGAGAACTAAAAAAAAAATAAATAAATAAAAAATAAAAAAAAAAAACCTGTCAGTTCAGACACATTTGACTACTTCTCAGTGACTGGTGTCATACTTGTGATAGAACAGCATCTGTTAAGGTGGCCAGGTAGAGTGATATAAAGACTGTGGGAATTTACGAAGATTGGGAAATTTCAGCAAGTATACTTGCATGAGGCCTCGGAAAGTCCAGCCAGTGTGAGTGAGGTGGGATTAGCCCCAGACTTGCAGACACACTATGCTTTGAGTTTCAGTTCTTACAATGAGTCCTGAATCCATTTTCTGTTCACAGTGGAACAGGAGCCACTTCATTGGTGGGGCTTATCTATGTTTTGCCCTTTTCCTTTACCTTCAGTTGGGAAGGTTTAAATGGTCAGGTGGGATACAGAGGGTCTTTTTGGTTTCGTCAAACAGGTGTCCAACTTCACTACTTGATTAGGTAAATCACCATCATACACTCTACAAATTGAAGTGTCAGATCGTCTGATGACTTTGGGTCAATCTTTCGTGTTTTTTAAGTTTCCCTTTCCATTTTTCTTCTAATGGTGATGTTGGAGTAGCGTGCTGCGAGTGACTTTCCCAGATAGATGTTAAAATTTTGTACCCTTCATTGTTGTATAAATATTTGTTTGTATTTGGGTAAGTGTGGCTTTGTAGGTGCAGTTTGAAGCACAGGTATTAGTACAGGTATTACAAGTTTGAACATGGCTGGGTATGTCAACTTTGGGTGATGTTTTCTTTGTCACTGAAGCACAGGATGTTGCAAAACTAAGAGGAAGCATTGCCTTGTAGTTTCTTTTCACTTCAGTAAAGGGCATTCTTTTGTTATCTACATTTCCAGTCTCTTTTGATCTTCAAAGAACACGGAGCATGCATCTGCAACTTCAAGCAGCATGATTTCCTATGAACTTCATGCAGACTGGGGTTAATAAGCATGTGAGTGCTTCTTCATGTGCTGATCCACAACACCCAACACATGTAGCTTGACCCTTATGTATGAGGGTAGTATGCCTGCAACACCGACATTTCAAACAGAGTGTGGAATTTATAATATACAATCACTCTTTAAGATGAAGGAACCTACCTTGACATATTCTGGGAAAGTGAGGGTGGCTATTAATTTAAAGGGACTAAACATCTTTGTTATCAATCCACCATTGTAATCCAAATTTGTGTAAAACAATGTGAAACAAGAAAAGGAGAGTAGCTAGCTCACAGGTGTGTGACTTTCTCTTCATGGCTGGAAATTTGTGGGGTGTAGCTTTAGTCAGATGGTTAGAAGCGAGATACAATCCAGGCAGCTAAAAACTGAAGAATACACTAAGAGGGGTCATCATAGTCAATATGAGGAAAAATGTGGGAGAAATGATTACTGTATGAACTAGAAAATAATTAGCCACATTGCAACAAGAGGTACTCCCTCCACAACCATCCTTGACACTGGTTGTTGAGGTGCACTAAAGTTCATAATATAGTCTATTTTCCCTCAGGAAACATATTACATTGTTGGCTGCTACCCCAATGTCTGCACGTATCTGGGGTTGGGCGGTGGACAGGTTGAGGGCTCATCTCCAATCAGACTACAGCATACACACTGTGAGAATATGGGCTACCATGAGACAACTACCACTGCTACATTGTGGGCAGTCCTCTTGACGTAAAAGGATCACATGTGTAAGATTGGTGCGGCTGATGTGTTGTTGGCATAATACAGTGGCGTCTTTCCGAGAGATTTGGAAAGAAGTATCGCATACCTTGGTGATCCCACTAATTGACCTCAACTTACTGAGGGTCTTGGTAGCCCACCATTCCATATCCAGATTGCAATCACACATAAGTGCCCAGTTCTCCGAGGTCAAGTCTGTCCCTTATGTTTATGTCTCTTGCTAATTTGTTAGAGAGTTGATTTCTGGAATAACCATGTGGCTCAATGTCCAGATGGTGGTTCGAAAGAACTGTGGGGGTCAACTGATAGGTCTTGGATGTTAGCAGCCACAATGTTTCTGGGGTATCACTGAGAGATGCCTTGCATACATCTCATGGAGTTGCTACAAATCAGGAAGTCCTTTGTTGCAGGAGTTTTAATGCTCATGTTATGGCAGCCAACTCTGCAGCGTATACACTGCATGCATTCAAGCAGAGAATTGTTCTCGTACCCCTTGTTTGTTCAAGAGCATAACGACAGAAGAGTTCTATCCAAATAAGAGTTCTATCCAAATCACAGTTCTGAACTCACAGCACAGGTAGAGAGAACTCTATGTGCACAGCCAAGGCGGGGCAATTGGAGGTACTTCCGCAGAGCCTTCAATTGCATCCCAGCTCATCTACCCATTTTTGCGTGGGTTCTATTCAGTCTGAACTGCTGGTCATGAAACTGAATCTAGTAACATGGATGGGTTGGCATACAAAAGACTGTGAGCCACACTATGGACTATGAGTGCATGACATGCAAAAGTTGCAACTGACACTCAATGTGGGGTAATAGTTTCCACCAAGAGGCTGCCTATGGGTCTCATACAGAAGACTCCAGTTGCCAACTCCACAACACTGTGGTGGACAGGATCTAACGATCTCAGTAATGATGGTGCTACCAACGCCACAGATAACACATCTAGTAGTCCAGACAGGATAAAATAAAAGCTTTGTAGAATCACAGAAGAACTGTGCCGTCTGCACCCCAGGGGGTGCTGCTGAGGTATCTGAGAATATTAAGTTTCCACAAGCAATTTGTCTTGAGCTGTTCCACGAATGCCACCAGCTCGTGATATAATATAGTTCTGTCTGGTGCTACACAGATATTACGTACTGTTACCCTAAATAACAGATGGACACTAACAGGCACAGTTCCCTATGCAGTGCTTAGAGGCACTTGCTCACTGAAAGTGTCTAGAGCGTATGAGTATGCAGCCTACTCCAGAAATCCTCTCAGTGTCACCGTGATTTTTAGAATAGGTTATGTAATTTATAATAGTAGGGAGTTGGCTTTCTGAGAACCTTGTCTCCTGAAGTGCCACATCCAGCAGCAATTAATTGACGGAGTTTGGCCAAGTGGCGATGGTAGCCATTAGCATTCTGATGAAGGAATGTTAGATTGGGATCTGAGAAAGCAGCGAAAGGGAAATGGTAGTACAAATTACTCTGTTATTGATTCGTGCTCCACTTGAATATGTGATTCTTCATCAGTAGCCATAGACTCTACCTTGGGGAAGTGATGGGTTAGACAGGCTGACCAAAGCAGCAGAATTTGGTTTAAATTTCAATCTTTCCTTCTTGTCCTTATAAGGTATTGGTTTCTGTGAAGATTTTCTTGTCTTGCATTGTGGGTCAGAAGAGCACCGTCCTTTCCTACAACCTGCAGCCTGTGACACTTTCAGCCACTGGCTGGTGGTAGACTGCTGGCCTGTTTCATCCTGGGAGGGGGACGCCTTGCCAGGCGAACTCTTCCTTGGTGATTCCGAAGGAGGAAGAGCCATGTCTGGTTGCACCAACGAGATGGTTACCACCAGTGCTACAGGTTTAGGGGTCCACAAAGCTGACCCCCCCCCCCCCCCCCCAAGACCAAGAAATGGGGATCAACATAGGGCTAGGTTCAGGGAGAGCTGTGAGAGACATAGTCATCACACCGGGTGTAGAATTTGACATGTTTGCAACATGAATTTTCATTCTGCACTATCTGAAACTTCCTGGCAGACTGGCAGATTAAAGGTGTAAGACCATAACTTGAACCCGGGACCTTTACCTATCGCAGGCAAATGCTCTACCACAGAGCTATTCAAGCACAACTCTATCTCATCTCAAACCTTCCAAACTTAACAGAAGTTCTCCTGCATACATTATGGGAGTAGCACTCACATAAGAAAGGATATTGTGTAGACATGGCTGAGCCATGGCCAGTGGGATTGTTTCCGGACTGAATTTCCACTCTGCAGCAGAATGTGTGTTGATCTGAAACTAACTAGCAAATTAAAGCAATATACTGAACTGTGCCTCATAACTGTGACCTTTGCTCTTAAATAGAGAATTTTTCTATCCACTGGATTACAAATTGAAAAATTCATTTTATGTACAATCCCCCAGGATGTGGCTAATCCATGTCCCTACAATATGCTTTCACTCAGGAGTGCTATTTCACTAGTTATGCAAGAAGAACTTCTGTGAGGTACCGGCTGAAGTACCTCACAGTAATAAGTCATGTTTGGGTATCTCAGTTGGTAAAGCACTTGCCCAAGAAAGACAAAGGACCAAGTCCAAGGTTCAAGTCCCATGCAGCACACATTTTTAATCAGCCCGGATTTTTCAAGGTTTACATAGTCTGACACCATATCAACTGGGTGGAGTCATTCAAACATTTTCTTAGCATTTTGGTAAGGCAGGCAGTCTAGCATTTTATATTTCTTTTCCTTCTTGAAAACTAAGTGTGTCGCTGAACAAGGGGGGGGGGGAGGGGGGGGGGGGTTTATGGGCAGTTTCCGCAGATATTGGGGTTGTTCGCAAGGCGCAAGGGCTGTGTCCTCATGTCATCCTTCCGCTTGTCCCACGAGTAGCCTTATTAATACAATGGACAGCATGTCCAAACTTCTGGTACCTAAAACATCTCAAAGGAGGAGGAAAATACAATTTGACATCGCATCTAATAACATGTCATTAACTTTCAGAGATAAAATATCTCCATCAAAGGCTAGGATGCAAAGGCCAGTGTCCTCCCTATTATCCTTAGACCCTTCTGGAATGCAACCAACAAAATGTACTTTACACCACTCTAGGTCAGTGTGCAGTTCTTTATCTGTTTGTAGTGTTAATTTCCACTGCAAGGTGACACCTTGAGTCCTGTTGAGTATGTTATGAGAAGAGATTGTAACTGGTGTGTTTCCAACCCTGCCACAGACCAGAAGTGCCTGAATGGTTTGACCAACAAAGATCTATGTCGCATTTTCTCTATTGCAGCAACCTCTCCAAAACTAAAATCAATATTTTCAACAAGAAACAATGGCTCCATTGTTGCATAAGATTTTCTGTCAGTTCCAGAGCATACCACAAATGAGTGAATTGTCCGCCTTGATTTATCTTTGGCTGACACTCATCCCATGGCAGGGCCAAAGACAGAAATGCCACGGGGTTGTAAGCCACTGCATTAAATTCTTGTTTCCTGTCAGCTACGATACAGCCACTGGTATGGGTGAGTTTGATCAATTTCATTACAGATCATCCCCTTTGATGCCACTCGCTCCAACTGGAGGCTCTGCATATGCGCCACCCAGCTAAGGCAAAGACTGCTTGCCATAGTATCCATCCCACAGAGTCCCAGTGTCCTGGATTGGACAGGCACCAACTCAACAGCATACATGGTGAGGTTACGCTTAGTAATCAGAAGTGTGATCCTTGCCTTGTTGCATTGTCAGGGGGCTACGACCATGAGGGTACAACATCAATCCCCTCCATGACAGAGTGGCTACCATGCTGGATTTCGGGTGCGAACATGAATCCATTCTAAACGTAGGTGCAGAAGATCAGAGTGTGTGGTGCACAGAATATCTGGGTGCAGCTGGGGTCTGTTACTATTAATGTATTTTGCTTGACTACGCTCTGGCAGGCTACATAGCCAAGATCTCTTTACCGGTTGGGTATTAGTGCTCACCAGTAGTCCTCTCAATCAACTGGGTGCATCTTTTGGTAGAATTGGTAGATTATGTTGGCATCCCACAGCAGCTAAGGAAATAATGGTCCACATACATGTGCCCCACTTGCATAGATAAGCCTATACAACTAGCATGCAGCAGACACCTCAGAGTCTGCCCGCTAATGACAGTTATGCCTCCACAGCCATCCACCCCATCATGTTTCCTCCACGCCATGCAGTTAAGATGTCATCCACACATTCCAATGCACACAATATTCTACTGCTGCAGGACTTGTGGCGTTCATCCGTCTCTACCTCAGAAATCTGGGTTTCCTCAAACCTGTACCCAGCCAATAAAGACTAAGCTCACTGAGGCACACAGTTTGGCATATCCTGAGGGCAACTGCAGTTTATTTAATTCCATGTACATGATAAGCATTATCCCTTCCAAGATCAGACTACCCTTTCTCAAAAAGCAACCAGGAAAAACTGTCTCTTCCAAATCCTTACATCTATGCCAGAATTTAGTAATATGTATGTATTTATGTATGTATGTATGTAAGTATGTAAATCAAAGTTGAGTCAGTTTAAAGTCATTACAGTTTAACACAGTATCTATACTGCAATTTGGTCTAAATCAGGAAGGGGTTAGGAGTTGTCTCGTACTACTGGATGTCCAAAAGGACAGTATTAGACAAGCTTTTACAGAACGTCGAAAATTAGAGCAGACTTTGATGTGAGATGCTTTCAATAGTTTCTACAAGGAAACTCCATCTTGAAATGCGGCAGAAAAATCCAAAGAAATTTTGGTTGTATGTAAAGTATATCAGCAGCAACACACAGTCTACACCTTCACTTAGCAATAGCAATAGTAAAGTTACCAACGACAGAGCTGTAGTGTCACTACAGCAGGTTTATTTAACACAGTATTCTGGAATTTCTTCATCAAAGAAGGTGCAGTAAATACTCCAGACTTCAAACCAAGAACAGCTGTCAAAATGTGTAACTTGGAAGTAGATAACCTCCAAATAGCAAAGCAATTTCTTTCAATTAATAAAGGCAAGTCTTCCAAACCAGATTGTATACCAACTGGATTCCTTTTGGAGTACACCCATGTAATATTTTCTCTGTATATGCTCTGTATTTGATGACGACAATATCATAGAAAGGTGAGATATAGCAGACATGTTGAGTCGCAGACTGGCAGAACAAAAAGACTACTAAAACATACGCTTTTGGCCAAAGGGCTTCATCTGAAATGGACAACATACACGCACACATGACCACTGCCTCTGGCTGCCAAGGCAATCCTTGATTTTCCATAGTTTCATATTTAATAATCATATACAATGACCCGGTCAACATTAAGATCTGCATCTAAGAACTGGAAAGTTGCACAAATCCAGTATAGAAACCTTCATTTGAACTGTACAGCTCAAACCATGTCCGTGATACCAAGAAATCAAAACTCGTTCATACGGCTGTTATCAAAACCCTAATCTGACAAAACACAAAAACAAACTTCAAGATAGCCACCAACCACAATCAATCATTACCACCTTAAATGCAACATCCAAATAAAAACATGAATCATACCCCCTCACTTCTCCAAATCTTCCCCCCCCCCCCCCCCCCCCCTCCATCCCAACAAAGACATCAACTTGACATTCAACATCCAAACCCAAAATTAATCCCAACAAAACAACTCAAACTGAAGTAAACATTGGTGTCCTCCTCTTCCCCCAACACAATCATAAAACCAACTTACAACCTTTGGCCTTTTAAGTATTCTCAATAACCTTTAACAAACTATGGAATGGATAAAAATTACCTGGAAAAGCCTTCCTCCGGCCGTACTCATCTATGTAAGACTGCAAGGTGGAAGAGCATCTTCCCCCCCTTCCTTTATTTAACACTCCCCCATTACCCTTCTATTGTATTTGCACAAGCCTCCATTTAACAATTTTTAAACTCCACACCACGAATGAAAACTATATGCTGAAATCCCCATCATCAATATATTCCTCAAACAACCCAATTAATATCAGTTTTGTCTGTCTACCCATCTTCCTACACCAATTCCAAAATACTCAGCCCTTGAAGCAACAGCCTTCCCTCCACATCCACAACACCACTACTCCTCCAATACATCATCTTCCTAAATGCAGACTCATCAATTTCCACAATATTCCCCCACCCAACTGTCACGTTTACTTAATGTACTCTGAACGAATCTCCCTGCACAGAATGATCGCAAATGCCTGTCACATGAGCCCAAGACCCAATGGATGAGCAAAAGCAAAAATAATATGTTAACAACACAGTGGGCTACCTCAAATGGCCAGCCCATACTTCTAGAACCAGGAAACCCTCCAAGTGGATCGCCAAACTCTGTCACGCCGACAGTGCCACATATGTTTGGTGCTGGTCCAAGACACAGCAACTTTGGTTAAAATCATAACATCACCATAAACGTGACGCTTTATGTATGCAGTAATCAGCCCATACTACATCAGAAGTTTAATGGTTGTTGCCGTATCATTGCCCCCTTGTAGCATACAACAACATGCCAGTAAACTTCATACCCATATCCATAACTAATAATAAATGAAAAACAGAATTAACTCCCTAACCATACACAACACATCACACTAGTAACTCCAAAGCTAAAAACAAATATGTAGCCAATGATTGCCTATGTTAAAAAACTCACTAACAAACCATCAAAGACACACTTCCAATATGAATTTTAGCAAATGGCACTCTAGCAATCCACTGACTTACTACCATCAATCAAAAACAAATATTTCAAACATCAACATTCAACATCTGAGTGTCACCAGATACCACAACATGCCCTCTTCAAACAGTCTTCCTTTTGTGCTGATAACTTGTCATACCATATCATTAAAAAATGTGCACCCTTAATAGTTAGGGCCACAGCTGACATATGCAATAGCTCACTTTCTGAGGGAATCTTCTCTCAAAAGCTAAAAATAGCTATAGTGAAGACAGTGTACAAAAAAGATGAAAAACAGATGTAACAAGTTACAGGCCAGCCTCTCTACTGTCTGTTTTTCTAAAATAATTGAAAAGAAGTTTTACAAAAGACTCACGGATTTCATTGAAAATAAGAAAAAAAACTTTTCTCAACCACACAGCATGGTTTTCGGAAAGGTAAATCCACCAAGGCAGCTATTACCAATTTCCTAAATGAAGCTTTGCAGACATTAGACAGGAAAGAACACATAACAGCAACATTCCTAGAGCTGTCAAAAGTATTTGACAATGTTAACCATCGTCTATTGCCTATAAAGCTAGAAAATGTTGGTGTCAGAGGTCCAGCCTGTGAGTGGGTAAAGTCGTACCTACAAAACAGACAACAAATGATTGAAGTCTTGTACAAAGAAATCAAAAATTTAATTTCCTATCATTCAGAAAAGCCACTGTGTTGAATACAGTATGCCACAGGGTTCCATACTGAGACCAGTCTTGTTCTTGGTGTTTGCAAACGACTTGGAACCACCCAGGCTTAACCGTAAGTACATTAAATATGCTGCTAATACAAATATTCTTATCACATGAAAGATCCCAGAAGATCTTCAAAATGAAATAGAAAAGAGCACTTCACATCAGAATGGTCTGCCATGAACAACTTGATAATAAACACACAGAAGATGAACACTATGCATCTACACACAGTGCAGAATAAACAGCTTCTAACTGCAATCATAGAACTGTTAGGCAAAAAACTTGCAACTGTAAATACCACTGAATTTCTAGGAGTTTGGATTCAAGATGACCTAAGATGGCAGAATTACACACAACACCTATGTAGTAAAATATTATTTGTTATAGAATTAAAATTCCTGCTGCAGGCACATCAATTCAAGTCATGAAAACAATGGGTACTACGCCCTAGCAGAATCACTGGGGAAATTCTCCACCCAACAAAAGCTGTTTCATTGCATAAATAAGAAATATAAGAACCATGGAAGGCACAGCATCTCGACCTTCATGCAAACCTTCATTTAAAAAGGTTCATATTCTTCCATTACCAGACCTATAATGTTTACGACGAAAACCACAGACAACAGCAGCAACATTGCATGTATATATCTCCATTCATACAACACAAGGAATAATCAGGATTTGTATTTGCAGTTTCCTCATACAACACTTTAACAAAAAGGACCCCTGCAAGCATGAAAAAAACTGTACAAGAAACCACATTTAAAAAATTAAGGCAATAACTGGCTTGCATAAATTCAAAACTGCAGTGAGTGACTACTTGCTATACAACTGCTACTATAGTGTTGATGAATTTTTATCTACTATGTAAATACATGAACAAATTTAAATAACTTACACAATTAAGGCCAAAATAAGAAATGTGCGTGTATAAATTTGTGTCTTCTGTGCGTGTGTGTGTGTGTGTGTGTGTGTGTGTGTGTGTGTGTGTGTGTGCGCGCGGCGCGCGTGCTCGTGCAATCAAGGTCAAAAGTAAGAATTATGTATGTGTAAAATTTATTTGTGGACTGTTTTCCCCCACAGTTTAGGCTTTTATTGCTATATACTGTGAACCATACAACAGTTTCTGTTCAAAAGTTATTGCAATTATTTGACTTGTCCTACATCACTATGTACCCCTGTAAAATGTATGATTCACAGAACCAATAAATATATGATACAATGCAACACATTTCCAAGATTGATGTCTGAAATACCCATCTGTGATACAGACAAGAGAGAGAGTGAGTCAATAATTAGATCACTGAAGACTAAGGACTCTCATGGTTATGATGGAGTGGCTAGCAGAATATTCAAGAACTGTGCTGCACATGTTAGCCTTGTATTTAGCCATATTTGTAATTTTTCCTTTAGGAATGGTCAGTTTCCTGAGCGATTAAAGTATGTGCGGATGGATATGTGTGTGTATACGAGTGTATACCTGTCCTTTTTGCCCCCTAAGGTAAGTCTTTCCACTCCCGGGATTGGAATGACTCCTTACCCTCTCCCTTAAAACCCACATCCTTTTGTCTTTCCCTCTCCTTCCTTCTTTCCTGATGAAGCAACTGTTGGTTGCGAAAGCTACAATTTTGTGTGTATGTTTGTGTTTCTATCGACCTGCCAGTGCTTTCATTTGGTAAGTCACACCATATATATATATATATATATTAATTAATAGAGGGAAACATTCCACGTGGGAAAAATATATCTAAAACAAAGATGATGTGACTTACCAAACGAAAGCGCTGGCACGTCGATAGACACACAAACAAAATACACACAAAATTCAATCTTTCGCAACAAACTGTTGCCTCATCAGGAAAGAGGGAAGGAGAGGGAAAGATGAAAGGATGTGGGTTTTAAGGGAGAGGGTAAGGAGTCATTCCAATCCCGGGAGCAGAAAGACGAAGTGTGTGTGTATGCGAGTGTATACCTGTCCTTTTTTCCCCCTAAGGTAAGTCTTTCCGCTCCCGGGATTTCCAGCAAAATACTAAAAGCTTGTTCTCAACAGATAAGTAAGATTCTCAGCCACCTGTGTAATAGCTCTCTGGAACAGGGCATTTTCCCTGATAGACTGAAATATGCTATTGTTATACCTTTGCATAAAAAGGGGGATAGATCTGATGTCAACAATTACCGTCCAATCTCCCTTCTAACAGCTTTATCCAAAATTTTTGAGAAAGTAATGTATTCAAGAGTAGCTTCACATATCTGTAAAAATGAAGTACTAACAAAATGTCAGTTTGGTTTCCAGAAAGGTTTTTCAACAGAAAATGCCATATATGCTTTCACCAGTCAAATTTTGAATGATCTGAATAACCGAACACCACCCATTGGGATTTTTTGTGATCTCTCAAAGGCTTTTGATTGTGTAAATCATGAAATTCTGCTAGACAAGCTCAAGTATTGTGGCATGAGTGGGACAGTGCACAAATGGTTTAATTCGTACCTAACTGGAAGAGTGCAGAAAGTTGAAATAAGTAGTTCTCGTAACATGCAAAGATCAGCACATTCCTCTAACTGGGGAACTATCAAGAATGGGGTTCCACAAGGGTCAGTCTTGGGTCCTTTGTTGTTCTTATTACATATTAATGACTTGCCATTCTATATTCATGAAGAGGCAAAGTTAGTTCTCTTTGCTGATGATACAAGTATAGTAATCACACCTGACAAACAAGAATTAACTGATGAAATTGTCAATACTGTCTTTCAGAAAATTACTAAGTGGTTCCTTGTAAACGGACTCTCACTGAATTTTGATAAGACACAGTACATACAGTTCCGTACAGGGAATGGTATGATGCCATTAATAAATATAGACCTTAATCAGAAGCATATAGCTAAGGTAGAATATTCCAAATATTTAGGTGTGTCCATTGATGAGAGATTAAATTGGAAGAAACACAGTGATGATCTGCTGAAACGTTTGAGTTCAGCTACTTATGCAATAAGGGTCATTGCAAATTTTGGTGATAAACATCTTAGTAAATTAGCTTACTACACCTATTATCACTCATTGCTTTCATATGGCATCATATTTTGGGGGAATTCATCACTGAGGAATAAAGTATTTATTGCACAAAAGCGTGTAATCAGAATAATAGCTGGAGTCCACCCAAGATCATCCAGCAGACATTTATTTAAGGATCTAGGGATATTCACAGTAGCTTCTCAGTATATATACTCTCTTATGAAATTTGTTATTAACAACCAAACCCAATTCAAAAGGAATAGCAGTGGGCATAACTACAATACTAGGAGAAAGGATGATCTTCACTATTCAAGATTAAATCTAACTTTGGCACAGAAAGGGGTGAATTATACTGGCACTAAAGTCTTTGGTCACTTACCAAATAGTATCAAAAGTCTGACAGATAACCAAGAAGTATATAAGAAGAAATTAAAAGAATTTCTGAATGACAACTCCTTCTACTCCATAGAGGAATTTTTTGATATAAATTAAGAAAAAAAAAGAAAAAATATTTAAAAAATAAAAAAAATAAAAAATAAAGAAAAACAAAAAACACAAAAAAATAAAGTTGTTATATTAACTTAAGTATGATGTTAAATTAACCTAATTATGTCATGTATTAGAAAATTCGACTCGTTCCACATCATTACGAAATATCGTATTCGTGATACATGGAACTAGTATTAATCTAATCTAATCTAATCTAATCTAACTCCTTACCCTCTCCCTTAAAACCCACTTCCTTTCGTCTTTCCCTCTCCTTCCCTCTTTCCTGATGAGGCAACAGTTTGTTGCGAAAGCTTGAATTTCGTGTGTATGTTTGTGTTTGTTTGTGTGTCTATCGACGTGCCAGCGCTTTTGTTTATATATATATAAAAACACAGATGATGTGACTTACCAAACGAAAGTGCTGGCAGGTCAATAGACACACAAACAAACACAAACATACACATGAAATTCAAGCTTTCGCAACAAACTGTTGCCTCATCAGGAAAGAGGGAAGGGGTGGGAAAGACGAAAGGATGTGGGTTTTAAGGGAGAGGGTAAGGAGTCATTCCAATCCCGGGAGCGGAAAGACTTACCTTAGGGGGAAAAAAGGACAGGTATACACTCGCGCACACACACACATGTCCATCCGCACATACACAGACACAAGCACACATTTGTAAAGGCAAAGAGTTTGGGCAGAGATGTCAGTCGAGGCGGAAGTAAAGAGGCAAAGATGTTGTTGAAAGACATGTGAGGTACGAGCGGCGGCAACTTGAAATTAGCGGAGGTTGAGGCCTGGCGGATAACGAGAAGAGAGGATATACTGAAGGGCAAGTTCCCATCTCCGGAGTTCTGACAGGTTGGAGTTAGTGGGAAGTATCCAGATAACCCGGACGGTGTAACACTGTGCCAAGATGTGCTGGCCGTGCACTAAGGCATGTTTAGCCACAGGGTGATCCTCATTACCAACAAACACTGTCTGCCTGTGTCCATTCATGCGAATGGACAGTTTGTTGCTGGTCATTCCCACATAGAAAGCTTCACAGTGTAGGCAGGTCAGTTGGTAAATCACATGCGTGCTTTCACACGTGGCTCTGCCTTTGATCGTGTACACCTTCCGGGTTACAGGACTGGAGTAGGTGGTGGTGGGAGGGTGCATGGGACAGGTTTTACACCGGGGGCAGTTACAAGGGTAGGAGCCAGAGGGTAGGGAAGGTGGTTTGGGGATTTCAGAGGGATGAACTAAGAGGTTACGAAGGTTAGGTGGACGGTGGAAAGACACTCTTGGTGGAGTGGGGAGGATTTCATGAAGGATGGATCTCATTTCAGGGCAGGATTTGAGGAACTCGCACCCCTGCTGGAGAGCCACATTCAGAGTCTGATCCAGTCCTGGAAACTATCCTGTCACAAGTGGGGCACTTTTGTGGTTCTTCTGTGGGAGGTTCTGGGTTTGAGGGGATGAGGAAGTGACTCTGGTTATTTGCATCTGTACCAGGTCGGGAGGGTAGTTGCGGGATGCGAAACCTGTTTTCAGGTAGTTGGTGGAATGGTTCAGGGATTCCGGACTGGAGCAGATTCCTTTGCCATGAAGACCTAGGCTGTAGGGAAGGGACTGTTTGATGTGGAATGGGTGGCTGCTGTCATAATGGAGGTACTGTTGCTTGTTGGTTGGTTTGATGTGGACGGACGTGTGAAGCTGGCCATTGGACAGATGGGGGTCAACGTCAAGGAAAGTGGCATGGGATTTGGAGTAGGACCAGGTGAATCTGATGGAACCAAAAGAGTTGAGGTTGGAGAGGAAATTCTGGAGTTCTTCTTCACTGTGAGTCCAGATCATGAAGATGTCATCAATAAATCTGTACCAAACTTTGGGTTGGCAGGCCTAGGTAACCAAGAAGGCTTCCTCTAAGTGACCCATGAACAGGTTGGCGTACGAGGGGGCCATCCTGGCACCCATGGCTGTTCCCTTTAATTGTTGGTATGTCTGGCCTTCAAAAGTGAAGAAGTTGTGGATCAGGATGAAGCTGGCTAAGGTAATGAGGAAAGAGCCTACACTCGTACTCTCTGCTGGTAATATCACTTTGCCATGAAGAAAAATGATCCTAATCCTACTCCCAATGATCCAACTCCCCAAGACACTATCCAAATCGAACGCTGCCTGGAACAGTTCCGTCCTCCGTCACAGCGGGACCCACCTCCTCTTCCTCAAAATCACCCCTCCAAACCTTCCAGGAATTTCTGACTTCGAGCCTTGCCTCTCAATCCTTCTTAAAAAACCTTAATCCTACTCCCAACATCACCACTGCTGAAGCCCAAGCTATCCGTGATCTGAAGGCTGACCGATCCATCGTCATTCTTCCGGCGGACAAGGGTTCCACAACCGTGGTACTTGATCGTCAGGAGTACGTGACTGAGGGACTGCGTCAGCTTTCAGACAACACCACATACAAAGTTTGCCAAGGTAATCCCATTCCTGACGTCAAGGCGGAGCTTCAAGGAATCCTCAGAACCTTAGGCCCCCTACAAAACCTTTCACCTGACTCCATCAACCTCCTGACCCCACCAACACCACGCACCCCTACCTTCTTCCTAAAATTCACAAACCCAATCATCCCAGCTGCCCCATTGTAGCTGGTTACCAAGCCCCCACAGAACGTATCTCGGCCTACATAGGTCAACACCTTCAACCCATTACATGCAGTCTCCCATCCTTCATGAAAGACACCAACTACTTTCTCGAACGCCTGGAATCCTTACCCAATCTGTTACCCCCGGAAACCATCCTCGTAACCATTGATGCCACTTCCTTATACACAAATATTCCGCACGTCCAGGGCCTCGCTGCGACGGAGCACTTCCTTTCACGGCGATCACCTGCCACCCTACCTAAAACCTCTTTCCTCTTTACCTTAGCCAGCTTCATCCTGACCCACAACTTCTTCACTTTTGAAGGCCAGACATACCAACAATTAAAGGGAACAGCCATGGGTGCCAGGATGGCCCCCTCGTACGCCAACCTATTCATGGGTCGCCTAGAGGAAGCCTTCTTCGTTACCCAGGCCTGCCAACCCAAAGTTTGGTACAGATTTATTGATGACATCTTCATGATCTGGACTCACAGTGAAGAAGAACTCCAGAATTTCCTCTCCAACCTCAACTCCTTTGGTTCCATCAGATTCGCCTGGTCCTACTCCAAATCCCATGCCACTTTCCTTGACGTTGACCCCCATCTGTCCAATGGCCAGCTTCACACGTCTGTCCACATCAAACCCACCAACAAGCAACAGTACCTCCATTATGACAGCAGCCACCCATTCCACATCAAACGGTCCCTTCCCTACAGCCTAGGTCTTCATGGCAAACGAATCTGCTCCAGTTGGAATCCCTGAACCATTACACCAACTACCTGACAACAGCTTTCGCATCCCGCAACTACCCTCCCGACCTGGTACAGATGCAAATAACCAGAGTCACTTCCTCATCCCCTCAAACCCAGAACCTCCCACAGAAGAACCACGAAAAGTGCCCCACTTGTGACAGGATACTTTCCGGGACTGGATCAGACTCTGAATGTGACTCTCCAGCAGGGGTACGACTTCCTCAAATCCTGCCCTGAAATGAGATCCATCCTTCATGAAATCCTCCCCACTCCACCAAGAGTGTCTTTCCGCCGTCCACCTAACCTTCGTAACCTCTTAGTTCATCCATCTGAAATCCCCAAACCTCCTTCCCTACCCTCTGGCTCCTACCCTTGTAACTGCCCCCGGTGTAAAACCTGTCCCATGCACCCTCCCACCACCACCTACTCCAGTCCTGTAACCCGGAAGGTGTACACGATCAAAGGCAGAGCCACGTGCGAAAGCACCCACGTGATTTACCAACTGACCTGCCTACACTGTTAAGCTTTCTATGTGGGAATGACCAGCAACAAACTGTCCATTTGCATGAATGGACACAGGCAGACAGTGTTTGTTGGTAATGAGGATCACCCTGTGGCTAAACATGCCTTGGTGCACGGCCAGAACATCTTGCACAGTGTTACACCGTCCGGGTTATCTGGATACTTCCCACTAACACCAACCTGGCAGAACTCCAGAGATGGGGACTTGCCCTTCAGTATATCCTCTCTTCTTGTTATACGCCAGGCCTCAACCTCCGCTAATTTCAAGTTGCCGCCGCTCATACCTCACCTGTCTTTCAACAACATCTTTGCCTCTTTACTTCCGCCTCGACTGACATATCTGCCCAAACTCTTTGCCTTTACAAATGTCTGCTTGTGTCTGTGTATGTGCGGATGGACATGTGTGTGTGTGTGCGCGAGTGTATACCTGTCCTTTTTTCCCCCTAAGGTAAGTCTTTCCGCTCCCGGGATTGGAATGACTCCTTACCCTCTCCCTTAAAACCCACATCCTTTCGTCTTTCCCACCCCTTCCCTCTTTCCTGATGAGGCAACAGTTTGTTGCGAAAGCTTGAATTTCATGTGTATGTTTGTGTGTCTATCGACCTGCCAGCGCTTTTGTTTGGTAAGTCACATCATCTTTGTTTTTAGATATATTTTTCCCACGTGGAATGTTTCCCTCTATTATATATATATATTCTTATTGTCATTTCTTGTTAACACCATTAGCTTATTCCCAAGAATAAGCATCTTTCACTTGGTTAATACTCGGCAGAAATCAAACCTGCATTTGGATCGGACTTCCTTAACTCTTGCGCAAAAAGGTGTGCAGTATACTGCTGCATCCATTTTCAATAAGCTACCACTCGAATTCAAAAGTCTTAGCAGTAATCCACACACTTTCAAATCGAAACTGAACAGTTTCTTCATGGGCCACTCCTTCTATTCTGTCGAAAAATTAAACTGATTCTTATTGTATTGCTGATTGTGTTTACTTAAACTTATGGACTGACTTTTTTCGGGTCCATAAACATTTATTTTTATCTGTTATTACTTTTATGTTGTAATTTCATGTACTGACACGTTCCATGACCTTTGAGATTTGCTCCTCAATTTGGCTGGTTGGTTGGTTGGTTGGTTGTGGGAAGAGACCAAACAGCGAGGTCATTGGTCTCATCGGATTAGGGAAGGAAGTCGGCCGTGCCCTTTCAAAGGAACCATCCCAGCGTTTGACTGGAGCGATTTAGGGAAATCATGGAAAACCTAAATCAGGATGGCCGGATGCGGGATTGAAACGTCATCCTCCCGAATGCGAGTCCAGTGTGCTACCACTGCGCCAACTCGCTCGGTCTCAATTTGGTCCTACAGAACTTGACATGTAAATTAAAAAAATAAAAAATAAATGCTGCCCCACCATGACGTCACACAACACAATTCAGTTTCGTTTCAGGTCAAAGCTGACAACTGGTACCACATGTTTCACTTGACCCTTCAATGTCACATCACATAGGAAATGAGAGTTGGTTAATGGCCAAAGCAGAGGAGAGGAAAATTTCTAAGAACACACAAAACTTGTAACAGCAAGGTAGATTAGATCCCCAAGAGGTGAAGTTTTACAGTAGCGAACAAAAAAAATTAGGTCTAGCAATGTACAAAATGAATCCAACAGAATTAACATGGCGAATACCAACTTGGATTAGCAGACTTACATTAATTAATCAAATATTTCTACCAGGTACCAAGACTGGTACAATGGTTATAGATTCATTCCACGATTGCCTACACTTGACAGCATCGAATTACCCCAAGCACATGGTGGTAATACGTGATTATTTTAGCTTGCACAGTATTGATGTCACAACATATCAACATTGAGGGGCAATACTAAGAAGCAAAAACATAAAATCAGGAGTGGGAAAAGCAAATTAAAAATCCCTTGATTTATTGAGAGCATTCTGGAAAAGTGCAGTGCATCTGTACAGGAAATCACACATAAAACACTATAACCTCATCAGAATAACGAAGTGATTAACAACTAGTTGTTTACATGACAACTACCGCAGAAACAATCAATCAGAGAATGAGTTTCAATGAACTTTCTGTCCTGCTTACAGCTGCCACGTCGCTCGTCATGTGGCTTGATTTCTCTGTGCTGATTTTCTTATTTCACAAAATGGAATACCTGAAACTGGCAGCAAAACTGTACAGAAAAGTGACAACAGTGTTACAATCATGTCAGGCAGACTCTCAGTACCATATGCCAAAGGGAAACATGTGCGTACATTGTCCCAAATGGCACAGCTGTGGCTGTCAGAATCTTACTGAGTGCCCAGGTAATGCAGAAAAGCCAGCATTGGCCCATTCTACACATACAGCAATACTATGCAAACCACTGTGAAGTGCACAGCAGAGGGTACTTCCCATTATACTAGTTAGTAGGGCTTTTACTTATTCCATTAAAATATGAGGTGCAGGAAGAATGACTGTTTAAATGCCTAATCTTGTCTTCATGGTCCCTAAGGGAGTGGTCTGCCCTAAGTGGGCAGTTGTAGTATATACCTAGATTCATCTTTTGATGCTGGTGCTTCTCTGTGTAGTTCAGGTAACTCACAGACATTTTTTCAACATGTCTGTGATGCTCACCCACAGGTCAAACAAATCTGTGAGCATTCATCCTGCCATTTTCTGTACAAGTTCAATATCCCCTTTCATTCCTATTTGGCAGGGGTCCCACACACTTGAGCAATATTCTAGTATGGGTCATACAAGTAATTTGTATACAATGTCCTCTGTATACTGATTGCATTTCCCTAGCGTCCCACCAATGAAGTGCTATCTGCCACCCACTCTATCTACGACTAAACCTCTGTGATTGTTCCACTTCATACCATTATGAAGTACTACACTCAAATATTTGTTTGAATTTACTTATTCCAACTGTGATGTGTTGATACTGTAGACATAAGAGAGAACATTTTTTTTTTTATTTTGTGAAGTGCCCAATTTTACATTTCTGGACACTTAAAACAAATTGCCATGCCTAACTGTCAGTCATTTTGTTATGCTGATCTACATGTAGTGCAACCTATGGAGGTGCTGTTCCAGCGTACAAGAGTCCTTAAAATGTAAACACAACATAGAAATCTAATACTGTAAGTACAAGCATACGTAATAGCTAGCATCATAATAAGACTGGTATGCCCTATAACAGAGTGTTAACACTGATGTCTGGATAATATAAATGACAATCATTGGAGGAAACTTCATCAGATAAATTTAGGGGGAAAGGTATTTGAGTGAAACTAAGTGGTAATTCCAAGGCTGCCATCAGGTATCTCATGTGGGGACCATGATAATAGAGATTATGGCATGCACAAAGGCACACAGACAGTAATTTTTCTCTCGATCTATATGCAAATGGATTACAATAGAAATTCACAAATACTGCCAGCACGAAGTATCATCTGTGATTCTCTGTAATGCTGTGTGAAACTATTGTGCATAGTTATGCTCATTCTGGGAAAGTTCACGAAGATATATTTGAATTTACCATTTCTACGTCTCTGGGTGGGTTGATTGGTGTGTGATTAATCTGCTAAGCAAATTAAACCATCTACACATCAATGCAAAATATCACGTCATGCAGATTTGCTTTACTATTTGTCCAATACATATTTTTCAGGAAAAGCCCTGAGAGCTGACTGCAGCTCCATGGGTAGTTCTCCTCCTAACAATTAGAAAGAATTTGAGAATGGCATAATCTTTTATGGATGTCTTGGATGCATCCACATTGGAAGATCAATGGTATTATGAACAGGATACATTGCTACTCATTGTAAGGATGACACTCTGATTTGCAGATAGGCATAATGAAAAAAGTGCTACACATTGAGCTTTTGCCCAAACCCTTCTTATCTCTCTTCACCCCGACCAGAATGCGACTGTCACACTGAATGAAAGCAGCAATCCAGAGCGCAGTGGAGAAGGGAGAGAACAGCAGGGTATGGGTAGGGGAAAGAAGAACAGTGTCTGGCAAAGTGTGCAGAGCTAGTTGGCAGTAGGACAAGGCGTGCAGCATTAGGAGGCTGTGAGGAAGGGAGGGAGGGATTTGGGGAGTGGGAGAGGGGGAGCAGAAAAGAAGAGGAGCAGAGAAGGTGAAAAGACTGATGGTTGAGTTGGCAGAGTGTGGTGCACAATGAAGGTGAGAATTGGGAGTCCCAACCTGTCCTGACTAGAAAAACTGAACCAGCCCATAATCAGGGCTTCGTTACTTATCATCAACACCTGAAATGAGAAACAGCCTACCCAAATTGTTCCCACCCCTCCTGAAGTGATCTTCCATCGCTTACCCAACCTCCACAACACCATAATCCTTCCCTATGCCACACCCAACTACAACCCCTTGCCATTGTGATCATATCCCTACAGAAGACCCAGGTGCAAGATCTTCCCAATCCACCCACCCAGCACTTCCTACTCGAACCCTGTCACAGCCTTACCCTACCCCATCATAGGGCATGCCACCTGAGAAGGCAGCCATGTCATATACCAGCTCTGCTGCAATCATTGTCAGCTTTTGATGTTGGTATGACTACTAACCAGCTGTCTACCAGGCTGAATGGCCACTGCCAAACTGTGGCCGAGAGCAAAGTGGACAACCCCGTGGCACAATACGCAGCTGGACATAACACGCTTGATTTCAATTGCTGCTTCACAACCCAGGCCACCTGGATCCTCCCCTACACCAGCAGGTTTTCTGAAATGCGCAGATGAAATTTATCCTTACAATACACCCTCCACTCTCAATGTTATTTCGATCTAAACCTGTGGTAACCTACTGTCCTCACAGCCTCTACCCAATATTTTAATAAATGTTTGTTAACTTTGCTGTATTGAATTTTGCACATTTATTCCAACCGGTTTCGGTTTTGACTCTTCAACTGTATCTCATATGAAATGTAAAGGTCATATTGTTTGTCCCTGGATGATGGTTGAAAACTGAAACCAATTGGAATAAATGTGTAAAATTCAAAACAGCGAAGTTAACATGCATTTCTTAAATATATTCATGTTTAAAATTGTTGCCTAAAAAAAATGTCTGAAGCTCCACCCAACAGGTTCCATCCATCTGTCCCCTCACGCTCATTGTTCGCCACTCTCTCCCAACGCACTCACTGGTCTTTCCCCTTACCCTGCTCCACATTTCCTCAACCTTCCCCTCCTCCCTCACAGCCTCCTGGTGCTGCACCTGGCAGTCTCGTCCTGCTGTCATCTAGTCCCTGCATGTTCCACCAAACAGTGCTCATGCCTCCCCACACCCGTATCCTGCTAATGTTCCCCCTCACTCTGGATTGCTGCTTTCATTCAACACAACAGATGCAATCTGGCCAGAGATAGTGGTCATGTGTGCATGAGGTGTTCTTTCTTGTGTGAATATGTCTGTGTTTTCTTTTCCGAAGAAGGCTTTGATAGAAAGCTCAATGTGTAACAGTCTTTTCATTGTGTGTATTTGCAACTCAGCAGGTCATATTTATGGGGAGAAGCACTCTAACCTCTTCATAATGTTGTTGCCTTTGATCTGTTATCTGTATGGCACTACCAATTTCTTATGGCGCGTGCCCTCCCCCCTCCACACACTAGCATTTACTTCCATGTTAATTTTATAACTTCATATTTACACATGTATTTTGGTCTGTTATTGTTGTTGTTGTACAGTCAAGTGAGAGTGAATGAGAGAGAGAGAGAGAGAGAGAGAGAGAGAGAGAGAGAGAGAGAGAGAGAGAGAGAGAGAGAGAGAGAGAGAGAGAGGGGGGGGGGGGGGGGAGGGGGTAGATGCGTAAACTATGAAACTGCATCTAGCAGTGTCCCCAAGCAGTGGCAGTAGTTACAATAGCTTCTAAACTTATTCTTCATAAGTAACTCTTAAAACAAACAACGATATGTATTTTAGCAGCGATTGTCAAAGACATAAGCTACATATATTACATGAGAAATACACAACTTATCAATCATGTGATCACAGATCTTAGTCAATTCTTGACTTCAATTCTTCTTGCTTGCTTTGCTGGGTAGAGAACATGCTTCTGCATGAATTTTCAACAAGACATGCTGTCATCTTCAGAAGACTGCCAAAATGGTCCTGCAGGGCATCCTTTAATATGTATATTAGTTAGAGATGGGCAAACTCGTTCATCCTTGGGAACTAGTTCACTGCTGATCATTCTTTTTTGGGAACCGTTCATTTTTACTTATTCACCGTTCATTTGTGCTTGGTATATGGTTCTTATGAAAAACTGGAAACTAGTAGTGTAGGTGACTGAAGAATGGAGGGCACCAAGAGGGGGCACTTGCCTCCCCCTGGAGTATAGAGTTTCTATTCATTGCCGGCCGGTGTGGCCTAGCGGATCAAGGCGCTTCAGCCTGGAACCACGCGACCCCTAAGGTTGCAGGTTCGAATCCTGCCTCGGGCATGGCTGTGTTTGATGTCCTTAGGTTAGTTAGGTTTAAGTAGTTCTAAGTTCTAGGGGACTGATCACCTCCGATGTTAAGTCCCATAGTGCTCAGAGCCATTTGAACCATTTTTTTATTCATTACAGAATTCTTACATACTTTTAGAAGTAATTTCTGTGATTCTGCAGAACCTCTTGTTTAGCCAACTGTAGCCTTGTGTGGCTGATCGTAGGGAAATAACAAAATAACATAGGGTGGCGCACGGAAAACCGGCCCCGAGTACAGACTGCTCGCCAATTATGGACTATGTGTTGCCCGTTATGAGCAGATACAACAAACAGACAAACAGGTAATAATTAGGCAGTGAAGAAATAACAAGCTAATGAAAGCAACAATTGCGAAACAATCGACGACGATGTGTAGAGAGCTGGAGAAGAGAACATGAAAATCTCACGTGGCGCGCATGGGCTATAGCTCATGTAGTCTTGTAAACCTGTTGGTGGCTTTTTCCCAACTTAATAGACCACAAGTGTCTTGTACAAAATTCTTCATTTCGACTTCCACTGCATAGCTATGGTACGTTGTAGACAATAATCGTTTACACCCTATATATACTTCACGTTCTCTCTGAGTTCGTAGGCGAAGTAGAGACTTTATGGAAGCATAAAATAAAATGTGGTTTTCTCATACTTGCGTCACACGCTTAGTAAAAATTAGATTTTTATGTTGCATTATTAAACTTAATGCAGCAATAATAATAATAATAATAATAATTAAGTTCGCAGCAATAAACTTTTTGGTTTGAAAGCTCCTTCTGAACAAATGTTTTTGGGATAATAAGTAAATACGATTTTATGGCAATCTATGTCTTTTCAAATGGAGAGGCACCGCTTTTCCAACTGAGCCAAAATGACCCACAACCTACTCTTCTTCTTTTTCTTTTATTTTTCAGAGAAACCAAACTAGCAGGTAATGCAAATTGGAAACAACCAAACTCAAAAATAATTAGAGCCTTCCTAAATGTAATGTTTTGTCTATGAAAGATACACGAAAATCGTTTTATATGAATTTTCTTACACTAAAAATTAAGCAAATTGTTGAAAGTTAGCTGCTAAATCAAGTCGATGAAATCAAAATATATATGAATAACAAAAAAAACTTGCCTTGTTATAAGTATGTCTTCTGCTGTTCATCGATATAATGAAGTGAGCTGATACGCCCTTTTGTTACCTGAAAAGACGTACCTATTACATACAACGAAATTTTTATGTAATTTACGTAACTTAAAATACTTTTTGATTACCAGTTGTGGACGCTGAGTAGCCAGAACCAAGGGCAAGAACAGTTTGGAACACATGTAAAATAGGCGAGGGCAGTGAACGAAACGAACTGGATATTGAACTAACTAGTGCGGCCGAGAGGGACCGAGACTGAGACGAGCACGCGACCGAGGCTGAAACGAGAACTGCCGAAGTGACCGCCGCGACCGAAGTAAACTAGTGAACTATGAACCGATCGTTCATCGTTCCCGGGAACTACAAGTAGACCGCCATGACCGAAGTGAACTACGAACCGATCATTCGTTGGAATTCGTTCCTCGGTCCTTTCGTTCATCTTGGTGAACCGTTCCTTTGCACCCGTTCATTTGAGAACTACCCATCTCTAATATTAGTACTGTATCCACACTCCCACCTAGGCAGCAGCTGCTATAGTGAGGGATGGAGGCCACATCCTTATGACTTAGTCAGTATCATAGTGCCACTAGCTTCACATTTCTTGATAGGGAGGGCGCAGCATGTTATCTTGGCTCGCGAGTCATTGACAGATGTAGAAGTAACTTAGCGTGTACTCCATGAAAGTGTGTTATGTCCCTTGTTGCTCATGCTGTATATTAATAATCTTGTGAACTGCGTTAATAATAATCTCAGACTTTTTGCAGATGATCCAGTTACCTAAAACAAACTCCAGCCTAAATGAAATATTCAGTCAGACCTTGATAAGACTTCAAAGTGATGAAATGACTGGCAGTTTGCTTTAAATGTTCAAAAATTTAAAACTGTGCACTTCACTTCACAAAATGAGAAAAAGAAAAAAAAAAGTCATTGTATCCTATGAATATAATGTTAATGAATCACAGCTGAAATTTGCAAACACATACAAATACGTGGGTGTAACACTTAGTAGGGACACGAAATGTAATTGATCACATAGGCTTAGTGGGTAAAGCGGGTTGCAGACTTCAGTTTGTTGGTAAAATACTGGGGAAATGCAATCAGTATACAAAAAAGACTGCTTACAAATCACTCATGTTACCCATCCTACAATACTGCTCAAGTGGGTGGGACCCATACCAATAGAATTAGGGGTATTGCATATATAGAAATAAGGGTAGTGCACTAATGGTCACATGTATGTTGGAACTGTGGGAGAGTGTCAGGGATGTTGAAAGACCTGAACTGGCAGACAGACAGAAACAATTCTGACTAAGCTACTTACAATGTTTCATGAGCCAAATTTAAATTATGACTCTATGAATATACTACAACTCCCTACATATTGCTGTCATAGACAGAATGAGGATAAGATTAGATTAACTACACCACACACAGACACTTAAATAATTCTTTTCTGCAACCTATATTTGAATGGAATGGGAAGGAGGCCTATAACTGGTACAATGGGACCTACCCCCTGCCATACACTACACAGTGGTTCACAGAGTACAGATGTACTTTTTGACGCATTCTCAGTATGTAAAGTGCAGGTTCTTCCACCTTGCCATAATGGGATCCACCATGAGAAACAGGGGTCGACAGAAGCGTCCGATCCCACGCGTCGGCTTTGACCCGTGACGTAAGGGTGTTGTCGTGTGTGACGTCATGACGGCGCGGAGTTTGGTTTGAGTGTGGCTGTCTCCAGTTCTGTTTTATCTTATTTTATTTACTTTTCTGATCTGTTCGTTCTATCTCGTGAGATTTTTTTTATTTAAAAACACTTATTACTTCTTTTAATTATCTGTTTCCTCCAATTTCTGTTTTAGTTTATTATATTTATCTTTCTGATCTGTTCGTTCTATCCCGTGAGATTTTTTTAAAAAAAAAGACAAAAAACACTAATCAGCTACTGAAGCATCTTCATCTTCTACGGGTTGCAGGGGTTACGACCCCTGGGGAGGTGGGTGGGTATTCATACATGGCTGTCTTCACTTACACGTTGTAGCTACGCAAGGCGTCTAAATTTGTTTACATTTAGTTTGCCCCCCACCCAAAACACCCCATTTCCCGCGCTTGTCCCGTTAGTGTCAATAGGCTTCTTGTGGAAAGTGTGTGCGTTTTTGTTTCCGCCATATTTGTGACGCCATGGGTCAAAGCAGACGGGCGGAATCGGACGCTTCCGTATTTCTAGAAACAGGGCATGAACACAAATGCTATAGAATTCCACTTGGTGGCTGCACAGTGCAGCTTAGAAACTGGCCATGAATTAAAAGAAAAAAAGAAAAGAAAGTTCTCCTACCATTCCCTTCTGGGACTACTTTCAAAACCATTAGAAATCTGATATGAGTATATCATGATGAACAACAGTGGAGTGCTGCTCCTTAAGAAGCAAGGCAAGAAAGTCTTCATTGTGCAAAAACGTGCTGTGAGAAAAATATGTAGCGCTCACCCGTGATCATCTTGTAGACATCTGTTTATGGAGTCGGAAACTCTGACTACTGCTTCGCAGTATATCTATTCCCACCACAGTTCAAGAGGAACAATGAGGTACATAATAACAATACTGAAAGGAAAAACGACATTCCTTACTCCGTATAGGCTTGTCTTCAGCACAACAAGGAGTGCACAACAATGCACCAAAAAATTTTGACATTTGCCCAGGGATATAAAATATCTGACAGATAGCAAAGTAAACTCTGATAACAAACTGAGGAAGTTTCTCCTTGACAACTCCTCCTATTTTGTCAAAGAATTTCTGCTATTGTAATGTGGAAAAGGTCGTTTGTAGGTTTTATTTATTTATTTATTTGTTTTGATCCTCTGAATCATACATTGTACAGAAATGCACATCATGATACAGGACAGGTCATTTGATACATATTAGGCATTTATAAGAAGAGGTGCATGTCTATGAATCTATAAAATGATTACATATTTTTATCACATGTGTAATGTAGTCAGGTCTTATATTTATTCTGTACCAGAATTTAGCATTTATACCAATAAAACTTACATTCAGTTATGTTACATAAGGTCAATAGTTTGGGATCCATTATCTGATATTTTTGTTGAGCAGTTCATTATAGCATTTCATTAAAGCATGTTATTTTCGAGGAATTCCTGTATGCTGCAGAGGCAGTGTTTAATTAGGAGTGACCATAGTTTTACTTTAAAATCCTTCACTTGTGTAATGTCCTTCACTGCTATTGGGAGATGATTGTAGTTTTATTCCCATATATTTGAGGGATTACTCATATAGAGTTCTTTGACCTTGTATCATGTTGGTGCCAGTTTGAGTTTATATCTAAGTTGCTAATATTTTTCTTGGTGAAACATAGTAGGTCCAGTATGTACTGACATGGGAGGGGTAATATGTTCAGATTCTGGAACAGTGGTTAACAAGATTATTTCTAATCATGAAACATACTTAACTCAATTTGGTGCAGGTAATATCAATATGATTTCTCCATGTAACAGTAATGGTAACCCCCAAAAAATTGGTTTCCTTTACATAGTTGATTTTATCATCACTCAGTGATATATTTGGTACTGGTGGGTTTTATTTTGCAATTTTTTGAAAGTAATACCAGCTGTCTTTTTTTATATTTAGTAGTAGTCTGTTTGAATTAAGCCATGAGTTTAGTTGTGTTGTGCTCCTGTTTATTGTATCTTTAAGATGTTCATTTGAGTCGGATATAATAATTGTGGTATCATCAGCAAAGAGGAAGGTTCTGTTATTGTGTAAATTTAAGGGGAGGTCATGATTTTTTTTTCCTTTTTGTATAAAGAAATAGAAATGTGCAGAATGCATGTACACATTGATTTGCAATGCGAATGTATAATCATACATTTCATATCATTACAATCTTTCGTGCAAAATGATCCACACAGCATGTTACTAACTTACAGACATAAGGGATCCCCACTCCCCAACAATCGCTAAGAGTCGAGATTATAAACAAGTATACGAAAGATTCCCCTCTTCATTCATCAGCAATTACCGAATAATGGCATAAAGTCTAGTTAACTAAAAATATGTCCACAGCCAACAACTCAATCCAGGACGACACTCTACGGGAATATGCTCTACTGTCCCATTATAATAATAATAACATTAAAGAAAATACAACGAAAAAAAGAGAAAGTGAGGGGGGGGGATGAAACTAACACATTAAAATGTCTTACCTCTGCCTCAGATAAATTATATTTGACGTCAGCTGGTAATATACTTCCGAATTCCCAGCGCATTTTCCGAATTTTTTGCAAACGGTTGTATCTGGAAAACAATGCCGCAACTGTTAAAAATTTCAATGAACTGTCCACTTAGTTACACACGAAATTACGTAACAGGAACTCACATGTATGCTAGAAGACACCTTTGATTTCTCTCTAGGGCCGTATGACGCAAGTGTACACCATGAAAATAAGACGCATTTCCCGAGACGGTGGTATTTCTGAAAATATGTTTGTTATAAATTTCGTCGCAACTAATTTATCAACGAAAGCTACACTATAGCCTGTAATTTACTTACGCGTCCTTTAAATTCTGTTCATACAGTGCTTGCATCTCTTCTAAAACCTGTCTAACCAAATCATCCTGGAAATTAAAATGTCAAAGTGTGAGCAAGAATTTAGAAAAGTTATTCCAAACTATATGCATCGGATCAATGCTTAATTACATTGAATGCTGGTAGGTTATCCGCTGCTCTCTGGAGGTCCTTAATTAAACGGAAGGCTTTTTCGCAAAACATGACTACAGAAAACTAACAATGTTTGTTTACTTAAATTCGTTCACATGCTACCCGCATTTCGCGCGTTTTTACGCATAACGCACGTCTACTGTTCAAAGTTAGCTGCTATTGTGGGTGTAACATCGTTGTTGATATAAGCTTTGCAGGACAGAAACTTTGACATACCACAAAAGTGGAACAGAAGAGTTGCTCAGAGCAGCGGTTTGTTTAAAAAGACAAACAGTTTATGTGTATGATGGACCCGTTGTACATAGCTTTAAGCTCCTATCGCAGGCGAAAATATGACCAGTGTGCGTCACTTTGCACAGAATTACTGGAGAAAAATCCATACGATCAGGTATAATACTACACGAGTTACAGCATGAATTATTTAACTATTTAGTAAATACCCATATAAATTTATGAATAACAGTACTTGAGCTCATTCTAATATAGTATTTGCCCGAGAGTATACATTTTTTACTCCATTGTGAACGTAAAGAACAATTTCTATTACGCTGTTTTTAGGCCATATGGACACTTAAAATGAAAGCCTTGACAGAACAAGTGTATGTGGATGATATAGAAGCTGAAGAGGAGGGCATGGCGGATGCTATACTGGACGATGATATCATAGCCCAGGTTCCTCGCCCTGGAACTTCGCTCCGCACATCATCTCAAGTTCAGCGTGGTGTCAGCCAGGGTCAGAGGTATGTTAGACCAGTGATAACAGAATAATCATATGATAGAAGAAGAACTAGCATGTATAGTATTTATTTGAATTTTTCACAGACCACTGACACAAACTGGTCGTCCACTGAGTGGAGTTGTTCGACCAGGTACTCAGACAAGTCGGCCAGAAACTATTGAACAGGCTCTGAAAACTCCACGTACTGCACGGACAGCTAGACCAGTGACATCCCGCTCTGCACGAAGTGTGCGTTTGGGAACAGCATCCATGTTGACAGAACCAGGTGGACCCTTCATACAGATTTCGAGACTAAATCTTGGAAAATACGCTGCTAATCCTTCCATCGCTAAACCTCTTTTTGAATACCTGTTTTACCACGAGAATGATGTGAGACATGTAAGAAATTTACTGTTGACCTCTTATGCACAGAGTGGTAGTTAGCCTCATGCACTTGGAAGTTTGGAGGATGCTGCTGCTAACAATGAAGCACCACTGTACGTATATTTCTTTGCACTTGTTTCTCTTTGGATATGTTGTGTTCTCAGATGGAAATACATATTATTGTTTTGTTGATCTCCTGCTTGTTTAGACTTTATTGTTAGAATTAGTTGTTATGATAACAAGAAACTAATGATTCCTTAGCAAAGATAAAATTTACTCACTATTTTTTTTTATTATCAAATATTTGTCTGTCACAATATATTTAATTTTAGTTTATATTATTCAGTACTGAAATGAGTGTTTTTATCAACATGATGAAATATAAACAAAAAAGGCACACACATAATTAAATGATGAACTGTGCTATTACAATGCAACTGAGTAGAGATCATTCTGGCATTTACAGATCAAACAAGATTGTACAGTTTTAGCTCACTGAACTTGCCTTAGGTAGGAATGGGATTCGGACTTCTGTGTGGTTGCCAAAGTTAGGCCATGGTCAGTTTCCTTCGCCATTGTTGTCCAACTGAACTAGCGTTGCTACATCTGCATACATACTCTATAAATCATATGGCACAAGACCCTTCCTGTTGTACCACCTTCACTCCCATGTCATTAATGTGGGATTTCATGAATGCTTCTGTGCATGGTGCAATTAGCTTAATTTTGTCTTCATAGTCCCATTGGGAGTGATACCTATGTGTCCAGGGTATATTAATAGATTCTTCACTTAATACTGGTTCGTGATACGTTGTAAGTAGCCTTTCATGGGATGACTGACACATGTCATTAAGTGACAGTTGATTCAGATTTTAGAGCATTTCCATGATGCTTTTCAGTGAGTCAACTCTGGACCATCTGTGCTGCCCATCTGTGTATGCAATCCCCTGTTAGTCATATTAAGGTGGGATATGCAAATGTTTTATAAGCAGTCTTCTGCTTAGACTGACAGCATTTTCCTAGTATCCTGTCAATGAACCCAAGTCTGCAACCTGCAGTTGACCTATGCTATATCCCATTTCATATTCCCACAAACTGTTACATCTAGGTAATTTGGATTGACTTGATTTCGCTTGTGACTGGATGATATTGACATCATATATTACTTTTTTGTGTTTTCTAAATTGTACAGCTTTACATTTCTATACATTTAAAGCAGCTTGCTGGTCTTTGCACCACTTTTACATCTTATGAAGATCTGCCTGAATATTGGTACAGCTCATTTCAGTTTTTATGTGACTATAGATAACTGCATCATCCGCGAAAAGTCTGTCGTCCACAAGTGTCATTAACATGCAGCATGAATAGCAAGGGTCCCAACACACTTCCCTGCTATACACCTGAAGTTACTTCTACATTTGTTGATGATTCTCCATTCAAATAATATGTTGCATCCTCGCTACTAAGAAATCCTAGTTCCAATCACAGATTTTGTTAATACCCCATAAAATTGTGTAATTGCTGATAATTTTGATGTGTAACTGAGTCAAATGCTTTTTTAGAAGTCAGGAAATACTTAATCCCCCTGATTGTCTTGATCTGTGGCTTTCAGGATGCTGCATGAAATGCGAGAGTTATGCATGACATGTTTTTGGAATCCATGCTGGGTGATGTGAAGAAGGTAACTGGGACGTGCCTCCTTATCTTTCAGCTCAGAATATGTGCTAAAATTCTAAAACAGATAGATATCGAAGACTTTGGATAGTATTCCCAGGTAGTATGACAATACTCTTTATTAGCACAACACACAGAAGTTAGTTTCAGCATAATGCAATTGTTGAATGACACAACTAAATGATCATCCTGATCTGATATGAACAAGAGCCCTTCATGACATAGGTCATGACAGTAACAGACAAAAGTGCACTAGCTGAGCTCCATCCCCAATTGTGGCTGGAGTGATGTCACAATGCCTTGCAGCATAGGTGTGGTGCCTGGGCTGGAATGATACCAACGACCCAGAGTTGGTGGCTGATGGGACATAATACTCAACCAGCTACAGCCACTAGGACGTGATGATGCTGACGAACCAGTGAGACTGGCAATGAGCTCAGTGGAAGCTCTGATAGATTGGTGTGGGTTGCAGCCAGTATTAAGCATAAAGCTGAGCAAAGAGCTGCCTGCTGGAGTTTGAGCTGCAACTTAAATATGCAGCAATGGAGGAATATGAAAGTAGTGCTCTGCGAGCATATGATAGTGGATGCAACATAGGCCCTGTAATGGCAGTGCCACTGTTGCTGATGTGTGTGCTGCTCATAAGTGCATCTTGCACCATCTAATAATCAGAATTTCTGCAGATTGTTTATCAGTGGAACAGTGTTCATAACATGTAGTGTACCTGCGCTACTCGTAACACACCCTACACAAGAAGTGCTTGTGGCTCCAAAGCCGACTATCCTGCATGCAGGCGTTGTGCCAGAAGTAGCTGGCACATGGCCCCTTACAGTACATACAATTCACTGTTTCCAGTTGATTTGTGGAAACCTACGTACCATTCAGATCTGCACCTATTTTAATGATAACGAGGCAAGTGTTGTTTGTGTCTTAAGATTTTGTGTGGTGTCCAGAATTCCAAAATATTGAGCGTGAGATCTTAATGTGTCACAGAGTGGCAGGGTCACGTATTATTTCTAAGTCATCATGCAGCCACGGTTATCTGTCCTTTTTTGAACAGCATATTTACAGGTATTTTATTTAGTTATCCTGCTGTCTCTTGCTGGGATTTTATTGTGGGCTTTTCTGAAGCTCACCTTCTTGGTTTATTTATGATTCCTGCAGTGGGATCAAATGTAGTTTTCCAGTTTATTGATCTTCTTCCATAGATTTTCACAATCTTTGGTATGTCATTAATGCTGTTTAGCGCCCTCTGCCATAAATTGTCATCATCATCATCAAGGCTTTACCACACTTTATAAACAAGGCATGAAGGTAAGTCAATAAATGAAACAGAATACTCTTAATTCTAAAGTGGTCGTATTGATAAGAACCTGACTAGATTTTGTATGCATTCAATAGACCCAACAATGAATGGTTTTCATGGGTGTGGAACTAGTCAATAAGTGTAACATAATAAACATAAAACATTTGAATATAATACTCACTACCCTAATATTTACAGAATTAATACACTGTTAGAATGAAACATAGTTATGCACTTTTAATAAATTTATCATACACATAATACCTGATCTTGACTGCTGTGACCAAGTGCTCTGAAAACTGTAATCTGACAGACATTTTTACTTAAGCTTGTCTAACAGTCCCTGTTAAGATACTCATTTATAAATAGAAGGAGTTGCCTATCAAAAAATCTTTCAAACTCTGTTTAGACTGTGCTTTATCAGAAACCAAGTTTTTAATGGTTGCTGGCAATTTATTGAAAATGTGTGTTCCTGAATATTGGACCCCTTTTTGAACCAAGGTAAGTGATTTTAGGTCTTTATGTGGATTGTTCTTCTTCCTAGTATCGATACTATGTATTGAGCTGTTGGTTGGAAATAGAGATGTATTACTTGCAACAAATTTCTTTAAAGAATTAATATACTGAGAAGCAGTGGTTAGAATACAAAGTTTTTGAACAGGTTTGTACATGATGTTTTTGAATTCACGCCACAAATGATTCTTATCTCCCGCTTTTGCCCTAAAAACTTTTTGCTAAGTTTGATGAGTTGCCCCAGAATATGATCCCATATGACATAATGGAATGAAAGTATGCAAGTTTTTTATATATCACTTACATCTAACACCATTCTCACTGCAGATACAGACTTGTTTAGGTAGTTCAGCGATTCTGTGATGTGCCCTTCCCAACTGAATTTATTATTGAGTTGTAATCCCAAAAATTTAACAATGTCAACCTCTCAATCTGCTTGTCTTCATAAGTTATACATATCCTGGAAGGAAATCTCTTACAGGCTCTGAACTGCATATAATGGATCTTCTCAGAGTTTAATGACAGTGAATTAGCTTTAAGCTATTTATTGATGACAGTGGAAGTTTGATTGGGATCCAGTTCTAAATCTGTACTTGACATGCTACTTATTGCAAGCTACTTACTGAACTGGAAATCGCAATATACAAATCGTCAACAATGTACCAACTCTACAACTTTTGCATTTCTGATAATATCATATTTTGGAGATGAAAATTTAAAAATGTTGTCTTACTTTTTCTACTTTCACCCACTTATGCCTTATGGCATCATTTTCAGGGGTAACTCATCATTTAGGAAAGCAAAATCTGTTGCACAGAAGCCTGTAGTAAGAATATTATGTGATGCTTACTCCAGAACCTCTTGTACATAGGCCTTTAAACAGTTGGGTGTACTGACACTTAAATATAATACTGTAAGGAGAACCATTTTAAATACCAATCACTCAGCCTTAGTGTGGCACAGAAAAGAGTGATGTACTGAGGTGTAAAAATCTTTTATCATCTATCAAGTTAATGTAAAAAAAATTAATGGATGATAAAATTAACAAACTTTCTGCACTGAAAAGGTTAAATTTACTAAAATTCCCTGGACTATAATGCCATTGTCTTCTGTGTTCTGTTAGATAACAGCCCAATGCATAATAGCCTAGAGAATTTTAATAATTTGAACATAGTTAAGTATAAATTATTATACGCAGGGAAAGAAACAACCTCCGAAGTTATCATGTAAAGGGTCAGCAAGCTGCCACATTTTTCGTTTGGAAAATAAACTATAATTGTAAAACTGACTTGTTCTGTATCATAATGAAAGCTCTCAATTATCATCTATGGAACATACAAACAAGTAACTGGCCATTCTGGAGCATGTGAGAAAATCTATCATCTGGCAGATACAATCAGAGTTTATGTATCTCTCACCCTTTTATGCATTTTTGCCACACTGGGCTTGCACATCTCTATCCATTTCTCTTTCTGGCAGATGAGGTTTGCTAATAATATTAATGCCTTCTTGATCCCTGTCCTCCACCCCATAATCAAGAAAATACAATAAATTTTGCCCCTGTAATGTGATGGTTTTGTACTTGTCTTTTCTTTTCACCTATTCAAACATTACTATGTTGTACCAATGTTTAAGACAACAAAGTCCCTCTGCCATCCATCCCATTGCTTTGAGCACTGAAAAAGCTATAGCGACACATGAATAGAGCACCTTACTGAAGAGAAATTGATTTAACACTTCATATAGGACACTGTGAACCTGCATTTCACCACCTACATTAAATATACACACAGAACCCTGCATTCAGCAGCTGCTGGGAAATTTTAGTAGAATCTAACATAGTGAAATTTCATTTGTAGTTCCTAAGCTTTCACTGTTGTCATTCTCAGGATTCAGTCCTTGCCATAGAAATTTGCGAAAGTTGAACAAATGACTGCTAAACTTGATCATAAAAACAAAAATGGGGTACAAATACTAATTCATAATGGAAAGGCTACATCCATTTGCAGAGCAGTATAAGATCTGCTTAACACATCTGTGGGCCAACCAGAATGGTATATACTAAAGTAATAATGTAAGGAATCTGACAGAAAGTACAGGTAGGAATGTCAACAATAATGGAAAGGAAACATTGCTACTCGCCATAAAGATGACACATTGAGTTGTAGATACCCACAATGAAAAATTTGTTACACATTCAGCTTTTTGCCGAAGCCTTCATCTGAAAAGAGAAACACAGTTGCATTTACAGAAGCAGGCACTCCTCCCATGTACATAAGCACTATCTGTGGCTGCTCGGGCCAGACTGGCCTTCAGCCGAAAGCTTAATGTGTAACATTATTTTTGTCATGCCTGTCTGCAATTCAACATGCCATCTTTGGTGAGTGGAAACAATCTTTCATGTCATAGCTAGTTTTCTGTTAATTATTACAAATTGTACTTCGAATCATAAACACTATGATAAAGGAAATTTTAATGGCACCCCGTCTCACTCCTCATATATTTAGTGTCTCATGAAATAGGTAACAACAGACCACATCAATGATTTTCAACAAGGTCGTTGCCCTATCTAAGTTGTTATCATCCTCTCAGTCTCCTGTTAGGAGAGAACTCATTACTTTAGTCATCGTCCCCTCAGATGGAAGCCTTGACAGAAAGTTAACGGAATGCAGTGGTCACATGTGTTCTTTACAATCAGTGGGGGATAAGTGCCATTGAGAAACAAGTCAGTTTCTTCTGTGCACATATTTATTAAACACAATTCCTTGTGATTGCAGGCTATCTCATCATATTCCAATCTTCTCGGGTGGTCAGCCAAGTGGTGGTGATGTCGTGTCACAATGTTTTGACGAGTTTCGTTCCCATCATCTTCAAGCAAAGCCATACTTGAAGATGATGAGTATGAAACTGAACTGCAGGGTATGGGATTTTACTCACTGGAATGTTGAAGCAAACCCACTGTGGTGCAAGAGAAATTTGTAGCTTGTACAAATTGAGGGTATATACTATTATGTGATGGGATAATACTAAGAGTGTTACCTTCTCTGGAGATGTTACTGTGTTTACTCACTATCATACTTGTTACAGGCTATGGAACTTGCTGTGCAGGCAACTGAGGCCTCTTTGTTCAAAGACTGGTGGTGGAAAGTACAACTTGGGAAATGTTACTTTGTAATGGGCCTGATGCGAGATGCAGAGCAACAGTTTCGTTCAGCTCTGAAGTGGCAACAGACGGTCGAAACATTTTTGAGGTTGGCAAGGGTTTATATTCGTCTGGATCAGCCTCTGACAGCACTCGATGTTTGCAAGACAGGACTCGAGTACTTTCCTAATGAAGTGACACTTACAACAGAAATAGCCAGGTGGGGCACTGACATCAGATTAAATTCTTGATATAATTATTAGATGAACATAGAATACTGTAGAACAAGAAAGGAAGCCACATTGGTGCATTGTCCTGACTGGTATATAAATTCTTAGGAAACACCGATCACCAGGTTACATATAAAGCTTCAGGAATGGAGGATATCTGCAGAAAAGATCAATATACACCCTCAGTTCAGTTTCATACTCATCATCTTCAAGTATGGCTTTGCTTGAAGATGATGGGAACGAAACTCATCAAAGCATTGTGACACGACATCACCAGTTCTAAAATACATAGTTCTGTTTATTTGCCTTAGGGCCGTTTAATATACTTGTGTAGGATACATCAAATACATTACACATATAAAAACAAAAACAATCAATTTTTGGCAAAATAATTTAACTGGATAGATAAAAAATCTACTCACCAAGAGGCGGCAGAACAAACACATAAAAGACGGTTGTAATGGGCAAGCTTTTGGAGCCAGTGGCTCCTCCTTCAGGCAGAAGGAAAAGGACTTACATAAACAAACAGTTACACATTGTTTATGTAAGTTTGTTATTCTGAATGTATACAGTGCACAGAAAATTGTGTGTGATGTTCAACCTGTGTGAGACTCTGCACAAACTGACCATAAGAAAACTTAAAGTCAATAGAACAATGCAGGAACTCACACCAAAAACATTACAAAAAATGGAATAATACACTGAGAAAAATGCACTTGAAAATGGGAATCATTTTCCAAAATGCATTGCATAAGGTGATAGCATAAAAGTTGTTTATAAACAAACCCATAATTTACATGTGCTATCCTAACTAATGTTGAGACAGTTCTCATGTTATAAACTTGACTCCAGAATGAGATGTGTGTTCCTCCATGCAGCATATAATTGGGGCACTGTGGAACCACTTTCTACATAAAAATATCTTTGTATGATTTTTCTGGGATTAATTTAGACCAGTGCCTTTCAGCCAAATTCTAAAATTTTCTATGAAATCGTACGTAATTTCTTTTGCTGTTTCATGGGAGCAGCTTGTTAAATACAGCAAACTGTTAAGGTAGTTACCCTTGGTGTAAAACATTTTTCAAGGTCTTGCTTGTATGCTATTCACAGGAGAGGGCTCAGAATGCCACCCTTGGAGAGAGCACTGTCAACTATCTGAGGCCCAGTAGTATTTACACTGTGCTTAACATAGATTTGTTGTGTCTGGCAGCAAAGATTTAATTCCACAGATAAGTTTAAGAGGCGATCCAGTTGAAACAACCTTTCTTTCCAATGCTGTGATTTCACGTTATCATAAGCTCTGGCCAGCCATATCACAAAATACCAAAAACAAGAACCACTTATTCACGATTGTCTTGAACTAAGTCTCAACCTCATTCTGTAAAATAATAAAAAGTCTACACCAGAAGGATTGTTCTATCTTCTTTCATGGCTTTAGTAAATCACACACAACAATCTTCCTTGCTTTAAAATGAGATGCTTTTGTTTTCTATCTTTGTAGTCGAATTATTGGTTGAAACAGCCATTATGGTTCGCAGTGTTTGTCTTTCCTGTCCAGTCCTGTCTGTAAAATTTTCTCCTTGAAATTTATCATACAGCAAAAATGAATTTCAGTTTTATGAAAAGGATAGCTGCCTATGCAGCCAGAGACTATGGTCATGTCATGTATGTGTGAGTTGCACTTTTATGTGTGTGTGTGTGTGTGTGTGTGTGTGTGTGTGTGTGTGTGTGTGTGTGTGTGTGTGTTTAATTCCGATGACGGCCTTTTTGGCTGAAAGTCTTTTTGTTGTGCCTAAGTGCGACTCAGTATCTCTGCTATATGTTGAGTACCAGCTGTCCTTTTCATAATATTTTTATTATTCCATCCTGGATTTTCCATTGTTAAAAATGCATTTCAGCAAGATCAAGATACATTGACATGGGTGCAGATGTTGAGGTCATAAATTTTTTAGCCTGGTTCTACATGTTGGTGAACATGGGACTATCCACTTTCTGTTAGTGACAAAAACTGTCTAGTTGTCCGCATTAAGTGCACTAGGGCTACCAAGTGTCGTTGCAAAATACCTGTGCAGTAAGCAGTCTGTCTTCTTCTGACTCGGAGTTAATTACATGTGGTGTTCCTCAAGATTCCATCTTGGGTCCATTGCTTTTTCTTGTGTGCGTTAATGACCTGTCATCTGTTACATTGCCAGATGCTAAGTTTGTTTTGTTTGCAGATTATACAAACATTGCAATAAGTAGCAAGTCAAGCACATATTTAGAAACAGCTACTAATAAAATTTTCAGTGATATTAATAAATGGTTTAAAGATAATTCACTGTCATTAAACTTCAAGAAGACCCACTACAAGCAGTTCAAAACCTGTAAGAGATTTCCTTCCAGCATGTGTATGACATATGAAGACATGCAGAAGTAGTTGACAGTGTTAAATTTCTATGATTACAACTTGATAATAAATTCAGTGGGGAGGGGCATACTACAGAATTGCTTAAGCACCTAAACAAGTCTGCATTTGCAGTGAGAATAATGTCAGATGTAGAAGATATATTTATATAAAAAAAACTTGCATACTTTGCTTGCTTTCATTCTATTATGTCTTGTTGTTGTTGTTGTTGTGGTCTTCAGTCCTGAGACTGGTTTGATGCAGCTCTCCATGCTGCTCTATCCTGTGCAAGCTTCTTCATCTCCCAGTACCTACTACAACCTACATCCTTCTGAATCTGCTTAGTGTATTCATCTCTTGGTCTCCCTCTACGATTTTTACCCTCCACGCTGCCCTCCAATGCTAAATTTGTGATCCCTTGATGCCTCAAAACATGTCCTACCAACCGATCCCTTCTTCTAGTCAAGTTGTGCCACTAACTTCTCTGCTCCCCAATCCTATTCAATACCTCCTCATTAGTTACGTGATCTACCCACCGTATCTTCAGCATTCTTCTGTGGCTACACTCCATACAAATACTTTCAGAAACGACTTCCTGACACTTAAATCTATACTCGATGTTCATCATTTGCTGAGCTAGTTGGCATATAAACCTGTACTGCTGTAGTAGGCATGGGCTTTGTGTCTATCTTGGCCACAATAATGCGTTCACTATGCTGTTTGTAGTAGCTAACCCGCACTCCTATTTTTTTTATTCATTATTAAACCTACTCCTGCATTACCCCTATTTGATTTTGTATTTATAACCCTGTAATCACCTGACTAAAAGTCTTGTTCCTCCTGCCACCGAACTTCACTAATTCCCACTATATCTAACTTTAACCTATCCATTTCCCTTTTTAAATTTTCCAACCTACCTGCCCGATTAAGGGATCTGACATTCCACGCTCCGATCCTTAGAACGCCAGTTTTCTTTCTCCTGACAACGACGTCCTCTTGAGTAGTCCCCGCCCGGAGATCCGAATGGGGGACTATTTTACCTCCGGAATATTTTACCCAAGAGGACGCCATCATCATTTAATCATACAGTAAAGCTGCATGTCGGGATCATATTCTGGGGCAGCTCATCAAACCAAGCAAAAAGTTTTTAGGGTGCAAAAGCGTGTGATAAAAATCATTTGTGTTGTAAATTCAAGAACATCATGTAGAAATCTGTTCCAAAACTTTGTATTCTAACCACTGCTTCTCAGTATATTAATTCCTTAAAGAAATTTGTTGCAAGTAATACATCTCTATTTCCAACCAACAGCTCAATACATAGTATCAGTGCTAGGAATAAGAACATTCTACATAAAGACCTAAAATCACTTACCTTGGTCCAAAAAGGGGTCTAATATTCAGGAACATACATTTTCAGTAAATTGCCAGCAACCATTAAAAACCTGGTTTCAGATAAAGCACGGTTTAAACGTAGTTCGAAAGACTTTTTGGTAGGGAACTCCTTCTACTCTAGATCAATATCTTAACAGAGACTGTTAAACCAGCTTAAGTAAAAATGTCTGCTAGATTTTAGTTTTGACAGCACTTGGTCACAACAGTCGAGATTTATTAAAAGTGCATAACAATGTTTTATTCTGATAGCGTGTTAATTCTGTGAATATTATCTGTTCCAGTTTACCGCATTGTATTCACATTTTCGACAATCTCCTGACAAATGATGAGGGTAATAAGTATTATATTCAAATGTTTTATGTTATACTTTCTGACATGTTTCACACCCAAGAGAATCATCTCATTTTTTGGGAGGGGACTGATGATCTTAGAAGTTAAGTCCCATAGTGCTCAGAGCCATTTTTTGGTCTATGGAACGAAAACCACATCTAATCTGTGGGGCCACTTGTGGTGAGATACTGCCTTCTCGATTTTCTCAGTATACCCCTGCACAGATTCATTACTAACTTCTATGTCTACTCATTCCACTGTTTGCATGCCACTTGCGATTTTCATAAGAAGGTAAGAAAATTAGGGTTTCAGTGCTTTTGATGATGAGGCTATTAGAAACTGAGAAGTGTTGTGTGAGTTAATAATAAGAATTAAATGAAACTTTAAACCAGGGTGAGTAAATCCAAAACTTAGCAGATTCATTCCATCCAAGTATATTTTTTTATTTGTTTACTTTATCATTATTGTTCAAAATATCTAGCAATAAAGACATGCTAGTTCTAGCAATGAAGACTGCTAGTTGTATGTATATTGTAAGCTGTTCAGTCATTGAAAGTTTGTAAGAAGTATAATAAAGTACTTTATTTTTTAAGCAGTGTAAAATCCAGGATGGAATAACAGCAATACAGAAAGGACAGATTGTTACTCACCACATAGGGGAGGCATTGAGTCAAAGATTGGCAAAATGAGAGAAACTGCTCAAATATATAACCTTGTGAACAAAGTCCTTCCGAAATAGAAAACATGCACAAACACATTCCCACAAGTGCCACCCTCGCACACATGGCCACAGCCTCTGGCCACTTTATTCACATATAGTGGAGAACTACTGAATTGAGATACATAAAGTAAAAAAAAAAAATCACTGTTCTGATCATCCCATAGCTATTACCTGCATTCTAGAATGTGAGTTGTAAATATTTATAGGTAAGGAGTGACCAATGTTTCTGATGATCAGTTTGTGTGCTTAAGTTGAAACGATGTAGATGGGTAAATGGTGAAGAAGTTTTACATGAAAAATGTAGGTAAACTGCTTCATCACGTGATGTATAGAGGTTCATTGAGTCCTGAACCTTGAAGAAGGAGTTTTCTTTCTGAAGTACTGTACATATAAACTCAACAAAAAATTAAAATATAGACATGTGAACAACTTTCATTAATAAAATATATTACTTGGTCTGGTTATCGATTTTTGTTTTTTGTTGCAGGTTGTTTGAGGGCATGAACAAGATAACAGTCTCTGTAAAATATTATAAAGACATTCTGAAGGAAGATGCCACCCATGTTGAGGCTATAGCATGCATAGGGATGCAACACTTTTATACAGACCAACCAGAGGTAGCTCTTCGATTTTACAGGTTAGATTTATTCCAGTAGTTCATTACTCTTTTTTTCAGTTTAGAAAGTAAAGAAGAGAAAGATACACAAATCACCATTTAGCTCAATTATAAATGTGGCACACTCAAATTAAGAAAAAAAATTGAATTTTTGCACTTGAAAACTCTGATTCACATTGTTAGCCTGATGACTTGTATCAATTCTGTGTGATTTTCTTATACTGTTTTGAGGCAATTTTAATGCTTTAAGAATTTACACGTAAATTCTGGAACCACTGAACTTTCTGCCGCCTCGAAAACTAGAGATAAGTTGGAGAGAGAGCCTATTTACTGCACAACACATGTCTGTGTATGCAGGATTGACGTTTGTCAAGGGAAAACAGGAGCTGCGTTAGAAAAGCGACACCGACAAGTGTTTGCCTTAAGCACCACAGACGCTGTGGAAGAGGACATGGAGTAATTAAATGCTACTCTTTGCTGTATTAGTGAATGGGATTGTTGGAAAAAAAAAGAAAAATGAACATTTGTCTATAGACCTTTAACTTACTTCATATCTTAGCTCTGAACCAAGCAAGTCACAGGGGATATCTATAAATTATTTGTTTGTTAAAACCAGACAATTGTGGTTATGTTTAATTGTATCTAACGGGTGTTGTCATAGTTGACTTACAAGAATTTGTATGTTTATGTGAAACTTGTGGAGATGAAAATATACCTGAATTGAACTGTAAGTATGAGGTCACTGAGGTATTTCTAGTGAGAGAGAGAGAGAGAGAGAGAGAGAGAGAGAGAGAGAGAGTATTTGTTAGTTCCTCTAACCAGTGATGATCGATGCAGCCGCATATCCAGAGAAGAGGATCAGCTAAAAGTTTCAAGTAAGTCAACTGCAGTAAGAGAAGTGTGAAGATTACAATCCAGCTTTGCACCGCTTCTCTTGTCACCAAAACCGTTAGAACGTGGTGACCGACATGATCAAGACTCGAAGAAAGAGGAATTTCGAAATGAAATAAAGATAAAAGGATATTGTGAGTTGCCATAGCAATCATTAGTAACGAGACAGGGAAATGATTCACAGAGTTGGATTCTGCATAAACAGCAAAAAGGAGTGAAGATTAATAAATATAATATAAGAAAAGGCGCAAGGAAAATTTCAACAGTTTAGACTAAGAAGAGTTACGGCGAGAACTATTCAATAACGAAGATCCAGTGTGAGGAGTAAGCAGCCCGCACACACATGGCGGGGGTGTGGACCCTATAACCAGCAACCGACACCAACGACGCCAGCTGCTGCTCATTGGTGCTGACTACAAATCTGTTCACCGACGCTAAAACTAACCTTTCATTTCACCGGCGCAGATTGCAAGCCTGCTCACCAATGCAACCTAAAACTCTATGCCGGGTGAGTGAAAGACAGTTAATTGAGTGTGAAGTTAAGGACACTGTTCAATAATAGACTTTTAGTATAGTTATTATACTCTGAGGTGAATTTTATTTTTAATGATAACCCAATCTAAAAGTAGGAAGAATGTGGATCAAGAACAGCAACTAACAGAACTAGCCACAGCTATTAGAGTGACTAGGGAAATGCCAGACTGGTCTGAAGCAGTGAATTTAATCAAAGCTCAAAACACCCAAATTACTACTTAAATAAAAATCTAGAAGCTCAGAGTTTACAGTTAAATTCAGCTACTTTAAAACAAGAACTAAGTCTTAAGTTAGATTCAGTAAATACTCAGTTAAATGATAGATTAGCTGAACGGTAGGTGGATTCAGTTGGTATAAGAAAGGAACAAAGTGCTACTTTAAGTGAAAAACTAGAAGCACAGGGTGAGGTTTTAAATGCTAAGTTCAATGCCTTAAATGATAAAGTGGAGAGTTTGAAATTAGATTTAAAGAACGAATTAAGTAATTCCCTGACAATTCATGTAAACCAACTGTTCACTGACTTAAGTTGGACACAGTATAACCAATTTCAGTACTTAGATAAAAAACTAGAATTTGATATTGAAGATAAATTTAATAATGTAGAAACTGAACTTAGTGAAAAGTTAGGATCATTTCCAAGCGTATGCAGTGTTACTTTTGATGCTATAAAGCACGGTTGCACACCTTAAAAGAGAGTTTGGACTAATCTCAAATTTCAAGTGTGACCATTCGAGTAGATGACATGGAACGAAATGTTAAAGAGAAACTAGCCACTTCAGACAAAGTAAATATAAGTAATCTGGAGGAACAGGTAGAGGAAATAATTGACCGAAAAGTTGCCGAGAGGGTAAGTCCCGACAACGTCTCTTCAAATTTAGCTTCAGAACTTAATGATACTAAGAGAGGCATAGATAATTTATGGAAAGAATTCAAACTTATCCAGGATAAATTTATCAAAAAACAAAGATGATGTGACTTACCAAACGAAAGCGCTGGCAGGTCGAAAGACACACAAAATTCAAGCTTTCACAACAAACTGTTGCCTCATCAGGAAAGAGGGAAGGAGAGGGAACGACGAAAGGATGTGGGTTTTAAGGGAGAGGGTAAGGAGTTATTCCAATCCCGGGAGCGGAAAGACTTACCTTAGGGGAAAAGCTTTTGCATCCCGCAACTACCCTCCCGACCTGGTACAGAAGCAAATAACCAGAGCCACTTCCTCATCCCCTCAAACCCAGAATCTCCCACAGAAGAACCACAAAAGTGCCCCACTTGTGACAGGACACTTTCCGGGACTGGACCAGACTCTGAATGTGGCTCCCCAGTAGGGATATGACTTTCTCAAATCCTGCCCTGAAATGAGATCCAGCCTTCATGAAGTCCTCCCCACTCCACCAAGAGTGTCTTTCCACCGTCCACCTAACCTTCGTAACCTGTTAGTTCATCCCTATGAAATCCCCAAACCACCTTCCCTACCCTCTGGCTCCTATCCTTGTAACTGCCCCCGGTGTAAAACCTGTCCCATGCACCCTCCCACCACCACCTACTCCAGTCCTGTAACCCGGAAGGTGTACACGATCAAAGGCAGAGCCACGTGTGAAAGCACCCACGTGATTTACCAACTGACCTGCCTACACTGTGAAGCTTTCTATGTGAGAATGACCAGCAACAAACTGTCCATTTGCATGAATGGACACAGGCAGACAGTGTTTGTTGGTAATGAGGATCACCCTGTGGCTAAACATGCCTTGGTGCACAGCCAGCACATCTTGGCACAGTGTTACACCGTCCGGGTTATCTGGATACTTCCCACCAACACCAACCTATCCGAACTTCGGAGATGGGAACTTGCTCTTCAATATATCCTCTCTTCCCATTATCCACCAGGCCTCAATCTCCGCTAATTTCAAGTTGCCGCCACTCATACCTCACCTGTCATTCAACATCATCTTTGCCTCTGCACTTCCGCCTCAACTGACATCTCTGCCCAAACTCTTTGTCTTTAAATATGTCTGCTTGTGTCTGTATATGTGTGGATGGATATGTGTGTGTGTGTGTGTGTGTGTGTGTGTGTGTGTGTGTGTGTGTGTGTGTGTGCGAGTGTATACCCGTCCTTTTTTCCCCCTAAGGTAAGTCTTTCCGCTCGCGGGATTGGAATGACTCCTTACCCTCTCCCTTAAAACCCACATCCTTTCGTCTTTCCCTCTCCTTCCCTCTTTCCTGATGGGGCAACAGTTTGTTGCGAAAGCTTGAATTTTGTGTGTTTGTTTGTGTGTCTTTCGACCTGCCAGCGCTTTCGTTTGATAAGTCACATCATCTTTGTTTTTTGATAAATTTTTCCCACGTGGAATGTTTCCCTCTATTATATTATTATCCAGGATAAGGTAGACAAGAAGGTGATTTCTCCTAACATGGTGTTAACCAGTGAGGTAATGACCGAACTACAATGGGGGGCAAATTCTGGACTATCTAGACAGTTTCCGAAGTTTAAGCTAGATGGGGAAGTATATCCTACTCATTTTCTGAAAAGGTTTAATCAAGCCTTGCCAAAAAGAACTGGAAAGATTCAAAAAAGATTGAATTTGCGGTGGGGTACCTTTTTGGAGAAGCGTCAGAGTGGGGCACAGCGAACATAGAGAATTTTTCGTCTTGGGCAGACTTCCAGAAAAAGTTTAAGAAGTAGTACTGGTCAGCGAGCGCCCAGGAAAAACTAATATCTGACTTGTGGGACCCAAAGTATTACAACAGTTCGGGAGTGAGCTCCCTGCCGTTGTTGAATAAGCAGCAGCAAGCCGTACTCTTAGCTCACTTATTTGTTTCATAGTTTAATTCTTAATTTCTCTGCGTGTTTTTGGGTACTTGCATAGTTTAACTCACAAATTTCGTGCGCATTATAGTATTTGAGAGTTGTAGCATTGCGTTTTGGTACCCGTGTAGTGCAAATTCGCATAGACATCCATCATCTGTTTGTTTTGAATGGCTTGTGAGATAAAAGAGAGGAAAAAAAGTTGTTAGCGATGGATAGGGACTGCACCGTTTGTGTGCAGATTCAGGGGGAATTGGCCACCATCCGTAATCAGCTGGAAGCTGTGTTGGCCGTGGATGATAGACTCCAGGCTGTTGACCTGGGCCGCAGTGACATTGGGACACCCGAGGCGAGCGCTTTGGCGTCTCTGGAACTTGTATGATCGCCTGGGATCTCTGATGCCACTGCGCCTTCGGATTCGGACATCCCTGCCGGTCGACACTTCCCCTGGGCGGAAGGCAAAAGTTGGTGCTGGCTGCTGTACCATTACAGCTCCGTAACAGGTTTGAGGTACTGCCTACTTTGAAAGTACTTCTGAGCCAGCAAGGGCGGTCTCGCCTGTTGCGGCAGTGGCCAGTCTTCCTGAGAGGTCTGGATAATCACAGAGGTTGGGTGTGCTTGTCATTGGGAGCTCCAATGTTGGGCAGGTGATGGAGCCCCTTAGGGATATGGCAGCTAAGGACGGGAAGAAAGCCATTGTGCACTCCATGTACATACCGGGGGGAGTCATCCAAGATGTGGAAAGGGTCCTTCCGGATGCCATGAAGGGTACAGGGTGCAGCAAACTGCAGGTGGTGGCTCATGTCGGCACTAATGACGTGTGTGTCTATGGATCAGAAGAGATTGTCTCTGGTTTCTGGCAGCTATCTATTTGGTGAAGACTGCCAGTCTTGCTAGCTAGATGAAGGCAGAGCTCACCATCTGCAGCATCGTCGACAGGACCAATTGCGAGCCTTTGGTACAGAGCCGAGTGGAGGGTCTGAATCAGAGGCTCAGACAGTTCTGCGACCGTGTAGGCTGCAAATTCCTCGACTTGTGCCATAGAGTGGTGGGGGTGGTGGGGTTTCGGGTTCCGCTAAATAGGTCAGGACATTAATCACATATCGTAAATGTACTGCCTGGGTGTGTCATATGGAGGATGATGATGATGATGATGATGATGATGATGATGATGATGATTTAATTTGTTGTTCTACTTGAAGGGTACTCCGTGTTAGAATTTTTGTGTAAATAATTCAAAAGAGTGTGTGTGTGTGTGTGTGTGTGTGTGTGTGTGTGTGTGTGTGTGTGTGTGTGTGTGTGTGTGTGTGTGTAATTTCCCAGGTGCTTAAAATGTACCTACAGATGACATCCCAATCAAAGTTTTTATTTTTGAGAAGTTAAATAGATATTTTGGATCCATGCAATATTTTATATCAGGCTGAACCAGAGGCTTCAAAGGCACCATGCTTGAAGACTTGCAGTCAAACCACCCTTGTTAATTGACTACAGATACCAAACTCATTGTTCACAACAGTGCTTTCATAGTTGCTTTCTCTTTCAATTTACCACTGTGCCTCCATTGACTCTGAACCAGCTTGAGTTATTGACGTAATTCTGGAATAGTTTCATTTTTTAAAACTTCTCTTGATTTTTGATGAAGAAATGTCGTATTCCTAAAGCTAGCATTGGTTTTCCCTTTGGTTCACTTTTACGATTGCCATTATGTAGTAAAAGATCATCTCATTTTCTTGTTTAATTGTTGTGTAATTTTAGTTTTAAAGTAATAGATATGAGGACCTTGAACATAAAGGACGTGCTAAAAATTCCAGTAACAATCTGCAGATAAGAAAAGAAACGTAATAATCATACTCATGGCATTGACATTGTGGTCCAAGATGCTTGAGTTGTCGGTTGTATGTGTGTGAATGGTGTGTCTCTTTTTTACTGATGAAGGCTGTGGCCAAAAGCTTTATGTAAGTGTCTTTTAATTGTGCCTGTTTGCAACTTGACATGTCTTTTTTATGGTAAGTAGCAATCTGTCTTTTCCTACATTGTTGATATTCCTACCTGGAGTTTGCATTGTTTAATCGTAATCATATGTAGACATCTTTGTGTAAGCAGGTGTTATTCATTTGATCACACATATGTTCCACAAAGCCAATCATGAAGCAGAGCTTTTAGAAATGTGAAACAAATCAAATTATATATTGTGCTGTAACATACCATTTTGGGGAAAATGATGCATTACCCCATGTCTCTCTGACTTACAAATCATCTTTGTGACTTTAGGAAGAGTTTTTTTTTTTTTTTATTAGTTAAGTTATAAATTTTGTCACGCATACTGTGGCAGAATTTGTTTCTGTCGTACATGTGCACAGATGTAGATGGGTGCAATATGTTGTTTGGGCAGTTATTCCATGCTCCTAGACTCCTGTCCAGGAATTGCACTGCGGGCCATAGAACAGCGAAGATTGTGACAACTGTGGAGCTGTCACACTAATGAAGGCAGTACTCGTTTGAGAGAACTGTGCTGAAAGAGACTGCTTGTGTGTACAGTCTCCTATAAACTTCTGTAAACAAATTGCATGTGAAATGTCCTCATATTGTAATGAAAATCAAGACATGCATAATTTATGTAGAAGAACTGTATGTCCCTTCCTAGAGACTGAATACTAAAGTAGCATTTCAGCTAGCACAGAAGAAGTGGTGAAGAAGTCTACAACTGGGAGACACATGTGTTTGTTCTGACATAGTACTGCAGTGCAGAAGGTCAGAATTAATAAGCAGCTGCATCTGAAATCTTTCCACAGCCAACCAACATAGAATGTGAGAATAGGAAACATTTAACAAGAACTGTAATTTGCATCTTTTTGATGTATATGATACTACATTGCGAAGTTTACACTAAATTGTGTAAATGTATGAGCCTGTGTTGTAATATTGTTAATTCACTGCATTGATGAATTTAAGTCACCAGGAGAGTAATTAACATGAAATATCATTAACATAACATTATATCTAATCATTAACTGAAAATACGTTAAGACATATGTAGACAAATGTCTAAACTAGCATTTACGAAATTTGTACATGGAAAAGTGATAGCTAGTGTTCTTCAGCTAACCATAAAGTTTCAAAATTCATGTTAGTGATCAAAGCAAAACAGTATTTATAAAGTTATTAACTAAAGTAATTCAAACATTGTTGTAGAAAGGCATTTTTTGCAATTCAGTCAAGATAATTGTGATATTTCAGAATGTTAACTGATTTAAAAATACAAAGTGCCTCAAACCTTTTGTGTCAAATTGAAACAATTGATAGCTGATCCACAACTTGATTACATTGAGATAGGGAACCAGTGGTCAGAAACATATGTTTATTGTGTTATGGACATTCAGCACACACCGCATAAACATATGTCCACATGATGCCTCTTTTGTCGTGTATAATCACAGATGCGTGGGAATAAAAGAGCGTGCACAAAAATTTGTGGGTAGACTACATGTATGCATGGGTGGTCTCGTGTCCATACATTACTTCAGTGTGGAAGCAGTCTGCTATGAATTCCCTTCTTTGCTTGGGAGCTTCTGTTGTGTTTATTGTGATGAAAAGGTTACAGAAAGAGAAAGCACAAAAGTGACTGTAGGTAAATGAGTATCTAAATAACAACAGTATGATGTATCTAAAAACAAAGATGATGTGACTTACCATACAAAAGCGCTGGCAGGTCAATAGACACACAAACAAACACAAACACACACACTAAATTCAAGCTTTCGCAACCAACGGTTGCTTCATCAGGAAAGAGGGAAGGAGAGGGAAAGACGAAAGGATGTGGGTTTTAAGGGAGAGGGTAAGGAGTCATTCCAATCCCGGGAGCGGAAAGACTTACCTTAGCAGACATTTGTGACAAATGTCTGCTTGTGTGTGTGTGTGTGTGTGTGTGTGTGTGTGTGTGTGTGTGCCTGTCCTTGTTTCCCCCTAAGGTAAGTCTTTCCGCTCCCGGAATTGGAATGACTCCTTACCCTCTCCCTTAAAACCCACATCCTTTCGTCTTTCCCTCTCCTTCCCTCTTTGCTGATGAAACAACCGTTGGTTGCGAAAGCTTGAATTTTGTGTGTATGTTTGTGTTTGTTTGTGTGTCTATCGACCTGCCAGCGCTTTCGTATGGTAAGTCACATCATCTTTGTTTTTAAATATATTTTTTCCGCATGGAATGTTTCCCTCTATTATATTTATAACAACAGTATGAGAGATACAAGGTGGTGATAATATTTTGTCTGCAAATTTCAAAGGAGGTCACAGTGAGACTTTAGATTTCTGCTTGAGAACCTACGGTGATAAGGCTGGCAATAAAATTTTGTTAGCTATTAAATGGTGACTTATATACCAGTTTCTATTCTTCATTTCAAAACAAAGCATTTCAGTAATTATTCCTGAAATTGAGAAATATTGAAGGGAGGTTCTTAGTCATTATGTGAAGGTTAATTAACTTTCAATGCATCGTTTATATTTTATTTGTTTATGTAACTTTAATGATGAAAGATAATAGGAAGATTAACATCCTCCCATTTGAAAAATCTGGGACTTTCATAGACATGAGAATCAACTCTTCCCTTCTCCTCCCCCTCCCCCCTCCAAATGTCAGGCTTCCCAGTTGTGCTTTTAAGTCACCGTAGCATGAATATTCGTCCAGTTTTCATATAGGCCCACACTTTTCATAAGTTTTTGGCTTATTCTTCTCAGTTTTTCTACTTCTAAACTTTTGTATAGTATTTGACACTCGGGGCAACAAATCTCAAATTTTTATTCAAATAATCTTCAGAAGGGGCACTCCATACTACTTTCTTCTTTGTCTGTAAACATGTATAAACTTAAGTGTGCTTCCTTTGGAGTCAACAGACATTATTGCGCATAATTTGCTTCACAGTCTAAGCTCAACACATTACACAATCGAACACACGTGGGCCTCAGCTACCTGTTGTCTGCTAAAAAGTGCATTTTATGCACAGCCTCCATTTCCAGGAAATTATGTATGCATAAATGCACATGCGTAGTTGCACTGTTAGAAATTTACACACTTGTGCAAAGTTGAACACAAAAAAGGCATCATATGGATGCATCTTAACAACGTAGCTCATAGTAATTGTTCAAAGCGATGACCGCCAGTCTCAATGCATGTATTGCAATGGTGCATGCAGTTCTGCCGCACTCTTGCAAAGATCCCAGGGGTACAGTGGGGAGAGTACTGTGGAACAAGTATAACATACCTATCATAAAGAATGTGTGCAAGCATTGGGACTAGTGAATTTTGAGCCCCGTACTCACTTTTGTGGATGGATTATCCATCACAGTCCTGTAGTGCCAAACTTTGTACAGTTTTTATTGTTTGTGGATGAGGCCTCATTCACCTGTGATGGTATTTTCAACAGCTGTAACAACCATGTCTGGAGTGAGGACAATCCCCATGCCACCCACACTGGTGGCCACTAGCAACAATTCTCTGCCCAACATACATTCGTGCATTGGTAGTGATCGCCTAATAGGACCTTATTTGCTGTCTTCCTGTTTGACTGGTCCACATTACCTAGTGTTCCTGTGAGACGTGCTGCCATAATTCTTGGAGACTGTACTCCTTGTTGTGTGCAAAATGATGTGGTTTGAACATGACAATATACCAGCCTACTTCGACATTAATGTTCACAAGCAGCTGAACAACATTTATCCTCATCGTTGGATTGGAAGGGGAAGTCCTGTCCCATGGCCAGCACAATCACCAGGTCTCGCATCTCTAGACTTTTTCCTCTGGGGTTACAACAAGATGTTGGTCTATGAACTCCTGGTAGAAATGGATAAAGATTTGCTTGCTAAAATGCAAGCTGCTTGTCTCCTGGTACAACAGACACCAGGGATCTTTGAGAGAGTGTGGCAGAACTTTATGTGTCATTGACATACATGCAGGCAACTGGCGGTTGTCACTTTGCACAATTACTATGATCTACGTTGTTGTTATGCAGTACACATTGTGCAGTACACGTTGTTGTTATGCTCTACACATAAATAAGCACCCTATCTCAATATAATCGGTTGTCGACTCACTGTCACTTGTTTCAATTTGACCCAGAAGGATTGAAACGCCTTGTATTGTAACATATTATAGAACCAAATTCTGTAAAATTGTAAAAGCAATCAAATTTTAACTGTTAACTTTAAAAAGTCTCTTTGAAACAATATATGAACTCACATGTGATTATTAAAAAGTATATAAGAAACAGCAGTTTAGACGTGTTAAATCATCTTGTAGGCAGTAAACTTGTGTCAGTGTGTGGTGCAATAAATAAGTTTTTTTTCTTTTTTCCTTAACTATTTCACTGTTTCGGCTTCATCATTAGATTTGATTAACTAGACGTGCAGCTCCTGACATGTCAGAAGAAATCATACATTCATTTCAGGTGGAGACTATGCAACCTCGCTCAGAAACAGATATCCAGTACCCTATTCCTCCAGTCAGCCATCACCTCCAAAAGTCCTACTACCCTGTCACAGAGGAGCATTCCCTCATGCCTCAGTAGTATGCAGGGCTGGAGCAACTGAATCACTTTCTCAGCCAGGGTTTCGACTACCTCTTGTCGTGCCCTGAAATAAGGAATGTCCTGCCTGCTAACCTTACCTCTTCTCCCACAGTGGTATTCCACCACCCACTGAACCTACAACATCCTCATCCATCCCTGTTGTGTCTAGGAATCCTGCATACTCAGTTCGCTAGACAAACATTCAAACAACTCGTATTAATGAGCTTTGTTGCAACAAAACAATTACAATACTTAAGTTTGATAGATGTGTTTCAAGCAAAGGGTGATATACAAAATAATCAGTCTTCTTCAGAATAGACAAACTCAAGTCTGTGCTATATAGAGAATTCTAATGATAGATGCTACAATGTGTTGGCTAATGAAGTGGCTAACATTGCGGCTGCTATCAAAGTGGGCTGCCCTCAGTCGAGCGTGGCGCTTATGTCCTTTTCATCTAGGGGCCACTGCTGTTGCATTGTTATCCTGGGGGGAGGTCGCTCAGCATGTGTTTGGCTGATCTCTTCTCGCAGCTGTCTCTTCTCCATCATTCCCGACTAGCGTGCCAGTGCTGACTTTACGCTGCAGCATTCCTCCACCCCCAAAGTGGCTGACTGTTGTCATATATGGAGCACGACAACGGGGAGGGGGAGAAGCAGGGGTGTGGACACTCTAATGGACCAGAAGCTGTAGCTGCAGGGGACGTCAGACGTCCAGTTGTATGCCACCATTCAGCCTTCACTCTGATGGAAACGTTTCCTGGAAAATGCCCATAAGGGTATGTGTCCACCTTCTGAGGCCCATACCATGATGTAGAAGATGTCAGCCACTATGGGTGGAGCCAGCTCCATCAGTAGGACGAGAGGAGGCGAAGGCTCCATCTCCATGGGGTCGTCCTGCAGTGTCGTGATGACACCCTCTGGCAGCTTCTGTGGCCGCGCTGTCCTTGGGATTTGTGAATCTGGAGGAAGAGATACAGAAGGATTGCTGTGCACGTAACAGTTCCAAATTTGATTGTGAGGTCGGCACAGAAGTCTGTCTGGGCCTGAAATGAGATAATGCATGTGCCAAGTCAACAAAGGATCTCGCCTTGTGCCCACTGTCTGCTGTCATAAAAAGCCCTGAAAAACATCGGTGCTGGATGCTGAGGTGGGTCGAGCAGTGTCCAATGGCAGGGGCTGTGAAGCAGTTCTGACACCAGTGGTCCGTCTCGTGGATACAAATGATAGGAGGTGGGAAACAGTTGAAATGTTTGCTCTCTGGTGTGTGCGGTGCAAAGTTTGGTCATCTGCTGCTTGAAGGTTTTGACAAAACGTTCCGCTTTGCCATTTGACTGTGGATGGAACAGTGCACTAGTTAGATGCTGTATGCCATTGTGTTCACAGAATGTTTCAAATTCATTTGACGTAAACCGAGGGTTATTTTCCAACACTATGACTTTAGGCAAAAAATAGAGGACAACACCTGAGCTGTGCTATGTGACATCATTTAGCTCATTGGCACAGCAAAAGGAAACTTGCTGTAAGAGTCTACCACAATCGACCAACGATTGTTCCAAAAAGATCCCGCAAATTCTCTGTGCACACGTTGCCACTGTGAATGCGACTTAGGCCAAGCAGAGAATTTTCGTGGCATTGGCTGACCTATTTGGGTGCCCATACCCTGCCAAGTAGTGTTGACACGCTAACTGTTTCGTATAAACAATGCTCCAGTGTCCTTGGTGAAGTAACTGCAACACTTCTTTTTGCAAAGCTTTGGGGATCAACACACTTGACTGTCCTGTCATTCTGAACAAGAATCATACCTTGCTGTATAGTGAGAGTATGTCGTTGTGCAAAGTGTCAGTGCACTATAGAGTTCTTTATGTTATGCAATGAGTGAGGCCAAGCTGTGTGAATGTATGTTAACAAAATGTTCAAATTTGAATCAGCTTCCGTGCCCTGTGCAGTTTTCCTATAGTTCAGAATTGTGAGCATCGATGTGATGACAAGATGCAGCAGAAGCATCAAAGTCTGTATCAGGGCCAATCGGAAGACATGAAAGTGCGTTCACTTTACCATTTTAAGCTGTCAGACAATACAGAATCTCGTACTGGTATTGAGACATCAACAAAGCCCATCTTTGCAATTTTTAGGCAGTTCATAGAGGAACCAGCTTCTTTGGATGAAACAAGGACTGCAGTGGGCTGTGATCCATTACTAAGTAGGATTTTCTGTCATACAAATAGTGGTGGAATTTGGTGACACCATACACAATAGCCAATGCCTCTTTCTCTATCTGTGAATGGTTACACTGAGCTGTGGACAACATTTTTGATGCGAAAGCAATAGGCCTGTCTTTATCACCAAATCTGTGTGAAAACACTGCACCGATTCCATAAGAAGAAGCATCAACTTGCAACACAACCGGTTTGTCAGGATCAAAGTGAACCAAGCATCAATCACTGAGCAATGCATCTTTAAGTTTTTGAAAAGCTTCTTAGCACTCATCTCTCCAAACAAAGGGGACATTCTTGCAATGCAAGCGATGCAATGGAGCTGCAATTTGTGCAGCAATCGATATTAAGCGTATATAATAGTTCGTTTTCCCTTACACTGACTGAAATTCTGTGACATTGCGATGAACTGGCAGGTCACGTATGGCTAACAAATGTGACTAAAGAGGATGTACACATTGACTGTTTATGACATGACCAAGATACTGAAACTCAGGTTTAAAAAAATCACATTTGTACAGTCTACACTTTAGTCCTGCATCAGATAACACCCAAAACAAAGCACGAAAATTTGCAGTATGAACTGCTACGACAATATCATTCAAATAGTTTAAACTTTTTGGTACTTGAGGAGTCGTATGTTCTAAATACTGTTGGAAAATGTTGGGTGTGGAAGCACTGCCAAAAGGCAAATGCAAATATTTAAACAAGCCCATATGAGTGTCCACAACACACACAGCGTTAGATTCTTCATCTAGTGGTATTTGAAGATATGCGTCGCACAAATCAATTTTTGAAAAGTAGCGACCAGTGCCTAATCTGTCCGTGAGATCCTGAGGGCATGGCAATGGATGAGTAGCAATCGTAGTTTGTGGGTTGACTGTAGACTTAGTCAACAGAGGCAAATGCGACCTGAAGGTTTGGGGAGAAAAACCAGTGGAGTTGCCCATTGACTAGCTTGTATGGGCGCAATAGCTCCGCTGTCTTGCAATTCTCTGAGTTCAGCAGCCACTTTGTCCCATAATGCAACGGGATCAGTTTTGGTGCAGCAAAATTTCAGCTGAACATTGTCTTTCATAGTAATATGTGCAACAAAATTGTTAGCCTTGCCTAAATCTTCAGAAAAGAGATCAGGGAATACTCTCAGCAAGCTGGCTACATTGTCTTTGGCATTGAATGCAGTCACTGACAACACCTTTTCCTGAATTTTAAAGCCAAACAAATCAAGGCCAAATATGTTCTCACAATCATGTGATTGTAGCACCATGAAAGTCACAGTTCGTGTATGTGAGGGATACATGGCAGGCAAAGTACATTTTCTGAGAATGAGAATATCTTGTCCATTACAAGCCGTCAGGTGCATGCTAGTTTTAGACAGACGTGGGGAGCCTAATAGTTCATGTGTGTTACGATTCAGCAATGTAACAGAGGTACTCGTGTCTGACTGAAATTTCGCACATTTTCCATTAAGATGCAAAAGAACAAAAAGTTTGTTGGACTGGCATAGCACTACGGAAACTGTTTGCTTGCTAGTTTTGCTAATGCCTGCAGCAGGCTTTGAACACTGCATTGATTACATGGGCCTTGTGACTAGATTTTTGTGAGTGGGCAGAATACTTACATTTGTTCCGTTGCAAATATGCAGATTGTACGTGACCTTTCTTGCCACAAGCGTAACGCTGTGCTTGTCTGGACAGGCAGTCTTGGCGTTTGTGCCTTGAATAGCACCGAGGGCATGACTTCATTCTGTTCAATGATGTAGCCGCCTGTTTAGGGAACTGTTTACATGGCTTGGTGCACGGGTGTTGTTGCTGCCTACTGGGCCGGTTGTGAGCAAAGGATGAGTCAACCCAATGAATTGGTGGTTACTCAGGTTTATCGGCCACCAGGCACCTGAATCATACTGATCTAGAATTTGCACTATTTGATGAAATGATGGATCTGACTGTTTCAAACTCTGTTAGAGAACAGATTGACATCGGTTACATTGTACACGATCACATCACACAATATAATATGTGAATATAAATCACCACAAGCACATTTGAATTTGCATTTTCTTATCATACCCTGAAAATCTGTTACACACTCACAATAAGTTTGTTCTGGCCTTTTCTTGCAATGAAAGAATTGGTACCTAGCTGCCAACACATTCACTTGCTGGTCATAATAGTTAGTTAGAGAACCTACAACCTGATCATGGGAAAGTTCACTCGGAGTGGCATTAGGGAAGAATTTCTGAACAGGTGAAAGACTGCACTTCCTACCTTTGACAAAAAGTAATGTGGTTTCACAGTACCTGATACTTTGTAAGCAATGATGTGGGCTTCATACTGTTGTGACCACTCGAACTATTCCTCTTCTTTTTTGTTAAACTGGCGAAAAGGCGATGTGGCACTCAGAGCTACAATTGTTGCATGTTGGTTGGTTGGTCGCACTGTACTTGTGTCTTGGTCGGCGAGTAACTGCTGTACCGTGTTTAGAAATTTTGCAGTCTGCAGCGTCTGAAACTGAAACATCTGTGTTAGCTGCATGCATCTATCGCTTGCAGCTGAGGCACCTGAGCAGGGGTTGGGAGAGGTGGTTTGCTCATTTTAGAATAGGCAAATGCAAGAAACAGAGACTGCAAGCAATAAAAACAAGCACACAAACAAAGAAAATTTGTGCAACACCCACATAAAGACACTGAATAGAAAGAAACACTGTAAAAGACATTGTTAAAACATGCAAACACATTCCTGAGAAGAGTAGAATTAAGGCGCCAGCAAAGCACAAAAGTCCACGACAAAACAAAACAGAGACAATTGGTGGCAGCTGATGGCTGGGGTTCGAATGTTAACAGATTGTCACTAAGTTATTCATTCGTGTCTAGGAATCCTGCATACTCGGTTTGCTATACAACCAATCAAACAATTTGTATTAATGAGTTTTATTACAACGAAACGATTACAATACTTAACTTTGATAGCTGTGTCGCAAGGAAAGGGCGACATACAAAATAATTAGTCTTCTTCAGAATAGACACACACAAGTCTGTGCTACTTAGAGAATACTGTGGGCTGCCACCAGTCAGGCGCAGTGCTTATGTCCTCTTCATCTAGCAGCCGCTGCTCTCGTGTTGTCGTCCTGAGGGAGGTTGGTTAGTGTGCAATTGCATGACCTCTTTTCACAGTCGCCTCTTCTCTGTCATTCCCAACTGGTGTGCTGATGCTGACTTTATGCCGTAACAATCCCTATTCAATCCCTGCTCCCAACCCCTTGCCTCATGGCTCATATCCCTGTAATAGACCTAGATGCAAGACTTGTCCCATACATCCTCCGACCACCACCTTACAGCAGCAAGCTGCCTTACTTTACCCTGCTGCCATTAGATGGTACATGCGCCCTCAGTGCTCTGTCATCTCACTGCTTGGTTTATACTGTTTTTTCAACTGCCCTGCAACTGATCATATGTTTTAAGTTACGAAATAACTTCTACGAAATAAAACGGAACAATTTCTTAGCTGTGTGACATACACTTGAATCGTTACAAGGACTACATGTGAAACCTATCGTGATCTACAAGCCAAGCTGCAACCACTGTGCTGTGTTCTACATGGGCTGTACAACCAACAAGCTATCTGTACTCATGAATGGCCACCCACAAAATGTGGCCAAGAAACAGCTAGACCAACCAGTTGCTGAGCATACTGACCAACACAGCATTCTTCATTTCAATGACTACATCACAGATGTGCCATCTTGATCCTCCCCACCAACACTAGCTTTTCTGAATTGCACAGGTGGGAACCCTCCCTGCAATATATGCTATGTTCTTGTAATCTTCCTGGCCTCAGCCTTCGTTACTCAATGTCCTCCACCTGCCTATCACTTTCCATGTTCCCACTCAACCCTGTGTTCCACAAACACACCCACAGTCTTTCTTCTTCCTTCCCCCCCCCCCCCTCCCCTCCACATGCCCCCCTCCACTGTCCTCTGTATAACCTCCTGACTGCAACTAGCTGCCCTTCCCCACCTCATCTCTGTACATGCTCCCACAAGCAGCACTTTCCTTTCCTCCACCCCTACCCTGTTGTCTCCCACACCCCAACCTGCACCTTATCCACACCACCCAGGCTGCTTCTCCCATCATGCACTGTAGCTCACAGTTTGGCCTTAGCAGCCAGAGTCGGTGATCGTGTGTGTGTGTGTGTGTGTGTGTGTGTGTGTGTGTGTGTGTGTGTGTGTGTGTGTGTGTGTGTGTGTGAGTGTGTGTGTGTGTGTGTGTGAGTGAGTGTGTGTGTGTGTGTGTGTGTGTGAGATGCATTTGCATGAACAAGTGTGTGTGTGTGTGTGTGTGTGTGTGTGTGTGTGTGTGTTAGTCTAATTCAGAAGGCCTTACTTGCTCAGCAGTCTTTTTGTTGTGCCTGTCTGCGACTCAGCATCTCTACTACATGTTGAGTAGCAATCCATCCTTTTCATAGTATTGTCATTATTCCATTGTTAGAGTTACACATCTTATTCATGATTGGTGATAAAGAAGTCAAGTAGCTGAACTGTAGCCACAGAAGCTGGTTGTGTTTTAAATGGAACACTTCATCTTAATGAAGTTCAGTGTAATATGGGAATGAGGACGATCAACTTGGATTACTAAATTTCATTTTTTCCAGCTCCTGTCACAGTTGCATTCAAACATTTTTATTTTTGGTGACTAGTTTTGGACTACATTGTCCATGCTCAAACCATAACCTTCATTGTAAATGTTAACATACATTTCCACCCTGCACACACATAGAATAGCCGTAACTGGTATTCTTATATATTTATACCATACTTATACTTGTACAGGATCCAATAACTTCACAAAGACCAGAAATGACAGCTCCCTCCAACTGTCCATAGTCTGCACCTCATTCTGGCTTAGTTCTATGACAGGACTGAGAAACACTTAAGTATCAGTAGGCAGAGCAACCATGGCAGGCAACATCTATAAAGTATACTGACTACAAATTGTTGTTTTTGCTAATATAATCATACTAATAATAATGGGACTGACTTTTAAATTACTTAATATGATTTTACTTTAGTTTTGAGATGTGAAGATGTCTGACTGATCTATTGGCAGACTGTTACATACCTTTGCATAAGAATGTAAAACTCTGTTATGAATCTTAGCCAGGCACGCATAGCCTGTATAGATATTAGCTTTAGTTCCAGTTTATGACCGTGAATTTCCTAATTTACCATTAAGGGGTAAATTGTTTTGTGATTATAAGGCTTCTGTAGGATGTTCAGTTATTACCTTTACATAATACCAGTATTCATTCTGCATGCTTCTATTTAAAAAAAAATAAAAAAAATTAAAAAAAACTTTCTTGACCTCAGCTACATTACTGCAGAAGATTATACCAAGTGTAAAAAAGTTTACATGTTTTTCATATTTTCATTCACTAATGCCTTGTTGTGTTGTTGTGGTCCTCAGTCCGAAAACTATTGTGATGAGTCTCTCCATCCTAGTCCATCCTGTGAAGCCCTCTTTCTCTCTGCATAAGTACTGCAACCTACACCCTCCACCCCCACTTGAACCTACTTAACAGTAATCAAGCCTTGGACTCCTCATACAATTTTACCCACCACACCTCTTCTGTTACCAAATTGAAAATTTCTCAATACCTCAGAATGTGCCCTATCAACTAGTCACTTCTTTTAGCCAAGTTGTGCCACAAATTTCTTTTTCCCCCCAATTCTGTTCAGTACCTCTTCATGTGTTGCTTGATCTATCCATCTGATCTTCAGAATTCTTTTCAAAAGTTTCTGTTCACATTTACTCTGAACTGATTATTTTACACATTTCATTTCAGTATAAGGCAACACTACTGACAAATACAAGCAGAAAAGATACACTAGCACTTAATTAAATTGATGTAAGATGCTAACAAATTCCTCTTTTTGAAAGATGTTTTTATTGCTATTGTCAGTCTGCAATTTGTATCCTCTCTGCTTCAGCCATCATCATTTATTTTGTTACCCAAACAACAAAACTAATCTACTACTTTTAGTGGCTCATTCCCAAATTTAATTCCATGAGCATTGCCTGATTTTGTATTGTATTGTATTGTATTGTATTTATTGCTCCAGTAAATCTTACATGTACAGTACAGCACATCAGATATTGGACAGGTCAAAGTATATCTTATAATTAAAACACTTTAGAAACTAGAAAATTATGTTCACAAAATTTTACAGCACTTCATATACTGGGCAAGTCAATGTGTAAGTTATAATTAAACCACATTAGAAACTTGAAGTTTACAACTGAATACATGTATAAGCCAATATTAACGATTAAAGTATTTGCATGATCCTCACTTAAGCTCTAAGGATTTTTGAGGAACTCTTCTACACTATGAACTGACATGTACACTAGAGAATTACATTCACAGAATTTTACTTCATATACTGGGCAAATCGCTATACAACTTTTACTTGAACCCCATTATAAACTTGAGAATTACATCTGAATGTATTTATAGGCCAATATTAATGGTTACAGTATTTGCATAATCATCACTTAGACTCTCGAGGATTTTGGAGGAACTCTTCCACACTATAAAAGCAATGTGTCAACAGATATTCTTTAATGCTGCTTTAAAAATTTTTACATCTGTCATTACTTTAATTTCTCTTGGCAATTTATTGTAGATAATTTTTCCATGGTGTAATGTTCCTTTTTGGCACAAACTGGTTTTTGTATGGAGTACATGAAAGTCAGTTTTCTGTCTTGTATTATGATGATGAACATTTTCATTTTTGGGGAGGATACTAGGATTTGTTATTGGATATTTCTTTATAAACATTGCACTTTCAAATAGGAAAATACATGGAAGGGGAAGAATCCCCATCCTTTTAAATAATGGTCTACATGGTTTGTTCCTTTTTATTCCAGCCATGATTCTCACTATTCTTTTTTGCATCCTGAAGAGTTTTAGGCAGGATAGCGAGTTACCCCAAAAAGTGATCCCATATTTTAGGACAGAATGTATATTAGAATAGTAAACTGTCATTAGACAGTCCTTATGACAGCAGTTTTCTAGCACTCTCATTAAATAACACATGGTACTTAGCTTCTTTAATATGTTGTCAATGTGAGTTTCCCATCTAAGATTGTCCTGTAGCCAGACCCCCAGAAATTTTGTATTAGGCACACTTGCAATATCCGTATCTGACATCTGAATTCTTATATCCTCTTCAATGTTTCTCTTGATATTATGAAAATTTAATGCTACTGTTTTGCTTTTATTTATTATTAGTTTGTTTTGGTTGAACCAGTTTACAACATTTGTTAATGCTTCAGACAGTCTTGTCTGTAGTATCTCTGCAGTCTTCCCGCTGACTAATATGCTTGTGTCATCTGCAAACTGGATAGTGCTATGGTACTGGTTGGCTGATGTTAGGTCATTTATATATATCAAAAATAGGATAGAGCCCAGTACCGAGCCCTGCGGTACTCCATATTTTACTGCTTTATAATCAGAATAGTGTCTTGTTGATTTATTTTCTTTGTGAAAATGTATTTCTACTACTTGCTTGCGGTCAGTAAGATATGATCTAAGCCAGCTGTTAGGCATACCTCTGATACCAATTCTTTCAAGCTTCTGCAGCAATAGAGTGTGGTCTATGATGTCAAAAGCCTTAGACAGATCAAGGCATATGCCAGTTACTTTTTGTCCACTATCAATTTTTTCGAGTACTTCACCCAGAAATTCATATATTGCTGTTTCTGTTGATCGGCCTTTCCGGAAGCCATGTTGGGTTGTGGATAATATTTTGCACTTTTCTAGAAAATCTAGCAACCTCTTATGAAAAATTTTTTCTAGTATTTTAGAAAATGTAGATAGCAAGGCAATAGGTCTATAATTGGCTATGTCTTCTTTCTTACCCTTTTTGAACAGTGGTTTTAGTTTCACTGTCTTTAAGCAGGAAGGAAAGACTCCATTTGTTAATGAACTGTTGAAAATGTGGGCTAATGGTATTGCAATGAGGTCCCCCACATTTTTAATGACATAATCTGGAATCTCATCCACACCTGTTGAAAATTTTGTTTTTAACTCTCTTATTGATAGTATAATTTCCTTAGGGTTGGTTGGAGTAAGAAATAGGGAGTTGCAGTTTCTATTTTGATTGGGTGGTGTTGTAGCAGGATTTTTATTTGAAGATTTTATGTCAGATAGTAATTTTTCACTAATATTTGCAAAGTATGTATTAAAAGCATTGGCTACTTGTTCTGGATTTGTAATTTTTTTGCCATCTTGGATTACCTGGAGATTTACATTTTGGGAGGTCTCGTTTCCTACTTGTTCTCTGACTATCTTCCACATGGCTTTCATTTTGTTCCTGGCCATTTTTATATGGTGATCATTTGTTGTTTTTTTTTAGATTCTTTTATGACTTTGTGAAGCACTCTCTTATAATTCTTGAAATGCACCAGAAATTCTTCTGTAACATTTTGTGTTTTTGAGATTTCATAAAGTCTCCTCTTTTCAACACATGATATTTTAATGCCTTTCGTCAGCCATGTAACATTTCTTTTTTTATTTTTTTATTTTGGTTTTTAACTGGAAAAGAAATATTGAAATAATGGGAGAATATTTCCATGAACATGTCAAACTTTTTACATGTGTCCTCATAGTTGTCTATATCATTCCATGTTTCTTTTTTCAGTAAGTGCCTTAAGTGTTCTAGGTTGTGCTTGCTAAAATTTCTACCTTTTCTTGTCATTTGTTGTTCAGTATTTCCTGCAGTGTCTACTGGGAATTCAATAAACTGTGCATAATGATCACTGAAACCTGTATTCATATTTCCAGATTTGTATAAATATTTATCTGTATTTATTAGTATCTGATCTATAGCACTGCTTGACGATTTGGTGACTCTGGTGGGGGATTTGATAGTTGTATGTATGTTGTAGGTTTTTAATAAGGCCTCAAAGTTTAATCTGTCTTTTGAGTTCTTGTTGAAATCTATATTAAAATCACCACATATGATGGTTGTTTTACTAACTATTTTTATACTGTTAAGTGCCTTCTCAAGATTTTCAATGAAAGTAGTTACGTTTCCATCTGGGCTTCTATATATGCAAATAACAATTATATTTAAATTTGTCAGTTCTTTAGCAGAAATTTCGAAGTTTTGCTCTTCCCCTAGCTGGTTAGTGAACTTTAAATTTTCGTGTTTGACGTCCTCTCTAACATATATGCATGTTCCTCCATGCATGGAGGTTTTCCTACAAAAAAAAGATGAAAGGGTAAATCCCTCTATCCTTGTGTGATGTAACATATTTTCGGATAACCAGTGCTCACTAACACATATAACAGACACTTCTTTTAGTTCATCTGCTAACAATATTTCTATCTAATTCAGCTACATTCCGTTACCCTTATGTTACTTTTGTTGATATTCATCTTGTAATCTCTTTTCAAGACAATAACCATTCCATTGAACTGCTCTTCCAAGTCCTTTGCAGTCTCTGATAGAATAACAATGTCATCGGCAAAGATTAAAGGTTTTATTTCTTCTCTCTGCTCTTTAATTATCTTTCCAAATTTCTCCTTTGTTTCCTTCACAGCTTGCTCAATATACAGATTGGATATCACTGGGATAGACTACAACCCTGTCCCACTCCCTTCTTTTAATGCTTCCCTTTCATGTCCTCCGACTCTTATAATTGCAGTCTAGTTTCAATGGAAGTCGTAGGTAACTTTTCGTTCCCTGTATTTTATCCCTGATACCTTCAGATTTCCCAAGAGTAGTGCAGTCAGCACTTTCAAAAGGTTTCTCTAACTCCACAAATGCTATAAATGTAAGTTTCCCCTTCATTAGGCTAACTTTGAGATAAGTTGTAGGCTCTGTACTGCCTCGCATGTTCCTAGATGTCTCCGGAACCCAAACTGATCATACCAGAGTTCAACATAAACCAGTTTTTCCATTCAACTGTTAATAATGAGGGACATATTTTGCAGCCATGTCTTACTAAACAGATAGTTTGTAACACTGGAACCTCTCAGCATGTGCCTTCTTTGGAATTGAAATGATTACATTCTTCTTAAAGTCTGAGGGCATTCCGTCTGTCTCATATATCTTGTATACCAGCCGAAACAATTTTTGTCATCGAGGTAAGAAGCAGATTGGCTTCAGTGGTATTTGGCCTATTAGAGAAGAGGTCTTTCATGCAATTTAGGACTGGGAGAATTCAACAATGGAAAATCCAGGATGGAGTGTGCCCTCAGCAGTCAGAGACTGCAGTCTGTGTGTGTGTGTGTGTGTGTGTGTGTGTGTGTGTGTGTGTGTGTGTGTACAACTTTTCTTACCCGAGGAACATTAAATGCCACTGGAAGGCAGGCCATGTTTCTGCAGAACCACTAAGTTGAGTACTTTCGATGTTAGCAGAAAAGCAGAAAAGATAAATTGTGCTGGCACACTCCGCTGTCTTCTCTGTTTCATGTGTCAAAGCTACTCATTCATATTCTGGTATATTCAGACCAATATTGCCTCATGATCCCTTGAAACTCAAAACAAAGTCTGGTTCTTTTAATTCACCCAGGTCCTATTACCTTAATTTCCTATTGTTTTTCAATTTCTCCAGTTTTAATGTGCAGGTAATAACCAGTAAATTATGGTCAGAGTCAGTATCTATCCCTGGAAATGTCTTCAGGTTTAAAATCTGGTTGCAAAATGTCTGTCTCAGCATTATACAATTAATCTGAAACATGCATGTTTCTTCAGATCTCACCAACATATACAGTCTTCTTACAAGACTTTTAAACTGAGAGTTAGCAATGACTAAGTTATGCTCTGTGGATTTTACGAGGTGATTATATCTTCCATTCTTTTCTGCCATTCCATATTCTCTTACTATTTTTCCTTCTCTTCATTACCTTATAACCAAATTCCGGTCCCCTATCACAGTCAAATTTTCGTTTCACACATCTGAATAGTTTCCTTTATTTCATCATACATTTTTTTGAATCTCTTCATCATCTGTGGAGTTAGTTGATCTATAAACTTGTGCTACTGTGGTAGGTGTTGGCTTTGTCTCTGTGTTGACTACGATAATGCGTTCACTATACTGTTCATAGTAGTTTACCCACATTTCTACATACTTATTCATTATTAGGCATTCTCTTGCATTACCTGTATTTGACTTTGTTTGAATAATCTTGTACTCATGTGAGCAGAGGTCCTGTTCTTCCTGCTGCCGCACTTCACTAACTTCAACCTATCTATTTCCTTTTTTAAATTGTCTGACATACCTACGTGATTAAGGGATCTAACATTCCATATGCTGACTTGTAGAACACCAGGTTGTTTTATCCTGATGGTGAAATCCTCCTGAGTAGTCCTTGCCCAGAGATCCAAAAGGGCTTATTTTACCTCCAGACTAATTCACCCAAGAAGCCAACTGCTACAGCTACACTCCCTTACAGAAAAAATTATGGCTGTAATTTCTCTTTGCTTTCAGTCATTCATGGTACCAGCACAGCAAGGCCATATTTGCTAATATTACAAAGCCGGATCAGTTGATCTTATCGATTGTTGCCCCTGCAACTACGGAAAAGGCAGCTGCCCTTTTCAGAAACCACTGGTTAATTTGACTGCTCCGCAGGGACCCCTCTGTTGTGATTGCACCTATGTTATAACTATCTATATCATTGAGGCATGCATGCCACCAGTCTTTGGCAAAGTTTTTGGCTCATGGGGGGACTAATGTTTCAGAGCATCATATTCTGCGAACAACCCTTCACTGAGGAAGAAATTTGTTGCACAAAAGTCTCTAATAAAGATGATGTGTAGCGTCTGCTTTAGAAACTCTTGTAGACAGTTCTATAAACAGTCATGCATACTGGCAGTCGTCTGTGAATTTACTCCACCATAAGTTTGTTGCCAACAATCAGTCACAGTTCAAAACAACAGTAACATTCGTAAAAAGAACAGTAGAAGGAGAAATGACGCTACTCATTACTCAGCCCTGATGTGACACAGAAAGGGGTGAGGTATTAAGCCATAAAAATCTCACCGTTATTCAGTGACTTGAGGAATATAATTGACAGCTCTTTTCAGTAGCATAATTCCTAGAGTTTCTGATTTTTGTGTGTGTGTGTGTGTGTGTGTGTGTGTGTGTGTGTGTGTGTGTGTGTGTGTGTGTGAGTGAGTGAGTGAGTGAGAGAGAGAGAGAGAGAGAGAAAGTAAGAGAGAGAAAGTATAACAACCGTATGGAAAAAATAAAGACAATTTAAGATTATTATAATAAAAAACAGCCATGTTGTCACGTTTCTCACTGAGAAAGTGATTACATTTGTAGAGTAACAGATATATTCTACATCATAGTGAAAGAGTACTATTATCTCTATTGAAACTTGCAAGCTGTAAAAGTTAATGAGTTAATGCCAAACACGCTGGACTAAAAATTTGTTATAACTATCTTCGTTCTATGTCTACTCATGTAAATAGTACCTTGTGCCTGGTTCTCATGGGGTACACAAGATAGTGCTTTTTGTTTTGGCTAGAGAGGTTAATTGACAGCGGCACTACATAAAAAAAGGTTAAGAGATGCCTCGCCGATATATCACCTCACTTATCAGTTTGCAAGCAAGTGCTGGAAAGTAAGACTATTGAACTCGTTATAAAATTTTGATGTGAAGGAAGACACCCATAGAAGATTTAGAGGAGAGCCGTGTGTTTATAGATGGCTTATCATCAAAATTATGTCAACAGGCTCCAACGAGCAACATTGCAATAAATGTGTTTTGCATCATGATAAGATTTACTGTTTCTGTGTTCCAAGATTGGATGAGAAATATGTTGCTTTGTCCCACACACATTTTACAAATGTCCCCTCTTCTTCCTCCCCCACTCCACCCCTCTTACAAGCACCTATTGTCCTAACTTTTCATCAACGTGACTTTGGAGTGTACTACAATTACTTTTATGTATGTTAGTATCTCCTACCTTTAAGACAATAAGCAAAATATTAAGAATAACATTTCCTTTTCAGACGTCTGCTGCAAATGGGAGTATACAATGCAGAGCTTTTCAATAATCTTGGACTCTGTTGTTTTTATGCTCAGCAATATGACATGACACTGACATGCTTTGAACGAGCTTTAAATTTAGCAACAGATGAAGTAATTGCTGATATATGGTATAATATTGCACATATAGCAATTGTAAGTACTTTCTTTTTAATTTTGTAAATATATTTGTTCTGAAATTTTGGACATTGAGTCAAATCAGAAATTTGTTAACATAGTCTTTGCATGCTATATTGGGACTGCAAATGATGTAGCCACAGAAACAAGTCTGCCCACATCCCATTCGTGATAAGCAATTAACTTTCATTCTGCAGCAAAATTTTATATACTAGTGACAAAAGTTGGTCTTATAAGTGAATACACTGGAAAATTTGTTTCTGAAAGGAGCAAATATGTTGCCAGTCACATCGGCTGTAAGAACAAATCCCCCTCTTTTTTTTTTAAATCAATTCATGCTAAGTTACATATTTTGTTGTTAGGATGGCTATACCCTTTAATTTTATGCTCAGTGGGGCTTTGAAACAACTAGTATTATTTTATATGCAATGAAAGTGAATCGGGGTAGAAATGAGCCAATTAGTGAAGCCTGGTGACTGGCAGGAACCATCTGAATGTGTACAGAGAGTTCCAATTTAATTTTTTTGTGATTGCATTTTCTGTCTGGAATGATGTGTTCCACAACAAATTCTATTCCTGTGCCAACCTCTTCATCTCAGAGTAGCATTTGCAGCCAAAATCATCAGTTACTTATTAGATGCTTTCCATTCTCTTTCTTTCCCAACAGTTTACCCTCTAAGCTCCCTAAAGTATCATGCAAATGATTCCTTGATGTCTTAACACTACCATATCACCATAGGCATCCACAGAAATTTATTTGGGGGGGGGGGGGGGGGGGGGGGAGGTATAAAAGCCTAAAATTGTCATTTTGACACCTGAATAAAAGTAAGTTGTTATTTGTTCATATTTTCTCCTACCAGTCACTATTGTTTTAAACAATAGAAACTCCACATTGGAATATCAACAATATTAGGAAAAGAATATACTGCTACTCACCATAAAGATGACCCATTGAGTTGGAGACAGGTACAACAAAAAGACTTACATTGTAACTGTTGGCCATAGCCTTCTTCAACAAAGAAAACACACACATTCACACAAGTAAGCACACCTCACACACACAACTGCTGCCATGAGCAGCTCTGACTGGAATGTGACTGTCACGAGATTAGCAATCTGGAATGGGGTGTAGAAGGGGGATGGATAGCAAAGTACGGGTGGTGGGAGGGGGAAGGGGAGAGAGTGAGAAGAGTGCTGTCTGGCAGGGTGTCCAGAGACCACAGACTGCAAGGCACAGCATTGGTGGATGGGAAGTGGGATTTGGGGGGGAGTTGGACTAGGGGAGCAGAAAAGGGGAGGGGTGGGGAAGGGGAGAGGACAGGGGAGTACATTGGCAGAGGAAGGCACATAAAGAGTGTGAGGGAATGTGAAAAGTGAGGATCTGATAGGATTGGGGGGGAGGGGGGGGGGGTGTAGAAACTGTTGAGTGGAGGTTGTGGGAACCGTAGGTTACCTTAGGTTGAGGCCGGAATAATTTCAGGAGTGGAGAATGTGTTGTAAGAACAACTCCCATCTGCACAGTTCAGAGAAGCTGGTGGTGGACTGGTGGTGGAGAGAAGGATCCAAATGGCACAGGTTGTGAAACAGCTATTGAGGTCAAGCATGTTGTCTTCAACTGCATGTTGTGCCACAGAATGGTTTACTTTGCCCTTGGCTACAGTTTGGCAGTGTCCGTTCGTCATGGTAGATGGTGGGTAGTCATACCAATATAACTCCATTCCATACAGCATACCTGCAGTGTCAAGGACTCCCTTTCCTGGTGTAGTGAAGTTCTCACAGGGCTTTCACAGACAGGCACTGTCCACTAAACCTAGTTTGCAAACAGATTTCCCGTGCCATTTCCCCATACACCCTCAATCCTCCTACCACCTAGAAGAGCCAGCTATGAAAGCGTGCGCCCTTCTTCATCCTGTGCTGCCCGTGACTGGAACACCTGAACCACATCCTTAATCAGGGCTTTGATTATCTATCATCATACCCTGAGATGAGTGACAGCCTACTCAAGATCTTTCCCACCCCTCCTAGGGCAGTGTTCTGTCACCCACTCATTCTGCACAACATCCTAGTCCATCCCTATACCACTCCCACTCCCAACCCCTTGCAACAGGGATCATATCCCTGTGGAAGACCAGGTACAAGACCTGCACAATCCACCCATACAGCACTTCCTATTCCAGGTCTGTCACAGGCTTATATTGCCCCATCAAAGACTGGGCCATCGGTGAAAGAAGCCATGTTGTATACTGCTGCTGCAACCATTGCACAGCTTTTTATATTGGTGTGACTACCAACCAGCTGTCCACCAGGATAAATGGCCAGTGCCAAACTGTGGCCAAGAGCAAAGTAGACCGCCCTGTGGCACACCATGCAGCTAAACAAAACACTCTTGACTTCATTGGCTGCTTCACAATGTGGGTCATGTGGATTCTCTTGTCCACCACCACCTTTTTGGAACTGCACGGATGGGAGTCATCCTTACAACATGTACTGTGCTTCTGAAATTATCCGTGCCTCATCATACGGTTACCTACTGTCCCTACACCCTCCACCCAACAGTTTCTGCCCCCTCGTCCTATTACTTCCTCCTTTTTCACATTCCCTCACCCTCACCGTCACCATCACTGAGTGCCACCCTCTGCCAGTTCACCCGCCTGTCCTTTACCCATTCCTTCTCCTCTCCTTTCCCACTCCCCATCCCCCCTCCGTGCCCCACCTCAAAACACTGCGCCTGGCAGTCTCAAGTCCCTGCATGCCTCGCCAGACAGTGCTCTTCTCACCCCATCCTCCCCCCCCTCACCTGTATCCTGCCATCCTCTCCCCGACCCACTCCAGATTGCTATCCACGCAACTTTCGCATTCTGGTCAGAACTGCTGGTGGTAGTGGTCATGTGTGCATGAGATGTGCTTGCTGGTGTGAATGTATATGTGTTTCATAACAATGAAAACAATCAATTATTGACAAAATTATTTAACTGGATCGATAAAAAATCTACTCCTTTTCATCCTGTATGGTAAGTCTCTCATGACCTGCAGTTCTGGGTGACTTTCATGAAATCTAACCCTTTTCCTCGACCTCTCCAGTCCTTTTTCTTCACCCCTCTTCCTTTCCCTTCAACCCTTCTGCCTGAAGAAGGAGCCACTGGGTCCAAAAGCTTGCCAGTTACAACTGTCTTTTATGTGTGTGTTCTGCCACCGCTTGGTGAGCAGATCTTTTATCTTTCCAATTATATAATGTATGTGTGCTTTATGTAAGGCTTCACAATCCCAATATGTGGATGGCTCATTATGTAACATAAATCTAGGATTTAGTCTGGTATGACCAGTGTGGAGGCAATATAGGATGATGGCAGGAGGACCACTGTGTAGCAGCAGTCTCCTTGATAGTGCAAGTTTTAATAGAGGGGGCAGTAGCCCACCTGATGTATTTCCATCTCTGAGTGAAGAGAGGTCTTACTTGTACCCTCGGATCTGCACATGGGATCATCACAGTGAATGTTAGACTAGTAATCGCTTCTCCAACCAAATGGTCTGTCAGTTCATTCCTCACAATACTTAAATTACAAAGGTCAGAGGTAACGTCATGAATAGCAGATATCATAGGGTGACCAGAGTAACATCAATCAATAGCCTAGAGGCTTCTCACTGAAACACTACAAATTAAGACATTGTCGAGGGAGGTTTGTTGCACAAAATGTAGGGCTCTATTAATGTCTATCAGCTCCACAGTAAAAACAATATACTTTCTTGGCAACAAAAGTTGTTCGTGACTGATGGGAACTGTAACAACATACCCTGTGCTATCCATGGTTTTAGAGCTGTCATTGTGAATGATGGTAGCACTCTGATACTCCTGAAGAACTGAGAGAAACAGGTGCCAAAGGGTCATGGCAGTGGCTGAAATTTAGGTCCTTGACATAGATCAATCCTACCTCATGGCCTGTATAGTAACCGGCAGGGGGACCAGGGAAACATGGGTAACACAGTCGAAGGGGTCAGGCAGAGGGCTTTCAGATGCATTCCAATAATCCCAGCCGAGAGGTGTTCCTCCAGCTGATAGTTCCACTTGAGGACAGGCGGCAGGTGTGAGAGGTTCTGTGCCCCATGTATGCAAAAAGAATTTGATAAGTTGGATGGTCAGGAAATACTTGGACCGAGATTGCAAGAGTTGGTACTACCAGAAATGAAGAGTTAAGATCCCTGCTTTGGCAAGGAGACTGTCTCCGGGACTAGCCTGAGAGGTGTCAGTGACCAGTCTTAGTCCACGATGATTGACTGGGCCCAATGATTTCAAAGTCGAAGATGCCATTGAGCCATAAACCTGCCGACCATAGTCCATTTGCATCAAGACCAGGGATCAGTAAATATGGACTAGAGTAGTGCAGTCTGCAACCAAGAAGTGTGGGCAAGGAAGCAGTGTGTTAAGCTTTTGCATCAAGTTACTGGTTGACAAATATGAGGCAGGCATGTTATCAAAGAGGATTCCAAAAAAGTCGGGACTGTGCAACAATGTCCAAGCAATGGGTACTCTAGTACAGTTCTAGATCAGGATGGAATGTAGTATGACCAAAGGAGAGAACTGGAAGCCATGGGAAAGGTCCAAGTGGAGGGCCTTCTGATGGCTCATTGGAGTTGGAATTCAGCCAAGGCTACAGATTAGGAGCTACACCAAATGCAAAAGTCATCAACATACAGCATGGGTGTGACCACTGTTTCTATAGAGTTCACTACCCCACTGATGATGACATGCAAGACTGTAATTCTCAGCAGAGAGCCCTGTGGGATTCCATTCTCTCGGACCTGTGCTGAATTGAGAGATGTACCAACTCTAACACAACACAACCAGTGGGACAAAAAACTGACAAATAGAGGAAGCCAGTTCTGTCACAAAGTGAGTCGAAGGTGTTCAACAAGAACTGACATATCAGTAGATATGCCACCTTGAGGGAAGAGACCTGGGACGGTTGGTAATCTTCAAAAGCCCAGGAGGCAGTGAAGCTTGGCCCATACCTGGAATAAAGAGGCATACATTCCCAAGGAGGAGACTAGTGCTCCTAGGATTCTTTTCTTACTGTGTCTAATTAGATAGTGGACCTTAGCATTTAGCTGGTAAAAAGTGTTGAATATCTTTGGTCAGCCATGGCACCAGCTGACTGTGGAGTGGGCCCGTAGAAAGGAGGATAGCAGGTCCAACGATGCTGGTGATTCCATCGAAGACATCTCCCACAACCTCGTTGATGCACCTGACAGAGAGAGGACAAAAGTGATGATAGAGGAATATAACTATTAGTTAGCTCTTTGAAAGTCCATCATGACAAGTGGTCTATCAGGCAGTGACAAGGAGTGACAGGATCACTGGAAAGTGGACATTGTCATAAAGATTGTTGTGCAGTTCCCAATTAGCAAAGCCACAAAATTGAGGGAAGAGAGTATAAGGTCGATAGCTGGAAAGGTGCATGGCCAGCACTAACGCGGGTAAGAGTACCATCATTGAGAAGACAGATCAAGATCAGAAGAGTCTGGTCAATCAGAAGACCCCTATCAGATGAAATGGTACTTCCTCACAAGGGTTGGTATACAGAGAATTCCCAAAGTAGGAGAAAATGGGAAGAGAGTTGTTGGATTAGGATGACCACATCAAGTCAAGTAAATAAACTGCTTGGATGTAAACAAGCATTACAAATGGTGACTGCTTGGGGTGAACTGCACTCACACTGCTGAACTTCCAACTTGGTATGGAGGGAAATGCACTCGTGGACAACAGCTGTGCAAACTAATGTTACAGACTCCTCCAGATGCTCGCTTGGACCCAGCACTGTTGTGATAGAAAAGAGTTGGAGAATCATCATCAGTGAAGCATGTTCCTTGGAGAGCAACACAGACTGCTGCACAAGCAGGAAGTAGTTGTAGTTCTGGCAGGTGACAGTAATAGTCATTGCAGTTCCATTGAATTAACCCATGGAGGGTGTTCTGCTTAGGCACGAAGGAGCTAGTAGATCACACCCCAGGACCACTGTCACTGGTAGGGGTAGAACATTGTCAACAAGCATCAGAGCATAGTCCAACAGCATGGAGGAATTTGGCTCCTCCAGGATTATCAGAGTAACCTTTTCCTGGTATTTCTTCTTTTTCTCTCTAACAACTTTTGGCAGTCAACAGTCTAGTCAGAGCTTATCCACTGTGGGTGTAGGAATGGCAAAAGACCGGGCAGCTCTAGAACCTACAATCCATGGCTCCTTGAGCCAGTGGCTGGTGTCAGATAGCTATGTATAGATGTCCAGGGACAGCATTCCTGAGGAGGAGGAGGAGGATAATGCTTCAGCTGGGCGTGCTCCCAAAGGTGATGCCACAGGAACCGTGAGAGGTGTCAAGTTTATTTGTGTGACTACCAGAGGTTGACATAAAGGGAGTGGATACACCAGGCACTACCAATGACCTGCCACAGTAGTGACAAAAGTCAGTATCTTTGAGACTGTATACAAATGATCATATAAATTTCTGAGTTTCAAAATACGTGAGGTGATGGATAATCTTCAGTTCCTGGGTTTTGCATTCCTTGAATATGATAGCACACATTGGGTGTTGGACCACAGTCTCCACAAATTTGGTCATATGTGCACTGGGAAGACGTATGCTTCAATGGCTGGCATTTCAAGGACTGCATTGGGATGGGAAATTGGCTTCACATTGGAGCAGTAAACAGAGGTTTTGACCTACTCTCGATTCAAAGTCTCCTGAAAAGTGGGAACGAATGCACTGGTGGCAATCTTGATGTCTGGCAGGCCTCAGCGTATACCACATATGAAGTGGATCTGTCACCTGTTTGTGTGTTTGTGTAGTTCATCCGTCAGCACATTAGGTTCCCAGGGAAAAGGGGTGAGGCTTACCAAAAATTGTTCTTCTGCAGATACCATTCAAATTGGAATGAGGAAGAGGGGCTGTGACAGTGGTACATAAAGGTCCCTCCACTATACACAATAAGGTGACTTGCTGAGTAAAGAGGTAGATTTAATGAGTGGCATGAGGTGGTTTTTCTGGTGCATTAGGGCTACAGCGATAATTATGAGAAGTGAAGACAGTGAGAAGAGAGGGTAATATTTCTGTAGCACCTTGGACAAATTCATACACAGTTTGGTAGTAGAGGAGGGATGTTTAGAAACTGTCTAAGTGGAAGTATTCTTTTTTAATAGTCAGTTTAATTTGTACAGAAGTACGGAGATACCCGTCAGTGCAGGTCAACACTAGAGAGTTAACAGTATATTCAGAATAGGGTTGTGAAAATTAATTCAGTAAAAAATACATCAGTTCATTCTCACTTTGATTCAAGATGAGGAATGTATTGTCACCATGAGGGACATGATGAGGGGCATCTGGTCCCTGGGTTCCAGAAATTTCCATTCTGTCCATGAGATGTTTGGAATAAGACAGCAGTTATGATTCTTATAGACATATAATTTTACACATTAGATCATGAGGTTAGTTTAATTAACCAATGGCAATATAATCTGTAAATAATTTTTATGCTAGATTCTAATTTTATGAGCATATTTTCGTGCACTTACTTTCCTCTCTATGTTCTAGCAAAATCCAGCAAGATTTTCCTAGAATTAACTAAGATATATTTGCAGTAAAATTACACATTTTTTGAGATAGGGCATATAGGGTTAGAAGGCAGTGACAATAGACTTTTGAAATTTTGCTTTTTAAATTTTGAATGATAATACAATGACTTTCCTGAGATGAAATATTTCCCGAGTTATAACATTTAGAAAACAGACGCGATGTTCAGTAAATAGTGTGGAAATAGATCTTTCAAAGGTGAGGTAGGTCAATCCTGAAACTAACACTTATTAAATTGGTTGGATTTTTAAGTGCTCATGGTTCTCACGAATCTTCAATTATGAATATTTCCTTAAACACAGTTTTTCTACTGAAAATAGTTTTACAGTTATCATCAGCGACATGAAAATTATACTGTGAACAATAAGATTTAGAAATTTACATCTTAGCAAAGAATTAAGTATTTTATGTGTGTGTAGCATCAACTACTTAAAATAAATAAGAAAAGGAAAAAATAGGATTCATAGTAGGAGTGATATCAGAGCTAGTAGAGTCATACCACTTTGCTACCTTTCAGTAGATGATAAAAGATGGATTATATTGGTAGATTCAGTATTTCTTCCTGCTCTGACACAACTTACTGTGCTATAGGATAAAAAATTTCCTTCACGTATATAGTCATCGTGTCAGCAGCACAACTGTACTGAACAATAGTGCTGCTAACAAGACAACTCTTGCATATGCTGTTATTTATGTGTATTTGATCATGCTGGTTTTCTGTTTAACATTTGATGATGCCACTATGGTTCCAGTATATTAGGACATGTTTTTGTAAAACAGATCTGACGCTGGTCATTATAGACCAAAACCGGTAGTCTGATGAAAAAAATTTGACTATATACGTGAAGTAAAGGAAATTTAAATTATATTCTGGTCACTGTTCAATTCACGATCACGTCACAGCTTGGGAACCTATAGGATAACCACTGTAAGGATTTTGGTCTGGTTTTGAGTAACAGATACAGCGATTCACAAGGTAGGTTTGTATGTAAAGTTTATAAATATTTCGTAGTAATTGGCTGAACTGTGATGAATTAAAGTTCGCCACTGCTGTGAAAACATTGGTACTGCTATCTTGTGGTACACCCACCATAACTCCAGACGGGAGCAAAATGTGATGAGACTTTGAGTCAGGCCTCGTGGTCTGCTAGCAAAACAAGTGCCTGAAACCGAAAGGTTGCATGAATTTTTCAACGTCTTAATGTAGCATTTACCTCTCAATGATGTGAATATGTGCCAAAAGAAAAACACAGTTCAGATTCCACATTAAACTGTAGGTCTCATTTTCAAGAGCAGAATTGAAGCCGGGATACTGGGTCTAGCAGTAAAGCACATGTTTGGCAGTGAAATGTTGTGGGATCAAAGCCCTGCTGGATCATGGATTTTTTTTTTATTTTTTTATATATATTTTTTTTAACCTATCAGTCACCTTTCAATGATGTGGAGATCCACCAGAAACAAAATTTATTTGAGTTTCCACATTAATCTATAGGTTGTGTAATCTTTCCTTCCCACATATCACCATTAAATTTCTCTTAGTCTCTTCATTATTTTCAAAATATTCAAGAGGAATAAGATATACAAAAGAAAAACTTTTTACTTATCTTCATTTTCTCTTGTCGTTGCTGGCTCCAACTCTTATGTCTAGGGGTACATTCTTGTGGCTGAAATTTTGATTTAATGCTGTGGTTTCCTGATGACTAAATAACTGATGACGATTTGCCTGTATATTTCTTGAACTTTATTCTTTCTAATATTTTTAAATATCACACCGTTTTTGCAATTTCAACTTAATATTCCAAATTACTTTGTTAGTGTCGATCATATAAAAACATCTGTCTCCATCAGAGGTATGCCCATTACTCCTACATCTGCCGAACTCACAATATTGCAAAGAGTTTACAAAAAAAAAGAGTTTACAAACATTCTTGACAAAAGAAGAATCTTTGATAAAATATATCATTACTTTGTAAATGAGTCCACAAATAAATTTAATAATTTGCATCAGATTGTGCAATTAATAATATGAATTTCAAGTATACCAGAAATTTTGTAATTTCAAATATTTGTAAAAGAAGAGTAATTTTAACTGTACACACAGAGTACTAACAAATTAATTTCTTTTTATAAATTATAGCCTGAAATATAATGCATCGTATTCATAATCGTGTGAAATTCATTCAGTGAAATAGCAAAGAATGTTCACCTATACCAGATTCAATAGTATAAATGGTATTGGTTACATCTATAAAAAAAAAAGTTATCAATATAATGGAAGGAAACATTCCACGTGGGAAAAATTATATATAAAAACAAAGATGAGGTGACTTACCGAACAAAAGCGCTGGCAGGTCGATAGACACACAAACAAACACAAACATACACACAAAATTCAAGCTTTCGCAACAAACTGTTGCCTCATCAGGAAAGAGGGAAGGAGAGGGGAAGACGAAAGGAAGTGGGTTTTAAGGGAGAGGGTAAGGAGTCATTCCAATCCCGGGAGCGGAAAGACTTACCTTAGGGGGAAAAAAGGACAGGTATACACTAGCACACACGCACATATCCATCCACACATACAGACACAAGCAGACATATTTAAAGACAATTTAAATATGTCTGCTTGTGTCTGTATGTGTGGATGGATATGTGCGTGTGTGCTAGTGTATACCTGTCCTTTTTTCCCCCTAAGGTAAGTCTTTCCGCTCCCGGGATTGGAATGACTCCTTACCCTCTCCCTTAAAACCCACTTCCTTTCGTCTTCCCCTCTCCTTCCCTCTTTCCTGATGAGGCAACAGTTTGTTGCGAAAGCTTGAATTTTGTATGTATGTTTGTGTTTGTTTGTGTGTCTATCGACCTGCCAGCGCTTTTGTTCGGTAAGTCACCTCATCTTTGTTTTTATATATAAAAAAAAAGTTATGTTAGAAAAGGGTGTCCCATTACAATACCCTCTCACAAACAGTATGTTTACAACATTTTGTGACAGACTATAAGGTATGCCAAACAGTGTACATAATGATGCCCAAGATAGCAGATGGACGTTTAGAAGTATCTGATTCATAACATATTACAGAAAACATAAGAAAAATATCTACTATACAGATCATAATCCATACATATATCAGGATATGGCATTCAGATTTTCAGATCTGTGGAACATACTGTCACAAGACAAATAATGCAAGGTCAAAACTGCAACATTACACTACTAAACTGATCATCATTTACAGTTCCAGTTTACCGGGTACTGGTAATAAGCCTCTTCCATTTCGTCCTGTCCAAATACACCTGTTCACGGAGAACATCATCCACTGTCCATCGTCTGGTCACTAGATCAGCCTTAATCATGTCCATCCATCGGGTTCGAGGTCTTCCTTGAGGTCTTTTCCCATCCATCTATCTTTCCACATTTATTTTGGCTGTTCTAGTTGGCTCCATTCTCATCACATGCCTGTACCATCGAAGTCTAGATGCCCCAATTCGATCTAATAGGGATGTCTTTATTCCGGCTTCTTTCCTCACGTCCTCATTCCTTAACTTGTCCGTCTTGGTCTTCTGGATGGTGGATCTAAGAAATTTCATCTCTGATGCAGCCTTGATGATTCTCTTTTTGTGATGGTACATGTTTCAATACCATAGGTCAATATTGGTATGAAATAGCTATTAAACATCATCAGTTTGTCCGGTTTTGGAATCAAGCCATCCCATAAAAGTGATCGTACTTGTTGGTAGAAAATTAAGACAATGGGATTTGGATAAATTGAAAGCTCCAGAAATAGTTGAGAGTTTCAAAGCAAGCATTAGGCAATGATTGACTGAAACTGGCATATGGAACACCGTTGAAGATGAAAGGGTAGCCTTGAGGAATGAAGTAGTGAAGGCAGCAGAGGATGAAATAGATAAAAAGACAAAGCCCAGTAGAAATCCTTGGATAACTCAAGAGTTATTGAATGTAACTGAAAAAAGGAAAAATTATAGAAATGCAATAAATGAAGCAGCCAAAAAGGAATACAGATGTCTAAAAATGAGTTTGAAAGAAAACACAAAGTGGCTAAGCAGGAATGGTTGGAGGGCAAATGCAAGGCAGGAGAAGTATGCATAACTAAGGGGAAGATAGATGCCACTTCTAGTAAAATTGAAGACCTTTGGAGAAAAGAGAAGCAAGTGTGTGGATATTAAGAGCTCAGATTGTAAGCCAGCACTAAGCAAAGAAGGCAAGGCTGAAAGCTTGAGGGTATCTTTAGATGGTCTGTACAAGGCAAACAAATTTGAAAAGAATACTATAGAAACAGAAAAGGAAAAAAACACTGCACTTGGAGTAGGCGACATTCCATCAGAATTACCGAGATTTTTGGGAGAGGCAATCATGACAAAACTACTACACCTAGTATGCAACATATTAGACAAGTTTAATGATGTCACACTTCAGTAAAAATGTTCCCTCCCAAAGAAAGTGAGTGCTTACAGGCATACATATATTGAAACAACAGTTTAATAAACATGGTTGCAAAATACTGATTTGAGTTATTTATAGAGAAATGGAAAAAACTGGTAGACACAGACCTTTAGGAAGATCAGTTTGGGTTCCAGAGAAATATAGGAACACGCCATGTGCTCCCTGTACAACTTATCTTACAAGATACACTGAAGAAAGGCAAACATACATAACATTTCTAGATTTAGGGGAAACTTTTGACATTGTTGACTTGAATACACTCTTTGAAATTCTAAAGATAACAGAGATAAAATATTAGAAATATAATATTAGAAAATGGGACACACAACATAGTAGATAATTTTTTGCTATCTGGGCAGCAAAATAACTGATGATGCCCCAACTAGAGAGGGTATAAAATTCAGACTGGCAATTGCAAGAAAAGCATTTTGGAAAAAGAGAAATTTGTCACACTCTAACACAAATTTAAATATAAAGTCTTTCTTGAAGGCATTTTTTCTGGAGCATAGTTTTGATCAGACTGAAGACCAGAACAAATCTGGCAGCAAGGTCATATCCAATTTCTTACATTATTCACATTGTTAGATGTAAGCCTAGAACCACAGTTGAACATGAAAAAGTAACTGCTCAAAATAAAGAGCTGTCTGATGTTAAATAAGAACCCATGTCACCTGTGGGTATTATGTGACTTATTGTTTGATCTTCCACCACAAGCTTTATAATCTGTATTTTAACAGACAATTTAATTAATTTCATTTCTGTTATGGTTAAAAATGTAGTCTATGTCACAGTTAATCAAAGGTAAATTGGAGAAATGGATGTAAACAAATACAATGTGGACTGTAAGTGCAAACAAGAAATTATATGGTACTGGATGCATAATTTCATTCAGAGTCCATTATGCTAACTATGTACGATAAGTGTGAGTGTGTACTGTAGTTTGTGACTGATATGTTTGAAAGCAGAGTGTAACCAGATACAGTTTTTTATGATACTTAATGATTATTCATCCTAATGAACACTGTGATCATGATGAATCACTTCTTGCACACATTTCTGGCTCTCAATTCTTCAGAAGCCAGAATTTTTCTATAGTAGTATTGTTGGATCTTTCTCACACAGCATTGTTTTGCCGTCCAGAATTTTACATAATTATAAATACTAGTTTATTCATATTGCAGTGCTGTGGTCTTTTTGTCATAGCACAGGAAATGCTTGGTCGGTTACCACCTCAGTTGGAAAAATCTCCTTTCTGCTTCCTTTTAGCAGAACCAGTTTTGAACCTCACACTCATTATCAAGTGCTATTTCAGGAGAGGAGATGCATAAGGCATGCAGAAGTTAGGATGAATTCTCACTTATGAGATTACGACATTTGCTTTACACACGAGAACTGATGCTGATCAGTGTATCTTCTGCCCAAAAATATCTTGATAATCAGCATGTTCAAAATAGGTTTTTAAGTTTTGACACCAACTTGCCAGCTATATTGTAATCTGTAATTTCTCGACACTAGGACCACTCCCTTCCTCCAATACTCGCCTCTTCCACCACCACCACCACTACTGTGTTAATTATAGAGGTGTAGGCTTAGTGCTCCAACTCTAGAACAGTGAAAACTTGCTGAGAAAAATCTGGTTGTTCTGATCTAGAAGAATGCATAAAAGTGTCTCTTCCATGGAACATCTCAACAATGGTTCTATAACATAGACTACCAGGCAGAAACAGAGCCTATGAAATAATCAGTAAAGACACTACTACTACTACTACTACTACTCCTACTATTGCAGCTTGGAGATACATAACATTGATGAAATTACATAAGAAGTCTGCAAGAAAAGTGTAAATATATGTGGAAAAAAACAACATGTGGAGACACTTAGGCTATCATTTGTGTGTGGGCTTCGAGGGGAGTTTTCATGTTAGAGTTGCTGCAAGTCAGAGAGTCAGTTACTTGCAGTCCAACTAGTTACTTAAGTTTTCCATGCATGCATATTGTATGAGACCTTATCGTTCTCCCATCCATCTTAACTATTTGCTGAACTTGCACCATCAGTGTGGATAATTTTCAATGACATATCATGTCTTCTACACTCTCACAGTTGAATTTATGCCAGAGCACCTCCTTTAGGTGGATCTGTGATGGGGAAACTACAACAGGCACACTGAAATTTAATATTGAATGAAGGTCATTCCTCGTATAATAATAGGACTACTGGCTGAAGTTGCGCAATATAAATGTTTTAAAGTCTTGTGCAGCTAGTATCAATCATTGTGCCATTGTCAGCAGCATAATTGAAAATATTGGTACTTCATAAGCAGCATTACACATGTGTGTATTGTCATAGTCTATCAATGTGCCCAGTCAAAATGATTAATGGAAAATCTCATACAAAGATGTGAAACAAATACTAACAAAGAGATAGAGGGGCTGGCCAGTACTTACCTCAGCTCAGTACAGCCGATAGATACACAAAAAACAGAACCGAAAATTTACGTTCCTAGCTTTCGGAACAAATGTTCCTTCATCAGGAAGGAGAGAGGGGAAAGAAAGGGAAGAAGGGAAAGTGGATTCAGTTACTCACAACCCAGGTTATGAAGCAACTGGGAAAGGAAAACAGGGAGGGTAGCAAGGATGGAGGCATGGTTGTCAGGGGGAAGCCAAAGATATTCTACTGTAAGTACTGTGCCAGCTTCAGCTGTGCCCAGTCAGTAACTTAGCCATAGTCCAGTAAGGAGATTCATTAAATTGGAAAATTGTTGTACATGTTACAAAGTGCACGTGTTGCAAGGAGACAAGCATGGTACAAAATGTCAATAATTAAACCAGTGTGCTGGCTATTCAAAGATTGTTTGTATCTTCAGATGAGAGGATAACAGCTTGTGTGTAGTAGGGCCACCAGTCTGCTGACTACATAAGTGGACAATTAACAGTACACAGAGCAGGCTGTAAGTGTAGACATATGCAGGCATTGTCATATAACACAATGAACAAAAAGGCATTAACAGTGGCAGTGGCTGATTGATTTCTTTGTTAAACCATGAAACAATTTACATTAAACAGTAAAAAATTAACAGCATAAATTAATTTCATATGCTGTAATTGATAATGCATTTTCTTTATATATGATTAAAAAAATTAAATTAGATTGAAAGAAAAATTATTATCAGTTATTGTGTAGGAAATTAATTATATATTGTGGTAATTTATTATATAACTTGATGATATTGTACAATAAACTCTGCTGTGTTACATTATTTTTTCCATTCAGATGCATATAACACTGTTTCTAGTTTCATAATCGTGTACTAAACAATTTTTAACATAGTAGTCAAATTTATTTATTTTATATTTTTACATACACTGTGAAAAATATATTCACAAGGGACAATTAAGATTTACAGCATTTTAAAAAGGTTGAGGCAGTGAGGCATGTTGCAGGCTTGCTGTTTTTCTGCAGTCTCAGTACAACTTGAATATTTATTCTATTTGTTCCCCAAAAGATTATGCCATAACTAATAATAAAATGAACATAAGCAAAATATATTGATATGATACGAGAAATATCACTTACCAGTGTAAGAATTCGGAGGGTGTAGCATGCTGTAGAGTCTGGAATTACGAGCCCTCTTTGTTGCGAGCAACACTTTCCTGTATGTTTGGTAACTTTTTATAACAGTGCGAGAAAGGTGGATTAATTTTACTGCTTTTAATTGAATTGAGGTACTTCAGTGTTTGGGATGATTTTTGGTACCTTTTGTCACCCATTTATTTTGTTCCACAGTTGATAATGGATGTTATACTTTCTGGAAAAATCTTATCACATTTAAGTTTGAACAGTGTCATGAAATTTTTGAATTTTTCATTTGCATCTACCTCTGTGTATACTGATTCCCATGTTTTATCTGCTATTTGTTTGACAAACTCAGACCTTTTTTGTTTACAAAACATTTATCTATAGGCATGCAGTTTCTTTGTTTTATGAAGCGTATGGACCTGTTGATTTCTGTACTAGAGCAGTCTCACATTGAGCAGAGAGCTGAAGGCTTTATCAGCATTCACTCCACATCTCATGACATAGTAGGTACAGTAACATAAGCTGGAAAGCTGAATCAACATTAACAAATTCATTGTCTCATGCTTACATACATTTTCATTCAGTTATTTATTGTTGATTGTATGTATTTTATTTCTCTTTATTTTTTATCATTAAATTATTTATTTCATTATGAAATATACTGGTTGATTGTATATTTCAAAGACTAGTTTACATAGGATTTTCATAGTATTTTCTATGTTTGAGGTGTTTCATGTTTTCTGCATATTTTATTGGTTTTCCTGTTCATGTAGGGAGTCGGAGACTGTGGGCTGGCTTCTCAGTGCCTGAGACTATCTCTGAGTGCAGACAGTAACCATGCACCTGCTTACAACAACCTGGGTGTACTGGAACTAAGGCGGGGTCATTATGAGCAAGCTCGAGCATTCTTCCAGGCTGCTGGCTGCCTTGCGCCATATTTGTTTGAACCTCATTACAACCATGCCTCTCTAGCAGAGAAGGTAAAAATGAATTTTTCTTACAACAGACTTTTTCGCACCTTTCATACACATCACAGTAAATAGTGAAAAAAATATGTGTAAAGAGAAGACAAATGAATATCCTACCCCTAGTCCTTGTACATAAATACAGCTGAAATTCCCAATTTTTAGATGTTCTATGCTGACCATTAAAATTACATTCTCAGGAAGGATAATAAATAATGTACATATATGATACAGGAGCAAGAATACAATATTAAATTTGTAGGTGATTTTGAGGTGCAAAGGGTGTGAAATTCGGTCACCTCTGGCAGCAACAGTGGCTCTAATGTGGCTGTGCATCATCAGTCAAACTGATGTTGGATGAAAGATTGTGTACATCATTCCATTTAGATCTTTTTTGTATCTAATTATCAAGAAATATCTTCTCTCATTTTTTTTTAGTGTCTAAAACGCACCTGCCCCCTCCTCCCCCAAATAAGATTAAATAGCCCATCCATAATCATGATAGAGACCTTTCTGTCCATAAAAGTAAAAGCATTTGACAGTAACATTCCATTATAATCAAAGAGCCATTGAATAAAGTATTTAAGGTGCAACACCTAAATATGTATTATCCTTCATGTGATTCAATATGCATTTTTCTAAACTTAAAATAAATTAAGTCAGCTATTAGAAATTGGGGATTGCCAGCTACAATGCAGTATGTGATGTTGAAAATACTACTTAGAACAAACAAGGATAAATTTATGACACTGGATGTAAGTAATACACAGCAGCATTAAATAATCAGTCAAGCCATTCAAAATTTGCAGAAAATGTATACAAAAAATGTTGTCTCCGTAGCTGAGCAGTGAGAGTTTCTGACTGCAATGTTGATGACCCAAATTTAATTCCCATGACTGCCACAGGCTTTCTGGTGGGAGGATGGGAACGAAGTGCACTCAGCTTCATGGTCCCAACTGAGGAGCTTCTTAAATGGTAAGCAGTAATGTAAAGCTAACAACAGCAGGGAGCATGTTATGCTGACCTCATCCCTTCCATATCATGTTCAAATGACACCGCTGGCAAAGGAAAACCCAGCAACTAGCCAGAATCACATGGTATTCAGGGGCTGAGTGTGGAAGTTGTAAAAAGTATGAAAACACAACTATACAGTCAACAATGAAAACAATAAGAAATACCTTCAACCCTGCAACTAAATTAAGTTATACAGAAAACAATAGTGGAAAAGAAACATCACCTAAATCAGACATGGGCAACCTTTGGTGGACCACGGGTCCGATTCAAATACTGTCTTAAGGTCATGGGCTACATCGTCATGTGATGCAGTAGCAGCACCCCTAGCCTGTGAAGTCAAAGCAGTAGCGACGATGACATTAATTTTTATGGGGTAACACACCGATGTAAATGGCACCCTTTTCCTGACATGCCATGTTATCAAATCATGCCTCAAAACAAGTGTTTTTGAGGGTACATCATCCCTTATTCAGACCTTTACATTTGCTTATGTGGCATGTATATTTCTTGACTTATGACATTTTACAGCAATAGCTGTCTTAAAAAATTGCTTTGCGAATTTCTGAATATGCCCCCCCCCCCCCCCCCTCTCCTTTCCATTATTTCTTCCGTAGGCCGGACTGAAACCGATCGCATGCCGAATCCAGCCATGGGCCACTTGTTGCCCACCTAAGCCCTAAATGAATGTTTATGTGGGTAATGGTAAACTTCTTTCATGTTGATAAAGAATCTTCAGAATGAAGCTACAGTCAAATAATAATGCAAACATACTTACAACAGACAATAATAGTCACAATTGTGGGCAAAAGTTAATGGTAGTTGTATCAGTGAGAAAATTAAAGTGAAAAATCTATTAAATTAGGCGGTGGTCAATTGGCGAACCACCACTAATCTTCAGGAGGTAAACACTTGGTATAGCCAATAACACTTAAAAATGGAAAATACTGTCCGTAACTTTCAGAACTTGTACATTCTTTCTCAGGTGGGAAAGAATGAATGGTTGGGGAAGATTGGAAAGGAGGGTCAGGTCACTGAGATCATAGTTGTGAAGCACCCACCTGTCATCACAACAGAAAGATTTTTCCAGGATTACCATGTGCATCCAGAATAACACATTTCCACCAAATGTTGCACTGTCACAGTTAAGCTCAGAATTCCAGTTTAGAGGTTTTCATTCCAGATTGGGATTCACAGTCCTCTTCTGATTCTTGGGATTGAATGTGTAGAAGACTTTACTCGAGATCCAAGAAATGTTTGGTTTTTGCCTAAAAGATATTCCCTGGAGGTAAATGGAAACTAACTCATAACCACAGCTTGGTCCAGCATACCAAAGCAGAAAGAAAAATTTCAGAAATTTTTTATTTTGGAACTAAAATTTCTTACCGACAGCCTAAATCTCTCACAAACTGCGACTGTAAGCAAAGTCAATTAGTATCACCAATACCAAAAACTTGTAACCAATACTAGAATTTCATGTCATTTTAGCAAACTGGGTTAAAACTGTGTCCTCTGGAAGGCATATTAATGCCATACAACCAGACTTGATTGGTAAATAACTTGCTTGACATATTCATTTGCATAATTGAAAATGTGATAGCTGGTTACACTAAGATATTTTAAAGAGTCAGTATCAGTGATATTGCTTGGGCATCTGTCGCTAGTGTGAAAAATTTTTTGTGCATATGTTTGCACTAAATAAATTAGTTAACAGTGAATGAAAAGTAAAACTTTTTATTTATTATTATTTTTTGATGTCAGTGTAGCCATTTCCTTAGTTTGATGAGTCTGTTTGTGTGTCTCCATAGAAGGTTACTAATGTCTTGCTGAGAAATCGTATAATTGGTGTGATATGTGGAGGTCTCTTGACATGCCTGATTTTCTGTCATCTCCCTTGGTGTGTAAAGGTCCCTCTTCCACACACAGCAGTGGTTAGAATGCTTCCTCCATCAACTCCACAGCACAGAAAACCATCTTGTACATTGTTGCTGCTGTCAAGATATTTACCAGAGGCCTGCTGTAATTTTATAGGTTCCTGTAGGGCCCTCAGCCTCACTTTCATTACACGCCTTCAGACATTCCCTACTTTCTGCAGTTGCCACTTTATGTGACTGTGACAAGGGCTTGGCGTTATATAAAACATAGCTGGTTTAGAAATAACAGTATACACCAATCATTATTTTAAGATCCTGTCCAGTATGTTTCCCATACTCCCTATTAATGGAGATGAGTAAATGTCATAATAAGCACTTTGAAAAACATACGATGAAAGACAGTAAGCGTAACATCTCTTAAATTAGGTCTGTATTAGAGAAGTGAGACATGGGCATTTTGGCAACAAGATAAAAGAAGAATGGAAACATTATATGTTAGATTTTTATTATATACCAAGAAAGTAATTTTATGAGATATTAGGAGTGGCTTTATGCATAGGGAACTTTAATATTAATGAAATTATTGATGAAGTACTCAACTATCAAAAGCAATGGATTTCACATTAACAAGAGATGATGTAACGCCATCTGATGGAGCAAGCACACTTTTATAGACCCAAAGGAAGATGGGATGTTAGCCGACATCAAGGAAGATGGAGCTGTGCTCGCATTAGTTCTGGGAGATGACTTTTTTACCCACCCTTGTTTGCAGGAAGGAAGGAGGATAATTTTGGGTTGTTCAAGGAAAAAGAAAACAACTTTGACAATGTTCTGAAAATAACAACAGGTCAAAACAGTTCAGTTTTAGACTTCTTGTAATACTCTTTTGTTGCATAGTTCTGTGTCCTTTAATATGTCTTAGGTCCCTACATTTGTAGCTTGTAATGCTTCATATGGAGTATCTTTCCAGATTGTAATATAATATTAAAATTATAATTAGTAGCCTAGAATTTGAATGGAATGTAAGAGCATCACTTTGTGTGTGTGTGTGTGTGTGTGTGTGTGTGTGTGTGTGTGTGTGTGTGTGTGTGTGTGTATTAATGACTTTGGAAGCAGATGCAGATATTGTAGATTATATAACATGGCAGTTGTTTCAGATGATATTGTTGGCGTATTGTAGCATTACAGTAACAGAAATTCAAATTTGGAAACAGTAAATAAAACTGAATGAAGGTAACCACTCTCATGTAGCTGACTGACACATGGTACATCAGTCAACTGCAAGAGTAGTTCCTCTCCTCATTTCTCTTAATTTACTGTTCCACTGTATGGTATGTGTAGAAACTTAAAGTTTCATTGCTAGAAAAGAATTTTATGGGAGGCAAGATCCCATATTCTACATTGCACTTGTAGTTATAAAATAAGTTCACCAGCCAAAATATTCTTACTAGCATTAAAATAGCACACTGGCAACTTCGGAGTGCTGTAGATCTAGTTGCAGGCAACTGTATAATCAAACAGGTGGTTCGCAGGAGAGCTTCTGTAAAGTTTGGAAGGTAGGAGACGAGGTACTGGCAGAAGTAAAGCTGTGAGCACCGGGTGTGAGTCGTGCTTCGGTAGCTCAGTTGGTAGAGCACTTGCCCGCGAAAGGCAAAGGTCCCGAATTCGAGTCTCGGTCGGGCACATAGTTTTAATCTGCCAGGAAGTTTCATATCAGCGCACACTCCGCTGCAGAGTGAAAATCTCATTCTGGAACTGTATAATCCTCCACCACTGATGTGAGTGATGATAGTGATGTGTTGTGTATGAGCCATTTAGTTGTACGGAACCAGAACTGTAAGATGGAAGACACTCAGCATCATTTACCTCACAAAAGGCCAGCCATGCATAAAACTGCATGGCTTCAGTGAGGCAAACAACACAGAAATAAGGCAGTACCTGGTTGGAAGTGTTGTCTGATGAGCCTCAATTTGGCCTCTTTTCAAATTGCACCAGGTGTCAGGTGCACCAACAGCTTGATAAGGCATTTAACCCACAGTGTGTGAAGGGTGTAGTTTAGACCAAACATGGTCCTGTAATGTTTTTGTGAGTGTTTTTCATACCATGACTTGGACCCACTCGTTAAGGTCACTGTGGTCATGCTGGTTCATGTTTATTTCAACATTCTCTGCGAACAAGTGTTATCCTTTTCCTTTGTTGTCATGATGAGCATTTTTCCGCCTTCCAAGATATCAGTCTTTGTCACAGGGGTGCAAGCATACATTTCTGATTTGACAAACACTTGGGCACCCTATTAAAACTTGACTGGCACACTAAAACACCCAGTCTTAATTCTATAGCAACTGTCTGGGACTATTTGAAATATTGGGTGGAAATGTAGCAATTAACAGCTCCATAATTTGGTAGCTGTACAGGAAATAATCATTAATGAATGGCTTCAGCTGGATATGCATACGTGTACAAACTTATGAACTCCCTTCCTCACCAAAAAGAGGTATAATCAGGCTTAGAGGCAGAGTTACTTGTTATTAGCACAATGTCTCCTGGGAAGGTGACTACTTTTTTTTTGTCTGATGTGCTTAGTGCAGTAGATCCAGTGTTTTCACAAGTTTTTAGTATCCCCTACGGTCGCAGGTTCGAATCCTGCCTCGGGCATGGATGCGTGTGATGTCCTTAGATTAGTTAGGTTTAAGTAGTTCTAAGTTCTAGGGGACTGATGACCACAGCTGTTAAGTCCCATAGTGCTCAGAGCCATTTGAACCATTTTAGTATCCCTAAAATGTTGGAGAGAAGAAACAGAATACACTATTTCAGATAATTAACTGAAAAGTAAAATTAACTGGTACGGCACAGGTGGTGTCTACTATGAAACCATGACTCCATAGCTTGCGAGAGGGAGAAGCATTAAAATATTTGTATTGTTTTGTTTCAGATGGGTGATCTGCAAACTAGCTACATTGTTATACAGAAAGCTCTTGAAGCATATCCTTGCCACACAGGCTCCCAAGAACTACTAAACTCACTTCAGCGGCATTTTGCGTTTATTTAAATTTTATGAAATTACATTTAGTATAGTGGCTCAGTGAGTAAGTGTTCGACTTTATTCGGAGGTGCAAGGTTCAATCCTCACTCAGGCAAACAATATTTTCTGTTCACGGATATTGCAGGCCTGCAGCCAGATGATGTTCACTACACTTCATGCTATTTTGACTGGAAACCTATCAGTAATCCTCATGTGAACCATCAAAGACTGCAAGTGTACAATCGAAATATTGTGGAGTATAGAAAATGTCTTTTAACATTCAATTCACAGGGAACATTTTAAAATTCACGTCTTTTTTCTGTCACTTACAGCTTCTTTCACCTGTAAAGTTACACCATGGTTCTCGGGCCACATTAAATTGTAAGACCCCATATAACTGGCTGCATAAGTCTGTTTAAAGGCCAAGGAAGGCAAGGGGGTAGCACATCCAGCCTTGTAAAGCACTATCATGTTCAAAAATTTTGCTTGTCATGTTGTGCTTTCGTCTAGTCAAAAACCTTGGTTTAATTCAGTGTGATGAATATATTTCATGATACATCTGCATATTCCATGCTCATGTTTCTTTCTAAATATAAGTATTATGGCTGCATGCTCACAGAAGTTATACCTATCACATCTGCTTTGCAGTGCTAATTAGGATCCAGAACTAAACTATTTTGATAAATAAAACACCCATTTGTGGTGATATTATAATTTATATGTATTGTTAGACGAGTTCTAGCTTGCAAAGCCAGAGGGAATTAGCTACGCAACAGGATGCAAGTTTTTAATGATTCACAATACTGCAAATGAAGTGTCATATGGAAGCAAATGAGTAACTATCTTATCATTGTAACCTTGATATGTGCCCTATATATGACAGTTAAAATTATTAATTTATAAATAAATTTAAAATATTACTGTTCATTCAGATCATTAGATTTTTTTTATTTATCTGCAGGCCCTAGTTTTTATGTGTTATTGCTCTATCTTGTGCTGTGATGACTTGGGTCACCAGCAAAAGAGTAAATAGTGCTGCAGGTATGTTTCACCTGCAATTTCTAATCCCATTCTCATGTGTTTATGCGATTGTTTCCTGAGACTCTATCTACATACAGTGAAACCCCATTTTTACACTTTTCAAGGGACTTTAAAAAAATGGTATAAAATGCAGGAAAATGTAAAATGTGGGAAATAACATTTTGAGTGGCAAAAGTTACTTATAGAATCCCCTTTTGCATTTTTGCGCTTAATGTATGATATATGTATGTAGCAGGCATCAAAATACTTGTCAGGGACTTGTTTATTATCTAATAAAGTTATTGCAGCTGGTAACTGTCTGAGAAGTAGAAACGTCTGACTGAATTTCATACGTCTTATTTGATGTTTTGCAAAGCCTGCAGCTGTTATTCATTATTTAAAAGAATAACACAGCACCAATTATGTATTTTTTCATGCTTAGCAGGAGGCATTTCGAGAATTTTTTGCCGGCCGCGGTGGTCTCGCGGTTCTAGGCGCGCAGTCAGGAACCGTGCGGCTGCTACGGTCGCAGGTTCGAATCCTGCCTCGGGCATGGATGTGTGTGATGTCCTTAGGTTAGTTAGGTTTAAGTAGTTCTAAGTTCTAGGGGACTGATGACCACAGCAGTTGAGTCCCATAGCGCTCAGAGCCATTTTTGAGAATTTTTTCTTGTTGTCAAGTGCAAATATTTACATATGTTTTTTGTGTGGAGTCTGCGTAAGTGTTGTTCTGCGTTTCTTGCACTGTAGTCGTCTTTTTGAGATGATCAGGTACTGTGCCTCCTCGGTTATGTAGAAAACAACAACAACAACAACAACAACACACACACACACACACACACACACTTATTCATTTTCTTTGTTTGTGAAACATCACAAAAGATACATACATAACTACTGCACATCATAACAATAAAGTCTTGGAACACGTCTTCTTAATCATGAAGAAGTATGTAATTGGTGCTGTGTTAAAAATGCAAATTGAGCAAAGGCATTAACTACAACAACAAGTGGCCAAATGATGAAATGCACAAAATGTGGTTCAATGAAGGTGTTGCGAAGAGCACAACAATCATGAAGCTGCACATGCGCAGTAGAGACAGTTTGGAAATGATTGATTGGTCATGTTATCCTTATTCGAACTAACCTCGTTACTTCCATCAGGCAGTATGCCAAGTAGGGCTTGGCAGAGGCAGGAGATATGGCGTGAATTGTTCCAACATTTACCTGTTCACTGGTTCAGATCCGCTGAGTAGAGTTCCCTGGTGTCAAGGAACTGAACCAGGTACCATATGTAAACACTAATTGATGGTCAACATCATACCAGTGTCATTTTATGCCAGTTTCTTGCCCGCAAACATTTTCTCATAAAGCGTAAATCGCGGGAAAATTATGAATATGTTAATGCAAAATTGGGTGCAAATTAACGTTGTGGACATATGAAATTTGACAGTAGCAATAAAAAATATCATAAATAGTCAGAAAATGTTAATTCTGGGAGCGTAAAAGTGGGGTTATACTGTATTTTGAATAGCAGTTGTGACATTGGCCAGCCTTGTAGCAAACTTTTGGTTGTACTAAATTTCTGTGAAATTATATTACCAATTATTATTTGGCATATATTACCTTTGCACATATCTTTTACTATTTTAATAAAGGGACCCTATGTGTCTGCCATATGTAATGCTTTCCAAAGCAGTTTTTGTAGAAAGATGTCATATGTCGTTCCTAAAATTAATGCATTGCTTTTCAATTTTTCCCTATATTTTTCCAAAATCTGTTATAATACAAAAAAATGGTCTGTACATGATCTATCAACTGTGAAACCATGTTGTTCTTCTTGGATCGTAAAATTAGTTTCCACTTTGGTGTTTTTTTTTCTTATATATATATATATATATATATATATATATATATATATATATATAAAAAGCATACATTTCTTGAACATATTGTATGACCTCCGACCTCCTTTCTTAAATATGGTACAGTCAAACCTCCGTATAATGATTACCAATACAACGATAAAACCGGGTACAGCGATAATTTTATATGGCCCCAGCTGATTTCCTATATGTACTATGTTAATTACCCTGTTATAACAAAGACAAAATTTTGAGGAATTTACTATTTCCTACTTATAAGAAGCTCACTATAGTGGTAAGTATTGTTTATTTAGCTACTAGACTTTTGGCGCTTTATTTCCAGAAGATTCAGTACATACTACAGTACCGTATTTATTCTAGCGGTAAAGAGAGTAGCTTACAACCACGGGTGAGCTGTACTGAGCGACAAACGTCAAAGAGCTCCTTTGTTTGAACGAGTATTTAATTTGCCCATTGTTGAGCTTCAGTAGCAGACAGAAGTGTTTTTCTAGGCTCACACGCAGCTTATCTCCATGATTTTTAGTTGATGTAAACACTTTGGACTCCGCTAAGATTTGTACAATGGCTGTAACTCTGAAACAAATAAGGTTGGAGAGAAAAATAGATGTTTTCAAAGACATTAATAATGGAATGACACAAGTAGATGTGGCGAGGAAGTATGGACTTGCACAATCAATGTTAGCTATATTCCTTAAAAAACAAAGAAATTGAAGATAGTTTTGTAGGTCGCAAATTTAACCCTTCAAGAAAAAGAATGAAGACGGCTGCTGCTGACGATGCAGACAGTGCTACACTGCGGTGGTTTAATGAGATACATACACAATGTACCAATTAATGGTCCGTTGAAATGCCAAAAAGCCTTAGATTTTCGCTAAGTTGCTGGGCTATTCTAATTTTAAGGTAAGTAACAGATGGTCCCCCCCCATGAACCATGGACCTTGCCGTTGGCGGGGAGGCTTGCGTGCCTCAGCGATACCGATGGCCGTACCGTAGGTGCAACTACAACGGAGGGGTACCTGTAGAGGGGCCAGACAAACATGTGGTTCCTGAAGAGGGGCAGCAGCCTTTTCAGTAGTTGCAGGGGCAACGGTCTGGATGATTGACTGATCTGGCCTTGGAACATTAACCAAAACGACCTTGCTGTGCTGGTACTGCGAACGGCTGAAAGCAAGGGGAAACTACAGCTGTAATTTTTCCCGAGGACATGCAGCTTTACTGTATGATTAAATGATGATGGCGTCCTCTCGGGTAAAATATTCCGGAGGTAAAATAGTCCCCCATTCGGATCTCCGGGCGGGGACTACTCAAGAGGACGTCGTTATCAGGAGAAAGAAAACTGGCGTTCTACGGATCGGAGCGTGGAATGTCAGATCCCTTAATCGGGCAGGTAGGTTAGAAAATTTAAAAAGGGAAATGGATAGGTTAAAGTTAGACATAGTGGGAATTAGTGAAGTTCGGTGGCAGGAGGAACAAGACTTTTGGTCAGGTGATTACAGGGTTATAAATACAAAATCAAATAGAGGTAATGCAGGGGTAGGTTTAATAATGAATAAAAAAATAGGAGTGCGGGTTAGCTACTACAAACAGCATAGTGAACGCATTATTGTAGCCAAGATAGATACAAAGCCCATGCCTACTACAGTAGTACAAGTTTATATGCCAACTAGCTCTGCAGATGATGAGGAAATTGATGAAATGTATGACGAGATAAAAGAAATTATTCAGGTAGTGAAGGGAGACGAAAATTTAATAGTCATGGGTGACTGGAATTCGTCAGTAGGAAAAGGGAGAGAAGGAAACATAGTAGGTGAATATGGATTGGGGGGAAGAAATGAAAGAGGAAGCCGCCTTGTAGAATTTTGCACAGAGCATAACTTAATCATAGCTAACACTTGGTTCAAGAATCATAAAAGAAGGTTGTATACCTGGAAGAATCCTGGAGATACTAAAAGGTATCAGATAGATTATATAATGGTAAGACAGAGATTTAGGAACCAGGTTTTAAATTGTAAGACATTTCCAGGGGCGGATATGGATTCTGACCACAATCTATTGGTTATGAACTGCAGATTGAAACTGAAGAAACTGAAAAAAGGTGGGAATTTAATGAGATGGGACCTGGGTAAACTGAAAGAACCAGAGGTTGTAGAGAGTTTCAGGGAGAGCGTAAGGGAACAATTGACAGGAATGGGGGAAAGAAATACAGTAGAAGAAGAATGGGTAGCTCTGAGGGATGAAGTAGTGAAGGCAGCAGACGATCAAGTGGGTAAAAAGACGAGGGCTAATAGAAATCCTTGGGTAACAGAAGAAATATTGAATTTAATTGATGAAAGGAAAAAATATAATAATGCAGTAAATGAATACAAACGTCTCAAAAATGAGATCGACAGGAAGTGCAAAATGGCTAAGTAGGGATGGCTAGAGGACAAATGTAAGGATGTAGAGGCTTGTCTCACTAGGGGTAAGATAGATACTGCCTACAGGAAAATTAAAGAGACCTTTGGAGAGAAGAGAACCACTTGTATGAATATCAAGAGCTCAGATGGCAACCCAGTTCTAAGCAAAGAAGGGAAGGCAGAAAGGTGGAAGGAGTATATAGAGGGTTTATACAAGGGCGATGTACTTGAGGACAATATTATGGAAATGGAAGAGGATGTAGATGAAGATGAAATGGGAGATATGATACTGCGTGAAGAGTTTGACAGAGCACTGAAAGACCCGAGTCGAAACAAGGCCCCGGGAGTAGACAACATTCCATTAGAACTACTGGTGGCCTTGGGAGAGCCAGTCATGACAAAACTCTACCATCTGGTGAGCAAGATGTATAAGACAGGCGAAATACCCTCAGACTTCAAGAAGAATATAGTAATTCCAATCCCAAAGAAAGCAACTGTGGACAGATGTGAAAATTACCGAACTATCAGTTTAATAAGTCACGGCTGCAAAATACTAACACGAATTCTTTACAGACGAATGGAAAAACTGGTAGAAGCGGACCTCAGGGAAGATCAGTTTGGATTCCGTAGAAATGTTGGAACACGTGAGGCAATACTAACCTTACAACTTATCTTAGAAGAAAGACTAAGAAAAGGCAAACCTACGTTTCTAGCATTTGTAGACTTAGAGAAAGCTTTTGACAATGTTAACTGGAATACTCTCTTTCAAATTCTGAAGGTGGCAGGGGTAAAATACAGGGAGCGAAAGGCTATTTACAATTTGTACAGAAACCAGATGGCAGTTATAAGAGTCGAGGGGCATGAAAGGGAAGCAGTGGTTGGGAAAGGAGTGAGACAGGGTTGTAGCCTCTCCCCGATGTTATTCAATCCGTATATTGAGCAAGCAGTAAAGGAAACAAAAGAAAAATTCGGAGTAGGTATTAAAATTCATGGAGAAGAAATAAAAACTTTGAGGTTCGCCGATGACATTGTAATTCTGTCAGAGACAGCAAAGGACTTGGAAGAACAGTTGAACGGAATGGACAGTGTCTTGAAAGGAGGATATAAGATGAACATCAACAAAAGCAAAACGAGGGTTATGGAATGTAGTCAAATTAAATCGGGTGATGCTGAGGGAATTAGATTAGGAAATGAGACAAAGTAGTAAAGGAGTTTTGCTATTTAGGGAGTAAAATAACTGATGATGGTCGAAGTAGAGAGGATATGAAATGTAGACTGGCAATGGCAAGGAAATCATTTCTGAAGAAGAGAAATTTGTTAACATCGAGTGTAGATTTGAGTGAGTGTCAGGAAGTCATTTCTGAAGGTATTTGTATGGAGTGTAGCCATGTATGGAAGTGAAACATGGACGATAACTAGTTTGGACAAGAAGAGAATAGAAGCTTTTGAAATGTGGTGCTACAGAAGAATGCTGAAGATAAGGTGGGTAGATCACGTAACTAATGAGGAGGTATTGAATAGGATTGGGGAGAAGAGAAGTTTGTGGCACAACTTGACTAGAAGAAGGGATCGGTTGGTAGGACATGTTTTGAGGCATCAAGGGATCACCAATTTAGTATTGGAGGGCAGCGTGGAGGGTAAAAATCGTAGAGGGAGACCAAGAGATGAATACACTAAGCAGATTCAGAAGGATGTAGGTTGCAGTAGGTACTGGGAGATGAAGAAGCTTGCACAGGATAGAGTAGCATGGAGAGCTGCATCAAACCAGTCTCAGGACTGAAGACCACAACAACAACAGATGGTTGCAAAGATTTAAGGACAGACTTGGGATCATTTTTAAAGTGATTTCCGGAGAAGAAAAATCAGCACCTTAGGTGATGCGTAACTTTGGAGGAAAAACACCATGTGTAAACTGTTAGGAAAAATACAGTCCTGAAAACTTGTACAATGCAGATGCCAGAGAAGACGATGGCCTTTACAGGAGAAACTTGTAAAGGAGGGAAGCAGTGTAAAGTATGCCTAACTGTTTGTCTCTGCAGCAATGTGTCAGGTACTTATAAATTGACACCACTGGGAATCGCACGATCAGCAAACCCACAGTGCTTGAAAAATGTAAGAAGCTTACCAGGTATGAGGGTACATACATTTTATTTTATCGTCCTTTAATTTATTAGTTAATTCAGTACAGCTTCAACTGTAATGTTTTGCTACAGTCATATCGTAAATGTGATTTCTTCTATTGCAGTCAATTACAAGGCAAACCAAAAAAGCATGGATGGCGTCTACTCTTTTTTAGTGAGTGGCTGCTTTTGCTTGATAAAGAGATGTCAATGAAGAGTAAGAAAATTGCCTTGCTGGTGGATAATAGTAGGGTGCATAACAACATTCCAGTGTTGGAGAACACTGATCTATGCTACTTTTACTAAAATGTGTTCGATTTGGTTGCAATCTAAAAACTCTTTCCATTTGCATCCAACAAAATATGAAGCATTATCTGTTAACATGACTTCTGGTTTTCCTACTCCTGCAAAATAATCCTCTTTAATTTGTCTTATAATTGAACTGGCTGTAACTTTCTGTATAGCGTACAGTTTCACGTATTTGGTGAAAATATCATACAGGCCTACTATATATTTTGCTCCCCCCCTTACCTCTGGGATAGGTTCCAGCCATATCTAATGATACCTTTTCTAGAGGTTTCTTGGCCACAATGGGATGTAGTTCTATCTGTTTGGAGTAGTTATATTTTGGTTTTTGGCAAACAATACACTTTCTTACCAGCTGTGGTACTCTTCATCTAAGGTTGGGGAAATAACAATATTTACCTATTCTATCAGTGCATTTTGCAGTGCCATAATGGCCCCAAATATTGTGTGTGTGTGTGTGTGTGTGTGTGTGTGTGTGTGTGTGTGTGTGTGTGTGTGTGTGTGTGTGTGTGTATAAGATAAAATCATCCACAAATTCCTCTGGCAAACACATGTGCCATTGTTCTAGTTCAGGAGGGTTCCTTCGGAACAAAACACCTTTGTGAATAGTGGAAAAGCTTTTTAACTTTTCATCACCATTATGTGTAAGTTTTGCTCTTTTACAGATCGTTGAACTCCTCTAAGCCTTGTGGTAGTCGAGAAATATCATCAGCTATTCTGTTTTGATTTCATTTTATGTATACTATTTCAAAATCAAATTCTTGAAGTTATATATACTACCTGGCTATCCATTGGTGTAGCAATTTACAAGTTAACAAAAATGATAGGGACTGATGTTCACAGTACACTTTTGTGTGTTTACCTCAAACGGAATATTCAAACTTTTTAAAGGAACAAATTGACCAAATTACAGCCAAACCTTCCCAGGTGCAGCTGGTTAAGCTAATTACTTTAGGGATGAAATTTCCCTCTTCATCTACCATTTGGAAAAGGCACACACCCAGACTGTGAGATGTGTCGGTGCATAAACAAAAATCTTCCTCCATACCTGGTTGAGATAAAATATGACAGTTTAATAAGGCTTGCTTGATGTTCTCGAAATTGGTTTGATATTGCTTGTCCCATAACCAAGGTCTGTTTTTCTGGAGAAGATTGAGTAAAGCATCACTGTTCATTTGTTGGTTAGGGATGAAATTCCTGAAAAATCACATTAGGCCTAAGTATGCCTTTAATTGTCTCTTGTTTTGAGGAACAGGGTAGGTCCTAATGTCATCAAGTTTTTTTAGATCCGGGGCAGTATGTCTTCTGAAGAGATTGTGTGTCCTAAAAATTTTACCTTTTCTTGTCCGAAATTAGATTTCTTGAGATTTGCTGTTATTCCATATTCGCAAAAGCGGCTCAATACCTGTCCAAGTAATCTTAAATGTTCTTCTCAAGTGGGTGTATTGACTAAAAGGTTGTCCACATATACTGTTTATCTTACACAAAAGTTTAGGCCCTAGCACTCTGTCAAATGCAGAGATAAATACAACTGCACTTACATTCAGTCCAAATGGTAATACTTGAAATTCGAGGCTCCTGCCCCCACGTACAAAGGCGGTATACTTCCGACTTTCTTCATGCAGTTTTATTTGTCAATATGAAGACCGGAGGTTGATTATAGTAAGAAATTTGGCATTAGATGGTATTTCATAAGCTGTTCCTCTAAATTATCTGGACATGTTCAGACTGGTGCAATAATCTTATTAATGTCACGTGCGTCAAGGACCAAGCGCACTTTGCCATCTGGCTTACTCACGGCCCATTAAAGCATCCTGTCAATCTCTTTTCTTACTGCTTCCCTCTTTGTCCATGGTATAGGTACGAGGTAAAACAAAAGTTTTGTGAGGATATACTTCAATTTTGTACATAAAATCCTCAATGATTTCTGATCTTTTTTCAAATACATGTAAACAAGTATTAGTTTCCTAAGTTCCGCTTGCTGTTCCCGAGACAATCATTTTGATTCACTTACCTTTGTGCTTATTGTGTCAATATTTACTTCTGCTGCCGACTGGTCGTTATTATATGTGGTGACAAACATAACTATGGGATTTACCAATTTAACTTCAAAGTCATGAGTAACTTCAGTTTTATGTCCATTAGTACTTCCCCTGATTAGCTCTATTACAAACAATTGGTTATTTACAGTGAAATGACATTGACCTTTTCCTGTGTCAGTTTGTACTTGGTGTGTCCTTACCGATTAAACAATCAACTATTAATTTCTCTACTATAAAAAAATTACATCATGCAGGAAACTGTCCTAATTGTACAGGAATTAAAGCTTGTACCTTGACTCGTTTCGATTTCTGACAAGTGGCAGTTTGTACCTTGCAATTTTGCACAGGCAGTGTTGGTATACGCTCATATTTCTTCAGTTCTTGAAAGAATCCCTGTGATATCAAATTAGTCGTAGCACCTGTGTCATGCACAATGGGTACACCATGGTCAAATATTTTGGCTTTAGTAGTAGTGTGTCAAGTTTTTCTGCCTCATTACCTTGATACAGAACATCTCTCACGTCACTACCATTATCATATCTGATAAAGCAGGTGTCGACCACTCTCCCCCAAGGTCACAGAACAGGGGCTTACCATGACCGGTTCAAGTTTTCTGGTGTTTCGGTGGCATCGGTCTCTGACTTAGGCGTAACTTCCACTATGTGGACTGTTGGTGCTTGATTACCTCAAGTAGTATCCTGTAAGGCTCTTGACTGAAATTCTCTTTGCCTGTGCATATCCACATTACTTTGCTGGCTGAATAGTGCTATCTTTGGGTTATTCGATTGTCTGGTATTGTTTTGCGTTTGTCAAGCGATCAGCTGATTATTGCCAGTAGCTTCTATCTATACATATTGTACAGACTGGCCGCATGCTACTTGCCAGTTATAGTTTTTTTTGCTACATTTTTGCCCAGATCTTTTATATCCACTTTTGAATCTAAGGCTTTCTCCATTGCCGTTGTGATTATCGTTTCCATTATCATAGATCTGTGTGGGGTAAGGTTGCCATCCATGTTGCACTATGAATCTGTTGTTTACTTTGTTGGTTCGCGAATCTCTGTAGCACATCGGCCTATTAACAGGCTTGGGTTGTACTGGTCTCTCTTAATACACACATCAGAAAAAGTTTTGCAGCACCCCGGTTCCCAGAACCCCTGAAGATAGACATTGACTGTGGATATTGTCCCTTTGACTGTTCAGAGATGCCACTAAACCTGCCCAAAGATGTAAACAACCATGCATGAGCAGCACCTGTTAGACAGAGGGGGTCCAACAGCCAGTCAGTTCTAGTCATTCCACCTGGAAGGAAGTACATGACTCATGTTGTCTCAGGATTGGCATCACATTCCTTTCACTGATGGGTGTTGTGTATGGCTTCAACCAGAAAATCATCAGAGACGTGTTTGGAGGCAACCCGGTCAGGCTGAACACCTTACACACACTGTCCAGCGAGTGCATCAAGGTGAAGGTTCCCACGTTTTGGGGTGGCATTATGTGGGGCCGACGTATGCCGCTGGTATTCATGGCAGGTGCCATAATGGCTGTATGATATGTGAATGCCTTCCTCCGACTGATACTGCAATCATATTGGCAGGGCATTCATCTTCATGGATGACAATTCTTGCCCCCATCGTGCACATCTTTGGAATGACTTCCTTCAGGATAACGACGCCGCTCAACTAGTGTCCAGCATTGTTCTCCAGACATGAACTCTACTGAACATGCCTGGGATGTATTGAAAGGGCTGTTTATAGACAATGTGGCCCATCAACCACTCTGAAGGATCTATGCCGAATCGCTGTTGAGGAGTGTGATAATCTGGACTAACATTGCCTTGATGAACTTGTGGATAGCATGGGACGACGAACACAGGCATGCATCGATGCAAGAGGATGTGCTACTGGTTATTAGAGGCACCGGCGTGTACAGCAATCTGGACCACCACCTCTGAAGGTCTCGCTGTATAGTGGTACAACATGCAATGCGTGGTTTTCATGAGCAATAAAAAGGGTGGAAATGATGTTTATGTTGATCACTATTCCAATTTTCTGTACAGGTTCCAGAACCAAGGTGAAGTGAAACTTTTTGTGATGTGTGTACATTAAATCTATTGAGTCCAGTACATAAAGAAAGTATTAGGTATCGTGTTCTGGAATGATAATGTTTTTCTCTAATGTGGGCAGTAAGACAGCTCTTTAAAATTTTCAGCACTTCTTGAGATACCGGGTTCGCACAGTATCTGGTTTTATTCAAATATTTTTCAAAATAACCCCTTAAACTTCCGATTGATATTGAATGGAACTGGGTTGAATGCTTCACGTCTGAGCCTCTCTTGTACTGCCTCAGATCAATACTTATCAAGAAAATGCTCTCTCAAACTGTTCATAGTAATGGCAACATTGTGCCATGTCCATAACCTATAGCAGATCACCACCCTGTGTGTATCCAACAACAAATCTAATTTTCTGGGCTTCGGTCCAGGTACAAGGTACAAGGCAAAGCATTCCGAAATGCTCTGTGTGCTTTCTTCTTCAGAGATAAATATCGGAAATTATCGATGCCTAAGTAACCCCTCATCTGCAAGTAGTGTTGAAAAACATGCCGTGCTGTCAGTAACAGGCGCGTTTACATACACTTGTGGCATACCGCATAGCTCAAGAGGTGCAATTGCTGGAAAGTATAGTTGCATCGTGCAACCTTCGGTATTTTCCTTCGACGGGGCCCGTATTGTGGGTAACCAGTGTAAAGGTATCTAACTTCTCTAAAAGCATGGGTTTGTTTTCTGTCATATGTTTTGGAATGTCAGTAGTTTTAGCAACAATGCCTCATAACCTTTCCTCTGCTTCATTTAAACCTGAATCTATTTTAGCTAGAAGTTGATCTTTCTCTTTTAGAGCTGCTTCTACAGTATCTACATAAATTTTTTCACTGTGACACTACCTTTTCAGCAAGTGTGCTGCCCTTATCCAGCATCCTGGCTTCAGCTTTTTCAGTTATTTCCTTTACATCTGCACATAACTTCTCTCTGTTGTTTGGCAAATTCTGATTCTAAATTTAAACAATCTACTCTTAGACTCAACTTTTGTATTTCAGTAGGTAGGTTTTTGCATACATCTTGCAGCTTGCTGACTGCATTGTACACATCCACATAGATTGAGTCTCCTGAATTTGAGAATATGCTTCTCTAAGGTTTTGTAACTTGCCTGCAAGTTGTTCCTGCTTGTAATCGATGGATGTTACTTTTTCTGTTAACGTGTTTATATTACGGAACTTGTCGGTAATTATTCCTTGTTTTAGTTGTTTACTGAGCTCTGTCAACTTCCCAAATAGTTCGTCAGATAATTCATTGTGTGTAGTTTTTCTCACCTCGCTGAACAGTTGACTAATATTATTCTTGAAATCGTTAAATGCTTGATTTTGCTGTGTAAACTGCTGTCCTATATTTTCCCAGTGTCTTGTAAAGTGCTGTGTAACCTGTTGTATTATTAGTTGCACGAGTTGTGTCAAATTGTGTGTCTCGCTAGTAATAACATTGCTTTTATGAACTGTTTCATGTTATTGCATACACGACGTGAGCAGTTAATCAATGGAATTGTCACATTCACGCACTTCACTTTCACTATTTGAAAAAAATGTTTCATGGTGAGAACTGAGAAATTGTCTTATTGATCGTCATAAAAGTGACATCATTAGTTATATTACCAGTGTCTTCTTTTTAATAGTGGAATGCCAATCCGGTTGTTTTGGTAGCCATCGGCTAGTTCACGAGTTGTCACGTTACTTTCAACTGTTGCCAAGCTCGGATTCCTGACATATTGGCATAATGCATTTTGTAATGCGTTTTCAACAATGGCCATTTCCTTTGACTCCATTGTGAACAGTGTTTAACAAAAATATGGAAAAATTTTGTTTTTCCAAAAATCAAATTTTGTATCAGTACTTTTCAATTAAAGTAGATTTATGTGCGTATTCTTTAGTGAATCTGATTATTCTCTGAGAACAATTTTGTAGAATTTGGAAGACTTATTTTGGACTTTATACAATTTTTTGTCTTTTCTATAGAAATGTGCTTTCCGTAAAGGATATATTAATTGGAAGGAAAGGGATTATCTACTGCAAGAGAGATGGCGCCAAGTGCAGCCATATAAACATACAGCGTAACAGTTTCCTACCTTAACTGCTGAAATCAGCATTCCTGGTGTGTCTCATTTGTAGGCAGAATTTAATTTTAATTTGCTCCTTCAAGTTTTTATTGTCTCCAATCTCACAGACATGCAACAAAGGTCTCATTATTTTCTTGTAATGAGAAAATGGATAATTTATCTCAACAATTGAAAAGTCTGTTCATATTCCACTTGGCACCATCCTTTACATGGCCACCAGTGAAAAGTGGCAGAATATGGAGGGAGCCATAAGATACAATATATAATGGAAACTGATTAATAATTGCTGCTTGAATGTTTAAAAGAATTGGAAAGAGTAATGGAAAAAAAATTTGAATGTACTCATATTCTGAGTGAACTTTAACTGGCACTAATATCAACAGACCTTCAGTATTCAATACATTAAGATCAACATTCATCATCTAAATTTCTGATTATCACCTTTGTGCATAGAGCTGGTTATGACATTCGCCCACGCAAATTCCTCTTGTCTGCTAAGATCCTCTTGATGCACGATTCTCGGCGCGGGCGAAATGATGAACGGATGGGGTTATATACAGGGTTATTACAAATAAACTTTCAAAATGCTATAGAAATAACACCACTGGTCAAAATGAAGTAAAATGCAATGGAATATTATCAGACAACGGGGAAAACCTATAGCAGAAGAAGAAGGAGAAAAAAAAAAGAGTGTGAAAATTGATCAGTAGATGGCGCTGTATGTGTGAGAATACGTAAATGAAAACACCTGTCATGTGCACGACCCATTGAAGTTGGTATAAACACGCCGGGTATGCAGCTTTTCCTCATTTTGTGTCTGCAACTTTCGCCACGACTGTCTCAATGCAGGATCACGCTCTGCTTGTAAAGCTGTATTACAAGAATGATGACTGTGCACATGTCGCTCTGTTGAAGTTCTGGCCACTGAACGGTTTGGGAAAAGGCTTTGGTCTGATGACTGCCGTGGGTCTGGAGTAAATGATTCGGAAATTTGAAAAGATGGGTTCTTTTGGTGTGCAACTTGGTAAAGGGACGAAACGAATTTATTCGACATCATTGGAAGCAGTGGCCACAGCAGTTTCATGAGAAGATGAGCAGTGGTGAACAAAAATGTTGTGCACAAAGAATTGCCCGAGCGTTGGACATAACTGTGTGCACACTGCATAAGTCCTATAAAACATCCTTCTTTGCTATCCATTCAAAATTACCCACGTGCACGAATTGCTTCCTGTTGACCTGCCAGCAAGCGAGATCTTTGCTTAGAATTTCTTGCTCTCATGGAAGTGTGCAATGATTGGCTGTGGAAGATTTTGTGGACAGACGAAGCCCACTTACATCTGACAGGATATGTCAATACACAGAACTGTTGAATATGGGTAACAGAAAATTCACATTCAAATCAACCAGTACCACTTCATCTTGAAAAGGTCATGTTTATGACATCATTTATCATAGGGCCATATTTTTTTAAGTGACAGTTGCTTCCGGTCTTGTTACCTGTACCTTCACTGGTTAGTGCTATGAGTGTCTTTTGCACAACCACGTCATTCCAGCTCTCCAACAGCGTGGATGAGATCATTTTTATGCAAGATGGCCCACCTCTGCACATTGCAAATCCAGTTAAACAGCTGTTGAAGCACCATTTCAGAAATGCTAGAATTATCATCCGCCATTTCCCTACAGCCTGCTCGTCCCAGTCATGTGATCTTAATCCGTGTGACTTCTGGCTGTGGGGCTATCTGAAAGATGTGTTCAGTGTTCCGATTGCAAATTTAGCTGCATTGAAGGCACACACTGTGCAACACATTCTGAACGTGACACCGGAAACACTTCGATTAGTTGTGGAACATTGCTGTTTCTTGATTTCAAATTGTTGCAGAAAATGGCGGACAGCATATTGAACATGTTTTATGCCAGTCACATGGAAATTAATACAGGTAATTCGATTTGATTTTGATTGATGCTTTTTATGCAGTTTTTAGCTTCAGGACAATTAAAAAGTGATTTTTTTCCCATTCTTTGTGATATGACCTTACTGTGGTGGATGGGCTTACGTAACTAACAGTATCACATCTGTACAACCAAGCACACTGAGTAGTACAGTTTGTTTAACACCAAACATACACCTCAGGCATTGTTGTATGATTCATTTGTAGTCTACCACTATTAAATTATGATGCTCACACACCATGTAATGCTACACTTTGCAACTATTTATTTTTCTTCTACCATACGTTTTCCTCCTTGTTTGATAATATTCTGTTACAATTTGTTTATTTTTCTTCTGCCATACATTTTCCTCCTTCTTTAATTATATTCTGTTACAATTTGATGTCATTCTGACCAGTGATGTTATTTCTACTGCGGTTTGAAAGTTTAACTGTAATTATAATCACCCTGTATATAAATATCAATACATGAACTTCATCTCCCTAATAACTTTTATAACACTTCTTTAATGTATGGTTAGAATACACAGTTTTGAACAACACTACAACAGCAGAACTCTTCTTATGTCTGCCCGCTACCATGTATAGAGGCAAACAGGTGGAGATACAGAAATCAGTCAATTGAAGAGCATCTCTCTACAGGTTTTGTTTGTATCCCAACATTATCACTGGTACAAAATAATGTATTATATACATATTCTTCAGCCAGTAGATATGGTGATAATTAAGAACTTTAAGACAAAATACCGCTTACGTTTAGTTCAACAGGTGATCGCAATCATTGAAAGAAAGGTGAGCAATTGCTACAGTTTCAATGTGAAGCAGGCTTGTGACATGATTGCTAGTTCCTGGAACAGTGTACAGCTGTATATGATTGTGAACTGCTGGAAAAATGCAAGAATTTCCGAAAGTGAGGATGTTGGTGAGAAAGTTGTGGTGGATGAAATAACGCAGGATGATATTCAGAGTAACTTGGAGATTTATACACCAGTTACTGATAAAACTATAGATGCTTCATTAGTTGAATACTTTTAAGTGGATGATGAGGCATATTGGTGTTTGAAGCATATACCAATGACTATCATTGAGGAGTTAAAGGGTAATTCGACTGTTGAAGATTCTGACAATGACAGTAATGTGGTAAGTGCGAATCCCCCGCCTCTGATGGAGCTAATAGGCCAGTTGGAAACCATTCACTGAGTAGCATCTTCAATCCCCGTTGTTTCAGCACAGCAATTGACTGCATTAGAGGAGACAAAGACAATATTCAGAAGAGAATCCTTAAGAAAAAAGAAACAAAGGAAAATAAGGGGATTTTTCTGTACACAAAAGTAAGATATTCTACAGATACAGGATTAATAAATAAAGTGAACAAAATAGGTTTTGATTATTTGTCTTTTAACGTCATTTTTCATCAGAAAAATACTTCAGTAATGTACTTCCCAGCCATGAAAACATGGCTCCTTGCTCCGAGTCACGATATCAAAACCTCATTACAACAATAGCCCTGGTACAACAATTTAATTTTCATGGTCCCATGAAATTTGTTATATCAAGGTTTGACTGTAGTAATATAACCTAGCTTCATTTCCTTAAGTGTTATATCTCCATTATTTTGATGAATAACCATATTTCCAAATCTCCAGATTGGTAACTCCTGGTCCGTACATAAAGGATGAAAAAACCAAAAAGGTCAGAATATTTTGTTCCTTGATGTCCACTTCAGAAAAAGAGGGAAACTTAAATTAATAAAAGAATCCTAGTAACAGAAGCAAGGTCGTTGGATTGCTCAATTCAATCTTCCGGAGCAGGAATGTGATGAACAGAACTAAGAGACCCATACTCAAGCTGATATTATAGTCCTGTATGGGGCAGTATCCTAGACACCTAATCAGAGACATTGAAGCTATGTGAAGTATTACAGATAGATTTATGGTGAAAATCAGAAACCGAAAGAGGACTTAAAGAACATCGATGTAATAAAGATAATGGAAGTGAAAAGATATGTGGTATTTCCAGAATTATTTTTTACTCTGCAGCAGAGTATGTGCTGATGTGAAACTCTCTGAAAGATTAAAACTCTATACTGGATCTAGACTCGAACTTGGGACCTCTGCTTTCGCGGGCAAGTGGTCTACCAACTTAACTACACAAGCACATCGGATGATATGTCGTCATTGTTGTCGCCATTATCATGAGCCATGCTCGGGTAAAGCAGTTGATAGAGCACTAACCAGCAAAAGGCAAAGGTCCACAGTTCAAGTCTCAGTCTTAATCTGAAAGGAATATATGTGATGTGCTGGACCGAAGTGGTACAGACATGGAGGAAACAAGAGTACCAAACCTGAAAGTGAAGTAGAAAACTGAGGAACCAGTGACTACTGGGTTCCAAAATGGTCAGATGACATGAAAAGATTTGGTGCATAAGAAGATGATATACAAAACTAAGGAACCTGGGCAATAATCTTGAAGAGATAGTATGGAATACTTGCATAATTCTCATTGTAAAAAGTATCAAGGGTATTGTTATGTTGAGAGAAACCTCTGCATTGAGAAAAAAAAAATCTCAAAGAAAAATTACATAAATTTATCTGTTGTATATTAAGGTGTTAAACTCAAAAATTTGCATGTTTAGAGACACTTTCACATAGGTAGCCATTTAAGATACAGCTTGTCACTATGTAATTAAATAGAGGCACCTTCACCTTCATTGTAAAATTCTTGTTGTATAAATGTATTCTGTGCCACTTTTGGAAAGATATTGCCAATATCCATTTATGGTGCACTAAACTTTCAAAGCAACCTTCCATTTCTAAGGTCCAGTTAAGAACACCGTGAGCACCTGTATTCCATTCCAAGAATATGATTACCTGTACAAATTTAAATCTGGACCCTGACTACTCCGACTGAACAGTTCCAACAAACTTTCAGTATTCCATAAAATTATTCATTTATTAACAACTTACACTGCATAAATGTGTGCGCAGTGTTTCTTTTGCGTAAAGGCAACCACAGTTTGTAAATTGTTTGAGCTCCTGCAAACTCTTCTCCTGTCAAGAACTCTAATTCCATGAACACGGTTTCTCTAATAAATTCCATAAACCAATTGCACTATGATATCACAACATAGACATTATGATGTCACCAAACAGTATCATATGTTGAGAATGTGGGTTTCGTGGGAGGCGTGCCAGAGATAAATCCCTGCAGTCACGCTATCCTCTGTGTCCTCGGTGGCTCAGATGAATAGAGCGTTTGCCATGTAAGCAGGAGATCCCAGGTTCGAGTCCCGGTCGGGGCACACATTTTCATCTGTCCCCATTGACGTATGTCAACGCCTGTAAGCAGCTAAGGGTGTTCATTTCCTTGTAGTATCATATACAATGTGTACAGTTGTCAATTGTTCTGGGGTGGCAGATATTGTAGAAGACACAAATTTTGAGAGCCTACTGCATGGAGCCTGAGCAGCAACTCTGGTAGACCTTGCATCATAATGAAAAAGTTATCATGTACACAAAAAGTAAAATGCAAACATATTTATTACAAATACTTTTTATACTTATTTGCTTCTGAATGTATTAATGTCTCCTCATTTGTACAAGGTCGAGATACAAGTTGGTTATAATTAAAGTGCAGTTACTGGCAGAAGTCTAGTGTGGACTGCAATTATTTTATGGCAGCGAAACTATTGACACACTAATGCAGAACCGATTTTCGCTTTTGGGGGGGGGGGGGGATTTGTTCTAATTTTGCCCACCAACTGAAAATCTGGCAATGTGAATGCAAGAAAGACATACAGAAATGTTTCCATATATAATGGATTAGGGATGGGGTGTGGGTAGATAAGGTCAGAAGTGTGAGAAAGGCATAATGCTGAATTTATTATTAACAGATTAACAGCTACTTAATTTCTTCAATATGGGCACCAGAAACGGTTATGAGATACTGAACAATGCCAGATTTGCTCTTGGTGGGAGAAACTGAAACTTAATTTGTTGGTTAATGTAATTCCAGAAAATTTTATAAAGTTGACTTTCTGGCAGCATACAGTCAATAATCATGTCAATATAATCTCCACAAACATTGTCTTACACAACAAAAAGATTTTCTGTGAGACGCTGCACATTGTTATGGGCGGAAATCAACAAAATTCTTTCAGATTTTATTCTTCACTTCTTAGTCATACCAGCGAGTGTTTTGCCACATACTGTGCCTTTAGCATCACTTGGCATTCTTGATGCCATAGTGCCTTCAGATTTGCTGATCCTAACTGGTCGCCACTAACCTGAGAGTGCAAAGTGAACAGGGGCACAAATCTCTGGACACTGGCTATCCAGTTGTTCCTTTTAAGGCTTAAAAACAGGTTTCAGCAAAGGCAGACTGCCGAAAGTACATCAGAGTCAGTACGGACACCTTGTATGTTGGGATGGAGGTGATCAACCTGAAAGGTCTGAACAAGCACAGATAGTGGGAATGCTTGTCATTTAGAGATCCAGCATTAGGCAGGTGGTGGAGCCCCTTAAAGAAATAGTGAGCACAGGTCAGGAAGGAAGAAAGGCCAGTGTCCACTCAGTTTCCTTGTCAGGGGATATGTCCCAAGATGTGGAGGAGGCTTTGCCAGGAGTGACCGAGTGCACTGGGTGTACCCACCTGCAATTCTTGACTCATATTGGGATGAGTGATGCCTGCCACCTAGGTTCAGAAGACATTTTCAGTTCTCACAGGTGGTGAAGAGAGCTTAATATTGGGCAGGAGCATTTCTAGATGTGATACTGATACTTCTGTTTTAGAGCCAAGTGGAAGTCTTAAGCCAAAGACTCAGGCAATTCCGTGATGATGTCAATGCAGGGTTCTCTACCTCCACTACCAAGTGGAGGATTGCAGGATACCCTTTAATAGGTCATGTGTTGAGTACGACTTTGTACACGGTAATAAGTAGTGGTGGACTGCAGAGTAGTGTGGCAACTGTTGTCATAGGAAAGCTGGACAGGAGTAGAAATGATTAATGTGTAAGTTAACACAGTAAACAGAAGATTTGCTTAACTTGTGTTTCTCCAAGTGTACGAAGACTCATTACAAATAATGCAGCAAGAAATAGAGTCCAGCTCAGGCAATAGCAATGAGGAAGAGGCGCTCTAAACTAAGCACAATTAGTGATGTCAGAGCTGTGACTGCACAGTGTAACGTTAAATGCTGTTTAGGCAAATGACATTTCCCACTCCTATTACTACAAGAAAAGGTGATCATGACAAAATAATAAAGTAGCATTAGGTAGGGAATAAGTCGTGAAAAACAAACTTTGTACAGTCATTTTGTTTCACATTTGTGCAGGGTTGAAAGGAGAGGTGTACAGTTAGAGTAAATGGCAAGGTGTGACAGCAAGTAAATGTCTTCATCTGCTGTGGATGGGGCTTTTTATGTTTTGACGTCGTGCCTTGGCGGTGTTTCCACTGTCAAGGAGCAGACACCCTCTCCAAGAATGTAAACAGCAATGAACAAAGGAAGCTCTAAAATGAAATGTCACTTAATTCTTGTCGAACCTTCAAGGTGGACATTCTACTTAATTTATATTGTATCTGCTCCAAGTTAGAGAGTAATTGTGATCTGTACACCCTTAGAAACCAATACAAGACCCCAATGATAAGATGTTGATGTAATTTCGTAATTATAGTAGGTATTGCTTTTCCTTCCACTAGTAACAGCTGCAAAGGAGAAGAGTTCAAGTCTTTCCAGGGCAACACACTGTTCTACAGAGATACTGCTTTGCAGAACCTCCACATGAAGAAGGCAATTATTTGCAACTGAGTCACATTAAAGATAAATGAACACACGATACATCACGTTTCAGAACAAATGCGAGTGTTCTGACTCAGCTCCAAACATGAGGAGGAGGTCAAAAACATTTCAGTGGCATCGCACAGCGAAAAGGATCCAAGTGCGAATGGTGTGTCTAACTGTTGCTGGCCATCCTATATTGTGGCAGCAGAGGGCACTTGTAACGAGGCACTGGAGGTGAGGCTCAGCGGATGTGCACCATTGGATCTGACAGAGCCCATGCGACTTATCAGCATCTGATAGAAACTTGAAATTCCGTTGCCAACTGCATAACGCCTGTGGGGTAATACTAATACATGATACCATATCAGGTATACACTACATACAGGAAGCAGCTATTGTGTGTCTTGCACACCTTTTTTTTAAGGGGGTACATTAAAGACAAAGTTCACACACAGCCTTTGCCGATAAAATTGACTGAGCACCAGGTTCACATTACTTGTGCATTGGCAAACTTTGATAGGGACATTATGGGTCGAACTTGACTGCCTCAATTTTTTTCGTGTAATGAGTGGAGAGAATGTAGAAAATACATAATGATGTGTAAGAAACTTGAAATATACTTTCCTGTTCAGTGTATAATTCACTATTTTGTAAATACTTTGTGAAATACATTTATCCAAAACCTAATTAATCATTTGTAAACTGTAGTATATACTAGCTAACTGCATGAGCATCTATGGAACGTTCCAGGAACTTATCTCTCTTATAAACAGTAACAACACCCAAGTAGTACTAGGGGGCAGAAAACTGTTTAAAACCAGATGTTAGACGGAATAAAATTACAAATTCAAGTTGGAATATATATTGCAGAAATACCTTAATGCCAGTGGTGACGGCGGAATGTTTATAGCTGTAAATAATACAATTTTTATTGAAGTTAGTAGATTTTGCATGTAAAATAATTTGTTTGTTGGGTGACTTAAGTGTTAAAGGTGGATCAAACACTTATTGCCAGCTTTTACAGACCCTTTACCTTGAGAATAGTGGCAGAATATTTGAGTAAGATTTTAGAGAAGATTTCTCACAAGTTTCGTGGTTGTGTTATGGTATTAGGTAGATAGCCCAATTAACGAAAACTAAGAAAGGTCAATTAGGGAGGGGAACTTCACAGTCACAAATTTTTGCACAGTGCTAGGAAGCCGTGTCATGAACAGCATACTAAAAATCCTAATCTGGGTGGGATGTGAGTGATGGGTGGGGATGGGTTTCAAGGTCACTTTTTTGTTTATCTCAAATAACTTGAAAACCGCAGCTTCTAATGAAATTGTTTCCCAGTGGAAAAGTAAAGTACTTTAAATTTCATACAAAACAAAGCTCTGCATCCCCCCCCTCCCCCCGTCTACTGCAATATCTCTGACAGTGAATCTTTGATTGGCATGCTTAATTTCGTTGTCATTCCCGACATGAGTGTCGTCAGTAGACATTGGAGGGCACGCTCAATGAGGGTCATCTATAACTTCTGCCTGGCCATTTTTCTACAGTGGGAACCATTTGTAACACAGACATGTGCGGGGATGCCAACTGCATTGTGCTCCAACACACCACTGGCGCAAAATTACGAATGTCCTGGAATTTTTTGAACAGTCCTCGTAGTAACTGTTCCGCTGGTTGCTTGTGAAGGAGATAATTCTTTGGTGTAGAAAACTAATCCTGTTATCTAGGCTGTTTAATGTTATCAGCCCACAGAAAATGCAGAAAGGAGTACTTACATTAAAGCCCCTCCCATAAGAATATTTACAAACCCAACCATGTAATTCAATACTTTTATCAAAATTGTATAAAATCCCCAGTTACTAGAACCTAATCCAGCTCATGGTTAGCTACTATCTAGAACACATCCATTCCATCGTGCAGTGGTGTGTGTGTGTGTGTGTGTGTGTGTGTGTGTGTGTGTGTGGTGGAGTTATTATGCTTCACTAACAGTAACTGTTCTCAATAGAACCCACTTCCTCAAACTATCAGTAAATAAAATAAATATATCGCTGACTTCTTGGAGTCTAGAGGCAGATCGTCATAACGCAGCACACCTGTGGGTTGTGTTATAGCTCCAATCCTGAATGTGACCACTAAGACACAGTTTGTTTTCGTGTATGTATGTAATTGTGTTGGTATCAGGACCAACAGGTCAACAGCTCAATATATTTGTAATTTGTTAACTAAGTTTTCCATCTGAGTTGCTCATAAAACTTTTCTTAGTGACTAGTTTCAAACATTTTCATTCACTCTCCTACCGTTACCTACATTAGAGGTACAATCAGGGTTGCCACAAGTTTCCCCTAGTGAAATTCCCGACAAGTACAGCATATTTCTCTTACAAATATGAAGATCTCGGAGGTAAGTAAAGACATAAGTTGACAACAACAAAAAATGTAAGGACTTCCATATTTCTCCCCCATTCTGTTTCGTTTTGCTTTAGGGTGCAGAAACAACTACGGTCATACGAGACCATGTCAAAACTGTGAAACACTAAGACAAGGAGAGAAGTTCAAAAGACTACATGTCAGTCCCCAACAATGGAAAAGCAGACAGCTAAAAACAGGGACATGGAGAAAAATCTATAAAATACGCAATAGAGAAATAGAGGTCCAGAACTAAAAATTAAATGCTCTTCGTCATATTGCTAAAGTGGATAAAAAGTAAAACGCAGTGAACAGTCCTGTTCACTAAAAAGGCAGTAATTCAGACAGAAAACTCAAACAAGAACATAATAGGTAAAAAGAAAGGGCATTCCATCAGGACATGGCAGACAGTTAAAAGTTGGGTGCAATGTCCACAAAGTGGTGTGGGAGTGCCACTTAACAAATGGCGATGGCCAAAAAGGAAAGCTAAAGTCACACCACCTCCTGACAAACGGCAACACAGAGATCATCAGAGGGAATGTAAGAACTCATAGGCTATGGTACGAGGATTACAGCCATGGCAGCAGTGTGAGCAACCTCGTTTCCTGTCATACCGACATGACCAGGAACCTACGTAAACATCACAGTGGCTCCATCAAGAGTGAGCAAGTGCAAGCTTTCCTGGACCCATTGCACTAAGAGATGGATGGTGTACAGTGCACAGTGGCTCTGAAGGGTGCCAAGAGTGTCTGAGCTGATGACACAATTGTCCAGCCTGTCGCCGGATTTACTCCATGGCCTGATATAGGGCAGAGAGCTCTGCTGTAAATATTGAACAGTGTGAGACTTTGGTACCAACGACAAAGGCACACCTGACACAATGATCAGTCCAAGAGCCATCAGTGAACACAAAGGTACTACCGCGAAATTCCATGTGAAAATGAAGGCAATACAGCAAGGCTGGTGTGGTGTCCTGAGGAAGCAGCTGAAGGCCAAAGTGAACACGGGCCGCCGCACGAAGCCAAGGTGGTGGTGAGTCCACACCCACCAGGAAAGCTGCAGGGAGTGTGAAACTAATCTGCCGGAGCAAGAGCCGAAAACGAACTCCAGGAGGAAACAGAGAAGACGGATGTGCCCCATAGTGGCGATCAAAGCAGTCATAGAAGGAGAAGGCACAGGATGGGTGGCGATGCATGGCAGACAAACGGCATGCATATCTGATGAGGAGGAAGTCGCAGCAGTAAGACAACAGTAGTTCAGCGCCTTCTGCATACAGACCCTCAACCAGTCTAGTGTAAAAGGCACCTGTGGCCAAACGGATGCCACGATGGTGGATAGTATTGAGACAGCACAAGAGGGACAGACGTGCAGATACATAAACAAAGCACCTATAGTCTAGTTTCGAATGGACAAGGAACCAGTACAAACTAACGAGGGTGGTTCGATCTGCGCTCCAGGAAGTACCGTTGAGGACATTGAGGGACTGCGCGCAGTGGGCTGCCAGGTAAGACGTGGGAGGACCAAGAGTGTTTCCTATTGAGCAGGAGCCCCAGGAATTTCGTAGTTTCAACAAATGGAAGATCGTTGGTTGGTTTAAAGGCGGGAGAAGGGACCAAATTCCGAGGTCATCGGTCCCTTGTTCCTAAGAAAACAAACTGTGAGAATAAAACGGACGAAACATATAACACAAAACGGAAAGAAAGGAAAAGCCACAAGAATGAAGGGAAGGCAATGAACACTAAAAGGAACAAAAGAGGACAGGAAACAGAAGAGAGTAAAACATGAAAGCAGATTACAGTGGCTGGACAACCACGAGAATAAAAAGGGAAAGCCAGCCACTCTCCAACACATTAAAACCTCCACCCTAAAAGCACTAGGGTGGAGTACACAGAGGGACAAAGGACATGCGCGAAAACCTACATAGAAGTATAAAACCCACTCTCACGGATAAAATATTAAACTAAAGCTCCTGTGGAGCATTGTCACCCAACACCGAAGACAGGGTGCTGGGAAAGTTAAAAGTCTGCGCAGAGCGACAAGAGGTGGACGACTGTCATTTGGGAGCCAAAGCGACACTGAGGTGAGTCCTTGCGACGGAGTAGGTAACCAATCGTTAGCCACGTATGGCCAATTTGGAGCTAGCAGAGGACAACTGATTCCCTGCAAGAGGCCTGCATGGAAGACTTCCACACATCCATAGTTTCCTTAATGACACACGGTTTGCTGTGCGTGCTCTTATGCCATTCCGTCTCCCAAAGCCGGAAAACCCTGCGATGTAAGACAGAATGCAGGTCAGCTTCGGAGATGCCTATCTCCAGAAGCAGTTTCCGAGTCGGCTGTTTGGCCAGCCTACCGGCAAGTTCGTTCCCGGGGATTCCGATGTGTCCTGGGGTGCACACAAACACCACGGAATGGTGGGACTGTTCCAGGGCACAGATGGACTCCTGAATGGATGCTACCAGAGGGTGGCGAGGATAGCACTGGTTGATAGCCTGTAGGCTGCTCAATGAGTCAGTACACAGGAGAAATGACTTGCCAGGGCATAAGTGGATGTATTCAAGAGCATGAGATATGGCTGCAAGTTCTGCAGTGAAAACAGTGCAGCCAACTGGCAAGGAGTGCTGCTCAGTATGTCCTCCCTGAACATATGCAAAGCCTACGTGACCATCAGCCATTGAGCCGCCTGTGTAAACCACTTCAGAGCCCCGGAACATGTCAAGAGTCGAGAGGAAGTAACGGGAGAGCGGCAGGATTAACGGAGTCCTTAGGGCCATGCAAAAGGTCCAGACAAAGCTGCGGCCAAGGCGTACACCATGGAGGCGTACGTGAACGGACCGCAAGTACAGGTGGTAAAGGGAATGACTCCAGTTCGGAGAGAAGGGTCTGCACGTGAACCGCAATTGTTTGCCCCGATCAGGGCCGCCGATGCAGGAGATGGACTGCCGCAGGCGGAAAAAGGAGATGGTAATTCGGATGCTCAGGGGAAACTATGAATGTGTGCTGTGTAACTGACAAGCAGTTGCGCACGTCTGATCTGCAGTGGAGGGACACCAGCCTCCACCAGTACGCTGGTCATCGGACTCGTCCTAAAAGCTCCTGTCGCTAATCGAACCCCAAAATGGTGCACAGGGTTGAGTAAATGCAATGCTGAAGGCTCTGCTGAACCATAAACCACACCCCCATAGTCAATTAGGGATTGGACAAGGGTTCTGTAGAGCTGCATCAGTGTAGACCAATCTGTACCTCAACTGGTGATGCTCAGGCAACAGAGGGCATTGAGGTGCTGCCAGCACTTCTGCTTAAGCTGACGAAGATGAGGGAGCCAAGTCAATCGAGCATCAAAAACCAGACCTAGGAATTGATATGTCTCCACTACAGTGAGTGGATCATCATTAAAGTAAAGTGCAGGTTCCGGATGAATGGTACAACACCGACAGAAGTGCATGACACACGACTTTGCGGCCGAAAACTGGTAGCCGTGGGCTAGAGCCCATGACTCACCTTGTGGATGGCTCCCTGGAGGTGCCACTCAGCAACAACAGTACTGGAGCAGCAGTACGAAATGCAGAAGTCGTCTGCATACAGAGAAGGTGAGTTGGAGGGCCCGACAGCTGCTGCTAGACCATTAATAGCCACTAAAAATAGAGAGACACTCTATATAGAGGATTCCATTCTCCTGGATATGGATGGAACTATGGGAGTCACCAACTTGGACATGGAAAGTGTGGAGAACAGGAAGTTTTGGATAAAAATCAGGAGTGGTCCCCGGAGACCCCACTCTCACAATGTGGACCCCACTCACACAATATGGCAAGGATATTCTTCGTCAAGTCATGGCGTATGCTTTACGTAAGTCACAAAAAGGCAATCAGATGTTGCCTGTCTGGAGAGGGCTGTTCAGATGGCAGACTCGATGGACAGAAGATTATCAGTGGCAGAGTGACCCTGCTTGAAGCCACCCTGACATGGAACCAGCAAGCCACGTGACTCCAGGACCCAACCCAACCGCTGACATACCATATGTTCCAGCAGTTTACAAAGAATGTTGGTGAGGCTGATGGGCTGATAGCTGTCCACATCAAGTGGGTTTTTACCAGGATTGAGCACCAGAATAATGGTGTTCTCACGCCACTGCTATGGAAAGACTCCATCGCACCAGGTCCGGTTGAAGATGACGAGATGATGTCGCTTGTAGTCAGATGAGAGATGTTTAATCATCTGGCTGTGAATGCGATCAGCCCCAGGAGCTGTGTCGGGGCAATGTGTAAGGGCACTGAGGAGCTCCCACTCTGTGAATGGGGTGTTATAGGATTCAGCGTGTAGTGAATGAGAGGGCGTTCCCTTCCAGCCACCATTTGAGTATGTGAAATGCTGGGGGGGGGGTGTAATTCTCCAACGCAGAGGCTCGGCAAAAAAGTGCTCGGCATTTATGGACAGCTGTTGGGGTCTGGTACCAGAAAAGACGTTTGATCTTTGCCCAGACTTGGGAAGGTGACATGTGGCACCCAATGGTGGAGACGTATCTCTCCCAACACTCCTCCTCCTTTTGTTTGATAAGGTAGCCAACACGGGCACGGAGCCATTTGAAGGCTATGAGGTGCTCCAGGGAACGGTGCTCCTTATGCCACTGTAGAGCTCGTCGACGCTCCTTAATTGCTTCAGCGGCTTTAGGCGACCACCAAGGGAGTGCCTTACACCTCGAGCACCCTAAAGAGCGAGCGATCGCGTTTTCTGCTGCGATACAATTGTGCTAGTCACCTTCTGAACCATCACATCGATGTTACCATGTGGGGGAGATTCAGCGGTGACAGCAGAAGTGAAAGTTCACAGTCCGCCTTGTTCAAAGCCCATCTGGGCAGGCGTCCATGTGCCTGACGCTGGGGCAGCAGGTAGACATGTGCTCTCCAGTGGATGGATGGTTGAAGTTGATAAATCAATGGCCGAGTAACTACCATGAGCCACATTGAAATGTGTGGCAGCCCAGTATTTAAGAGGCAGAGGTCAAATTGCAACAGTAAAGTTTCGACATCTCTGCCTCGGCCAGTAAGCATGGTACCATCCCACAAGGGGTTATGGGCATTAAAATCTCCCTGAAGTAGAAAAGGTTTAGGGAGTTGATCAATCAGTGCAGCTAATACACTCAGGGGGACTGCACCATCTGGAGGAAAATATACATTGCAGAAAATTATTTCTTGCATCGTCCTTATGCTGACAACCTGAGCTTCACTACAGACCGAGTTTAGGACATAAACGAAACTCCACCTGACACTCAATTACAGTCACTATGGTTCCTGTAATATCCCTTATAGCCATGGAGGGCAGGGGTCCGCATTGCTGGGAACCAGGTTTCCAGGAGGGCAATGCAGATAGCAGGTGTAAAGCTTAACAGTTGCCGTAACTCAGCCAGTCGGTGGAAAAAACAACTGCAATTCCACTAGAGGACGACACCGTGAGACTGAGAAGGCATGGAACATTCAATAAGGCAGTTTATACCTCAGAGTCACCTGCTGCTACAGATTTATTGCCATTGTGTCTGATGGTCTGGCGAGATCTAGGTTCTCAGCTGACGCTAAAATCTCCACCCCGTCCTCAGCCACAGAGCTTGTAGGTAGCGGTGGTGTGGGTGCCGCTGCAATTTCCTTGGTCTTAGGGGTTTTGTTTTTGGATTTCTCTTGCTATTCCTTGGGTTTCCCTGGCTCGGAAGACTTCACTGGCTCAGTCTCTTTTTTTATTATTATTATTATTTATTTATTTATTTATTTCTTGTTCCATGGGACCAAATTAAGGAGAAGTCTCCATGGTCATGGAACAAGTCAATACATGAAATTATAACACGATATTAGAAACAGATAAAATGAAATATAAAAAACATATCAGGTGACAAGTAAGTTTAAATAAAGAAAATCAACAATGTAACACTGGAATTTGCTTAATTTTTTAGATGTTCCAGGAGCTCCTCGACAGAATAGAAGGAGTGAGCCATGAGGAAAAAGTTTAGACTTAAAAGAATTTGGGCTACTGCTAAGATTTTCGAGTTCTTGTGGTAGCTTATTGAAAATGGGTGCAACAGAATACTGTACTCCTTTCTGCAGAAGAGTCAAGGAAGAGCATTCCACATGCAGATTGGATTTCTGCCTAGTATTAACTGAGTGAAAGCTGCTAACTCTTGGGAATAGGCTAATATTGCTAACAACAAACGACATTAAAGAAAAAATATACTGTGAGGGCAATGTCAGAATTCCCAGATTTTTGAATAGGGGTCGACAAGAGGTTCTGGAACTTACACCACATATAGCTCAAACAGCCCGTTTTTGAGCCAAAAATACCCTTTTTGAATCAGAAGAATTACCCCAAAAAATAATACCATACGACATAAGCGTATGAAAATATGCGAAGTAGACTACTTTTCGTGTTGAAGTGTCACTTATTTCAGATACTGTTCTAATGGTAAATAAAGCAGCATTTAGTTTCTGAACAAGATCCTGAACATGGGCTTTCCACAACAGCATACTATCTATCCGTATGCCTAGGAACTTGAACTGTTCCGTCTCGCTTATAACATGCCCATTCTGTCTGATTAAAATATCGGTTCTTGTTGAATTGTGAGTTAGAAACTGTAAAAACTGAGTCTTACTGTGATTTAGCATCAAATTGTTTTCCACAAGCCACGAACTTATTTCATGAACTACATTATTTGATACTGTTTCAATATTACACACAAGATCCTTCACTATCAAGCTGGCATCATCAGCAAACAGAAATATTTTTGAATCACCTGTAATACTAGAAGGCATATCATTTATATAAATAAGAAACAGCAGTGGCCCCAGCACCGACCCTTGGGGAACGCCCCACTTAACAGTGCCCCATTGGGACTGAACATCACTACCACTCTCAGTATTGCAGAGAATTACTTTCTGCTTTCTGTTCTTAAAGTAAGAGGCGAACCAATTGTAAGCTACTCCCCTTACTCCATAATGGTCCAACTTCTGCAGTAAAATTTTGTGGTCAACACAGTCAAAAGCCTTTGTTAAACCAAAGAAAACTCCTAGCGTTCGCAACCTTTTATTTAATCCGTCCAAAACCTCACAGAGAAAAGAGAATATCACATTTTCAGAAATTCTGACTGGGACTGAGGATGAGCGTGAAGCCCTACAACCAGCTGCTTTTGGGCCCTTCAGCCAATGGCGGGTGTCGTCTTTCCAAGTAGAAGAAACCTGGGAAGGGAATTACCCAAGGGACTCTTCCTAGCGAGAGAAGCCGAAGAGGACTTACGCTTCTCCGGCTTAAAAGTGGGGACAGACACCCCCGATAATTGGGGGAGGTGTTGCTCCCGAAGTAGGTGGTGCAGGAGCAACAGGGAGGGATATGCCCCCCCACCATCAAGGGGGCAGGTGTAGTTTTCCGGCTCTGAGAGGTGACCTGCATTGTGGAGCTGATGGTGCCAGAACTGTTGTAGGGGCGGCGTAAGACGATGTCATACACACGGGATGCAGGTGTTCAAATTTTCTCTTAGCCTCAGTGTAGGTCAGTCTGTCCCGGGTCTTGTACTCCATTATTTTCCTTTCTTTCTGGAGAATCCTGCAGTCAGGCAAGCAAGGCGAATGGTGGTCTCGCAGTTGACACAGATGGGAGGCGGGGCACATGGAGTATTGGGATGTGATGGGAATCCACAGTCTCGGCATGCGACGCTAGAAGTACAGTGGGAAGACATATGGCCAAACTCTCAGCACTTGAAGCACCACATCGGAGGAGGGATATAGGGCTTTACATCACACCGGTAGACCGTCACCTTGACCTTGACCTTCTCGGGCAATGTATTACCCTCGAAGGCCAAGATGAAGGCACTGGTGGCAACCTGATTGTCCTTCGGACCCGGTGGACATGCCAGACGAAATGTGCACCTCGCCACTCTAAATTGGTGCGCTATTCATTGTCAGACTGCAAAAGAAGGTCTCTGTGAAATACTATACCCTGGATCATATGTGAGCTCTTATGAGGTGTTATGGTTACAGAAACACCCCCCAACTTGTCACAGGTGAGTAACTCCCGTGACTGGGCAGAGGATGATTTTGGACAAGTCCTCCACGTCCCCGAACTTGTCCTCTGAATGCTCAACAAAAAACTGAGGCTTTATCATCATGAAAGATTCTCCATCAGTTCTCGTACATACAAGGTACCAAGGCAAATAAGATCCGCTGCCATCCTTGGCCTGATGTTCCTCCCATGGTGTGGCCAGGGAGGGGAATGATTAGGGTTCGTACTTCTGTGCATTGAATTGAGCTCGTGATTGCTTAAAGACTGCTGGTGTTTCACCACCAGCAAGAGATGATGGACTATGCTTCAGCTTGTGTCATCCGCCTTGATGCCACCCAGTCCGACCAGGGGCCCTTCCCATGGGTGCCACCAGCCGCAGCAAAGGCCACCTGGCAGGATGGCCATTGCTGGGATTCCCAATGCCCCAGGTGGCTGGGCATCTACCCCATGGCATACATGGGGAGTTAACGGCACAGGCATCAGCAGAGCGATCCGTGTGTGGTCAGAGGGCTACAACCAACAGGGTACATGGCGGCCCCCCCACAACGGACTGGTTGCCGTGCTGGATATCATGTGCAAAGAAATCCATGGTCATCATTAATGCAGAAATCAACACTGCATAGTCATGGTGGAAAACGCACCCAGGAAGGTGTCCTCAACCAAGAGATGGAGAATGGGCAGGACTGCAGTGCGGCGACGAGAAAGTGGGCTAAAGATCTCAATGCACAATGCACCTTGTAAGGCTCCCTTCCCCAGTTGGCTCGCTCTTTGGGAAAATTTTGAAGAATGGAGGTCAAACCCTACAGGGGACCATCACATAAAGGCCGAAACGTGTGAAACTCCTTTTAATCACCTCATACAACAGGCAGGAATACCTCAGGCCTATTCCAACCCCCGGACGTGCAGGGGTGGTACCATTGAGGACACAAAGAAGATTGAGGGACCATGTACATCAGGCTGCCAGGTAAGACACGTGGCAGGACCAAGAGAGGTTCCTATCAAGGATGAAACATTGTTTCAACGAATGGAAGGCAACAGGCCCAAGATGTAGAGATGGTGGGAGAAACCATTTGCGTTGCCAGAAATTCATACAGACAGTTTTGTCAGGGGAAAAGCGAAAGCCATTGTTGATGCTCCAGGAGTACAGATGACCAAGACAATGCAGAAGATGCCTCTCAGTAACAGGTCCATGGAGAACTGCAACAGATGGTAAAATCTGTGTACAAAAAGAGAGCTGGAGATGTCCGGCGGGAGACAGGCCTTTATAGCGTTAATGGTGATAGCATAGAGGATGAGAATGGAGCCGTGAGGCACACCAGTTTTCCTGGATAAAGGTGTCCTACAAGGCAGAACCCACACGCACCTTGAAATCTCGGTCTTATAAGAATGCCCAAAGAAAACAGGGCAGGCACCCAAGGAAGCCCCACGTGTAAAGAGTATGGAGGATACCAGTTCTCCAGCAGGTGTAGGCCTTCTCCAAATCGAAAAAACACGGCCACATTATGGGGTTTCCACAGAAAACCCTTCATGACATGGGTGGACAAAGTAACAAGATGGTCAACTCCAGAACGCCGTGCTCGAAATCCACACTATGCAATCATTAGCAAATGTCGAGACTTGGGTGTTGGTTGGCTTGAGGGTCTAGGAAGTCTTCATGGGAGCATTCTTTCTGTCCTGCCAGTTGTGTAGCTGGTGACTTCACCCTGTAAGGTAAGAGTTTGATAGCTTGTTGCACAGCTGGACAAGGGGACGGCAATGCTACAATGACAATGGGTGATTTCACAATCTCAGAGCTGAATTTGAGGTCTCATGTGCATGTGGGCAAGGAGGCATCTACCTTTTTCATCACCCAATGGATGGCAATGACACCCTGATCAGAGATGTATGTTTTGATTTCGGCCTCAATCAGATCGTTGAGCAGCCTAGTGTAAATAACTCCACAGGAAGAATTCAGTGTTTGATGGGCCTCAACGCAGAATAGGATAGCCATGGAGAAGTGAAGCCGCAAGCAGTTGTGCTTGAGAGTCAGACGTAGTCTCCAGCTGAGGGGGTCTTGAATCATTAGCCTCATTCCATTTACGTTTTGTAGACAGTGATTGTGAAGATGATTGCCAGCGTCTCCAATGGCATGCTCCTTCCAACTGGGGTCTCCCTTCACAAGGGGGCACATCTGCCTTAGGTGACTGTTCACACCTCACGAACACCTGACAGAGGGACCAATTGGCAATTTGGGAAGGTAGCAGCTCAGGCAATCACACTCTCTGGGCCTGGCCTGTACCAGGGGGTACGTACGAACCCTACCTGTCGACCCGGGGCTGGGAATTATGTGTTACCCTGTTATGCGTTAGACTCATGGGGGCTGCCTTCAGGAGCACATAGGGAGAAAGAAGAAAAAAGATGAGCCTCAAACGGTGAAGAGGAGGAAGGATAGGAGAAGGTGAATGAGAAAAGGAACAGAAAACAGTGGCGAGACTTTTCGTATGTCAGCTATGCACAGTGCAGCACATTCCTGAAAACACCCCAGACATGTTCCCCAAGGGAAGGGAAGGGAAAAAGAACAGCAGGAGGATCGACATGCAGGTAGGGCAACGATGCTGCAAAGGCTGGGACCCCATGTAGATTTCTCCCCCGTGTGAGCAAACATCTGAAGTACTAACATCGACATCTTTTGTAATGAACTGTTTTTAGATGGAGAAAGCAACGCAAATGGTATGTGTGTTTCACTAAGACCACTTATTTTATTTCAATAAAACTAAACACATTTGTGACGGGGGGGGGGGGGGGGGGGGGGTAGGCGTCTTCAAAGAAGTGTATAAGGCAGGGAGGAGTTGTATAAACCAGCCTTACTGGTGACCACCAATAAAATGTTGGCTCTTTGTTCATTATTGTCGATTATTAGTCACTGTGTTATGTCTATTATTTTACAGGTATTGTGAAATTTTTCTTTAGAGAAATGTACAAGCACGTAGCGTACAAACTGCCAGCGACCGCCACAATTTTCTCCTTATTGTTCACACTTTCTAATACATAAATTATTTTGTAAGTGCCAAAATGTACTAGAATAAATAAAACCATAAAACACCACACTGTACAATGTACTTGCGGTGGGACAATTGCAATTCCTGAAATCAATAAAATTGTAGCCCATTTTAAACCGCACACAAATGCTGTAGAAATAATTGACGAAGTAGTCATACTCGTCAAACAATGCGACAGCAAACCCACCATTATTGCAGCCGATCTCAACTGTAGAATAGACACGGAGAACTATAAAACAAAATAGTCATTGAAACCCTAGAAGAAGATGGTTTCACCCTACTGAACGATAGATACCTACATACATACATACATACATACATACATATGCCACAATGGGAAAAGCACCATTGATATCGCATTAACAAGAGGAGAAATAAAAGGAAGTATTCAACCAGTATGGCATGACTCCATTACTCCTATACGAAAGCACATTCCAATGAAGATAAAAATAAATAACATCACATCACTGCCAGCAAGAAAGACCCACCATATCACACAAAGAAAAATAGGTATAGAAAAATTAACAAACCAGCAAGAACAAATAACACATATAGAAACTTTAATAGAGGAAGGAGACCTTGAAAAAGCAACAGACCAAATAGAAGACCTTCTAAAAAATTCAGTGAAACAAACAAACCCAAAAACAAGGACAGCAAAAAGATGGTTTGATGCTGAATGTTACAGCAAAAGGAACACTGTTCTAAGAACACTCCACAGATTAAGAAACCAGCACAACGAGGAATCATACAAACTGCATGCAGAAGAGAGGAGAATTTACAAAAAACTAATAGAAGAGAAGAAAAGATAATACAAAGAAAGAGAGGCAAAACGAGTAGCGGTTGAAGCAGAGAAAGACCCATACATAGTAGCAAGACCAAGAAAACTGTCTCATACACCAAATATAGACATGAAGGAATGGGAAGACCACTTCAGTAAGATACTGAACAAACGAGGAATCAAAACACCCCCAAAGAAAGAGAAACAACATCAAAATAAGGAAAAGGACAATTATGGGAACCTCTTAATGAAGAAGATGTAAAAGAAGTAATAAAAGCACTGAAGAACAAGAAAGCAGCAGGACCCGATAATATATTTAATGAACATATAAAAGATGCAAAAGAGGCCCTCCAACACGTGTGGATCAAACTATTTAACAAATGCCTGGAACTTGGAAGAATTTGGACACAATGGAGACACTCGACAATAAAAGTTCTCTACAAAGGTAGAGGAGACCCAACGGACCCAAACAAGTACAGAGGCATAGCCCTGGAAAATACTCAGTGCAAAATGTTTTCAAAGATAATTACACAAAAAACCAAAGCTTCTGTGGACAGTCATTTCCCAGAACGTCAAATGGGTTTCAGATCTGGAAGATCAACACTTACGGCAGTGAGGCTTCTTCTAAACAACATCGACGAAGAGCTACAAAAGAAACAAATGTTCTGCACACTGTTCGTAGACTTTACCAAAGACTTTGACCTACTGGAAAGAAATCTCGTAGTCCAAAAACTGGAAAACACAAAGGGAGAAGATAGCGTATGGGCAAGAATAACCAAGTCAATCCTCGAATACAATTTAATCACAATATCAGACAACCTCTCTTTTTCGAACTTCATTCTGCAATCGAATGGAGTCTTACAGGGTGACCCAATGAGCCCTTTGCTGTACATTCTTGCCACTGAAGTACTCCGAATTGGAGAAAATTAAGAAGATGTATATGTATATGTTTATGCAGATGCTGACGACATAGCCGTAGATTCAACAGATATACAGAAGCTGCAGAAAATCATTGCGAAAATAGACAAGTGGTGCAGTGAACACAAACTACACATAAACATAACAAAGACAAAAATGATTATTTTCAGAAAAGGAGGCGAAACACCTAAGAACGCAGAAATCAACATCAGAGCACAAAAAATAAAAAGCTCAGACTTTAAATACCTAGGGGTGACAATGCACCCAACAGCCAAATGCTTCACAAAACATACAACAGAACATGCAGCCCAAGCAATAATAGCAATACAGGACATCAAAAAATCCGCCTACTCAGTCTAGAAACAGCCATGAAATTATTCAACACAAAAATCTTGCCAATCCTGGCCTATGGGATGGAGGTTATATGGGACCACCTGACAGAAAAAGATCTAGAAACACTAGAAAAGGTAAAATCGACCTATCTAAAAAGAGCACTAGGTCTCTCAAAGACAACAAGATCTAGACTAGTGTACCTGCTAGCGAGAGAGACATTCCTAATTGAAGACATCAAACTTTGAAATATGATGCCACACACCAGGGCTTCCAGAAAGAAACTGAAGATCATTGAGGACAAACGAGAAAAAGTATGACCGGAGTTCTATGGCACCGAAGCAATGACGAACCGCTCATGGACAGCACCAAACTTCAAGCTGTGACATGTCATAACTAGACTTTCTATTCACGGCTTTCATCATCTAATTTGCAAAAACAAAACTTATCATGACCCAACCACAACATGTGTATGTGAACTATGTAACAAAGCCTGCGAACGGTATCACAGAGAACTGTGCAGTAAAAGAGTGAAATCCATAAATGAATATGCAAAAATGTAAATGTTAAGCAAAGAAACTGTATATGGCTATTTGGCTGCAATTTTGTTAAATAAATTAATGGTTAATTTTGGTGACTAATTAAAATATTTTCAGCTAGAGTAAATTAACAACAGTGGAAACATATTTCACAAATTGCATACTGAACATAACACGAAACATTTATCGTTTTGTCAATAGCGTTGTCCCCTCTAATGTAGGTAATGGTATGAGAATGAACGAAAATTTTGAAAACTACACTACTGGCCATTAAAATTGCTACACCACGAAGATGACGTGCTACAGACGCAAAATTGAACCAACAGGAAGAAGATGCTGTGATATGCAAATGATTAGCTTTTCAGAGCATTCACACAAGGTTGGCGCCGGTGGCGACACCTACAACGTGCTGACATGAGGAAAGTGTCCAACCCATTTCTCATACACAAACAGCAGTTGACTGGCATTGCCTGGCGAAACGTCGTCGTGATGCCTCGTGTAAGGAGGAGAAATGCATACCATCGCATTTCCCACTTTGATAAAGATCGGATTGCAGCCTATCGCGATTGTGGTTTATCGTATCGCGACATTGCTGCTCGCGTTGGTCGAGATCCCATGACTGTTAGTAGAAGATGGAATCGATGGGTTCAGGAGGGTAATACGGAACACAGTGCTGGATTCCAACGGCCTCTTATCACTAGAAGTCGAGATGACAGGCATCTTATCCATATGGCTGTAACGGATCGTGCAGCTACGTCTCAATCCCTGAGTCAACAGATGGGGACGTTTGCAAGACAACAATCATCTGCACGAACAGTTCGACGACGTTTGCAGCAGCATGGACTACCAGCTCTGAGACCGTGGCTGCGGTTACCCTTGACACTGCATCACAGACAGGAGTGCCTGCAATGGTGTACTCATCGACGAACCTGGGTGCACAAATGGCAAAACGTCATCTTTTTTTTATGAATCCAGGTTCTGTTTACAGCATCATGATAGTCGCATCCGTGTTTGGTGACATCGCAGTGAACGCACATTGGAAGCGTGTATTTGTCATCGCCATACTGGTGTATCACCCGGCGTGATGGTATGGGGTGCCATTGGTTACACGTCTCTGTCACCTCTTCTTCGCATTGACAGCACTTTGAACAGTGGACATTATATTTCAGATGTGTTACGACCCTTGGCTCTACCCTTCATTCGATCCCTGCGAAACCCTACATTTCAGCACGATAATGCACGACTGCATGTTGCAGGTCCTGTACGGGCCTTTCTGGATACAGAAAATGTTCGACTGTTGCCCTGGCCAGCACATTCTCCAGATCTCTCACCAATTGAAAACGTCTGGTCAATAGTGGCCGAGCAACTGGCTCGTCACAATACGCCAGACGCTACTCTTGGTGAACTGTGGTATCGTGTTGAAACTGCATGGGCAGCTGTACCTGTACACGCCATCCAAGCTCTGTTTGACTCAATGCCCAGGCGTATCAAGGTCGTTATTATGGCCAGAGGTGGTTGTTCTGGGTACTGATTTCTGAAGAGCTACGCACCAAAATTGCGTGAAAATGTAATCACATGTCAATTCCAGTTTTTGTCCAATGAATACCCATTTATCATCTGCATTTCTTCTTGGTGTAGCAATTTTAATGTCCAGTAGTGTAGTCACTTATCAAAATACACACATCAAAAAGAGTTTTGCATCACCCCAGTTCCCAGAACTCCTGAAGATAAACATTGACTGTGGATATTTTATCACAGACAGTGTCCCTTTTGACTGTTCAGAGATGTCGCTAAACCCTCCCAAATATGTAAACAACACTGCATGAGCAGCACCTGTTGGACAGAGGGGGTCCGACAGCCGATCATTTCCAGTCATTCCAACAGCTTGTGTTGTCTGTAGTTCAACCATGCCTAGGCAGTCAATACGAGGGTTCGATGATGTCTGCATTGTTACTTTGTGCCAGGACGGGCTTTCAAAGAGGTAAGTGTCCAGGTGTGTCTGAGTGAACCAAAGGGATGTTGTTCAGACATGGAGGAGATACAGAGAGATCGGAACTGTCAATGACATGCCTCGCTCAGGCCACCCAAGGGCTACTACTGCAGTGGATGACTGCTACCTATGGATAATGGCTCGGGGGAACCCTGACTGCATCGGCACCATGTTACATAATGCTTTTCATGCAGCCACAGCACGTTGTGTTACGACAAACTGTGCACAATAGGCTGCATGATGCGCAACTTCATACGTAACATCCATGGCGAGGTCCATCTTTGCAACCATGACACCATATAGCGACGTACAGATGGTTCCAACAACACACCGAATGGACCGCTCACGATTGGCATCACATTCTCTTCACCGATGGGTGTTGTATGTGTCCTCAACCACACAATGGTTGGAGACATGTTTAGAGGCAACCCAGTCAGGCTGAACGCCTTAGACACACTGTCCAGTGAGTGCATCAAGGTGGAGGTTCCCTGCTGTTTAGGGGTGACGTTATGTGGGGCCGATGTACGTCGCTGGTGGTCATGCCAGGCGCCATAACAGCTGTACGATACATGAAGGCAATCCTCTGACCGATAGTGCAACAATATCGGCAGCATATTGGCGAGGCATTCATCTTTGTGGACGACAATTCATGCCCTCATCACGGACATCTTGTGAATGACTTTCTTCAGGGTAAGGACATCACTCGACTAGAGTGGCCAGTATGTTCTCTAGACATCAACCCTATCGAACATGTCTGGGATGTATTGAAAAGGGCTGTTTATGGACGATGTGACCCAATAAACACACTGAGGGATCTACGCCGAATTGCCATTGAGGAGTGGGACAATCTGGACCAACAGTGCCATGATGAACTTGTGGATATTATGCCACGATGAATACAAGCAGGCATCAGTGCAAGAGGACGTGCTGCTGGGTATTAGAGGTACCGGTGTGTATAGCAGTCTTGACCACCACCTTTGAATGTCTCACTGTATGGTGGTACAACATGCAATGTGTGGTTTTCATGAGCAATAAAAAGAGCGGAAATGATGTTTATGTTCATCTCTACTCCAATTTTTTGTACGGATTCCGGAATTCTCAGAACTGAGGTGATGCAAAACTTGATGTGTGTGTTATATGCAACTCTTATAGAAATCTTAATTAATAAAGTACAAGTTTGTTTTCAGTTAGACAGCCAAATGGTGTAATCACTGGACAAGTTTCCTGTAAATTCTGTGAATATTGTTACAGCATCTCCGCATTTTTTAATGTGTCCTACAAATGTCTTCTTGGATTGACCTCCAAAGCTCTCTGGTTGAGATGATCTGGCCTGTGCCAAGAATTATTACTATTTGATTTACAGACTGAAGACAATTTTATGATAGTGGCGCCAAAATTATTTGTGTTAAACAAATGTTGTTGGACATAAGTGGAAGTATAACAGTGTTCCTAACACTATAAATAAAAACTGTGTGCACATTTATCATCTACTGTAATGTAAATTATGTAAATGCTGAATGCTCAAATGAGAAAGCTCTAAAATAGATGAACTGCAAATTTTTATGTTTGAGTTCAAATATGTTAAAAAAACATTTTCAGGTGCATGCTGCTTTAGAGAAAGTACAATAAAATTCTTTTAAAAGGCTGAAAACTCTAATATAGCTACCAGATTCTCTAAGAAAAATAAACCACGGGAAAGGGAAAAGGGGGGGAGGAGGAGGGGGGTGGAAGCATTCCATGCATATTTGTTTATTCTGATTCAGATTACCATGTAAGATATGAGTTAACTCTTTAAAACGAAAGAGTTTATTTGAGGGTTGCTGTCAAGTTAATGCAGGTACATGTTTTAACAACTTGAATTGATAGAATCTCAGGAAAGTTGACAACAGTACCCAGGTAAATGTCATAGTTTGAAATAACGCCTCTGTAATTGAAGAAAGGTTTTTAATTCTGACTGATTTCATCATCATTGTGTTAAGTGAAAACTTAACCGTCCAAATTCATTGACTTAATTAAAAAATATGGTTTCAAATTACATTTTTTTTCTGAATCTACCACATAAAATGTATTTTAACAAATTATATGTTTGAAAATGTAAATAAATTTTGTTTAGATTTAGGAATTTCTGATTAGTTAAGAGCAGAAGTCTCTTGTAAAATAGGCTACATAAAAAGCTACAGTAACCAAGAAAAATTGAGTTTATTTCATATGCAGCATTCTCACCTTTGTAGATGGCTAATTTGTTCATGGGACATAACTTACAGATATTAAATGGCTCCCCTTTTTATTTCTTCATGACCACCAATATTTAAAATCTTTGATTTTGTTTCCAAATTCTGTAGTAGTCGCTGTAAGTATCTAGGTTACTATGGTATGTAATTTCGTGAAACATATCACATTTCTCCCATTGATGTAATGTATTTTCTTTGTTACAAATACAATAACTCCTCACATTAATGGCTCTTTATAAGAAACACTGCAGTAATCTCTCAATCTCAACATAAACATCAACCTGACCGCAAGAGATACAACAACAGATTTGGCACATAAAACTTTCTCTTGTCTTCGTGACATCCACAGCATTGTCATGGCATACACTGTCCAATGACATGCACCAATTCTCCAAGCTGGGACGCCACGGCATACAACAACACAATGTGTCCAACGGGTACTGCAACACATGGTATTGAAGACAGGTGGCATCCATCCGTATCAGTTACATAATGTACTCTCCCAAAAAGTTTGCAGTTCTAAACCTTTCAACTAATGAAAGACTCAACTATGGCAATCTTCGTATGTTGGCTAGGTAGATGTTTGGTAAATATCGCTTCACCAAAGTGGTATGTTACACCACATGTGATAGGCTGAATAAGACTGATCAAAATATTTCAAGCAGATTTCTAAGTGTCTTCAGTGAAATGTTTTCACCTAAAGCTTGTTTTAATAAAGTGACAAGAAAATTCGAATGAAGAATTTAGTGCTAACAAGGGAACCTCCCCATCGCACCCCCCTCAGATTTAGTTATAAGTTGGCACAGTGGATAGGCCTTGAAAAACTGAACACAGATCAATCGAGAAAACAGGAAGAAGTTGTGTGGAACTATGAAAAAAATAAGCAAAATATACAAACTGAGTAGTCCATGCGCAAGATAGGCAACATCAAGGAGAGTGTGAGCTTAGGAGCGCCGTGGTCCCGTGGTTAGCGTGAGCAGCTGTGAAACGAGAGGTCCTTGATTCAAGTCTTCCCTCGAGTGAAAAGTTAATTTTTTTATTTTCAGACAATTGTTATCTGTCCGTCCGTCCGATGCGAGGTAACTGCGCCGTAGTATGGGGACGCTACACCTAAACAAACGTTAAAAACATATGTTTCGACAGAGCACAGGGAAAACTGCGCGACTAAAACTGTTGCATTCATTTGTTGCAGTTTATGTGACAAACTCTTATGTTTTCATCACTTTTTTGGGAGTGATCATCACATCCACAAGAAAACCTAAATCGGGCAAGGTAGAAGAATCTTTTTACCCATTCGCCAAGTGTACAAGTTAGGTGGGTCGACAACATATTCCTGTCATGTGACGCACATGCTGTCACCAGTGTTGAATATAATATATCAGACGTGTTTTCCTGTGGAGGAATCGGTCGACCTATGACCTTGCGATCAAATGTTTTCGGTTCCCATTGGAGAGGCATGTCCTTTCGTCTACTAATCCCGCACGGTTTTGCGGTGCGGTCGCAAAACACAGGCACGAAACTTATTACAGTGAACAGAGACGTCAATGAACGAACGGACAGATCATAACTTTGCAAAAATGAAGAAAGTAAAATTTTCACTCGAGGGAAGACTTTAATCAAGGACCTCTCGCTCCGCAGCTGCTCACGCTAACCACGGGACCATGGCGCTTCTGAGATAGTGCTCTCCTTGATGTTGCCTATGTTGCACGTGGACTACTTACCGTATTTACTCGAATCTAAGCCGCACTTTTTTTCCGGTTTTTGTAATCCAAAAAACCACCTGCGGCTTAGAATCGAGTGCAAAGCCAGCGGAAATTCTGAAAAAAGTTGGTGCGTGCCGCCACAACTTACTTCTGCCGTCGAATATATGTAGCGCTACACAGGCATGCTTTGTAGGCACAAAGATAAATACTGGCGCCAAAACGTCTGCGTCAGGGGGAAAAAAAAAAAAAAAAAAAAAAAAAAAAAAAAAAAAAAAGGGGTGGAAGTCGAGCTATTTTCAATGTACTACGAAAATCCGACTGGCAGGACTGTTTGGGATGTTTGTCAATATGGCCAACTCTACGTTCTGAAGTTTTTCCTATCTGTGAGAAGAGATGGTTGATATAATAGGAACTTTTATAAATTGTGAATCACATGCAGTATTCTCGTCACCATAAGAATAATACGCATATAAACATTTTGCCATGTATTGTTTCATGTTTGCCGCTATCTCATTTAAATCCTGTCTGCCTAATAAACTACAAAACTAGAGTGAGGCAACAGCAAACGCGGAAGAATATAAATATCATGTCATGTTTATATTCGTATTATTCTTATGCTTAATAGCGATACAGTCAGAAATGAAGTACGGCAATCGCCTAGATTTTTAAATCTAAGATGACTAATTTCTGTGTAGAATGTAATGTACTAAAGAGGCGCCTGCAAAGATTTTCAAACGGAGAAAAATTTTCGCTAAACTCTCGTTCAGAACATCTTCTATCATACGCAGTCTATTATTTGGTTCTTGTTGATCATTATCAAAGAAAGCAGCAGTGTAAGTACCAACAAATAGCAGTTTCTTGCCATTGTTTCGCTAATGAGACGATTCTTCTTTTCTTAAAAAAATAAAATTAAAAAAATAAAAATTATAATAATAAAAAAAAAGGCGGTAGCGCGCACAAAAGCAAGCCATGCCGTGAGCGGCGACAGGCCGTAAACACGCACTATCAGAATGCGACAAACAATGCATGACACAGTACAGTAACGCATTTTCAGCTTAGAGTGACGTAAACACCTTTAACAAAGAAAACTGCGCTTATCAGATCAAAGAAAAATAAGCTATCAATTCAAACCAGACGAAGCACGTGGAAAAGGAAGGGTACCCGTATAAATACGGACGGAGCGCCTGATGCATAGCAATGGCTACCTGGTAAAGCTTAACTGCTAACTTACGACTCGAACCAAACTACTGTAGCTGTATCGTCATTCATTCGACCTAAATTGTGTCTCATATTACAATGGACCAACTTTGTTTCGATTTGGAGATGCGGCCTATAATTTTTCTCTCCCCTTGAATTTCGAGTCTCAAATTTCAGGTGCGGCTTAGATTCGGGAAAATATTTTTTCCTTGATTTCGAGTCTCATTTTTCAGGTGCGGCTTAGATTCGAGTGCGGCTTAGATTCGAGTAAATACGGTAGTTTGTATATTTTGCTTATTTTTTTCATAGTTCCACACAACTTCTCCCTGTTTTCTCCAGTTATCTGTGTTCAGTTTTTCAAAGCCTATCCACTGTGCCAACTTATAACTAAATCTGAGGGGGATGCGATGGGGAGGTTCCCTTGTAAGGAAAGACAGCTGTATAAGAAACTAAAATAAAAGTATTGACTTTGCCAAATATGTTGGATAATACAAAAATTATATTTAAGGAAGGCAAATGACAAATACTGTGCTAATTTTAAGACATGACAATTAATCAAAAGCAGTATGGTGAGTTTTGAAATCTGAATTAAGTATTATGGCTCTAGTCATGAAATCTGTAAAATGAAGCTTGTTGAACTCTAAATTTTAGAATGCCTCCAGGAGTTCATTAATCTGGTGAAATCAGATGCCAGTGTTGTGGATAATGAGAACTAAGTATGTGCTTTCAGATTTAATAAAAAGTCTGAATACCTCACAAAATTTAAAAAACAGTTCTAGCAATGGACACAGAAAATATTATATTTTCATTGAAAAACAAAAATTTTGCAGATTGGGGGAGAGAACAAAAAAAAAAATCCTTAAATTTGTGTTTAAAATAGTAGGACCCTATAACCTATAATAATTAATCTTATTGAACGTGTTCCCCAGAGGTACTAAAGTATGCAGCAGAAAAACTGTTGCTCCAGAAATTATCAAGAGAGGATATGGGAAACATAATCCCATCCCTCTTCCTTCAGCCCTGTAAAAAGTATCTGACAAAGCTACTGCCATCTAGATTCAAAATTTTATTAAAGAATAGATTATACTAAATCAATTAGGCTTCCAGTGCAAGAAAAGCCTTTGGTTTATGCTGCAGTCACAGTGGCGCTGATATCGGTGGCTTTTGCTGACAACAGACATCAGCCGAAGACAGCCGCTCAATTCAAATCAGTAACCCATTATGTGTGTGGCCACAAATCAAATCAGTTTGTCTTATACCTGGAAATAAAAACTGCTTTCACGGAGCAAACTGAGGACCAGTTCAACCACCCATGGATCATCTGCTAATATTAAATGTAAGGAATTGGGAACACTATACTTAACACGAAGGGCCGAAAGAAGGGGACATTCTACAAATATGTGAAATATCAGTCTGGCTCCACAACCACATCGCGAGGGTGGGTCATTACATAGGAGGAAACAATGGCTAAGCCAGGTATGAGCAACGCGTAAACGGCATAAAACAGTGGACTCCTTCCGAGAGGAGTAGAAGAAAGAGCGCCAAATTGCAGTAGACTCCTTGATTGTGCGGAGTTTGTTACTATGAGCAGTAGTGCTCCAGATGGCTTCCCACTTTTGGGCAAAGAGAGTTGATGTAGATCTGCTTATCTGCAGCCGGAATCATGAACGGAAATGGGGGGGGGGGGGGTTAAGTATCTGCTTCTCTAGCCTAACGGTCACCCATTTCATTCCCTGGGATGCCCACATGACTTGGGACCCAGAGAGAGAGAGAACAGGACAGGCAGAATGCTCAAGGGGAGAGAGAAGGTCGTGGATAGCAGAGACCAAAGGGTGACGAGAGTAGCATTGGTCGATAGCTGCAGGTTGGTCATGGAGTATGAACAAATAAAAACACTGTGGAGAGTCCTGTGAATGGCCAGAAGCTCTGCTGTGAAGACACTACATGATCACTGCAATAAATGGCGTTCGACGCCAGCAGGAGACGTGACAACGTATCCCACCTTATCGACTGTCTTGGAACCATCAGTGTAAAAGATGGTGGCACCCTGGAATGGAACTCTGCACAAGGATGACACATACAAGACTCCCGAAAACTATAGGAGTGACAGAGACCTTAGGGCCCTGGAATAGATCAGCTGTCGTCTAGGCACCATCTGGGGGGGGGGGGGGGGGGGGGTGTTTTGTTTATGGGGAAAAAAAAAAAAAAGACATGGGGTACAGTCCACTGAGTGGAGATGGAGATCCCGACAGGGGGAAGTAAAACGCACGCCAACCAGTAATCCCACCCATGGGTGTTAGGACAGGGACATCCCTCATTGGCACAGAGCACAGGGTACACAGGATGGTCAGGGAATTCGCAAATAGCAATTGCTTAACAAGGAGTTGGCACCGTCGGATGTGTAGAGGTGGAATCCCCCTTATGTGAGAAGACTATCAACAGGACTAGTGCGAAATGCACCAATAGCCAGACACACCCCACAATGATGGACAGGGTCAAGGAGTTTCAAAGTGGAAGGAGCTGCTGAGCCACAAACCTGACTACCATAATCTAGTCTGGACAAAACCAGAGAACAGTAAAGATGGAGAAGAGTGGAACGGTCTGCACCCCAAGATGTGTGGGCCAGGACGCAGAGAGCATTAAGCTTCCACAAACATGTAGTCTGTAGGTGGCAAATGTGGGCCAGCCATGTCAGCTTGTTATCAAAAATAAGGCCCAAGAAACGGGACTGTCCTACAACATCGAGAAGCTGGTTGCCTAAATGAAGTTCTGGATCGAGGTGTACAGTGGGTAGACGAAACAAAAGCATGAAACCATGGGTGGTGGCCCACGCAGAGGCCTGTCAGATGGTGCCTTGGAGCTGGCGCTCAGCAGACACTACCAAGTGGGAGCTGCGCCAGCTACAAAAATTGTCTACGTACAACACTGGGGTAACCAGAGGCCCAACAAAAGGTCACAAGCCCACTGATGGCAATGAGGAAGAGTGTGACACTTAGCACAGAACCCTGTGGAATACCATTCTCCTGAATCTGAGGAGCACTGAGTAAAGTGCCAACTCAAACCTGGAAGAGCCAGTGAAATAAAAACTCGCGGATAAAAATCTGAAGGGGACTACAGAAGCCCCAATCATGGAGGGTAACTAAAATGTGATGGCACCAAGCCATGTCATACGCCTTATGTAGGTCAAAGAAACCTGCGACAAGGTTTCGGCCATGAGTCAAAGCCTGTCAGATGGCTGATTCCAATCTGAGTAAATGGTCAGTTGGAGAACGCCCTACCCAGAAGCCACACTGATACAGGGACAAAAGGCCCCGAGATTCAAGTCCCCACATAATCTGAAGTTGACCATCCTTTCGAGAAGTTTACGAAGTACATTCGTCAGGCTAATTCAGTGGTAGCTGTCTACAGACATTGGGTTTTTCCCGGGCTTAAGGATGGGTATAACTATACTGTCTCGCCATTGTGATGGAAAAGCATCCGTAAGCCAAATGCGGTTGAAGACCCTGAGGAGCTGTTGCCTCTAGGGAATGTCCAAGTGTTGGATCATCTGGTTGTGGATGGAATTTGGACCCAGGGCCATGTTTCGCGAAGAACTAACCAGGGGCAATGTTTCGCGAAGAGCTAAGAGCTTGCACCAATTCGCATGCAGTCAAGGGTGCATTATATGGCTTAACGTGGTGTGGGATGAAGGGGGGGGGGGGGGGGTGTTCAACTTCACATTTCTGCCAGAGGAAGGTAGTACGGCAGGAAGAGGACAACGATGCCTTCACAAAGTGTCTTGTGACGTGTTCTGCGAGGACCAATTGATCAGTGCACAGAGCACCTTGGATGTTCAGATCCTGGACAGCTGATTGTCGCTGGCAGCCCAGAACGCTACAGAGCCTGAACCAAACCTGCGATGAAGAGGCACACATCCCCAGGGAGGAAACATAGTACTCCCAGCTTTCCTTTTTACTCCGCTTAAAAAGGTAACTAGCCTTAGCATCGAGAGGCTTAAAAGTGAGGAGGTTGGCCTGTGAAGAGTTTCACTTAAATCACTGCAACACTCATCGGCAGTCCTGGACAGCGACTGGGACATCCTTAGTCCACCACGGTACTGGTCGACGATGAGGGGGACCTGTGGATAGGGGAACAACAGGCCAGCAGCATGAAGAATAGTGGCAGAGATGCCTTGCGTAACTACATCAGTGGAGTTCAAGAAGGAGGTGTCAAAGTGCACAGCAGACGTATATAAAGGCCAATTGGCCACCATGTGGAATGCCTAGCCGGCCGGGGTGGCTGAGTGGTTCTAGGCGCTACAGTCTGGAACCGCGGCGACCGCTACGGTCACAGGTTCGAATCCTGCCTCGGGCATGGATGTGTGTGATGTCCTTAGGTTGGTTAGGTTTAAGTAGTTCTAAGTTCTAGGGAACTGATGACCTCAGAAGTTAAGTCCCATAGTGCTCAGAGCCATTTGAACCATTTTTTTGGAATGTCCAACGTGGGGGCCTATTTGCCTGGTGGCAGCAGGGGAATGATAGAATCACTGGAAAGTGGTCACTGACACGAAGGTCATCATGGGATGACCAATGTAGGGAAGCCACGAGGGCAGGGGAGGAGATCGTGAGATCGATAGCAGAGAAGGTGCCATGAGCGGCACTGAAGTGGGTAGTGGAACCATCATTGAGGAGAGACAAATCGAGGTCTGTGATAAGTTGGTCAATTAGGATACCCAAAACCGTTGAAGTGACACTCTCCCACAGTGGATGGTGGGCACTGAAGTCCCCCAAGGAGGAGAAATGGGGGTGGGAGTTGCTGGATTAAGGTAGACAGTGTACTTAAGGAAGAGGCCTATCTGGAGGGAGGTAGACGTTGCAATTGGTGATTGCCAGAGTCGTTTGGACTCTAACCACTATTGCTTCCAAGTTGGGTATGTAGTCACTAATGACATCGGAACAAACCAATGTTACCCCGGGCCCAGCATGGTTCTGACAGAACGACTGATAACCACAAAATGTTTCAGAGAGTGATCATCATGGAAATGCGTTTCTTGAAGAACAAGACAGAATGCAGAATAGAATGAAACAAGACATAGCATTTCCAGTAGGTGACATTAGTATCTGTTGCAATTCTACTGGATGACTGTGTGGCGAGAATGGGGGGGGGGGGGGGGGGATTGTACCTCCGGGAGCATTGGGGGCAACTTGTCTTGGTATTTGTTTCTTCTTCTTCTCTTTCTGAGGTGGAGGAGGGCAGGGCACAGGGGGAGTATAAGCTTCAGCAAGATCTCAAACCGAAAGAGAGTGGGTGACCTTAGGGCGCACAGATGGTGCACCTCTTGGCCTAGCAGTTGTAAAGAGTCTTCTGGCCTGAGAGACTCTGGGGAGAGGGGTCCTGGGAGGGAGCCTGATTACCGGCAGATGCCAAAGCAGGGGGAGCACTTCTTCAGCCGAGGGAGGAGGGCAGGGGCCTCCCTGATGGGAGGTCGTGGGAACTGCAATGGAGGGGGAGGGGAGAGTGGGGCACGACTGCGGTAAGATTGAGAGAGGAGGAGGAAATGAAGTAACAGAGGCAGAAGTTGAAGAGAGTGACACTGGATGTGCGGTTATCTTTGTGGCCTTTCTGCACACGTCGAACAAAAAGGACGCCACATCCCTCCATATTAGCCTGGAGTTACTCATCAGTTTGCAGTATGAGGTCCCTATTAAAAATTACTCCCTGGACTATAATCGGAGATTGGTGAGGAGTAATAGACACGGGAACATTGGCAAGACAATTACAGGCACAAAGAGCTGCGGATTGGGTGGCAGAAGAAACTTTGATCAACAGGGAGCCCAGCCACATCTTACTAAGAGAGACTACTTCACCAAACTTGTCCTCGATATTTTCCACGAAAATGTGTCCCCATCCATCCTAGTACAGACGAGGTAACAGGGAAAGGGTTTCATCCCAAGACGGCAAGCCTGGCCCTCCTCCCACGGTGTAGCCAGTGAAGGGAAGGTTGCTGAGTCACACAAAGCAGCATTCAAGGATCCTTCACCATTCAAAGAAACGGCTGTTTGAGAACAGCCAGATATTTGTAGATCAATAGGCTTCGTGCGCCAAGCATCCACCTTGATACCACCCCCTCCGACCAGGGGCTCTCCCCATGGGCACCAGCCAACCAAGCAAGGGCTGTCTGGCACAGCAGCCGTTGCCAGGAGTTCTGATGCTCCAAGAAGATAAAGCAACCATTCCCTGGCATACATGGGGAGGAAACAGTTCAGGTGTCAGTAGTGTTATCCCTGTCTTGTCAGGGGGCTCAGCCATATGGGTACAAAACAGCCCCACCACATGGACTGGCTACACATACTGGTGACCTAGCTGCATGGAAGGGGGCTACAGTTGGGAAGGCAGAGGGGAAGGAAGGGGAGAGAGGAATCCACACTGTAGACGCTAAGGAGGGAGTTCTTCCCCACATGGCTCACACTAAACACAGGAAATATTGGAGGAGAGGCCAAACCTCAAGTGGATACCTAAATGCCAAAAAGGATGAAAGAACAGACAAAAGGAACAAAATTTCAACCAATACAGGAAACCAGGTGGATAGCCAGGTCAACATCAATCAGAACACCGAGAGAGGGGAAGGAGGTGGCAATGGGGAAGGAGCAAGGATAGGGAGGGAAGACAGGGTGAAGGAGATGCAGCCAGGGGAGGAAGAATTGGCTGCAATAGTTCGGGCCTCTGTGCGCCATGCACAAATCACAAAAGAACTGTCAGTCTCCTGGGGGAGTTAAAGGTGGAGTTTGTGGCATCCTAAGCATAAAAAATATAACCATGTTACAGTTCAGGATCTATGGACTGAAATCACAGGTTTATTGGAAGCCACGAGCAGACAAAATCTTTACCAGCAATTTTTGCTATGGATTATAACCAGGAAATGTTTTTATGGTAGTAGGGTGGCGATTCTGTTAGGTGAAGTGGTTTGCAAATGTGGTGCATGTATGTATGTATTTCCACTTTTCAGTGCTTTAGGTGTTCAGATGATCTTACACTAAACTTCATGTTCGTCTTACACATTTATGAATGAGAGTCACTCAGGTTTATAGATGTATACCTGTACAACATTAAATAAGGCTCCTACTTGTAAAGGTGCGATTCAAGGTATATTAAAAAATCCATTTCTCACATTCAAGACCCAGTTCTGGTTCAAGTAAAACCTGAAGTGACAATGATATTTGACATCTGTCGATTACATCTTTCTAGAGCTTTACCACGTTCTGAAAAGTACAGTTCCAAAGTTTTTGTGAGATGTTAGATGCTACAGGAAAATTAGAGAGACCTTCAGAGAAAAGAGAACCACTTGTATGAATATCAAAAGCTCAGATGGAAACCCAGTTCTAAGCAAAGAAGGGAAAGCAGAAAGGTGGAAGGAGTATATAGAGGGTCTATACAAGGGCGATGTACTTGAGGACAACATTATGGAAATGGAAGAGGATGTAGATGAAGATGAAATTGGAGATACGATACTGCGTGAAGAGTTTGACAGAGCACTGAAAGACCTGAGTCGAAACAAGGCCCCGGGAGTAGACAACATTCCATTAGAACTACTGACAGCCTTGGGAGAGCCAGTCCTGACAAAACTCTACCATCTGGTGAGCAAGATGTACGAAACAGGCGAAATACCCTCAGACTTCAAGAAGAATATAATAATTCCAATCCCAAAGAAAGCAGGTGTTGACAGATGTGAAAACTACCGAACTATCAGTTTAATAAGTCACAGCTGCAAAATACTAACGTGGACTCTGTACAGACGAATGGAAAAACTAGTAGAAGCCGACCTCTGGGAAGATCAGTTTGGATTCCGTAGAAATGATGGAACACGTGAGGCAATACTGACCCTACGACTTATCTTAGAAGAAAGATTAAGGAAAGGCAAACCTATGTTTCTAGCATTTGTAGACTTAGAGAAAGCTTTTGACAATGTTGACTGGAATACGCTTTTTCAAATTCTAAAGGTGGCAGGGGTAAAATACAGGGAGCAAAAGGCTATTTACAATTTGTACAGATGGCAGTTATAAGAGTGGAGGGGCATGAAAGGGAAGCAGTGGTTGGGAAGGGAGTGAGACAGGGTTGTAGCCTCTCCCCGATGTTATTCAATCTGTATATTGAGCAAGCAGTGAAGGAAACAAAAGAAAAATTCGGAGTAGGTATTAAAATTCATGGAGAAGAAGTAAAAACTTTGAGGTTCGCCGATGACATTGTAATTCTGTCAGAGACAGCAAAGGACTTGGAAGAGCAGTTGAATGGAATGAATAATGTCTTGAAAGGAGGGTATAAGATGAACATCAACAAAAGCAAAACGAGGATAATGGAATGTAGTCGAATTAAGTCGGGTGATGCTGAAGGAATTAGATTAGGAAATGTGACACTTAAAGTAGTAAAGGAGTTTTGCTATTTGGGGAGCAGAATAACTGATGATGGTCGAAGTAGAGAGGATATAAAGTGTAGACAGGCAATGGCAAGGAAAGCAGTGAAATTTGTTAACATCGAGTATAGATTTAAGTGTCAGGAAGTCGTTTCTGAAAGTATTTGTATGGAGTGTAGCCATGTATGGAAGTGAAACATGGACAATAAATAGTTTGGACAAGAAGAGAATAGAAGCTTTCGAAATGTGGTGCTACAGAAAAATGTTGAAGATAAGGTGGGTAGATCATGTAACTAATGAGGAAGTATTGAATAGGATTGGGGAGAAGAGAAGTTTGTGGCACAACTTGACTAGAAGAAGGGATCGGTTGGTAGGACATGTTTTGAGGCATCAAGGGATCACCAATTTAGTATTGGTGGGCAGTGTGGACGGTAAAAATCGTAGAGGGAGACCAAGAGATGAATACACTAAGCAGATTCAGAAGGATATAGGTTGCAGTAGGTACTGGGAGATGAAGAAGCTTGCACAGGATAGAGTAGCATGGAGAGCTGCATCAAACCAGTCTCAGGACTGAAGACAACAACAACAACATGTTAGATGCTTCCAGAATGAGATTTTCACTCTGCAGCAGTGTGTGCACCGATATGAATCTTCCTGGCAGATTAAAACTGTGTACCGGATCGAGACTCGAACTCGGGACCTTTGCCTTTCGCGGGCAATCGCTCTACCAACTGAGCTACCCAAAGGTAGGAGACGAGGTACTGGCAGAAGTAAAGCTGTGAGGACAGGGCGTGAGTCGTGCTTGGGTAGCTCAGTTGGTAGAGCACTTGCTCGTGAAAGGCAAAGGTCCTGAGTTCGAGTCTAGGTCCGGCACACAGTTTTAATCTGCCAGGAAGTTTCATGTTAGATGCTATTTATGATACTCTAACTAGTAACTTAAAATCCAATATTTGCACCACAAATACCTGTGCTACAAAATTTTTAATTTTTCTATACCAAATTTTGAAGCTGTGCAAGTGCACTAAAGGACACTGTAATATTGTGGATTTTCTTTCTTAGAGCAACACTAAATCTGAAATACTGCCCCCAAGAATACTATTACTTCCTTCCTCAAATCCACTGGGTAAGTGTTTAGAGGGTAATGAAGTATCGTAGAATCTGATTATCTGAATACCCTGCCACTACTGCATTAATTTTCACCGTTTTTGGGATACTGTGTGCTAGTGTGGAACCACAAATCTATCTTTCATTAATTAGATAATACTTGCTTCCTGACACAAATTTTGTCCATGTATCATAACATAACCATGTACTTTCACCACTTAAGTTAACCATTATGGGCTTATAACCTCATTGGCAGCAACTTTACAGACCGATGTCACATATCCTGCCACTGTAGCGTAATAAACCAAGCTCTGAGCGGTGTGTTTTGGAGAGATCATTAGTGCAGTTATCACTGAAACTATATATTTTTGTAATATACCCGTATAAATATGAAGAACATCAATTATGACCTGTTAGTTTTTAAGGTGGTGGTCCCTTCTGACATTAATCGCTGGTGAGAGAAGGAAAGTGGCGTCACAAAGATAAAGTGTTCTTAGCTTTTATGGCATTGTTTTTTTTTTTTTTCCTTCATCTCATATATTTGTGAAACTTGTCTGGTACTTCCAGCAGCTGAGGACAGAGTACAGTATTCGCCCCATTCATTTTGAGACAGATACAGCTCATACATGCATCTTTTGATAGGAAAATCTGCACTGCGACACCTGTCTCCAAGTACAGAGAGGCAGTGTGGTATCCATCCTGTCTTTGGAGGTTAAAATATAACCTACTTTATACATGAAACAGATTCTAACCTAATCTCCTCGATCCCGTCAAAAACTGACGAATAAGATCAGACGCACAGTGACCAAGCCATTGGCAGATGTCCTTGAGCAACTTATGAAGATGTCTGACAACAGTGTCAGTGCCACTGTGAATGCAGCCCTGGTAAATCACAAACTAATTATCTACAAATTTAAGAGGTTATGGATAATGTTCTGCAGTGGATTGCTTCACAACTATGCGACAGGAAACTAAGTGCGTGTGTGCAGCAACTGAAGAACACGAGTCAGAAAACATGCATGCAGTGGCAGGCATAGGAGGCCAGGCCTCCTAACTTTTTTGTGGTAGAAGTTGTTATACTAGCAGGAATAATTATTTTTGCTATAAATCTTTGTGGAATTATGTCAGCGAGTGTGAAACATGTTACCTTGTGTTATTTCTTCTACGTCACAGTTGAGAGCAAGTCAGAGTGCAGTAGCTTAACCCTAGCTTAAGGTAGATGGGAGACAAAGCATATGGTGAAGAGACCAGCACATACTATGGCACTTGTAAATGCTTAGTTGGCATGGTACCCTTGACATCATTATTAGGAACAGCAGAGAGGGTACAGGCTATCATAGGAGTGTTGCCATGCCCTTCTGCAGCACAGGAGACCAGCAGCTGTGGTGTTGCTTCTCTAGGTTACTCTTACATTATTTGCCTCATGAACAGTAGTTGTCCCGCATGCAGTGAATACGGATGAGGTCCAACCTTCTACAAGTACTGATGTAATGCTTTGGAGTGAGGACATCATTGCTTCCCTGCACGTGTTGTTGTTTTCAACAAGATGTGAAGCAGAATGGTAAGAAATTTTGAAGAAAGGATGTCCAGTACCAGCATACAATTTTTCAGATAGTATGTACCAAAGACATGCATTCCAAAGTTCATGTATGAGCAGCCCAAGTGGTTATCTGCAAGCCTTTCATAAGGAATATTATTGTGCTGGCCATGTTTTCTTTTAAACCCAAGAAAAATTATAAGGTTTCAAAAACTACACAGAACAAGCTGATTGAATATATAAATGAGGTGGTTTATGAATAAAGACATCCTTGTTTGGATAGAACCTCATTTTATCCCTGTATTGTGAATGAGGCAACATATCTAGGATAAGCCACAAGGCTTCATTGTCGTGAAACTACTGGACTCCACTGGTGACATTCATTCAAGAACAAATTCTTTGTTTTCATCATTTTAGCGAACCTAGAACTGCTGCTGCTGCTGCTGCTTTATTCAATGGGCTGAGTGCGCTGTTCCAAAATTCTGACACGAAAAACAAACTGGTGGCCCAAACCTATGATGTTGCTTCTGTTCTGGCAGGAGAATTAAATAGCCTGCAAGCTAAGGTCCGTGAAATTGCCCCCCAAGATGACTTTACTCACTGTTTTGCACATTGTTTGAATTTCGTTTTGCAGGAGAGCTATTTTTGTATAAAAACAGTAAGATTTTTTTTCTCCATGGTTTAGGGTATTCCTGCTTTTTCCACTGGCCTTCCAAATGTACATCAATTTTCAGCAGGTATTGTTTGTAACTCTTCCCTTTGAACTTTGAAATGAGTTGGACCTATACCACCTGCCATTCATGAAAACTATTTGGGGACAATTGCCGTTTCAAATGAAATAACTGACAGTCCCGACTCTAGTGCAATGACTACAAAAGAAGCTTTTGGTTTCAAAAATAGCCTCCTAGACTAACTGTTTTTCTTCTCTCTGTTTTTCAAAACATATTTTAGAAGACTAAACTGCTTCCAACATTCTTCAGAAAAGACAGTGATTCACAGTTTTGTAACAGTGCTGTCTCAGAATCCATAGCTTGTGTAGAAAACTTAAGAAATGAAGATAAATTGATAGACTTTTTAAATTGCACAAAATGATCAACTAATTCGCAGTCTGCAGCTTCCTTGAGTAGACCTGAAATGATGGATGAACACACTGGTAATCAATTGATGTCAAAATACAAGCATGTGTACTTCGAGGTTCTGGATAAAATTGTAATGCAACTGGAAACAAGATTTTCACATGGTCAGCGTTTCCCTGTAGAATCATCGAGTTAACTCGTTTTACAAGTAACAAAGCTGAAATGCCCACTTTAACAGTTTTTTTGTAAATAACACTATTATCATCATTAGCAGTAGTAATAGTATAGTGGTAATGGCTGTCGCCACTGACATCGTCGTCTTGGTAGTGGTCATTGTAGTAGTAGTAGTAGTAGTTGTAGTAGTTGTAGTCATAATTACAAACGCTAGGTACGTGTACATTAAAGGGAAGGAAAGGGGATTTTCTACATTATTTCTTGGTTTCACCAGAATTTAGAGCCACAACTTGCCACTGCATTCCTGTCTGGATCATTAGTACAATGAATCATCTATAAACACGGTTTCAACCCAATGTATTACCCCTAACCTTACCAAAAACCCCTCATATGACCCAGTTCAGTACAAAATAGTCAAAATTCTAAGATATTAAAACGTCATAAAAATCAGGGCCTAGAAGAACTGCCTTCTGTCAGATTCCTAGAATTAAAGTGGTATAAACATGTTGAGTATCTAGTAAGAAAATTATGTGACTTTGCATTTGCAGTGTGAATATTAGCTAGTGCCCCTAGCAGACAAGGAAAAATCATGTATCATAAGTATTTCCAATCTATTGTAAGCTTTGATATTATTTTTTTGGGGAGGCTCAAGTAAGACATCGCATATACTGAAAACTGCAAAAAAGAATCATTAGAAACTGGCTGTACATCCAAGAGAATCACGTTGCCCATTATTTAAAAATCTAATGTTCAACAGTTTTCACCTTACGTATTTATATTATCATTTTTTACACAGGAATTTAGAAGTATTCAAGGAAACTTGTTTTGCTCATTCATATAATATGAGAAATATTGATAATTTTTTGCTCCCTGTCACACGCGCAACTACATTTTGAGACACCTAGTAAACTGGAATGAAAATTTACAGCAAACTAAAGCCAAGAACATTCAGAGTATGAAGCTGGACTTACCGGAAAAAGTTACGTCATTCCTCCAATGATCTTATAACTCAGTTGAAGATTTCATAAAGGATGAACTGATTATTTGATGGGATGTAATTTATCAACTTAAAATTAATGACACTATCAGGTCTCATTAACTATAGTTATATATCACTTAAATTATACTACTAATTTTTTTGACATGTCTCCTATGCTCTAATCAAATGTTTATAGCATCTGTATGTTAGGAGATTACTAAATCACAATTCATTTCTTTTTCAGTTTTAATAGACTTCTCGTTTTGTAACACTGTATGTACAAAATTACTGGCGCACAGCAAAACTGATTTTAAAATACTTTGTCACTGATGCGAAGAAGTTCATAACAGTTGTATGATTCACAGTCACTTGAAAGGTCCAAGGTATCTGGAACAGAAGATTGTTTAGTCAAATAACAATCAGTTTCATTTTTGATTTTGGATACATTCAATGTACAGCCCACAAAGTCTAACTAAAATTAGAATCTATGATAATTAAGTGATGCTAAATTTACTATAACCATCCACTTCTTTACATTAATGTTCTGATGACTTTGACATCACAGCAAAATGAAGAGTGAAGAGCTCTTACTTTAATAGAGTAAGAATGAATTACTGTAGGTCGTTGATTGAATTCTTGCACAGAGTAAATTATGTAACCATTATTAAGTAGGTGTTTCTGACCACTTCAATTGGGAGTAGTAAAACCTTTTAACCTCCCCATTAAAATGAGCAGAAACATTGTTCTAATTCTGATTGGATAAAAATGAGAGAGTGACTTTGTCAGTCTTTTTGAAGGAACACTACCAACATTCAGCAGATATTTAGATAGCTGGGTGGAGCCTACTTTACCCTATTCAAAAATCTGTGAATGATGATTTGAAACCAGCTAATAATGTTTACAGAGTTTAGTTAATCTGTAAAATGAATAGTTACGGGATCTATATCCTGTGGCTGTCTTCATTCATTATGAAAAGGAATACACCTACACATGTTGGAGACCAGGATTAAATCCGTTTATCTCACATCTGAGAGGTAATACTACCTTTTTCCAATCTTACCATCATGAACTACTATAAGAACGACTTCTCCAAATACATAACCCTTGTGGTCTAGAAACATTCTTCAGATCATAAATGTAATGCGGACTTTTCTGTTTAGCATATGTTACCCAATGCTTGATTATTAGTCATCTCTGCCACAGTCGCCAAATTCTGAACACCTACCATGCACTCAAGGCTTGAAAAAATCTTAACTATGATACTTCAATACTTTAAAAAAGTACATTTTTAGACCAAGAGTGGAATGCACTTTGTGTGTATTTACTGCATTTTGTGCTTGCTTTAAAAACCATGGTGACTGTGTGGCATAGGGTTATCAATCACTCATTAAGTGGTACGATTGACTGCCTTTGAGTATGCTGATGTGAACAGAGATTTAGTGAGACAGAACTCATTGGCATGCGATGCCCATTCCAAATATGGTGCTGCTGTGTAAGTTTGTTGGGTCACTATGTCATACTCCAATCTGTTGATTAATTTTGTCTGTTCCAGTACACCACTTGCAGGAACACTTTCTTCAGCATACTTATATAATAATAGATCAGCATTAAAGTCTCAAGTTGATAACTTTAATAGTTTCTGAGGAACATAAATTTACTTAAGACTCTAAATTTTCAGTCTTTCATAAAACTAGCTTCCTGGTACACTAGTGTAACACTGCATAATTATCTTATAAGTGTTGTAACTAAACATCATCTTGTCCAACAGTGCTAAAATAGCTTCTAACAACACAAGTAAGATTATATTGCAGATATTTCAGAATGTCTATTTTTATTTAAAATTCTTTTTATTTAATAATGTACAGCTTTTATGCTATCTGAATATGCAGTGGAACAAATGAAGAGTATAGATGATGAGATGTATGTAACATATTACAGTCTGGTAGTGGATCACTTACATTGTATGAAAGCCATTTTGTAAAACAATCAGTATTTGTATTGAGGAAATCAACAACCCTCATCGTCCACAGTCTGTCTCCCATCAATCACAAAAAGAGCATAGTACCATGTTCTAGAGACAGTAGGCTAACAATACCAATTAATTGTACAGGTCTCAAAAGCTAGTGTTAACTGCCTTCTATTACACAACCAATCTTCTGTGGGTAAGTAGTTACCTTTCCCTTATTTTATGTGTTTTACCTTTCTATTTTTAATTCATGCAGAGTTCCACTAATTCATGTTTATGGTTAATTTTCCTCAAAGTTCTTTGGTCACCACCTGTTTCAAAACCTCATAGCACCATGAACTGCTTGAAATAATACCTATTTACTCACATAGTTCCACATGTGGTGAGCAGGTAATGGAATGTTTAAGAATCAAGAGCCATATTTAGTTTTCATCAGTCCAGTAAATTTGTTTCCTACTCCTTTGTTTTACGTGCACTCTTTTGCTCCCCGCAAATTAATATGCAACACAACAGATGAAACTGTCAAGAATTTAGCTAATTAACACATTAATTCAATTATAAGAACACAGTTTAGACAACTTACCTTCTTTGTAGCAAACTTTCTCTGGAAATATTGGTGATTTAGTGAAAACAAACATAGATTTCACTTTTAAACATTTGTTTTCTGAAGCCAAACTTAATCCAAAGTGCAGAAATTCACTGAAACCAATTAACATTCCATATATCAAGAATTGAAATGGTATTAAAATGGTACTGTTTACAACATGCAATTAAGACTATAATAGTGTGACATTAGCGTGTAATGTGTGTTATGAATAGTTAACTAATTCATGTGCAGTAAGCATTATTTACATGTAACAAAGGTTTCAGTAAAATTCACCAATTATTTAAACAGTGCAATTAGGGAGTGCATATTATTTCATTAAGTTCAAAAAGTTACCCACAGTGTAAAATGTTAACACATTTACACTCTGTGTAATATTTCATTTTCATACGACAACTTATGCTTAACAAATGGTTAGAGCACTCTGGCAGCAAACCAGCTTGTAAACAAAGAGATACAGATGTTGTTGGTGTCAGAAGTTTTGATGCAAAGGAAAACCACAGACTATCAACTAAATAACACACCAACATTTACACTCTGCAAACCACTGAAGAGCATGACAGAGACTGTATCCCACTGTACCAGTTATTATGGTTTATTCCCGTTCCATTCACATATGATGCATGGGAGGAGTGATTGCTGGAATGCCTCTGTGCCCGCAGCAATTACTCTAATCTTGTCCTTACAATCCCTATGTGAGCAATATGTAAGGGGCTGTAGCACATTTGTAGAATCATCATTTAAAATCTGTTCTTAAAGCTTTGTTAGTAGACTTTTTTGGGATAATTTATGTCTATCTCCAAGAGGCTGCCAGTTCAGCTTCCTCAGCATCTCTGTAACACTTTTCCACGTATCAAACCTGTAACCATTCATGCTGCCCTTCTCCGTATAAGTTCAATATTCCCTTGGTACAGGTCCCACACACTTGAGCAGTATTCTAGAACTGCTTGCACGAATGTGTGTAAGCAGTCTCCTTTGTAGACTGATTGCATTTCCCCAGTATATAACCAATAAACCAAAATCTACCACCTGCTTCACCCACAACTGAGCTTATGTGATAATTCCATTTCATATCCCTAAAAAGTGCTGCACCCAGGTATTTGTGAGAGTTGCCCGATTCCATCTGTGAGTCACTGATGTTAAAACAACAATGTAGGAAAGTATTTACCATAAAGAAGACACGTATAAAGTTGGCCAAATCCAGCATCTTCGGCCTGGCATTCCGATTTGTGATGCTGGAGTTGGTGGTCACGTGTGCATTAGGTGTGCTTGCTTTTCTTTCTCTCTCTCTCTCTCTCTCTCTCTCTCTCTCTCTCTCTGACAAAGGCTGTGGCCGAAAGCTTTATGCGAGTGTCTCAATTGTGCCTTCAACTTGACATGTCTTCTTTATGGCAAGTAGCAATCTTGTCTTTTCCTACATTGTTGATATTCCTACCTGGAGTTTCCTTTGTTTCATTGATATTATATATATTCTGCTATGGTAGTCACTGAAGGCTTCACTCATTGCTCTTCTGACACCAAAACGTGTTTCATTCAGCATTTCTATCCATAGTCCAATGCTTTATTTTACACTCATTCTGTAGTAGACTGTTTCATTAGAAATTTCTTTACAGTGAGTGTATAGCATAGAGGGTCACTCCCATCGTTAACTGTTCTACTGGGTATATATCTAACCAGTTCATGGTCAACTATTCTTTTAAACATGAGCCATAGCTCTTCTACATGCTCTTGCACTATGCTGAAATTTTTAAGTTCCTCATTTAGATATAACACTACCGATTTTTTTATCTAGCTTTCTGAACACATATGCCTCTCTGCTCAATTTAGTTGTTCTTTGTACTCTGGTAATCATTGTTGCCACAACCGTGTCACAGTCACTGACACCAATTTCGAAGTGGACACCCTCAAAGAGGTCAGGTCTATTTGTTGCCATTAGATCCAATATATTTCCATCATGAGTGGGGTTCCTGTCTGTCTGTTCTAGGTAATTTCCAGAGAAGGCATTTAGTAAAGCTTCACAGGATGTCTTATCACACCCACCACCAACAAAACTGTAATTGTCCCCATTAATTGTTGGATGATTAAAGTTTCCATGACTGATTACAGTATGATTGGGGAACGCACATACAAGTGAACTGACGGTTTTCTCTTACATTTTCAGTTACATCAGGAGATGACAGAAGCATCCAATTACCATTTTATTTAAACCCCTGATACTGAGTCTTGCCCAGTCTCACTTGCTGTTTCAATTTCCGTCTCCGTCGATTTGAGTTCCTTGTCTACTGCGACAAGTATACCACCTACACTTCCCATTAGCCTATCCTTTCAATATAAATTAAATTTTCTCCAAAAATCTCTCTGCTATCAATTTCAGGTTTCAATCACTTTTCTGTACCTATTGTTATGTGAGCTTCAATGCTTTTCAGAAGCTCTTTGAATTCAGGCACTCCGTTGCGAACGATTCGACAGTTGACCACTTGGATTTTAATACTCTCACCTGTGTGAGGCATTTCTTCTGATATTACGATACTTCTGGGTTTCTTACAACTATCGTTATCTGGATTGGTTGGAGTCACTTAATCTTAAAAAAAAAAAAAAAAAAAAACATTTAGGGGGACCCTACAGTTCTCAACCCTATGGTGTAAATCCAGGAAGTCACAGGCTAACTTGTCATAGAATCTTCGAAGGACCTGGTTCAGTCCTTCCACTCATCTCAGAACCAAGAGGCCACAATCAGTTCTGCGGACAATGCTTAAAACTGTGAGCTTCATTGAAACTGCGGGCACATGGCTGGTACCTTCTCTGTGTCGTTGGAATGATCCGACTATAACGTCGGAGCCCAGATGACAGGCATCATTTGCTGTAACGTGCACCACAATCTGCAGCTTGTTGCACCTTGTTCCCTTAGTGGATGAGTAACGGCAGCTCCTGTACTTTCTACAGAGGAGACAGGATCCACAGGACAGGATAGTACTTGAGGTACCTTTGGTACTGGTACTACAGGCAGACTCAGGAGTTCTTGTAACACACTGATTCGCAGCAGCTGCAAATGGTTTTGTTATATCCTAGCCAGTAATGCTACCCGAGCCCGCTGCCAAAAGGTTGGCAGCATCAAAGTCCGGACGCCGTCCGCATAAGCAGCGCCAGCGAGACAGGCAGGAAATCGCCGCAAGTCTGCGCGCGCCACCGCTGGCTTCTGGGTTCTTAAGCGCTGGAGTCGAGAGCGCTAGGACAGTTCTGTATTCGCCGCTCAGTTGTATACTCGCCACCGAATTGTGTACTTGCTAGTCAGTTGTGTGTTCATCGCAGCAGAGTTGTTTGCCGTCAGCCGACGCTGACCTAGCCGCTCCGACTCGAACTAGACAGATTTCTGTAGACACGGAGTTCACTACTGTTTCTGTATCTTCGTTAATAAAGATAAGTACCGACTTTTATTTAATCAGAGTGTTTGGGTTTTCATCTTTCTGTTCACTGTTCCAGCAGACCGGTCGGCCCGCTATTAAAAGTGTGGCGGTGACTTCGTAAGCCGTTTCTACAGCGAATTGTTTGTCGCTACGAACACCGCCACAAAAGGTTTGACAGTAGTCACAGCAATTTCCAGCTGCTTACAAATGTAACCAACTCATCCTGTGTTCGAGAACAGTATTCACAGTGAAGCTGCATTTTGGCTGGTGCAATGTATAACAGCACAGTGAACAAATAATTTTAGACTAAGCCAGCAGTTTATCTTTTGATCTGTCGAGCTAAGAAAGTACTAATTCCCTGTCAGAACTGAAGCAAATACACAAAATGAAATTTCTAATAAGGCAACAGAAAAACATGTGGTAAAAATTACTAGTTACCTACAAATTTTTGAAATTAATTATAGTTGCTAACAAACTTGAAAACAGAGTTAATTTATAATAAATTTAGATAATGTATCTTCTTTAAGGGAACACCAGATGTAACCCAATATGTTAGCTACAAAATAATCTACAGTTACTAAATCACAAACACTGATTAATAACAAATTATATTATGCACAGGACAATGGTAACAACCAAAAACTCTCAAAAATGCATGCTTATTTACATTAACATACAGTGAAATTCGGGGTGATTTATTCTTTCGCAGTAACTGTGAATCACAACACTGGCTTGCTATGAAATAAGTTATCCAAAAGACTAGTACTGGTAACTTATGAAAATGAATGAGGGTCGATCAATAAGTAATGCTCCACATTTTTTTTTTTAAATTGCTGTTAACATACATAGACAAACATCCTTGTTGGTGCTTCACATTTGATGGATGTTCTGTGCGCCGGTGAAGTTTCGAACCATTCTGGCAAATGGTACAGTTGTAGTACACCATCAAAATGACGTCTACATTACAAGCAGCATGCTGTTATTGAATTCTTGTGTGCAGAAAAAGAAACTGTGATGAACATCCATAAACATTTGTGTACAGTGTATGGCGATGCTGCAGTTGATAGGAGTAAAGTTGGGTGATGGGTAAAGAAAGTTACAGCCTCAGAAAACACAGAAACAGAGCTCCGTGATCAGCCAAGCTCAGGACATCATGTCACAGCCACTGCTCCAGACATGCTGATTCATGCAGACACCATTATTCGTGCTGACCAGAGCATCAGAACTCAACAATTGGCTCTACAGTTGTCGGTCAGCACTGGAACTGCGCCTGCAATAATCAAGACTCTCAGATATTCAAAGAGGTGCTCACGATGGGTTCCATAAATGCTCACAGCGGACGCAAGATCCAAGGAAAGACCATTTCATCTAATTGTTGGAGCGTTTTGAGACCAATATAGAGGAGTTTCTGTCACGGATCGTTATGAGGGACGAAAGCTGGGTGCACCACTTTGGACTGGAAACAAAAAGGCAGTCCATGGAGTGGCATCATCCTCATTTGCCACAAAAGAAGAAACTCAAGACAACGCCCTCTGCCGGAAAAGTCACGGTGGCACTCTTCCGGGATTGTGATAGCATCATTATTGTGCACATTTATGCCAAGAGGGTCAACCACCAATTCAGAGGCGTACATGAAGATTCTGAATAAACTCAAGAACCGTTTTCGATGTGTTCGATCAGACAACAATCCAGCAGAAATCTTGCTCCAACATGATAATGCACGCCCACACACAAGTCTGAAAACCTGAGAATACATTGCCAAATTGGGTCAGACATCAACGCCTAATCCACCCTACAGTCCAGACCTGGCACCCTCGGACTTCTCCTTCTTTGGGCCGCTTAAAGAACACACTTTGAAGATAACGAGAGTGTCAGTCATAGAGTGAAAACAAGGCTATGCCTACAGGACAAGAGCTTTTACCAGCAGCGAAGACATGCTCTTCCACAAAGTTGGTGTACAGCCATAGAATGTGATGGAAACTATGTAGGAAAATAGGACATGGACAAGACATGTTGATGTATATTGTCACCAAATTCTGACTCTTAACAATAAATATGTTCTGAGAAAAAAAAAGTGGGATATTGCTTATTGAACGACCCTTGTATTTTTGTAAGTGTCTGAAAATTCTAAAAAGAGTAATCTATTTCTCATATAATTACATGATGAAATTAGAGAACGGTGGTTCTGAACAGGGGTAGACTTACAGTTCACAAAATTTTAAGAGAGTACAAATAAGTTTAAGCCTGCAACGGACATTAACAGCACAAGTTTATCAGGGCACTTGAAAATGTTCAAAATTTTACAATACAAACAGGCATTTATACAATCTATGCAAGATTACGTAGAAGAAATGCAAACAGTAAATATCCAAATCTAGAATTTCAAACCAGGGTACAAATCTTGCACACGTGGTCTCACACAAATGAAAACTTCTAAGTCAGCTCTTACGTATAAATACATGTACATATTGCACAGGTTTTTCACTTAGCTGTTTCTGTGCCAACTTCTACACTGGTGTCCCAAAGAAGAACACTGCAGCATGAATATATCTCAGTCAGAATAGAGAAATGTGCAGTACCAACATAGTAAGTCTTCTGCATGTTGCAGCCAACAGTGCAACTTCTCTGACTAGGCACTTTGTTTAAGACCTCATCAATGTTAACGTGCCAGGACGAGAACCGATATGAGGTGGCATGATGGGAAGTGCAATGATTGGGAACCCTGCCCCAGGTGTTAACAAACCTACTATTTGTGAAAACTTTAGTGACATTTGGCATCCTGAAAAACTGACAAATAAGCAAGGGACTAAGAAGCTAGATAGTGACTCACTTTACAACATTAATTCATACATTCATCCTGTACTATATATTTCATAAAAAAAAAAGAGAACTTTCAGGAATGTAGAGTGGAAGAAGTTGTCCATACACAGCAGGGAGTCATCCTGACTGCTATCACGAAATTGAAAGCTGCTGCGAATGGTTGTGTTGGCAGAGCTATTGGGAGCCTCATACCCACCAAGACAACAAAGGTACTGCAAATACATTCTTCTCCTATTTGTCTCCTATCCAGGAGATACAGAACCTTTCACTATTTGACAGCCTAACTGTAAGTGGGAGTGTCAGTGGCAGACCAAGGGGCTCTGTACAAGGGAGGCAGCAACCAGGAAGAACTCAGGGTACTACAGTCATATCCTCTTAACAAGTCCAAGTTATAATCTCTCACTGAAACAAACTGAGCCAGTGTTTTATAGCAGATGACTTCAACCTGTGAGGTGAAGGTTTGGTGGTTTGTTGCACAGCTGGAGGAGGAGACGGGGATGCTACCATGACACTGGGAAATTTCGCAACCGCAGTGCTAAATTTGAGGTTGCATGTCTGCTTGGCCATGCCCTTAATGTAGTGAGATGTAGCAAGAGCAGTACTGTCTGTGCCAGTTGGTAAAATGCAGGATTTCCAGCTAGCCAACAACTTGTGAGCAACCAGGGAAGGCACTTTTTCCTTCACCTGGATCTCCCGGACAACCCCCTCATCGAGATACTTGGGACAATCTCAGGAGGCGGCAGCATGGTTGCCGTTGCAGTTGATACAGCGGGGAGGAGGAGGCGAACAATCGTCCTCATGAGCAGCACTATCACAGGTTACACATTTGGCTGGGTGTCGACAGGGCTCTCTAGTGTAGTTGTAACGATGACAATGGTAGCAGAACATTGGGTTCGGAATGTACGGTTGTACTGTGATAACTTCACAGCCTGCTTTGATCTTTGACAGAAGCACAACTCCACAAAAAGTGAGAAAGAGTGAGTGTGGGCAATAAGGATGCATCTACCTTGCTCATCATCCGATGTACTGCAATGACACCCTGATCAGGAGGTACATTTGGATTTCTATCTCAGTCAGACCATCGAGCAGGTTAATGTAAGTAAGAACACAGGAAGAATTCAGCGTATGATGGGCCTTGACATGAACAGGATAGCCGTGGAGGAGCTAAGCTGCAAGTAGTTGTGCTTGAGAATCAGTCGTCTCCAAAAGCAAAGTACCATTTCGTAACTGAGAGCAGGATTTCACAGGGCCAGCGATTCCATCAACACCTTTCTGAATAATAAACTGACTTACTGTAGCAAAGGACTGACAGTCTTCAGTATTTGAAACCACAAGAAACCGTGGTGGAGCTGGGTGTGTCTTTGAATCGTTAGTCTCATTCCGCGTATGTTTGTTAGACGGTGACAGTGAACAAGATGATTGGCTCATTGTGAGAAAACCCCCCATGATTGCCAGTGTCTCCAATGGCGTGCTCCTTCCAACTGGGAGGGGCCACGCAGTCCGTGACATGACACCTAAAACTACGCGACCACTCATGGCACACTAAACTATCACCCGATATCATTAACATCCATCCATCACAGAACCTTAGAACATATTCTAAGCTCTCAAATAATTACATAATTTTAATAAAATGACCTCTTCCATGTCAACCAACATGGATCCCGAAAAAATCAGTCATGCAAAATCCAACTCACTTTTCTTACATTACATCCTTAAAGCCATGGATTATCACAATTACATAAATGCTATATTTCTTGACTTCCAAAAAGCATTCAACTCAGTATCACATCATGCTTTTCAACAATCCCACAAGATTTGAGACAAAAATTTGTTACTAGATTTAATGTTTGTTGGTAGCGAGTAAGCTGCATGTTATCGTGGGTTGAAAATTATCAACAGGTACAGCAGTAACATCAAGCATGTCCCAGGGTAGTGTCTTGTGACCTTTGCTGCCCATGTTTTACTTCAATGACCTGGCAGACAATAGTAACTTCAGGCTTCTGGTGGTGATGCTGTTATCTGTAATCAATTACTGTCCCAAAAAAATGCATAAATATTCAGTTACATCTTTTAAGTATTCGAAGGTTGTAAACTTGCTCACAATGTTCAGAACTTTAACATTATGCACGAGAGAGAGAGAGAGAGAGAGAGAGAGAGAGAGAGAGAGAGAGAGAGAGATTACAGAAAATTTATGTAACTCATAACAGAATATTGAGTAAGCGTGTTGGGGATCCATACCAAATAGGACTAACAAGGGGCACTGAATGTTTACAAAGGGCAGTACGAATGGTAACAGGTTTCTTTTAATTTACTTGAGGGCAATACAGAAATACTGAAAACCCTGAACAGGCAGATGCTTCAAGACAGCCAACTATAACGTGAAAGCCTGCTTAAAAAGGTTTGAGAGTGAGTATTAAGTAAAGAATCAAGGAGTACGCTATCACCCCTGTATATATTTCTCCTGTAAGGACTACGAAGTCACAATTAGACTAGTATCAGTGCCACAGCGATACTGAAAATAGTCATTATTTCCATGCTCCACATGAGAACCAAACAAGGTGAAACCTTAATCTGCAGTACCATGCTTAATATCTTCTGCCATGCATTATACCATGTGTTGCAGAGTGTGGAGTGCAAGCAATTTTAGCCAACACTGTATTTTGCTGAAATTAATTGTTATATAACTGCTTCAGGGTTAAGAAGCCCGACAATGACCAGGAGAGCAGCATGCTGACCACATGCCCTTCTGTACCGCATCCAGTGGCAGATGATGGCACACTGGTCGGTCAGGCTCAATTGCCCTGTCTAAAGCCAGAACATGTAACTATCTACCTATATAACTGCTTTGTATGTAGAGGTAGAAGTTAAAAACAGCAGCTGAAGTACATAGAGAACCAGCAGTAGCTTTCTGAATACAAGCTACTTTTCCCTTAAGGCACCTTTAATGCAAAAGTAATTACCAGAATTACCATTGTGAGTAGATACAAACTAATCATTTGTTCCAAAATATCCTTAACAGCCCTTAAGCAGCTGCAATTTTCTATTAAAATACAACTTGTGTCAATCCACTCTCTTGAAAGATCTCATCCATGAGCTTTATGGATCATCATCTGATGACTGAATGATTGAACGTAAAAAGGATATACACTCTTCACAGTCTCGACCATTTCTCACTACTCTGCAGCAGTTTTGATAGATGTCCACTGTGATGGCACTTTGCCTAGACTGCTTGTTTAAATTTTACAGTTCAATGAAAAATTACATTTATGTGATTTTTTATGGTTTCTTATTTAACTGAAAAGGGACTGATTTATGATATTCATTGTATGAGATAAACAGATGTTCACACTTTGCGAACATTACATAGTAAACTAAATATCAGATTAATAGCTATATTTCAGTGAAAGATGTTTACTGTACATCATTTAATAACTGGCACTACAGCAGTAAATGAAATTAATTATGTTGCTTATGCTCCACAAGTGTGTGTGTGTGTGTGTGTGTGTGTGTGTGTGTGTGTGTGTGTGTGTGTGTGTGTGTGCGCGCGTGCGGGGGTATACCTGTCCTTTTCTCCCCCTAAAGTAAGTCTTTCCGCTCCCGGGATTGGAATGACTCCTTACCCTCTCCCTTAAAACCCACATCTTTTCGTCATTCCCTCTCCTTCCCTCTTTCCTGATGAAGCAACCTTAGGTTGCGAAAGCTCGAATTTTGTGTGTGTGTTTGTGTTTCTTTGTGTGTCTATCAGCATACCAACGCTTTCATTTGGTAAGTTACATCATCCTTGTTTTTAAATAACATAATTAGAAATATTTGGCCTGTAAAATAGCTTGTAACTGCTAACTATGAAATATTAACTAAAACTCTCAACTTAGGGTCTGAGTGACCTACTTCTCCTTTTTAAACTTTTCCAACCAATCCCTCTTTCCTCCCAGAAAAAGGAGCATGCAAGGTATTTCTAGGTTTAAGTTTTTCTCCTGGCACTGTTAGTAAATCTGCCTGTTGAAAGGTAAGTACTGACTAGCATTTCTACCTTGTTATTTTAACTACTGCATCACATGCAGCAATTAGTATTTTTGAGCAGTTAGTAGTAGCAACAGTAGTAGATAGACATGTTTCATATCAGTACAAAGTAGTTATATGAAATGTGACCTAGGTGTAAATTAAAATAATAGAAAGCATGAAGCAATGCTTAAATCATAGGCAGCAATTTGTGACCAACTGCATTGTATTTTAAATACCTGATCGATAACTGTAAAATAAACACACACTAAATATAGAAAGCTAACATTATTTATGACAGCAAAATACCTGTTCAGACTCTGCAGAACTAGTGCCATATCGACAGTAGTGTGCATTTTTATTGTTGGTTTAATTAACAAGTCTTCCAGACTGTGAACAGTAGAGTCACAGAACACTACTGCGTCTACTGCTACTGTTGATAAATAGTCTCTGTCAAGTAACAGCCACCTCTCAGCAGCTACCACAAGTTCAAGTGCAGCATGCCTCTTTGCCAGCCAAGTCATACAGTTATCAACATCCGATATCCTGAAAACAATGACTTACTAAGTTGAAATCAAACAATGGAAAATCCAGGATGGAATGTAAAAATATTATGAAAAGGAAAGACGCTACTCACCATATAGCAGAGATGCAACTCAGCATCTCCGCCGTATGGTGAGTAGCAATTTTCATTTTCATAATATTCTTACTAAGTTGAAAACATCATAAACTTTGGATAGTCCCTTAGAGGAAGCTGTTAGCTGAATGAATGATACATATTTTTAAAAGGGTAACTACTATGTATAAAGAATTTAATTTCACAGAATTATCAACCATACTGCTATCTTTGTTGCCCAATGGTGAGAGGTAGATTTTTCTTTTAAGGTACAATTAAAAAGTTTTTATAAATTGTGGTTTTTACAAAATAACTACAAAATTTCAATTTTTGTTTCATTTTGAAAATCGGGGATCAGAGCAACACAGTTGCATATATTTTTCTGGGAGTGGATAATACCCACACCGATCAGAGCAACATCTTTTGCCAATGGTTAGTAACCACAAGAAGATACTGCCATTTTGTTCAAATTCCCTACAACCATTATTATTGTAATTGTAAAAGCAAAAGAGATGGACGATTTAAACTTTTGTACTGTTTAGGTGCCATTTGTATCTCATTTTGAAAGGATACGATTTATCATGAATCACAAAAGCAAGTAGGTGTAACTGAAAATTTACGAGGGGCGTTCAATAAGTAATGCTCACTTTTTTTTCTTAAAGCATGTTGGTTTTAATCAGTATTCCAAGTACACCATATTATTCCCTACTCTTTTGCTACATAACCCTATTTTCCAACATAATCTCACCGCAGTGCGACAGCTTTATGCCACCTTACTGGGAGAGCCTGTATGCCTGCGGGCTACCACTCTACTGGTCGACATTGAAGCCAACATCGTGCAGCATCAATAACCTCTCCATTGTCCATGTGCATCCTTCATTGGGCCTAACGGAGAGAACTTTCTCTTTATGGTCTTCTGTTAGGTGACGAGGAACCCAGCGGGCACACACCTTTGAGCACCCCAAATGGTGGAAGAGAGTGTGTGACACTACCAACAGACAACCAGTTGAGTAATGAGATGTCTGGTTGTGATCCATCAATCTCCTGAACAAGAATGTCTGCACATCTAACACTGCAGGAGTCACAGCTGTGTGCAGCTGGCCCGCACATGGGAGATCGGACGGGTTTGTGCGACCTTGTTGCAATGACTGACGCCCCACCGAATGACTCACCATGCTTTTGTTCACAGCCAGGTCTCCGTAGATATTCTGCAAGTGCCTATGAATATCTGCAATGCTCTGGCTTTCCACCAAAATAAACTGAATAACAGCCCTCTGCTCGGAACGCACCTCCATTACAAACATTTGAAAGTCACATACAGTGAGACCATCTATTGGAATTTCACGGAACTATAGGGGCTGAAGGGAGAATATTCCACAATGTCCCACAACAAAATCTGCACTTATTTAACCAAAATTTATCAAGAAAATAAAGATGTGTTTTATTACTTATTGAACATCCCTCGTATTACTGCAAAAAAAGGGAAAACAAGTACTTTATTTGAGAAACAATGATAAATTACACTTTAAGTAGAACTTATTTTGCTGAATTCCCAACTTCTGTGTGAAATGCTTAAAAATACAAAATACTGAAGCTATGATATTAAAGATACAAGATACACAAAGCAAAAAATTACATATTCTAGATGGTTGTCACAATATTATGGCAATATCTGTAGCTTAAAATATTTGCACAGTTTCAAATTTAATAAATGCTATTAAAAAAATAAAAGATAAGACAAGTGTTAAATACATCACTGACTACAAAATATTAATTCAATGAATTTATGAAGTTTAACAATATTTCAGGTAGTATGTAAAAAGGGCTGTCAAATGAAAACAAGAGATGGAAAAACATAAGTAAACTGTTTATTATTTCAAAAGTAATAGCCATAACTGTTAAAACATTTATACCAGTGTGAAGAGATGGTAATGCCTTCACAGAAAAATGTTTGTGACTGCCAAAGGAACCATGATTGTATGCAAGCATGCGTCTCTTTGCCTGAAACAATCAGCAGCCACGAAGTTTCATAGGCAAGCCCTTGCACATCCTCCACGCAGTCCCAATCCTTCCTCATGTGATTTCCATATACAATCGTGGTCCTGTAGGCAACTGCAAACATTTTCCATGAAGGCACTGACCATCTTCTCTCACAGTGGGATGAAGGTATTAACTTTTTCCATAAGTCATTTTCATTTGACAGCCTCTTGCATAAATTAAATCGCTGGTGGATGCAATAGCTATTTAAAAAAAATAACAATTTTTAAAAAACCAGCTGATATATCACACAGCTGCAAAATTTTCTGGATGCTAATAATAAAAATTCCCAACAAGAGTTAGCAAACAGTGACATATTTATATGCAGCTTTTTAACTAAAAATATGAATAAGAAATGTGACATTCACAGTATGCCAGCATGCAGTTATGTAACATGAGGCGTATTATGGCAGGAAACAATAAAGTAAAACTGCATATCTGCAGAATAACTTGAGATATTCCATAGTTATGAGAAAGATGTTTCCAATATTTAACATTAGTACAAGAACACTGTATCACAGATATCATAAATACAAAAGTTCACCTGAGACACTGATAGTTTTGGAACCATAAAGTTCATCAACGAAGGATCTGGAAACTTAAGTTTATTACTGTATTTGATATATCCTTAGTTACGTAGTGCCTCTTGCTCAGTACAGTGCTGTTTACGCACCCCATGTTACTTTCCGAAGCATTGAAATCAGGATTGTGACGCGCTTTTGTAAGCCACTCATAGCTCATGTCATGTGATCTCGCCAGCACATGACAGCGGATATTCAGTGCATAGGACACGTGATGTAGTCAGCCAATGGCAATATCATGTTAATTAGCGCGTATACACAAATTGGGAAAGTTTACCGTTTAAATTAATATACATATTGTTGCTACAAGAACAGAAAAGCTTTCACATATAATATTGAACTTTTTGGCACATGTTTCACTTTAATATACATCACACAAATGTGCCAGTAAAATTTTTAATAACGACATAAATGTGTGAACTTCTGGGCTCGAAATTTTTCTAAATGGTCGTCCTCAAAGAGTTGATTTTTTTAAATGAGAGTCAAACATTCTGTCATTTAAGAAATTAACTGTACATTCTCACACATAGTTCAGCTTGCATAAAATGAAATTTACTTTGCAAGTAATACTTTTCAAACAACCATTCAGTATATTTTCCTGTGACCTGTTAGAAATAGGTATGTTTCCGCAGTTGCCAGAGACCGTCAGATAACAGGCGTCACCACTTTTGCGCAGCTACGATGACCCCAGGAAGCCCATATGTTCATACAGTGCACGTTTGTATGTCAAGATTCGGATTTAGATTTTCTTGGAGTACCAGTACTGTATTATCTCATGTTTGGCTCTTTATTATGGCATAATGGCACATGTGCTATAAGATGAAAAGATGTAATTTTGAAATGCAGCGAACACTTGAAACTAGCCAATAGCGTGGAATTAAACATTTTGTTTCAAATAAATTGACTGCCTCGGCAGAAGAGATTAATAAAAGCCAAATTTCTTTTGCAAACCGACAAAAATAGCTTCATTGTTCGGCAAGGCGATTAATGCTTGACTATCAAATGTGAAAATAAAATAAAATCTGAAACTAATAATATATTTTAGCCTTCCATAATTAAGTGAATGTATTTTAATTCACTTGATAGCTCCCAGCCACAGAAATCAGTTTTGTTTTCATTTGACATGAGAGCAATAAACGAAGAGGAAACAGTAAGCTCACTAAACGTAAACACGGGTCACATGGAAACTACTCACCTCTCCACTACAACAGTCTGATCTGTACATCAGCACCAGATCAACGATATTTCTGAACCGCAGCAGCACTAGCTAATGGTGGCTTAATAACCTGGAGCTTATTTTCATGAAGGGAGGACAAATGGTGATGCCAAAGTGACCCTACCTCGTGACAGATGGCAACACAGGTCATCAGAGGGGAAGATAAGAACTAGCGGGCTGAGGTACGAGGCTTGCAGCCTTGGCAGCAGCCTCATTTCCTGGCACACTGGCACGACCAGGGACCCACATAAACATTACAGTGGCTCCATCAAGAATGAGCAAGTGACAGCTTTCCTGGACCAGTTGCACAAACGGATGGGAGGTGTAAAGGGCACAGAGACTTTGAAGGGTGCTCAGAGAGTCTGAGCAGAGTACACAATTGAAAAACCTGTTTCATTGGACGTACTCCATGGCCAGATACAGGGTGAAGAGCTTTGCTGTAAATTCTGAGCATTATGCAAGAAGCCGATACCAAAAAATATCGGCATCAGTGATGAAGGCAAAGTTGAGGTAGCGTGAAGTTAGGTTGCTGGAGCAAGAGCCAAAAGCAAATTCCAGGAGGTAGCAGAGAAGAGGGACATGCCCCATACTGGCGATCAAAGGATTCATCAAAGAAGGAGCCATAGGATGGGTGGCAATGCACAGCAGACGAACAGCGTGCATACCTGCCGAAGAGAAAGTCATGGCAGTAGGACAGTGGTACTTCAGCAGTTTCTGCATACAGACTAAACCAGGCAAGTGTAAAAGGCACCAGTGGCAAACGGGTGCCACAATGGTGGATAGTACTGAGACAGTGCAAGAGGGACAGATGCGCAGATGCATAAACAAAACACCCATGGTCTAGTTTCGAACTGGCAAGGAGCCAGTACAAACTACACCCAGGAAGTACCATTGAGGACACGTAGGACATTGAGTGTCTGCATACAGCAGACTGCCAGGTAAGACACACGAACGGAAGAGCAACAAGCCCAAGATGTAAAGATGGTCGGAGAAACCAACTGCGCCACCAGAAATTCATACAAACTGTTTTTTCAGTGGAAAAATGAAAGCCATTGTCAATGCTCCATGAGCAAAGAAGTCGGGACATCGCCGCTCAAGGAGACAAGTCCATGGAGAACTGCAATAGATCGCTAATTCATCAACAAAAAGTGAGCCAAAGATGCCTGGCGGGAGACAGGCCATTGTAGGGTTAATGGTGATAAAGAGGATGACACTCAGGTTGGCACACCGTTTTCCTGGATAAAGGTATCAGACAAGGCAGAACCATACAAACCTTGAAAACTCAGTACTTTAAAAATTTCTCAAGGAAATGGGGCAGGTGGCCATGGAAGGCCCAAGTGTAGACAGTATGGAGGATACCAATCCAGCAGTGGACAAAGTGACGAGATGGTCAACTACAGAACAGCACGCTCAAAATCCACTTTGTGAGGTGGTTAGTAAATTGCGAGACTCGAGCCACCATACCAGCTGGGCATGAATCATATCTTCCATCAACTAGGAAACACAACTGGAGACAGAGATGGGGCGATAGCTAGAAGGAAGGTGTTTGTCCTTACTGGGCTTAGGTATGAGTATGGCAGTGGCTTCATGCCAGCATCTACAAAACATGCCCTCTGCCCAGATGCGGTTGTACCTATTAACCAAAAAATGCTTGCCCGCAAGAGAAAGGTGCTGCAACATCTGAATGTTAACAGCATCTGGGCCTAGGGTGTAGGATCAGGATGAAGTGAGAGCATGCTCTAGCTTCCTCATAGTAAACGCAGCATTGTACCACTCACGATTCTGAGAAGAGAAGGGTATCGCCTGAGTCTCCTCTGCTCAGTTCCGATGGAGGAAGGCAGGGTGATAGTGGGAAGAGCTCAAAATTTCCGAAAAATGGTGGCCCAAGGTGTTGGATTTTTCCCGAGGACATGCAGCTTTACTGTATGATTAAATGATGATGGCGTTCTCTTGGGTAAAATATTCCGGAGGTAAAATTGTCCCCCATTCGGATCTCCGGGCGGGGACTACTCAAGAGGACGTCATTATCAGGAGAAATAAAACTGGCGTTCTACGGATCGGAGCGTGGAATGTCAGATCCCTTAATCGGGCAGGTAGGTTAGAAAATTTAAAAAGGGAAATGGATATGTTAAAGTTAGATTTACAGGGTTATAAATACAAAATCAAATAGGGGTAATGCAGGAGTAGGTTTAATAATGAATAAAAAAAATAGGAGTGCGGGTTAGCTACTACAAACAGCATAGTGAACGCATTATTGTGGCCAAGATAGACACAAAGCCCATGCCTACTACAGTAGTACAAGTTTATATGCCAACTAGCTCTGCAGATGATGTAGAAATAGATTAAATGTATGACGAGATAAAAAAAATTATTCAGGTAGTGAAGGGAGACGAAAATTTAATAGTCATGGGTGACTGGAATTCATCAGTAGGAAAAGGGAGAGAAGGAAACATAGTAGGTGAATATGGATTGGGGGGAAGAAATGAAAGAGGAAGCCGCCTTGTAGAATTTTGCACAGAGCATAACTTAATCATAGCTAACACTTGGTTCAAGAATCATAAAAGAAGATTGTATACCTGGAAGAATCCTGGCGATACTAAAAGGTAACAGATAGATTATATAATGGTAAGACAGAGATTTAGGAACCAGGTTTTAAATTTTAAGACATTTCCAGGGGCAGATGTGGATTCTGACCACAATCTATTGGTTATGAACTGCAGATTGAAACTGAAGAAACTGCAAAAAGGTGGGAATTTAAGGAGATGGGACCTGGATAAACTGAAAGAACCAGAGGTTGTAGAGAGTTTCAGGGAGAGCATAAGGGAACAATTGACAGGAATGGGGGAAAGAAACACAGTAGAAGAAGAATGGGTAGCTTTGAGGGATGAAGTAGTAAAGGCAGCAGAGGATCAAATAGATAAAAAGACGAGGGCTAGTAGAAATCCTTGGGTAACAGAAGAAATATTGAATTTAATTGATGAAAGGAGAAAATATAAAAATGCAGTAAATGAAGCAAGCAAAAAGGAATACAAACGTCTCAAAAATGAGATCGACAGGAAGTGCAAAATGGCTAAGCAGGGATGGCTGGAGGACAAATGTAAGGATGTAGAGGCTTGTCTCACAAGTGGTAAGATAGATACTGCCTACAGGAAAATTAAAGAGACCTTTGGAGAGAAGAGAACCACTTGTATGAATATCAAGAGTTCAGATGGCAACCCAGTTCTAAGCAAAGAAGGGAAGGCAGAAAGGTGGAAGGAATATATAGAGGGTTTATACAAGGGCTATGTACTTGAGGACAATATTATGGAAATGGAAGAGGATGTAGATGAAGACGAAATGGGAGATAAGATACTGCGTGAAGAGTTTGACAGAGCACTGAAAGACCTAAGTCGAAACAAGGCCCCGGGAGTAGACAACATTCCATTAGAAGTACTGATGGCCTTGGGAGAGCCAGTCATGACGAAACTCTACCATCTGGTGAGCAAGATGTATGAAACATGCAAAATACCCTCAGACTTCAAGAAGAGTATAATAATTCCAATCCCAAAGAAAGCAGGTGTTGACAGATGTGAAAATTACCGAACTATCAGTTTAATAAGTCACAGCTGCAAAATACTAACGCGAATTCTTTACAGACGAATGGAAAACCTGGTAGAAGCGGACCTCGGGGAAGATCAGTTTGGATTCCGTAGAAATGTTGGAACACGTGAGGCAATACTAACCTTACGACTTATCTTAGAAGAAAGATTAAGAAAAGGCAAACCTACGTTTCTAGCATTTGTAGACTTAGAGAAAGCTTTTGCCAATGTTAACTGGAATACTCTCTTTCAAATTCTGAAGGTGGCCGGTATAAAATACAGAGAGCGAAAGGCTATTTACAATTTGTACAGAAATCAGATGGCAGTTATAAGAGTCGAGGAGCATGAAAGGGAAGCAGTGGTTGGGAAAGGAGTGAGACAGGGTTGTAGCCTCTCCCCAATGTTATTCAATCTGTATATTGAGCAAGCAGTAAAGGAAACAAAAGAAAAATTTGGAGTAGGTATTAAAATTCATGGAGAAGAAGTAAAAACTTTGAGGTTCGCCGATGACATTGTAATTCTGTCAGAGACAGCAAAGGACTTGGAAGAGCAGTTGAATGGAATGGATAATGTCTTGAAAGGAGTGTATAAGATGAACATCAACAAAAGCAAAACGAGGATAATGGAATGTAGTCGAATTAAGTCGGGTGATGCTGAAAGAATTAGATTAGGAAATGAGATGCTTAAAGTAGTAAAGGAGTTTTGCTATTTGGGGAGCAGAATAACTGATGATGGTCGAAGTAGAGAGGATATAAAACGTAGACTGGCAATGGCAAGGAAATCGTTTTTGAAGAAGAGAAATTTGTTAACATCGAGTATAGATTTAAGTGTCAGGAAGTCATTTCTGAAAGTATTTGTATGGAGTGTAGCCATGTATGGAAGTGAAACATGGACAATAACTAGTTTGGACAAGAAGAGAATAGAAGCGTTCGAAATGTGGTGCTACAGAAGAATGCTGAAGATAAGATGGGTAGATCACGTAACTAATGAGGAGGTATTGAATAGGATTGGGGAGAAGAGAAGTTTGTGGCACAACTTGACAAGAAGAAGGGACTGGTTGGTAGGACATGTTCTGAGGCATCAAGGGATCACAAATTTAGCATTGGAGTGCAGCGTGGAGGGTAAAAATCGTAGAGGGAGACCGTGAGATGAATACACTAAGCAGATTCAGAAGGATGTAGGTTGCAGTAAGTACTGGGAGATGAAGCTTGCACAGGATAGAGTTGCATGGAGAGCTGCATCAAACCAGTCTCAGGACTGAAGACCACAACAACACAACAACAAGGTGTTGGATATAGCAACTGGGTCCACAATGATGTCATCTGCTACTAGGCTGGAAATTGGGGAAGGGATCTTGGTCCCAGACAGCTGTTGGAGGTTGGCGCACATGACGGATGGAGGAGTTGAACTGTTAAAAGAACTAATAAAGGAAATCCAGCTGGCCTTTCTGCTATCCCGAAGAACGCAGTGACACTGTGCATATAACTGTTTGTAACTAATGCAGTTTGCCATCATAGGATGATGGTTAAAAACACGGAGAGCATGTCTCCGTGCGCGGATAGCATCGCGGCATGCTTCAGTCCACCAATGGACCGGGACACAGCGAGGACCGGAATGTTCTGTGGTGGTAAGGATAATGTTTGTAAGTTATTCTACCTGGTCATCACAACTGGGGAAATCTTATTCGGCAAAGGTCGCCAGGGAGGAGTAAGGCCTCTAGTCAGCCTTATAAAGCTGCCATTTGGGTGCGCACGTAGGTGAGGGAGTCAGCAATCAGATGGCACATGGCAATGGTCGCTAAAATATGTGTTAGAGACAACAGACCACTTGAGATGATGGGCAAGCTGGGCAGTGCAGGATAGATCCAAATGAGAATAGGTGTGTGAGGAGTCAGAAAGGAATGTGGGTGCTCCTGTGTTAAGGCAGAAAAGAGAAGTTGATTAAGGTGGTCAGCCAAGAGGTCACCTCTCTGAAGGTTCAGGGCGAGTCCCAAGGGGGATGGTACACATTAAAGTCACCCAGGAGCAGAAATGGGTTAGGTAGCTGCCCAGTGAGCTGGAGTAAGTGTGCCCTGGGGACACTGAACGATGGAGCGATATAAGTGGTACAAAGGGAAAAGGTCAAGTGAGGAAGGTAAAGGCGAACTGCAACAGCTTGAAGATGGGTAGTCAGGGAGATGGGTTGACTATGAACATCATCCCGTATGAGCAGCATGACTCCTCCATGAGGTGGAATGCCGACCTCAGGGGAAAGCCAAAACGGATTGAGAAGAAATGTGAAAACTCAAAGCAGGTATGAGGACTCAATTTTGTTTCCTGAGGGCAGAGTACAAGTGGATGCTGCGATTATAAAAGCAACTGTTAATCCTCTTTGTCGGATCGAAGGCTGTGAATGTTCCATTGGAGGAGACTCATGATAATGAAAAAATGAAGGGATGTCACCTTGGCGACTGCCAAGAGCAGGCCTACGAAGAGTCGCAGATACAGGGCACAGAGGCAGGACGAACCTGCTCCATGAGGTCCATGGACACGTCTGCTTTTATTGTGCTGTCAGCCTGCTGAGCCCATAGCAGAAAAACAGTTGGTGGCGTACACCAGCAACACGGAGGCCGGCCAGATGAATGTATCACCTGGCAACAGCATCTAATAGGATCTTCAAGTCAGCGAAGGAGTCAGCAGAGTTTGCCTATGTTCGACTTTTTTGAGCCTTTCTGGTTAGTAAAGGAAGACTCAGTTGTTGGATGAGTGGAGAGACGTAGGAAGTCTTCACGGGAGTATTTCTTCTGTTCTTTCCAGCCTGCCGGTTGTGTAGCTGGTGACTTCACCCTGTGAGGTGAGAGTTTGATGACTTGTTGCACAGCTGGATGAGGGGATGGCAATGCTACCATGACACTGGGCAATTTCACAACCACAGAGCTGAATTTCAGGTTTCATGTCTGCATGGGCATGTCTTTCATGGAGTAAGATGTAACAATAGCAGTACTTTAAGTGCAGATGGTAGAACATAGGGTCTGCAACTAGCCAATAACTTTTGAGTGACCGGGTAAGGAACTTTTTCCTTTGCCCGGATCTCCTGGACAGTCACTCATCGAGATACACCAGACAATCTCAAGAAGAAGTAGCATGCTCACCATTGCAGTTGATACAGCGGAGAGGAGGCGGCAGACAATCGCCCTCGTGTGCATCTCTACCACAGGTTACACATTTGGCCAGGTGTCAACAAGACATTCAAGTGTGGTGAAACAATGGCACTTGTAGCAGCACATTGGGTTCAGAAGGTACGATCGGTTTGTGATAACTTCCCAGCCTGCTTTAATCTTGGATGGAAGCACCACTCTATCGAGGGGAGAAAAAGGGTGCATGTGGGCACTAAGGAGGCATCTACAGTTTTCATCACCCGATGGACAGCAATGACAGCCTGATCAGAGAGGTATGTTTGGATTTCAGATTCGATCAGACCATCGGGTAGCCTAGTGTAAATAACACCAAAGGAAGAGTTCAGAGTTCTATGGGCCTCGACACAAGCAGGATAGCCACGGAGAAGTGACACAGCAAGCAGTAGTTGTGCTTGAGAATCCGAAGTAGTCTCCGAAAGCAAAGTGCCATTCTGTAAATGAGAACAGCATTTCACATGGCTGGCAATTGCATCAACATCTTTTTGAACAATAATCAGATTTACCATCGTGAATGACTGACCATTTTCAGTATATAAAGCCATAAGGATCCATGGTGCAGTTGGAAGGCTCTCTGAATCGTTAGCCTCTTTCCATTTCCTTTTTATAGAAGTTAATCGTGAAGATGACTGGCTCATTGCGAGAAAATCCTCATGATTGCCAGCATCTCCAATGGTGTGCTCCTTACAACTGGGGACCCCCTTCACAAGTGGCACTCCCGCTTTAGGTGATTGTTCACACGTCCTGGACACCTGACAGAGGGACCGATCGGCAATTTGGGAAAGTAGCAGCTCAGGCAGTCAGCCTTCCCTAGGCCTGGCCTGTACCAGAGGTATGTGCGAACACTACCTGTCAACCCAGGGCTGGTAATTACGCGTTACCCAGTCACCTGTTAGGGTCAGACACATGAGCCTGTCTTCAGGAGCACACAGTGAGGAGAAAGAAAAAGACGAGCCTCAAACGCCAAAGCGGAGGAAGGACAGGAGAAGGCGAATGAAGAAAGGAAAAGAGAATGAAAAACAGTGGTTAGACTGTTCTTATGTCAGAGACAGATAACGCAAAACATTCCCAAAACCACCCCAGACATGTTCCCCACAGGATGGGGGGCAAAAAATAGTAAGAGGATAAGCATGCAGCACAGAGGGGAAGAGATGCTGCAAAGGCTGGGGCCCCATAGTCGCCAAACACGAACCAGCCGAAGAGTGGCAAGCCCCCAGGGTTGCTGAAATTTGTGCTGCTTACACTTACTTGGCTAAACTATTTCTTTCAAGTGTTACACTGCAGCACTGGCAGTTGATGCCCTAATATAAATTGTCGGTGCCAATGAAAATCATTACAAAGTTGATATGAACCACAAGAATTTTACTACAGAATACAACTACAAATGACATAAATTACACTACAGCAGATATATTCATCCCGAGAGAATGAGCAACTGTGTTGATATTTAGACCAATTCTCCTTTATTCTTCAGTCCCCGTGGCATATTTTTAATTACATGAAATGTTCCAGTCACTCTGGATCACCTTCAGATATAAGTAGTTGTGTCCAACTGATCTTGTCTGTGTCAGAACCTCACAGTGTACTGAGACTGAAGAATGAATGAGAAGTGTTTGAAATAAATTACCAGCACTAGTCCCTTCCTGAAGAGGGGCAGCAGCCTTTTCAGTAGTTGCAAGGGCAACAGTCTGGATGATTGACTGATCTGGCCTTGTAACAATAACCAAAACGGCCTTGCTGTGCTGGTACTGCGAACGGCTGAAAGCAAGGGGAAACTACAGCCGTAACTTTTCCCGAGGGCATGCAGCTTTACTGTATGATTACATGATGATGGCGTCCTCTTGGGTAAAATATTCCGGAGGTAAAATAGTCCCACATTCGGATCTCCGGGCGGGGACTACTCAAGAGGATGTCGTTATCAGGAGAAAGAAAACTGGCGTTCTACGGATCGGAGCGTGGAATGTCAGATCCCTTAATCGGGCAGGTAGGTTAGAAAATTTAAAAAGGGAAATGGATAGGTTGAAGTTAGATATAGTGGGAATTAGTGAAGTTCGGTGGCAGGAGGAACAAGACTTCTGGTCAGGTGACTACAGGGTTATAAACACAAAATCAAATAGGGGTAATGCAGGAGTAAGTTTAATAATGAATAGGAAAATAGGAATGCGGGTAAGCTACTACAAACAGCATAGTGAACGCATTATTGTGGCCAAGATAGATACGAAGCCCACACCTACTACAGTAGTACAAGTTTATATGCCAACTAGCTCTGCAGATGACGAAGAAATTGAAGAAATGTATGATGAAATAAAAGAAATTATTCAGATTGTGAAGGGAGACGAAAATTTAATAGTCATGGGTGACTGGAATTCGAGTGTAGGAAAAGGGAGAGAAGGAAACATAGTAGGTGAATATGGATTGGGGGACAGAAATGAAAGAGGAAGCCGCCTGGTAGAATTTTGCACAGAGCACAACATAATCGTAACTAACACTTGGTTTAAGAATCATGAAAGAAGGTTGTATACATGGAAGAACCGTGGAGATACTAAAAGGTATCAGATAGATTATATAATGGTAAGACAGAGATTTAGGAACCAGGTTTTAAATTGTAAGACATTTCCAGGGGCAGATGTGGACTCTGACCACAATCTATTGGTTATGACCTGTAGATTAAAACTGAAGAAACTGCAAAAAGGTGGGAATTTAAGGAGATGGGACCTGGATAAACTAAAAGAACCAGAGGTTGTACAGAGATTCAGGGAGAGCATAAGGGAGCAATTGACAGGAATGGGGGAAATAAATACAGTAGAAGAAGAATGGGTAGCTTTGAGGAATGAAGTAGTGAAGGCAGCAGAGGATCAAGTAGGTAAAAAGACGAGGGCTAGTGGAAATCCTTGGGTAACAGAAGAAATATTGAATTTAATTGATGAAAGGAGAAAATATAAAAATGCAGTAAGTGAAACAGGCAAAAAGGAATACAAACGTCTCAAAAATGAGATCGACAGGAAGTGCAAAATGGCTAAGCAGGGATGGCTAGAGGACAAATGTAAGGATGTAGAGGCCTATCTCACTAGGGGTAAGATAGATACCGCCTACAGGAAAATTAAAGAGACCTTTGGAGAAAAGAGAACGACTTGTATGAATATCAAGAGCTCAGATGGAAACCCAGTTCTAAGCAAAGAAGGGAAAGCAGAAAGGTGGAAGGAGTATATAGAGGGTCTATACAAGGGCGATGTACTTGAGGACAATATTATGGAAATGGAAGAGGATGTAGATGAAGATGAAATGGGAGATACGATACTGTGTGAAGAGTTTGACAGAGCACTGAAAGACCTGAGTCGAAACAAGGCCCCCGGAGTAGACAATATTCCATTGGAACTACTGACGGCCGTGGGAGAGCCAGTCCTGACAAAACTCTACCATCTGGTGAACAAGATGTATGAAACAGGCGAAATACCCTCAGACTTCAAGAAGAATATAATAATTCCAATCCCAAAGAAAGCAGGTGTTGACAGATGTGAAAATTACCGAACTATCAGCTTAATAAGTCACAGCTGCAAAATACTAACACGAATTCTTTACAGACGAATGGAAAAACTAGTAGAAGCCAACCTTGGGGAAGATCAGTTTGGATTCCGTAGAAACACTGGAACACGTGAGGCAATACTGACCTTACGACTTATCTTAGAAGAAAGATTAAGGAAAGGCAAACCTATGTTTCTAGCATTTGTAGACTTAGAGAAAGCTTTTGACAACATTGACTGGAATACTCTCTTTCAAATTCTAAAGGTGGCAGGGGTAAAATACAGGGAGCGAAAGGCTATTTACAATTTGTACAGAAACCAGATGGCAGTTATAAGAGTCGAGGGACATGAAAGGGAAGCAGTGGTTGGGAAGGGAGTGAGACAAGGTTGTAGCCTGTCCCCGATGTTGTTCAATCTGTATATTGAGCAAGCAGTAAAGGAAACAAAAGAAAAATTCAGAGTAGGTATTAAAATCCATGGAGAAGAAATAAAAACTTTGAGGTTCGCCGATGACATTGTAATTCTGTCAGAGACAGCAAAGGACTTGGAAGAGCAGTTGAATGGAATGGACAGTGTCTTGAAAGGAGGATATAAGATGAACATCAACAAAAGCAAAACAAGGATAATGGAATGTAGTCTAATTAAGTCGGGTGATGCTGAGGGAATTAGATTAGGAAATGAGGCACTTAAAGTAGTAAAGGAGTTTTGCTATTTGGGGAGCAAAATAACTGATGATGGTCGAAGTAGAGAGGATATAAAATGTAGGCTGGCAATGGCAAGGAAAGCGTTTCTGAAGAAGAGAAATTTGTTAACATCCAGTATTGATTTAAGTGTCAGGAAGTCATTTCTGAAAGTATTCGTATGGAGTGTAGCCATGTATGGAAGTGAAACATGGACGATAAATAGTTTGGACAAGAAGAGAATAGAAGCTTTCGAAGTGTGGTGCTACAGAAGAATGCTGAAGATTAGATGGGTAGATCACATAACTAATGAGGAAGTATTGAATAGGATTGGGGAGAAGAGAAGTTTGTGGCACAACTTGACCAGAAGAAGGGATCGGTTGGTAGGACATGTTCTGAGGCATCAAGGGATCACCAATTTAGTATTGGAGGGCAGCGTGGAGGGTAAAAATCGTAGGGGGGAGACCTGGAGATGAATACACTAAGCAGATTCAGAAGGATGTAGGTTGCAGTAGGTACTGGGAGATGAAAAAGCTTGCACAGGATAGAGTAGCATGGAGAGCTGCATCAAACCAGTCTCAGGACTGAAGACAACAACAACAACAACAACAACAACAACAACAGTCCCTTCCTTCAGTTGTGAAACATTTATCCTGTTGAAATTTTTCCTCACTTCTCAATCTGAGTCCATCAGTCACAAATCATAATCAGCCCTATTATTCTTCATCATGAATATTTTCTTGTCTGCCATTATACATGACGCATCACTTTTGAACTGAATCATCATTCACCACATTTCAACCAGCTTTGGTTACCTGCCTATAAATTTCTGATGTTGTACTGTTTGCTGTACATTTCCATTCAAAATTTTAGGTAGCATTCCTACATGGCATTCTACCATTTGTTTTAATCATAAGTACACCTGCTCAATATTAGCTAATAATTATATACAAAAATATTGTAGGATATTGTGAAATAAACTATTACGAACTAAACAACCTATAATCTTTTTGTATAAGTACTACATTGTTTCATCATAATTTAGAAAGCAACCACTGTTGTGGCTTGTACACTGCCATTTTACAGGAAGTGCAAGCTGAAAATAACATCACATAGTAATTAAAAGATTCAAATACCTTCCTGAAAAAATTAAACCCTGCTTCATCTGTTTGGGTGTTAGCAGATTTGTGCTCAGAAAGATATGTAAGTACTCATTAACAAGCTTCTCCAGACCCATTTCAATAATTATTTCCACACATTCATTACCCAGAAGCTCTGGCACTGTTTCTCGTTCACCAGAAATCAGCTCCTTAATAATCCTTGCAGCAGTTGTGCAGTTTGTGGGACGTACCTGTTTTGAACAAAATAAGAGATTCATGTAGATTTATGGAAAATACTCCAGTACAGGGCAATCAAGACAGAGTCAAATAGGCACAAGGCTGGAGTAGGACTAATAACTAAGAAGAAAATATGAATGCACGTAATCCACTATCAACAACATAGTGAACACATCATCATACCCAAGAAAGACACAAAACTTAACACCTGCCACAGTGATACAGGTTTTTATGCCTACTAGTTCCATAAATAATGAAGGGAGAAAGAATATGTAATGAGATAAAAGAAATAATTTAGTTAAGGGGGCTGAAAGTTAACTGGGAGTAGAGAGTAAAAGAGAGCAAAAGAATGAAGGGAAGATCTGTCTGGTAGAATTTTGCACAGAGCATAATTTAATCATTGCCAACATTTGTTTTAAGAATCCTGAAAGAAGGTCATATATGCACAAGAGATCTGAAGACATTGGAAGATTTCAGATTGATTATATAATGACAAGACAGATTTTGAAACGGGATCATAGACTGCAAAACACTTCCAGTGGTCGATGTGGCCTCTGAGTACAATTTATTGGTTATGAATTGCAGGTTAACAATAAAAAAGTTTCAGAAATGAAAGTAATTAAGGGGATGGGATTTGGATAAATTGAAATAACCACATGATGCTAAAGTTTGCAACAACTAACTGAAACAGAGGAAAGGAATACAACAGATGACAAAAGCTTAGATTAGAGAAGTGAAACAGTGAAGGCAGCAGAGGAAAAATTATGCAAGAAGATAAGGCCTAATAGAAACCTTTCATCATATGAGATACTGAATTTAATCTAAGAAAGAAGAAAATACAAAAATGCAGCAAATACTGCAGTCAAAAAAGAAAACAGACATAAAAAAAACAGACTGGCAAAGCTGCAGAAACATATCACTATGGAAAAGATAGGTACCACTTATAGCAAAATTGAAGAGACCTCTGGAGAAGAGAGAATCGCTGGTATGAATATTATGAACTCAGATGGCTAACAATAACCAAGCAAACAAGAGGAAGCTGAAAGCTGGAAGGAATATATAGATGGCCTATACAAGGTAAATGAGCTTTAAGACAATATTACAGAAAGAATATAGGAAGTAGATGAAAATAAAATAGGAGGCATGATACTGAAAGAAACATCTGACAAAGCATTGGAAGACCTGCGGCAAAACAAGACCCCTGGAGTAGATAACATTCCCTTTAAAATCCTTGAGGGAGTCATCCATGACGAACTATTCCACTTGGTACACAAGATACATCAGACAGACAAAATACCCTCAGAAGCATGTAATAAATCTAATTCTGTAGAAAGTAAGTGTTGGCTGATGTTACCAAACTGTCTGCTGAATAAGTCATGGTCACAAAACTGTCTCAAATTACTGCACTTACAAAAGTATGGAAGAACCAGTAGAAGCTGACCTGAGTGAAGATCAGTTTGGGTTACGGAGAATAGTGGGAATGCGTGAGGTAATGACAGGGTTGTACCCTATTCTGATCATACTCAATATGTACACAGAGCAAACAATGAAGGAATGAATTAATTTTTTTTGGGAAGGGTGAAAGGGCTAATCATTAAGGTCATCAGTTCCTCTGTTCCTTTAATAATCAAATACTAAAGGTTTTCAGGAGAAGAAAAAGTTGGACTGCTAAATTAATCAGAGGCAGAGAGCCTGGTACAAAACAGAGGGAAAGAAAGGAATTGTCAAGGGGAAAGGCACTGCACTGAGATAAGAGAAATGAGATGGTCTACAGCATCCCCTACCAGAAGGCTGTCCACAGGGATCACCCTAAATATGCCAGTCCCAAGCCAGATCTTGCAAATAGTAAACCAGGCCCAGTAGCTGTAACATCGAAGGGGCACCGACTCATAAGCCAGACACCAAAAACTCAGCTGTGATAGGACTAGTGCTTTGTACAGATGGAAGAAAGTGGAATGGTCCACACCCCAGAAGATGTGACTCAAGCAGCAGGGAGTGTCGGGTTTAAGCTGGCATTTCTTTTCAAGCTGGTGACTGTAGTAACCATGTCAATCACGCATCAAATAGAAATCCCAACAAACAATATGACAACCACACTGATCAGTTCATTAAAAAGGTAAAGTTTCGGCAGAAGTGCATAACACATGTTTTCGCAGTGGAAAACTAAGCCGTGGGCAAGAGCCTACCACTGTGCTTTCTGATGGCACCTTCCAGCTGCCATTCAATAAAACTCATTGTTAAAGAACTGCAGTAAATATATCAGTCATCCACATACAGAGGTGGTGAAACCATACATCCCAAAGCCTCTACAAGTCCATTATTCATTATCAGAAAGAGGGTCAGACTCAGCACAGATCTCTATGGGACGCCATTCTCCTGTATATCAAGAGTGCTACATGATGACCCAATTCAGATACAACACAACCAGAGAGAAAATTCCAGACAAATATCAGGAGGGGACTCTAAAATCCCACTTTTACAGTTTGGTAAGGATGTGGTAACACTATGAGGTGTCCAAGAAGATAGTAGTGAGGTGTTGGCAGTGGACAAAAGCTGCCCATTCAGGAAACTCCAGTTGAATTAAGTGGTAAGTAATGGATCAGACTTCCCTAAATCCACAATGGCTGTTTGACAAATGCCCCATGTCTCTAAAGTTCAACATGGCTGTCAGTTCACCATTCGTTCAAGCTGGTTAAACAAAACAGTTATGAGTTGGTTAGGCTCACAGTGGTCCATTTCATATGGGGTTTTGTCTGGTTTCAGAACTAAGGCAAATGTGATTTTCCCTCCACTGTGTCATGTCATGGCCAAGGGCCAGAGAACTGAGGAGTTCCCATTCACTGAAAGTAGCATTACATGATTCCAGATGTTGGGTAATGAGGGATAGATTGTTTCCCTCTACACGTCTTTTGTAGATGGACGGCTGAGGATTTGGTGTCAGATACAGGTGCTTGAGCAAAATGTGCTGCAACGTGTTCTGCAATAACAGTAGGGGCAGAAGGAATATTCCCTTCCGAGAAGATACCACAAATACTGGTTGTTAGCTAATAACTATTGACACAAAGCAACTTGGCCCATACCTGCAAAGGAAAGGTATGGGTCACTATGGTAATAACGCACTTTTGCCAACACTCATTCTTCTGGTGCTTTATGAAGTAGCATTCCCAAGGAAAGGCAAAAAGGTTTACACTGACCGATGGCACTTCTTACTTTTATATAGTTTGTTACCAACAAATTTCAAACTCACATTAACTAATTGAACAGCTACTGCCATGTCAACAGCAGTCCTAAGCATAGCAAAATATGGCCAATATTAGAAATATTATACCGTGGCAACTTTTATCATGAAATATACCTGCACAACACCCCCACCCCCTACGATCCATTTACCTTTCCAATTGGTGGAGAGGCTTGCGTGCCTCAGCGATACAGATAGCCGTACCGTAGGTGCAACCACAACGGAGGGGTATCTGTTGAGAGGCCAGACAAACGTGTGGTTCCTGAAGAGGGGCAGCAGCCTTTTCAGTAGTTCCAGGGGCAACAGTCTGGATGATTGACTGATCTGGCCTTGTAACACTAACCAAAATGGCCTTGCTGTGCTGGTACTGTGAACGGCTGAAAACAAGGAGAAACTACAGTGGTAATCTTTCTCGAGGGCATGCAGCTTTACTGTATGGTTAAATGATGATGGCATCCTCTTGGCAGTCAGTGTGCTCCCTGCCGCCGTTGGATAAGCAGCTGAGCAGCAAGTCGTATACTCCTAGCTCACTCATTTGTTACATAGTTTAATTTTTAATTTCTTTGCGTGTTTTTGGTACTTGCATTGTTTAATTCATAAATTTCGGGCGTATTATAGTATTTGAGAGTTGTAGCATCGCGTTTTAGTACCTGAATAGTGTAAATTCGCGTAGTCGTTTGTCTACTGTTTTTGTTCTGAACGGCCAGTGTCGGTTGGTCGCAGTCAGTGTGCTCCCTGCCGCCGTTGGATAAGCAGCTGAGCAGCAAGTCGTATACTCCTAGCTCACTCATTTGTTACATAGTTTAATTTTTAATTTCTTTGCGTGTTTTTGGTACTTGCATTGTTTAATTTATAAATTTCGGGCGTATTATAGTATTTGAGAGTTGTAGCATCGCGTTTTAGTACCTGAATAGTGTAAATTCGCGTAGTCGTTTGTCTACTGTTTTTGTTCTGAACGGCCAGTGTCGGTTGGTCACAGTCAGTGTGCTCCCTGCCGCCGTTGGATAAGCAGCTGAGCAGCAAGTCGTATGCTCCTAGCTCACTCATTTGTTACATAGTTTAATTCTTAATTTCTTTGCGTGTTTTTGGTACTTGCATTGTTTAATTCATAAATTTCGGGCGTATTATAGTATTTGAGAGTTGTAGCATCGCGTTTTAGTACCTGAATAGTGTAAATTCGCGTAGTCGTTTGTCTACTGTTTTTGTTCTGAACGGCCAGTGTCGGTTGGTCACAGTCAGTGTGCTCCCTGCCGCCGTTGGATAAGCAGCTGAGCAGCAAGTCGTATGCTCCTAGCTCACTCATTTGTTACATAGTTTAATTCTTAATTTCTTTGCGTGTTTTTGGTACTTGCATTGTTTAATTCATAAATTTCGGGCGTATTATAGTATTTGAGAGTGTAGCATCGTGTTTTAGTACCTGAATAGTGTAATTTCGCTTAGTCTCCTTCCGCCGCCGAGCAGTGTCAGCAGTGCGCAAGTAGCAGCATTACTGCATTTACTAGGCAATCTTGTATTTTAATAATCGTTTAAATTTTGTCGATTTGTTTGCGCTCTCTGTAGATTAGTTCAGACGTTCTTTGCAAAACAGTTTTTAGCATGGATAGGGACTGCAACTGCTGTGTTCGGATGCAGGCTGAGTTTGCATCCCTTCGCTCCCAGCTTCAGGCAGTGTTGGCTTCGGTCACACAGCTTGAGGCTGTTGCCAATGGGCATCACTGTGGGGGTCCGGATGGGGGTTTGTCGGGGACGGCCAGCTCGTCCCACGCATCCCCTGATCGGACTAAGACTGTGGTTGCCCGGGATACTGCCCGCATTGAGGCTGATCCCTCACCTGTGGTAGAGTGGGAGGTCGTTTCAAGGTGTGGCAGGGGGCGAAAGACATTCCGGAGGGCTGAACGGAAAGCCTCTCCAGTTTGTCTGACGAACCGGTTTCAGGCTCTGTCTCAGGCTGATACTGATCTTCGGCCTGACATGGCTGCTTGTCCTGTTCCAGAGGTTGCCCCTCAGTCTGCAAGATCCGGGCAGTCGCAGAGGGTGGGCTTACTGGTAGTTGGGAGCTCCAACGTCAGGCGCGTAATGGGGCCCCTTAGGGAAATGGCAGCAAGAGAGGGGAAGAAAACCAATGTGCACTCCGTGTGCATACCGGGGGGAGTCATTCCAGATGTGGAAAGGGTCCTTCCGGATGCCATGGAGGGTACAGGGTGCACCCATCTGCAGGTGGTCGCTCATGTCGGCACCAATGATGTGTGTCGCTATGGATCGGAGGAAATCCTCTCTGGCTTCCGGCGGCTATCTGATTTGGTGAAGACTGCCAGTCTCGCTAGCGGGATGAAAGCAGAGCTCACCATCTGCAGCATCGTCGACAGGACTGACTGCGGACCTTTGGTACAGAGCCGAGTGGAGGGTCTGAATCAGAGGCTGAGACGGTTCTGCGACCGTGTGGGCTGCAGATTCCTCGACTTGCGCCATAGGGTGGTGGGGTTTCGGGTTCCGCTGGATAGGTCAGGAGTCCACTACACGCAACAAGCAGCTACACGGGTAGCAGGGGTTGTGTGGCGTGGGCTGGGCGGTTTTTTAGGTTAGATGGCCTTGGGCAAGTACAGAAAGGGCAACAGCCTCAATGGGTGCGGGGCAAAGTCAGGACATGCGGGGACCAAGCAGCAATCGGTATTGTAATTGTCAACTGTCGAAGCTGCGTTGGTAAAGTACCGGAACTTCAAGCGCTGATAGAAAGCACCGAAGCTGAAATCGTTATAGGTACAGAAAGCTGGCTTAAGCCAGAGATAAATTCTGCCGAAATTTTTACAAAGGTACAGACGGTGTTTAGAAAAGATAGATTGCATGCAACCGGTGGTGGAGTGTTCGTCGCTGTTAGTAGTAGTTTATCCTGTAGTGAAGTAGAAGTGGATAGTTCCTGTGAATTATTATGGGTGGAGGTTACACTAAACAACCGAACTAGGTTAATAATTGGCTCCTTTTACCGACCTCCCGACTCAGCAGCATTAGTGGCAGAACAACTGAGAGAAAATTTGGAATACATTTCACATAAATTTTCTCAGCGTGTTATAGTCTTAGGTGGAGATTTCAATTTACCAGATATAGACTGGGACACTCAGATGTTTAGGACGGGTGGTAGGGACAGAGCATCGAGTGACATTATACTGAGTGCACTATCCGAAAATTACCTCGAGCAATTAAACAGAGAACCGACTCGTGGAGATAACATCTTGGACCTACTGATAACAAACAGACCCGAACTTTTCGACTCTGTATGTACAGAACAGGGAATCAGTGATCATAAGGCCGTTGCAGCATCCCTGAATATGGAAGTTAATAGGAATATAAAAAAAGGGAGGAAGGTTTATCTGTTTAGCAAGAGTAATAGAAGGCAGATTTCAGACTACCTAACAGATCAAAACGAAAATTTCTGTTCCGACACTGACAATGTTGAGTGTTTATGGAAAAAGTTCAAGGCAATCGTAAAATGCGTTTTAGACAGGTACGTGCCGAGTAAAACTGTGAGGGACGGGAAAAACCCACCGTGGTACAACAACAAAGTTAGGAAACTACTGCGAAAGCAAAGAGAGCTCCACTCCAAGTTTAAACGCAGCCAAAACCTCTCAGACAAACAGAAGCTAAACGATGTCAAAGTTAGCGTAAGGAGGGCTATGCGTGAAGCGTTCATTGAATTCGAAAGTAAAATTCTATGTAGCGACTTGACAGAAAATCCTAGGAAGTTCTGGTCTTACGTTAAATCAGTAAGTGGCTCGAAACAGCATATCCAGACACTACGGGATGATGATGGCATTGAAACAGAGGATGACACGCGTAAAGCTGAAATACTAAACACCTTTTTCCAAAGCTGTTTCACAGAGGAAGACCGCACTGCAGTTCCTTCTCTAAATCCTCGCACAAACGAAAAAATGGCTGACATCGAAATAAGTGTCCAAGGAATAGAAAAGCAACTGGAATCACTCAATAGAGGAAAGTCCACTGGACCTGACGGGATACCAATTCGATTCTACACAGAGTACGCGAAAGAACTTGCCCCCCTTCTAACAGCCGTGTACCGCAAGTCTCTAGAGGAACGGAGGGTTCCAAATGATTGGAAAAGAGCACAGATAGTCCCAGTCTTCAAGAAGGGTCGTCGAGCAGATGCGCAAAACTATAGACCTATATCTCTTACGTCGATCTCTTGTAGAATTTTAGAACATGTTTTTTGCTCGCGTATCATGTCATTTCTGGAAACCCAGAATCTACTATGTAGGAATCAACATGGATTCCGGAAACAGCGATCGTGTGAGACCCAACTCGCCTTATTTGTTCATGAGACCCAGAAAATATTAGATACAGGCTCCCAGGTAGATGCTATTTTTCTTGACTTCCGGAAGGCGTTCGATACAGTTCCGCACTGTCGCCTGATAAACAAAGTAAGAGCCTACGGAATATCAGACCAGCTGTGTGGCTGGATTGAAGAGTTTTTAGCAAACAGAACACAGCATGTTGTTATCAATGGAGAGACGTCTACAGACGTTAAAGTAACCTCTGGCGTGCCACAGGGGAGTGTTATGGGACCATTGCTTTTCACAATATATATAAATGACTTAGTAGATAGTGTCGGAAGTTCCATGCGGCTTTTCGCGGATGATGCTGTAGTATACAGAAAAGTTGCTGCATTAGAAAATTGTAGCGAAATACAGGAAGATCTGCAGCGGATAGGCACTTGGTGCAGGGAGTGGCAACTGACCCTTAACATAGACAAATGTAATGTATTGCGAATACATAGAAAGAAGGATCCTTTATTGTATGATTATATGATAGCGGGACAAACACTGGTAGCAGTTACTTCTGTAAAATATCTGGGAGTATGCGTACGGAATGATTTGAAGTGGAATGATCATATAAAATTAATTGTTGGTAAGGCGGGTACCAGGTTGAGATTCATTGGGAGAGTGCTTAGAAAATGTAGTCCATCAACAAAGGAGGTGGCTTACAAAACACTCGTTCGACCTATACTTGAGTATTGCTCATCAGTGTGGGATCCGTACCAGGTCGGGTTGACGGAGGAGATAGAAAAGATCCAAAGAAGAGCGGCGCGTTTCGTCACCGGGTTATTTGGTAACCGTGATAGCGTTACGGAGATGTTTAATAAACTCAAGTGGCAGACTCTGCAAGAGAGGCGCTCAGCATCGCGGTGTAGCTTGCTCGCCAGGTTTCGAGAGGGTGCGTTTCTGGATGAGGTATCGAATATATTGCTTCCCCCTACTTATACCTCCCGAGGAGATCACGAATGTAAAATTAGAGAGATTAGAGCGCGCACGGAGGCTTTCAGACAGTCGTTCTTCCCGCGAACCATACGCGACTGGAACAGGAAAGGGAGGTAATGACAGTGGCACGTAAAGTGCCCTCCGCCACACACCGTTGGGTGGCTTGCGGAGTATCAATGTAGATGTAGATGTAGATGTAGATTCCGGAGGTAAAATAGTCCCCCATTCAGATCTCTGGGCGGGGAATACTCAGGAGGACTTCGTTATCAGGAGAAAGAAAACTGGCATTCTACAGACCGGAGCGTGGAATGTCAGATCCCTTAATTGGGCAGGTATGTTAGAAAATTTAAAAACGGAAATGGATAGGTTAAAGTTAGATATAGTGGGAATTAGTGAAGTTCGGTGGCAGGAGGAGCAAGACTTTTGGTCAGGTGAATACAGGATTATAAATACAAAATCAAATAGGGATATCGCAGGAGTAAGTTTAATAATGAATTAAAAAAAAAAATAGGAGTTCGGGTAAGCAACTACAAAAAGGCATCGTGAACGAATTATTGTGGCCAAGATAGACACAAAGCCCATGCCTACTACATTAGTACAAATTTATATGCCAACTAGCTATGCAGGTGACGAAGAAATTGAAGAAGTGTATGATGAGATAAAAGAAATTATTCAGATAGTGAAAGGAGATGAAAATTTAATAGTCATGGGTGACTGGAATTCGATAGTAGGAAAAAGAAGAAGGAAATGTAGTAGGTGAATATGGATTGGGGGTAAGAAATGAAAGAGGAAGCTGCCTGGTAGAATTTTGCACAGAGCATAACTTAATCATAGCTAAAACTTGGTTCAAGAGTCATAAAAGAAGATTGTATACATGGAAGAAGCCTAGAGATACTGACAGGTTTCAGATAGATTATATAATGGTAAGACAGAGATTTAGGAACCAGGTTTTAAATTTTAAGACATTTCCAGGGGAAGATGTGGACTCTGACCACAATCTATTGGTTATGAACTGTAGATTAAAACTGAAGAAATTTCAAAAAGGGGGGAATTCAAGGAGATGGGACCTGGATAAACTGACGAAACCAGAGGTTGTACAGAGTTTCAGGGAGAGCATAAGGGAACAATTGACAGGAATGGGGGAAAGAAACACAGTAGAAGAAGAATGGGTAGCTTTGAGGTATGAAATAGTGAAGGCAGCAGAGGATCAAGTAGGTAAAAAGACTAGGGCTAGTAGAAATCCTTGGTTAACAGAAGCTATACTGAATTTAATTGATGAAAGGAGAAAATATAAAAATGCAGTAAATGAAGCAGGCAAAAAGGAATACAAACGTCTCAAAAATAAGTATGACAGGAATTGTAAAATGGCTAAGCAGGTATGGCTACAGGACAAATTCAAGGATGTAGGGGGGGCCAAGGATGTAGGGGGGGCCAAGGATGTAGGGGGGGCCAAGGATGTAGGGGGGGCCAAGGATGTAGGGGGGGCCAAGGATGTAGGGGGGGCCAAGGATGTAGGGGGGGCCAAGGATGTAGGGGGGGCCAAGGATGTAGGGGGGGCCAAGGATGTAGGGGGGGCCAAGGATGTAGGGGGGGCCAAGGATGTAGGGGGGGGCCAAGGATGTAGGGGGGGCCAAGGATGTAGGGGGGGCCAAGGATGTAGGGGGGGCCAAGGATGTAGGGGGGGCCAAGGATGTAGGGGGGGCCAAGGATGTAGGGGGGGCCAAGGATGTAGGGGGGGCCAAGGATGTAGGGGGGGCCAAGGATGTAGGGGGGGCCAAGGATGTAGGGGGGGCCAAGGATGTAGGGGGGGCCAAGGATGTAGGGGGGGCCAAGGATGTAGGGGGGGCCAAGGATGTAGGGGGGGCCAAGGATGTAGGGGGGGGGCCAAGGATGTAGGGGGGGGCCAAGGATGTAGGGGGGGGCCAAGGATGTAGGGGGGGGCCAAGGATGTAGGGGGGGGCCAAGGATGTAGGAGGGGGCCAAGGATGTAGGGGGGGGCCAAGGATGTAGGGGGGGGCCAAGGATGTAGGGGGGGGCCAAGGATGTAGGGGGGGGCCAAGGATGTAGGGGGGGGGCCAAGGATGTAGGGGGGGGGGCCAAGGATGTAGGGGGGGGGCCAAGGATGTAGGGGGGGGGCCAAGGATGTAGGGGGGGGGCCAAGGATGTAGGGGGGGGGCCAAGGATGTAGGGGGGGGCCAAGGATGTAGGGGGGGGCCAAGGATGTAGGGGGGGGCCAAGGATGTAGGGGGGGGGCCAAGGATGTAGGGGGGGGCCAAGGATGTAGGGGGGGGCCAAGGATGTAGGGGGGGGCCAAGGATGTAGGGGGGGGCCAAGGATGTAGGGGGGGGCCAAGGATGTAGGGGGGGGGGGGCAAGGATGTAGGGGGGGGGGGGCCAAGGATGTAGGGGGGGGGGGGCCAAGGATGTAGGGGGGGGGGGGGCCAAGGATGTAGGGGGGGGGCCAAGGATGTAGGGGGGGGCCAAGGATGTAGGGGGGGCCAAGGATGTAGGGGGGGCCAAGGATGTAGGGGGGGGGGCCAAGGATGTAGGGGGGGGGCCAAGGATGTAGGGGGGGGGCCAAGGATGTAGGGGGGGGCCAAGGATGTAGGGGGGGGGCCAAGGATGTAGGGGGGGGGCCAAGGATGTAGGGGGGGGGCCAAGGATGTAGGGGGGGGCCAAGGATGTAGGGGGGGGGCCAAGGATGTAGGGGGGGGGCCAAGGATGTAGGGGGGGGGGCCAAGGATGTAGGGGGGGGCCAAGGATGTAGGGGGGGGGCCAAGGATGTAGGGGGGGGGCAAGGTTGTAGGGGGGGGGGGGCCAAGGATGTAGGGGGGGGCCAAGGATGTAGGGGGGGGGGCCAAGGATGTAGGGGGGGGGGCAAGGATGTAGGGGGGGGGGGCCAAGGATGTAGGGGGGGGGCCAAGGATGTAGGGGGGGGGCCAAGGATGTAGGGGGGGGCCAAGGATGTAGGGGGGGGCCAAGGATGTAGGGGGGGGGGGCCAAGGATGTAGGGGGGGGGGCATGGATGTAGGGGGGGGGCAAAGATGTAGAAGGGGGGGCCAAAGATGTAGGGGGGAGGCCAAGGATGTAGGGGGGAGGCCAAGGATGTAGGGGGGGGGGGCCAAGGATGTAGGGGGGGGGCAAGGATGTAGGGGGGGGGCCAAGGATGTAGGGGGGGCCAAGGATGTAGGGGGGGGCCAAGGATGTAGGGGGGGGGCAAGGATGTAGGGGGGGCAAGGATGTAGGGGGGGGCAAGGATGTAGGGGGGGCAAGGATGTAGGGGGGGGCAAGGATGTAGGGGGGGGGCAAGGATGTAGGGGGGGGGCAAGGATGTAGGGGGGGGGGGCAAGGATGTAGGGGGGGGGCAAGGATGTAGGGGGGGGCAAGGATGTAGGGGGGGCAAGGATGTAGGGGGGGCAAGGATGTAGGGAGGGCAAGGATGTAGGGAGGGCAAGGATGTAGGGGGGGGCAAGGATGTAGGGGGGGCAAGGATGTATGGGGGGGCAAGGATGTAGGGGGGGCAAGGATGTAGGGGGGGCAAGGATGTAGGGGGGGCAAGGATGTAGGGGGGGGCAAGGATGTAGGGGGGGGCAAGGATGTAGGGGGGGGGCAAGGATGTAGGGGGGGGCAAGGATGTAGGGGGGCAAGGATGTAGGGGGGGCAAGGATGTAGGGGGGGGCAAGGATGTAGGGGGGGCAAGGATGTAGGGGGGGCAAGGATGTAGGGGGGGCAAGGATGTAGGGGGGGGCAAGGATGTAGGGGGGGGCAAGGATGTAGGGGGGGGGCAAGGATGTAGGGGGGGCAAGGATGTAGGGGGGGGCAAGGATGTAGGGGGGGCAAGGATGTAGGGGGGGGCAAGGATGTAGGGGGGGCAAGGATGTAGGGGTAAGATAGATACTGACTACAGGAAAATTAAGAAGACCTTTGGAGGAAAGAGAACCACTGGTATGAATATCAAGAGCTCAGATGGAAACCCAGTTCTACGCAAAGAAGGGAAAACAGAAAGGTGGAAGGAGTATATAGAGGGCCTGTACAAGGGTGATGTACTTGAGAACAATATTATGGAAATGGAAGAGGATGTAGATGAAGATGAAATGGGAGATATGATACTGCGTGAAGAGTTTGACAGAGCACTGAAAGACCTGAGTCGAAACAAGGCCCCGGGAGTAGACAACATTCCATTAGAACTACTGGTGGCCTTGGGAGAGCCATTCCTGACAAAACTCTACCATCTGTTGAGCAAGATGTATGAGACAGGTGAAATACCCTCAGACTTCAAGAAGAATATAATAATTCCAATCCCAAAGAAAGCAGGTTTTGACAGATGTGAAAATTACCGAACTATCAGTTTAATAAGTCACAGCTGCAAAATACTAACACGAAGTCTTTACAGGCGAATGGAAAAACTGGTAGAAGCCGCCCTTGGGGAAGATCAGTTTGGATTCTGTAGAAATATTGGAACACAGGAGGCAATACTGACCCTGCGGCTTATCTTAGAAGCTAGATTAAGAAAAAGCTAACCTACGTTTCTAGCATTTGTAGACTTAGAGAAATGCTTTTGACAATGTTGACCGGAATACTCTCTTTCAAATTCTGAAGGAGGCAGGGGTAAAATATAGGGAGCAAAAGGCTATTTACAGTTTGTACAAAAACCAGATGGCAGTTATAAGAGTCGAGGGGTATGAAAGGGAAGCAATGGTTGGGAAGGGAGTGAGACAGGGTTGTAGCCTCTCCCCGATGTTATTCATTCTGTATCTTGAGCAAGCACTAAAGAAAACAAAAGGAAAATTCGGAGTAGGTATTAAAATCCATGGAGAGAAATAAAAACTTCGAGGCTCGCCGATGACATTGAATTCTGTCAAGGACAGTAAAGGACTTGGAAGAGCAGTTGAACGGAATGGACAGGGTATTGAAAGGAGGATATAAGATGAACATCAACAAAAGCAAAATGAGGATAATGGAATGTAGTCAAATTGAGTCGAGCGATGCTGAGGGAATTAGATTAGGAAATGAGATGCTTAAAGTAGTAAAGGAGTTTTGCTATTTGGGGAGCAAAATAACTGATGAGGGTCGAAGTGGAGAGGATATAAAATGTAGACCGGCAATGGCAAGGAAAGTATTTCTGAAGAAGATAAATTTGTTAACATCGAGTATAGATTTAAGTGTCTGGAAGTCATTTCTGAAAGTATTTGTATGGAGTGTAGCCATGCATGGAGGTGAAACATGGACGATATATAGTTTGGACAAGAGAATAGAAGCATTCAAAATGTGGTGTTACAGAAGAATGCTGAAGATTAGATGGGTAGATCACATAACTAATGATGAGGTATTGAATAGAATTGGAGAGGAGAAAAATTTGTGGCACAACTTGACTACAAGAAGGGTTCAGTTGGTAGGACATGTTCTGAGGCATCAAGGGATCACCAATTTAGTATTGGAGGGCAGCGTTGGAGGGTAAAAATTGTAGAGGGAGACCGAGAGATGAATACACTAAGCAGATTCAGAAGGATGTAGGCTGCAGTACGTACTGGGAGATGAAGCAGCTTGCACAGGGTAGAGTAGCATGGAGAGCTGCATCAAACCAGTCTCACGACTGAAGACCACAACAACAACAACAACCTGCACAATGTTTTCATTATGTCTCAGGTAGATGCTGCAATTCTAGTCCCTTGAAATTTACATATGTCTGCTACATCATAATTGATAACATATTTAAAAAAGAAGTAATTTGAAAGTAATTAAAATAAAAAAATAAGTGTTAATCATTGTTGTCAATATATAGCTTAAAATTAATGTGATTAAGAAACACAGAACAGAATCTAATTAAAATACGAGTGTAGCTATGAAAATGAAAAACATATCCTGTCCACCAGATTCAATTTTGAAAACATTACTTTAATAAAATGAATTACAATTTTGAAGCTATAAAGAATTGATATTCTCTATTTTATGAATAATCCACTAAAATTTAATATGTATTGTTCGAATTATTTACCCGATTGTTTTCATTCTGTATGAAACTGCTTTGTTGCAAATTTCATGTATTACATAATGTAACTTTATTTTATGATTAGTGTTATTTAATGTACTGCTATCTGTTTTTAACAGTTACATCATTGTAGCAAAACCTATGTAGGGCCCATGTGGAGCTACTGTTGTACGCCCAGTTTTGGATCGATCAGTTAACACGTAATCGATTCTAAATGATGCACACTGTGCCAACTTTGTATAGTTTTACTCTGAAATAAACATAACTGAAGCTCAAAACAAATTGTGGCATGAATTAAGTGAGCATTACAACCCACTTGGTCTGTATTTGTACCGCCTGGATGTTGATCTGTTCTTTTTATTTTATAAAGGAACTGCAACAAGATCAACTCATTGAAGCTGTCAACGTAGGTTAAGTATTTGATCCCAGCCTAAGAAAAGCCCTTTTTCATTTGGAAACTTTTCAGGAGCTCCCTCCTGTTTGATCTCTGGTTGTCTTAGGCTTTCCTGTGGCCACAGTGGGAGTGGTTTTTGGTGGAATGTTCCATGGTGGGGCAGATTTCTAATGAGATGTTCCACAGTGGGACAGGTTTCGGAAGAGATATTCTCTGCTTTTATTCCCGCCCCTTTGGATGGCAGCACAGGGCTGAAATAATGTCACTTGGCTTTCTTGATGGATGATCACTGGTTGAGTAATAATGTGGAAATGTCATGACAATCTAGAAATTATTACTCTCATACAAGTCGTCATGTAGCCTCCATTACAGACCTTTGGCATATATGTCCCGTGTGCCACATGGATCTAGTGTGCCACTGCTTAGTAAACGTATGTCATGGTGTTCCATTATAGCACCTCTGTTAGATGTATCACAACCTCAAAACGGTTTGGGGCATTCAATTTGCCCAGAATGGGACAATGTGAAGTTAGCCGACACATCAGGTCAACTATCTCCTGATATGTTACCTCCATGTTTGAAGTGATATGGGCAACACAGTAAGTTAAATCACAGTCATCATCTGTATGTTAACAGCCATTGCCTCGAATGCTCCATTGAATGGAAGTTTATCACTAAAAAAAATGTCTGCATGCACCAATTTGCATGATTTTTGTGAAAGAGTTCAAAGCCGGGAAACAACATTGAAAAATTACAATCTATACATAAAGCAATAGAGGAGAAGGCTAATAATTTAAACAGAGGGAAAAATAACCAAATTAGGTTCAAAAATAAACAGGGTACAGCAAACTGTTACAAATAAATTGAACGTATTATATAAAAAAGTAAATTAAATTCGGGAAAATTTGTATCAAAAACTTACATGTGTATAGCACCTGGTATGTCAGATGACTTAAGTTTGTCGAAATGGTTTCTTGGAGGGGAGGCATTGTCAGGGTCACTCAAAAATGTGATGAGTGGCAAATCTTTAGTGATTTTAAGAACAGTTTCTTCAATAAGTTTTGGTTCAAGTCTGAGCAAGCTAGAATTAAGAGTGAATTTTTGAATGGCCTTGTTTTTTAGAGGGAGAAAAACAGTGAAAGATTTCTGCAGAAACCATTTAAGGAGATAAGCACATTGACATAAACCTTCTGATGAAATGACTCGGATACAATCAAAAGAAGGTTGGCTAAAAAACTACATTGGTATCTAGTTCATGGGCCAGACAAATCACTTCATCAGTTTCCGAAATATGTAGACAAATTGGTTGGTTGGTTTAAAGGAGTGGGGGGGGGGGGGGGGGCGGTGAAGTCATCGGTCCCTTGTTCCCAGTAAAGTAATTACACGTGGGAAAGAATAAAAGAAAGGAGACGTACAGCACAATAACAGGAGAATGGAAGAACCAGAAGAATGACAGAAGAACAACCAACACTACTACGGGCAAAACAGGAAAAGAAAACCACAGAGAGAAGCAAGAAACAGGTAGAAGGGATGAAAACGAGAGCAGACAACCCTGGCTGGCCAACCACGAGAATAAAAAGGAAAAGCCAGCCACTCTGCGACACATTAAAACATCCAGCCTAAAAGCATTAGAATGGAGAACACAAAGGGACAAGGACATGCACGAAAAATTATATAGAATGATAAAACCCACCGTCGCATATAAGACATAAAACTAAATTATCCGAGGAGGCATGGTCAGCTAAAATTAATGGCAATGAGTCCGGTAACTGGAGAGTCTATCGCAGGGCAGACTTAGACGGATATGGGCCACTGTCAGCCGGATGCCACACCGACACTGTGGTGGGTCATCATGGTGCTGGAGATAGCCATGTCACCAAAGCGTGGCCAATGCGGAGCTGTCAAAGAACCACAGAGTCCCTGCGAGAGGCCCAGGTGGAGGTCTTCCACACATTCGTAGTCTCCTTAATAGCCCGCAGTTTGTTGTGTGTACTGAGGTTATGGCATTCTGTCTCCCAAAGCCACAAAACCTTGCAGCGTAGTACTGAACACAGGTCAATTGCAGAGAAGCCTATCTCCATAAGCAGATTCCGTGTAGTCTGTTTGGGCAGGCTGTCGGCAAGTTCATTGTCTGGGATTCCAACGTGACCTGGGGTCCAGACAAACACCACTGAACGACTGGACCGTTCCAGTGCATAGATGGACTCCTGGATGGTCACTACCAAAGGATGACAAGGGTAGCACTGGTCGACTCAGAGGCTCAAGCAAAGGGCTTGGCAATCACGATTGCGTCGGTAGATTACATGCCATTTATGTTAACACCGGGAACACTTGTTGGGGTCTGGTACCCAAAAACAAGTTTGATCCTTGCTCAGACTTGAGAACGTGACATATGGCACCCAATGGTCAAGACATATCTCTCCCCCCCCCCTCCCCCCCAACACTCCTGCTTCCATCGTTTGGCAAGTTGGCGAACGAGGACACAAAGCCATTTAAAGGCTGTGAGGTGCTCCAAGGAAAGGTGCCGCTTATGCCGCTGTAGAGCTCGCTGATGCTCCTTAATTTCTTCAGCGACTTGCAGCAACCACGAAGAGACTGCCTTTCACCGCGGGCACCCTAAAGAGCGAGTTATCGCATTTTCTGCCACAGAAAGAATTGTTGTTGTAACCTGCTCAACCATCACATCGATGTTCCCGTATGGTGGAGATTCAATGGTGACAGCTGAGGAAAACGTTTTACAGCAGTAGACCATCACCTTGACTTTCTCAGGTAATGTATCACCCTCGAAGCCCAAGATGAAGGCACCAGTGGCAAATTTATTATCCCTCAAACCCCGGTGGACACGCTCATCGTCAACTGCAAAAGAAGGTCCGTGTGAAATATGATACCCTGGACCATATTTAAGTTCTTATGGGGCGTGATGGTAACAGAAACATTCCCCAGCTTGTCAAGCGAGTACTGCCCGTGACTGGGCAGAGGATGCTGTTTTGATCAAGACTGACCCAGATCTCATGTTGGACAATCCCTCCACCTCCCCAAACTTGTCCTCTAAATGCTCAACAAAAAACTGAGGCTTCATTGTCATGAAAGATTCTCCATCAGCTCTCTAAGATACAAGGTGCCAGGGTGAATAAAAGCCGCTGCCATCCTTAGCCTGATGTTCCTCCCACGGTATGGCCAGGGAGGGGAGTGATTGGAGGTCGTACTTCTGTGCGTTGAATTGAGCCTGTGAATGCTTAGGGACTGCTGGTGTTTGATTACCTGCAAGAGATGATGTACAACGTTTCATAATGTGTCATCCGCTCTGATGCCACCCCCTCCGACCAGGGGCCCTCCCTATGGGCGACACCCAGACACATCAAAGGCCACCTGGCAGGATGGTCATTGCCGGTAGTCCCGATGCCCCAGGGTCACGGCATCTGCTCCTCGGCATACGTGGGGAGTTAACAGTGAAGGCATCAGCAGAACGATCAGTGTGTGGTCAGGGGGCTACAACCAACAGGGTACCACAATGGACTAGCTACTGTGCTGGATATCAGGTGCAACCAAGGAAACAAGTCCATTGTCAGTGCAGAAAACGATACTGGCTAATAGATGTAAAAATATGCACCCAGGAGGGTGACCTCGCCCAACAGTTTGAGAACAAGGAGAAGTGCAGATCCATGTTAACGAAGGATGTGATAGGTCTCAGCGCATGACGGATACAATGCACCATGTAAGGCGCCCTTCCCCTGTTGTCTCACTCTTTGGGAAAATTTTGAACAATAGGGGACCATCACATAAAGGCTGAAATGTGCAAGACTCCTTTTAGTCGCCTCTTACGACAGGCAGGAATACCTCGGGCCTATTCTAACCCCTGGACCTGCAGGGGGAAGACAAATCAGAGAGGACTATGGAGAGGAATCATTCACAAAACATTAGTCACGAGACTTACCACCATGAAGGTTGGAACTCTAGTTCCAGTAGGGAGAATTCTAGAAGAAAGGTTCGTGGGAACTTTTGACATGAAAAATCAGGATGATAGGGCAAGAGATTACGATGGAAACATGGAATAGAAGTTGGGAAAGAAATGTTGATAACGGAAATGATGCAAACAGACTGGAGGTAGGATGGCAGGCAAACCAAGTGGAAACATTGGGTCACCTCAATGAGGGTCCGCAGTTCTGGGGTGAGCAGATCAAATTACAATTGGACCTCTAAATTTTGCAAGAATTCAAATAGGCATAACAATTAAAACAGCTCAAAGCACACAAGTAGATCATCAAATGGATCATGTAAGTTAAAATAAAAAAAAAAAATAGGATACTAAGTGCAACATTGATCCACTAAGGAAAAAAGTATGTTCAAAGAAGTAGAGAATCCAGATTTGCCAACAGAGGCTATATGCGATTTGTACACCAGTTCCGAATTGGGGGATTGTTTGAAGAGAAAGATGACAGGTTAGTGAATGATAGTGTTGGGCTAAATGAGACTGCAAGGATGATGCAATGGTGGAGGATGGGGGATTGGGGGACAAGGTGAAGATAATGGTAATATGAGTACTGCTGATGAGAAAAAATCTTGAGGATTCTGGGGTAAGTATGCTAGTGAGGTAAACGAAAACAAAATGTTGAAGCTTGATGCTGCTGTTGATTTTGTTAAATGAATCAAGGAAAATGCAGTAGATGGTGAATTTGCATCTGAAAACAGTTGCTGCCCACTCATTTGAATTTCTTTAAAATATCCAGATGAGTATTATTATTGTCTTCTAGTTTTGAAACAACCAAAAACTTTTATTCGACAGTCCGATAATACAGATGAAGAAATGTTATTGTTAAAATTAAACTATTTTAATAATTACTCTTTGACTGGACTGTGGGGACAAAACTGTTAAAGAGTAGTAATGAGGACACACACAATGTAAATGCTTGTGGTTTGGTGCGGGATGGGGGAAGGGGGGACGTCGTGTGCAGCTGAGGCCATCACTCCCAGATTCACTTTTAGTTTTTTTCCCCCCTCTTTCTTCTTTTATCCTTGTTCTCCTTGTGGAATTTAGCACTGTGTGTGTGTGTGTGTGTGTGTGTGTGTGTGTGTGTGTGTGTGTCAGGAAGGACGACAATAAGCTGCCGTGTGACCCATAGTCCAAGTCTCTGAAAAAGGTTTTAACCACAAGCATACTTAAAATTATGGTTCGGGGGAGAGGGCTTTCTGGCACAATTTTATTAAGACTTAATGTTTACTATTTGACTTCAGTCAAGTAAGTATCGTACATTATCTAAATCCTTAGAAAGTGATCAACTCTTACAATTAATGATACGATAATTGGACATTGAGACTTCTGGGAATATGCAATTTTTTATTTGACGAAGATAAGCAATCTGAAGGTGTTAGGGGGCGGACAAACTGACACACCAACACCACACCAGCATGTGCGGAAACAAACACGATGATAAGTCCCTCGGTAGACCAAAGTATTCCCTCCCACCAGCACAAAAAATATACTATGTTAAAACATGATGCACCATGAATGTGACACCAAAAACACTGCATTCCAGTGGATCTTCACACCGCAAGACATAAGCAAGCTTCACTTGGCAGAATCTGATACAAAGGCGAGTGAGGACCACTTCGTCCCTTCTCAGAGATTGAAAAGAAGTGTGCCATGGTCGAAAAGCTGGTTTGAGTGATCACAGCTTGTTGCTGGCCACTTCCAGGTACTATCTTTTCCAGTCATCCAACTGCTCTGTCAGCTTCGTCAGTCCCCTTGAATCCCATGTGTCCAGGACCCCAGCAGGAGGCCATCTTTTTCTGCTTCCTGTGCAGGAGGTGGATAGTGGTCCTGGACCATCTGAACTATCCTATCTGCTGGGAACATTTGCTGACTAGTCTTCAGAGCCTAAGAGAGCCCTAAAGACAAGAAATTTCCCTCCACTAGAGTCTCATGTGTTGCAGAGCCCTCTTGACCACCCACAGTTCTGCATAGTACACCAAGATGTGACTGGGTAGGTGGATTTTTAGTGACAAAACCTGAAAAGATAACAGAACACCTAACATTTTCCCCTTGCTTTGGACCATCAGCAAAATTCACCATGTGCTTGTGACACTCCAATAAAAGGCATTAAAAACCCTTACAAATATAGGCAGAGTAGGGGCATTCTTGTGCTCCATCATGTCCAAGTTAAGAGCAGGCCTGTCAGTCATCCAAGGAGAGTATGTGCTCCAACCCTGTTTAAGAATTGGTATGGCTACTACACCAAACAGGAAAGAAAAAGCTTAGTTGCCTGGTGACTACTCAAACTTTGTTGTACGAATTGTTCAGCCGCAATACCAATAAGATGCTCAGAGATGGACCTCACATTTGTATACAGGTCAATCCATGAGGAGTTTGTCGTGGATGTTAAAAGGTGTTACACCAGCCTCTGCACACAGGCAAGAAATGGGAGTAGTTTGATAAGCTCCTGTAGCAAAGTCTGATGCCAAGTAGGACTAGCTGAGCCACACACCACAAGTATCACACAGCGAAGAAGGACTGCAGCAAGATAGTGAGACATCCACGAGATCCCCATTCGTGCAGTCAAAGGACAATATTGTGTCTCCAGGTGGTGCCATATGCTTCCTCCAGATTGAAGAAGAGCTGTTTGTGTAGGAACGACTTATCACACCCTCTAACTGGAGGGGACTGTCAAGCATGAACTGGTATTTCTGAAACCCAAATTGGAAACAGCTGAGCAATCTCTCAATGTCACAAGCCAACATTGAGCATCAGTTTAGCATCCATTCAAGAGTCTATCCTATGCAGCTAATGAGCTTAACACTTTTTTAGCTATCTGGAGACTTGTCCTTCCCTGGCTTGAGAAGTGGTATCAGAACTATCTCCCACCACTGATCTGGATAGTAGCCTTCAGTCCATATTTTGTCCCAGAGGCATAGGACAACTTCTTTCACCTCCATGCTTAGGTGTCATAGCATGCCATATTGAATCCAATTGGGTGCTGGAGCACTCTCATGCACATCTGTTAATGCAACTTTAGTTCCTACATGGAGATAGGGCACTTACAATGCTCGAAGTTGTAGGCGAAAAGTCTAGTCTGCTATTTGGAGGACACCATTGTTCAATATGGCAGGTATTGAACCCGAACTGTCAGTCCTTGATATATTCTGAATGGACACTAATGTAGCAGAATGGAAAAATACATTAAGAACCATATTGATCTCAGCTCTACCACAGACTGCCAGTACCCATCTAACTAACTGCAGATATGAAGTATATTCAGCTTTCTCTCTTTTGTATCAATGTTATCTATATAAAACCAATAGTTTGGGATGTACTTAGTCATCTTACTCTGTTATATCAATAAATTTGCATGAATACTCTACTGTAAAGATTTTCAAATTTCCCAAGTAATGTAAACAATTACTGTTACTGGTATATTTCAAATACTGGTGCAGAAGTAATAAATGTATCAAATAATAAGGTTACAGTAAAAACATGCTACGAACATTTACAAAATACTGAAGTAATTAACATTTTCATGTAAAGCATTGCTTGGACAAATAAGATCTCGTATTCACCCAAGTCAGGTGTGCCATAAATTTACGTGATGAAAGAAGTAGACATAGATATCTTGTAACAAGACTTCAATTTTGGAGCGAAAGTCACCAGCTTTTTCTTGGAACTCAACAGAACTTAACACTGGTTTGTCTGCCAAGCTAATAACTGCAGCAGTGACTTTACAGGTGCAGCTACAAGCACACGTGGGTGTGCTAACATCTGCATTGGCAGTTTGTGTTGAGGCATCAAACTTTGCTACTTGTTGCTGCATGCTGGCAGATGTCCCAGCACATACATTGGCCATTTACATTGAGGCATCCAACTTGGCAACTGTTTGTTTGACAATGACAGAACAAGACTGCAACTGCTGGAAGCAAGTAAGATTTTCAAGGCTATGGAGCCTCCTGGTGACCCAAAGCTCTTGACCAAGACTGGATAAGCACCTGAGCAATTAACACGACAGGGAGGTAGTGTGCATGGCAAGCCCTGGATCAAGAGTATCTAAACCACATCTTCCACAGGTTTGCTTACCTTTACATGCTAGGATGGTGTGCCCAAAATGTCTGGCACTGAAAGAAATGCATCAGATTGGGGACATACAGGTAGACTAAAATGTATGAAATCAACCTTGAAATATTCAGGTAATGTGGTTGAATTATAGGAAAGGATTAGGATAGTTGTTTTTTTTCCTAATTCACCATCTATCCATTTCACCACATTTCTCACTTTATTATACTTTTACTTTCCCATTGCACTAAACGTTCACTTGGGTCCAGACAAATAGTGTTACTTCTTGACACAGTGCCTTTGCTGTAAGTGAGGACGTCTTGCATTTCAACAATGATAAGATATTCCCCAAGTTTTTTTTTCCTTTGCAGCAACTTAGGCACTCAACTGGACATCATTGTCTCTATTAGAAGGCTACCATTCTGCAATCTTAATAGACTTAGGAGCTCCACTATTTTCTGTACATAGAATGAAGATATTCTCTCTAATGTTCCCTCCTCCCTATTCATGACAATGAATTCATTACTATGCTCTGGCATTGTTCTGTTGCTGTTGTTCAACACTGATGTGTCCAGTGGGCTGCCCACCAGAAGTCTCTTTGTGGAGTGGGTAGGTAAACATTCCAGTGGCCCACCTCTTCCACTGAGAGTTCGAATTTTGTTGTTATTCTGAGCCATTTTGGTCCCAAAAAATGATAGGGAATCATTCACCCACCCAGACAAGAGTCCCATTGCCTAGGTAAGCCTTTCAGAACGGAGGTGCGACAGGTTCCCGCTAATGACTGTTCTACTTCAACAGCCACGCATCTTATTGGTACACAGCATACCTTAAGATTGAGGCCTTTTTTTAAATAGAGGTGTGTACCTTCCTTGCAACCCAGGCAGTCAAGTCAAGACTCCAATTTGCTGACACACACTGTGTTCTACCATTTCACCACGCAATGGTCGCTGAAGCATGCCCAGAGTGTAGCGTTACTGACAACTGGTGGCATTTCCCAATCCCAAGCTCGGGAAACCCAGGATCACCAAACCTGTACAAAGACTGAAGTCCCTGAGGCACATGAGTTGGGAGACAGGTGTGGCTTTTTGAATGTCATGGATGCAGTGAGTGTTACACACCCGCACGCTAGTACATACTCTGTTTCCTGGTTCAGGAAATTAACATCACTATCAGTAATTTGTCATACTAACAGTTCTTTTCACAATCGTGAAAACAGAGCAAAATTTCTTAAGAAAACACAAATAAAAAATTAAAAACTGTTTTTGCCCATGGAATTAAATTGCACGGTAAAGAGTCTATGGTAATGGAAGAGTGAGACAATATCAACACGTTAAAAAAGGATTAAAGCAGTTCTTTTAGATAAAACATACTACACACTCAATTATCATTTGAACTACACATACTAGGTGTTGTTAAAAAAAGGATAAGTACAAATTAAACATCTATCATTTCACAACATACTTATTTCGTCTGGTACTGGAAAATTATGTGTTCAATATCTGCGATGATTTTGAGCTCAATGTCTTCACTTTGGAAGTGCACTGACCCTCTTTCAGATAGAGAAATGGGAACACACAAAATGAATGTAACAGAGAGATGAGGTATCATCATCCTGCCAAAGTCCACCGAAAGGATGTGAGTATGGTGTGTACAGTGACACTTGACAAGATATGAATAAGTACAGTAGCAGTGATTTTGGAATTAACTAGACTGTAAGTAATTATATGCCTGCATGTTTAACTTTTATTTACAATTCACTGTTGTGTTAAGCTGGTATGTAAATATAGCAAATGGTTTGTAGATAACCAACTAAAATAATCACGTAACTAGATAGCAATCTCGGTTTATACTGTAATTAGAAACAAATAAAAGGCAATAAGTGAACAAAATAAATATATAAAACATATAACTTACATATGGATTTATTTTCTTGGAAAGGACACACCCAAAGAAGATACTGAAACATTGTTTGAGCTCAATCTGGTTACTGCAGTCTGAAAGTTAAAAAGTAAATATCCTTGAATAAAAAACAATAGCTGTTCCTATGAATATTAAAAAATATATACTACTGAGTTAATGATGCGCTCTCTCTCTCTCTCTCTCTCTCTCTCTCTCTCTCTCTCTCTCTCTCTCTCTCTCTCCTCCCCCCCCCCCCCCAACTCTCATCAACCGAAAATAGTGTTTATAACACCATACAAGAACATACAACTTTGATACCTCCATGCGGATTTCATCGACCAAGCAAATGAGAACATGGTTAAATGGACACAAAAATGAGGCCACTGAAAAGAGGTGTCCTTTCTTCTCTTACGATTTCTGTATTGACTGGTTTAACACTGTCCTCCATAATTTCTTCTCCAGTGTACCAAAATGTGTATCTCAGACTAGGACTGTATCTAGCATTCTAAATTATTTGTTGCATTTAGTCCAAGCTGCCTTCCAGTGTAGTTTTTTGCCTTTTATGTATTTATAGCTCCCTCTAGTACACAAAGTTATTACCTGATGTTTTAAATTGTATCCTATCGTCTTGTTCCTTCCATTTGGTGTTTTCTACTTAATTTTTGGCCCTTTTTGTAACACCACACCGCAGATACTGATTCTCTTCTTTTCACATATAATGCTGTATTCACGTGTACATCCCCAGAAATTGCTTTTTAAAAGCAAGGCTTAAGGGGGATACCAGCGGACTTCTTTCTTTGTATGGAATTATCATGCCTGTGTTAGTCTGATTTTTAAATCTTTGCTACATAATTCAGAAAAGTGGGTAGTGGCGGTTAGGACCCATATGGCACAGGTTGCAAAGCAATCACTGAACTCCAGAATGTTCTGCCACTGGGTGGTCAACTCCACTCTTGCCACAGTTTGGCGGCAGCAGTCCATTCTAATAGACAACATGTTGGTAGTCATGCACATTTAAAATTCTGAGCAGAAATTGCTGCTTTCAAATGTGGCCTTTCCCCTGATGGGCTCAGATAATTCTGTGACAGGAATACAGTAGGATCTGCCAGTTGGGTGAACCTGACAGATGTTGGACCTGTCTTTTACAGGGATATGACCTCCATCGCTTCGCAGGAGAGCTTCTGTAAAGTTAGGAAGGTAGGAGACGAGGTACTGGCAGAAGTAAAGCTGTGAGGACAGGGCGTGAGTTGTGCCTGGGTAGCTCAGTTGGTAGAGCACTTGCCCGCGAAAGGCAAAGGTACCAAGTTTGAGTCTCGACCCGGCACACAGTTTTAATCTGCCAGGAAGTTTCATATCAGCGCACACTCCGCTGCAGAGTGAAAATCTCATTCTGGAACTAAATGGATAATTTTAATCTGCTTACTGACTTTACGAGATATCAAAACACCTTAGGATTTTTAGTCAGATTGTTTGCCAAAATTTTACTTCAAAATTCACTGAATGCTTCTTGCATCACTCTATTCACATTCATTTTGGCTTCACTTTCAGTTTGTCTACAAGATTGACTTCACTTACATTACAGATGCTCTCTTCACTTTCACTGTAACTTTCTTCTATAAATACTGACCTACAGTAGCACTTTCACATACCTCACAACCTTACTCAGTACATACTTGTCTAAACATAGTGTACAGTGCTTTTGAGTTTTACTCACTTGTGTTCCACAACTCTGTCCTCAGAGCTGAATATTCGGCAATGTCTACCTAGATATTCTATAATTTGTCTCATGGCACTCATGCTAACCAAAAATATTTTACTACCTTCTTTAATATTCCTGTGCATTAATGGCAGTATCAACTATACTATCAGAATGAACCACTTCCCTGGTATCTTAAGTTTTCTAAAGCCAAACTATTCAAGTTGAAATAAATCCTCAATTTTCTTTTTCATTATTTCACATATTATTATTCTCAAATTCTGATGCACGAGGCTTATCAGCAGCTCCCACATTTGTGTGTCTTTATTATTGTGGATGATATTATTCTGAAAGTTTGATGGTTGGTCTCTAGTCACATAGCTTCTACACAAATATGAATAATTATTCAGCTGTCACTTCCTCCAATAGCACTATAAATTCCCAAGGAATGTTACTTTTTTCAAATTATCCGAAGTTCTGTCAAACTGACTAATACTGTATCCCATATGCCACCCATTCCTCCTATCATGCTAGGAGACAATTCCCCCCAGCCCCTCACGGAAGCTATCAATGTCCTCTCTCCACTATCCACTTTCTTCTGCATTTAACAACGGAATTTCTTTCATATTCTTAATATTGATGTCTGTTTCCAACTTTTCAAAATTTATTTTGACTTTACCGAATCCTTAACCTGCTTTTCTACCAGCCATTTCTTTTTAAATTTCTTCTCAACTTCCCTGCAGCCATTTCACTAAAACTTGCTTTCACTTCCTTTTGAATTTCAGTTCAAAGTGACATTATTGTATCACTTCCCTATTCTTAGCATTACTGCATTTCCTTCTTTTGATTAACAGTAAAAGCATTACACATAGGGGGACAGCATTTTGTGAAGTAGTATATATGGTGTGGCCTTTCTTGGCTGCTGTACGCACCAATTTATTAGCCCAAATTTTTATTTTCCCTGGTAACCAGCAGCCTTTGTAGCAGTGGAAAGATGGAGTGGACTGGTTTGTCAGCTGGGCATGTGCACTACATAACTTAAAATGCACTCAAGAGATGAAGGAGAGGATATATATGCCTCAACTGCATATCTGCTCCAGAGCTCTTGAGATCACACAACCATTTAACATCTTGTAATAGGATCTTGAAAACACAACTGAATCAAAACAGAGATCAGCAAAGAATGTCACTCACTTTAGATCAATATAGCTGGCATGAAACTGTGGTAAACTATTAATTTAAAACAGCATCTACATAAGTACCCTTCTTATACTACAAGCAGTTGTGGGTTTCTTGGACATACAAAGTGTTACTCTACCAACCCTAGATAATGCTGGATATTTGCTATACACAAAGACATGCTAGATATAGTTTTGCCTGAATACAAAATCACTTCATAGTATGTGAAAGGTTGGGGGTGGGGAGGGAGGGGGGGGGGGGGGGGGGCAGTTGCAATGACCAGTAATTGTCAAAATGTAAAATTTTGCGACCATAGACCAGGCATTAACTCTTGCGCACACGACCGTCAGATAACAGCCCACAAACCTCAGTGCAGAGGGTGGCTCTGTGGCTGTTCTATAGGCATAAAACAGGTCAAGAACTTATTCTTAGCAATCGTTGATTGCAATCATCTAGTTCAGGTATTATGAGAGTGGCTAGGCGTAAGCAAAGCGTCATGAATAAAAGCTAAAATAAACAATCAAACACATTTCTGTCTACATTATTTACATTCAAACCTTTTATTTTTAATTTGGAAAAATAAAAATAATTTTACCTGAAAGTATAAGCCATAGCTTGTCTGTTCCATCGAGTGGAACAGATGAATTATCTGTCACTGCATCAGAAACATTGGTGGGTGCAGATCCCCTTGATGGAGTATTCATGAATTCAAAATCATTCAATCTGTCTATAACATTGCCACTACCTGGAAGTTCCACATCATGACCACCACTTACACGAATACTTTTAAGTGATTTCACCCAATCATGCAACAGCATTAGATGCTGCCACAGCCTGTTAGCATTACTCCCAGCATCACAGGTGATATTCTGAAAAAGTAATGTAAGTCAAGAAACGCTGATATTTCTTTAAGTAAACTATTGTAACACAAAGTGACCTAAGATATACCTGCACTTCTTTGTTTGTAAAACACAAAGAGTCTGGCTCATAATGCCCCAGTTTCATTCATTAAGATTAAGCCAGTGAGGGTAGCTGTCAAAAATCCCATCATAGCCCAAGAAAGTCAACTAAACAGGAACTTCAGATACCTAAAGTAACTATACACGATATTGTCAAAATCAAGGCTGTATCCAAAAAGGTCTAGACCATAAGGAAGCTATGACTGACAAACATGATAGAATAATAAAATTATGCACATGCTGTGTTTAACAACTTTGACAGGCAATGCTTGACTGTACAAACAACTTGCCTGGACAAAATGCTCCTAAATTTTCTCATCTACAGCTACATCAGAGATAATTTTCACACCCATAAAGCACAAAATATTCAAGATTTCAGAGTCTGGTTTGCAGGCAGCATCAGCATCACTTTTGATATGTTGAGTGGACATGCACACACATTGTCTTTAAACTGAACAGGTATCATTACAGCACAAAACAATATCTTTATTAACAGTATTACTAAATTTCAGTAAGGTAAATAGTTCGTCTTTATACATCATAACACTGAAAAGTAACAGTTGGCACCTCTGAAGCAGCGGTCTGCTGACACAAAGAGGTACTGTGTGAGACATGCCTAATGTAGATCCTCATGCCATCTAGCTGTTGCAATGATGCAATCCAGTTGTAAGAACGGGTGGGTTACAAATCGCCATACTGTGTTGCCACCTCATGGCAGATGTAACAAATGGTCGATCTAAGTTACAAATTTACTAAATTATATTAGCTAGTAATTAAATATATTATTGTCTGCCAATTTTGTTAAAAAGCTTACAGTGTTAAAACAGGTGTAAAATTACGTATTGTGTATTATGTGGCTTTAGAAGTAAGTAATAACTGTTAATGGGATTCCCTCTTATTAATCTGAGCAGCAGTATCCCACCCTTTATGAGAAGAGAGAGCTTTTGAACAAAGATTGTCTAACAAGTCAGTACTAGTGCCAGCACAGTGCATGTGTATAGTGAAAATCTAGCACTGATAAAATCAGTCTTTGACAACTGACGAATGGCACTACTATTTAATAAAACGTGCACATAAACTGTGTGCTAAGGAAGAAGAGGTTTGCTCTGACTTATTGTGGAGTAAAAAGCCAATTGTGTTGTGGGTTACGGGGCTCTGCAAGCTGCAAGAGACATATTGCTGGCTATACGTACAACTGAAGAAGATCCTATAGCATTTAGAGCTACAAATTGTAAGCTGCCACTTCACATTTGTTAAAGGGGCTTGGACATAGCTCGCCACCACGTGAAATGCAACAACTTTATTTGGCCTGTGCCATAACATGTAACAATCTTATTTTGTTTGTGCTACAACATAAAGTGGACTTTGAATAGGGAAGCCACGTTGTCAAAACATGTAAAAGTCATAACATAATTGGAACTGCATGTTGAATAATAATAGACTGGTTATTTATGAAGCAAATGCTTATCTCATGTGTTTATGTATTTAAAAATCAACACCTTATAGTTTCAATGTTTTAAACCAAAGATTTTTACAATGATAAAAGCTGGTATTTATTTCAACAAAAGATCATTTATGGACTTACACTGGTTTTTAATATATAAATCACAAACCAGCCAAATTTCGTAATGGATGCTGGGTGTCTCTGTTACTGTTGAGAAGAAGATACTAAAAGGTGAAGTGAAAGTACTACTACTTTTCTCCAGAAAACTGGGGTGGCTTGGGTACTTCGCAAATCCAAACAAGTGGCGTGTGACAAAATCTGAGTATGTTAATTAAAGTGAGGTATAGATCATAACTGAGACCCGTTACATAATTTCTGATTACATATTGCTATGTGACAAACTTTTTCATCCCTGTCTGAAAGATTTTTATAACATCAACACTAAACATATTACCACCACAGTACATAAGCATCTCCAATGCTTCTCAAGTTATTCATTAAAAGTTTATTATGTCACTTTGATGAAAAGTGCTGTTCTATTTAAAATAATTACTTAAGTGTGAATCTACGCACATTAATATTACGCATTCCTGCAAATTTCAGTGTTCCATGTTGAACAAACATCCTGTACGATCGTCACCTCAAAGGCAGTTAACATAAAAGTATTAGGTTTCCTCTATGATTATTTGTTGTTAAGATCTGTTTACTACCTTTTAAAGTAATTTGTGTGGCAGATTGCAAGCTCTCACAGACAAAAGAGTGATCAGCCATCACATAGCTCAGTATCTATTGCACGCGACTGTCTCCCGTAACTTACAGGTTCAGCTATCAAATATGGTTAATAAAGCAATTGTTACAACCTATGATACAATAAATTGAACAATGGAAACTCCAGGTACGAATATCAACAACATAGGAAAACGTAGATTGCTACTTACCATAAGACGACGAGTTACGCTGCAGACAGGCACACTTAAAAGACACTTACATAGAGTTTTCAGCCACAGCCTTTATCAGTAAAAGAGAAATACACACCACTCACACACACACAGAAGCACATCTCATGCATACGAATGCTACCTCCAGCATCTTGGGCCAAAATGCAACTATCACGTGGGATGCAAGCAGCAATCTGCAGGGGGCGAGGAAGGATAAGGGATAGTAGCACACGTGTGGGGAGAGACTAACGCTGTCTTGCAGAGTATGCAGGGCCTAGGAAGCCAACAGGCACAGCATCAGGAAGTTGTAGGGCAGGGAGACAGAAAAAAAGGAGTAAATAAGGAGGGGAACTGGGAAATGTTGGCGGGTGCATTGCCAGAGGGTGGGAAACGAAGGAGGTGGGATAAGAGAGCTGGTAGGAGATGACAGAATAGAGGGGGTAGAAACCGATGAGTTGAGGGTGTGGGAATGTGTGTTACTGTAGGCTGTGGCCGGGATAATTATGGGGGCGGAAAATGTGTTGTAAGGATAACTCCCATCTGTGCAGTTCAGAAAGGCTGGTGGTTGAGGGGAGAATCCATATGGCTCGGGTACTGAAGAGCCATTAAAATCACCCATGTTATGTTCGTGCTACACGTTGGACTACTTTGCTCTTGGCCACAGTTTGGCAGTGGCTGTTCATCCTAGTGAACAGTTGGTTGGTAGTCATACCAATATAAAAAGCTGTATAATGGCTGCATCAGACCTGATAAATGACGTGGCTGCTTTCACACGTAACCCAGTCCCTGATGGGATAGGAGTACCTGTGATAGGTCTGGAATAGGAAATGCTAGGTGGGTGGGTTGGGCAGGTCTCACACCTGCGTCTTCCATAGAGCTATAATCCTTGAGAAAAGGGTTGGGGTTGAAGGTGGCACTGGGATGGACTAGGATGTTGTAGAGGTTGAGTGGGCAATGGAACACCAGTTTAGGAGTGGTGGGAAGGATCTCAGGTGGGATGTCTCATTTCAGGCCACAACAATAGATAATCGAAGCCCTGATGAAGGATATGGTTCAGTTGTTCCAGTCCGTGGTGATACTGGGTGACAACTGAACATAACCTGCTTGATTTAAATGGTTGCTTCACTACTGAGCCATCTGTACCCTCTGCTCCATCACCAGCTTTTCCAAACTGCATGGATGGAAGTATTCCTTACAACTCTTTCTTCATTCCTACATTAACCCTAGACTTATCCTGCACTAATGTACTGTCCTCACACACTACACCCAACAGTTTCCACCCCATCAGTCACATCATCTCCTACCCATTCTCATATCCTACACACTGTCTGCTGCCCTCTGCTAATGCAACCGCCCATCTTTCCTCACTTCTCTCCTTTTTTCCCGACCTCCCTGTCCAAAGATCTCTTGACGTTCTGCCTGTTGGCATTCTAGTCCCTGCATACTCTGCCAGACATGGTTCATCTCTCTTCTCACATGTACACTAGTATTCTTTCCCCTTCCTCGCCCCCTCCAGATTGCTGCTTACATCCCATGTGATAGCTGCATTCCAGTCCAAGATGCTGGAGATGGCAGTCACGTGTGCATAAGGTGTGGTTGTTTTGTGTACGAATGGTATTAGTTTCTCTTTTGCTAATGAATGCTGTGGCCGAAAGCTCTATGTTAGTGTTAACTAGGATCTGCAACTTAGCGTGTCTTCTTTACAGTAAGTAGCAATGTCTACTTTCCTGCACTGTTTACAAAATAAACTGAATCAAATAGGGACAACGCAACCTCAAACTCATAACTGCAAAAGGAAATGTTGAAGTTTTGTGATTGTTGTTATCAAAAAAAAACTTTAAAGCCCTTTGAGACATTTATGACTTGCATGTTTATCCTTGTTGATTTGATTCTTTAACATTATCAAATTGGGGCACTAGGAGCCAAACATCTTACAAGAGATAATGAGCTACTTAAACATCTTTGTAGACTTTCCCATCTGTAGTATGATGGATGATAAATGAATTATTACATGTGATATTACATTTTAAAATACCTCAATATAATAATCATGCCCATTAAAAACAGTCAGTAGTAGAACTGTACCATCTTTTCTGAATCAATAGTGACAATAAATGATGACATCAAATATCACAGTACAGTACAGCCTTTACTATAATAAGAATTAAATTGATGGTTAGACCGGTGATGATACTGTATCTACATAACTGAAAAGATGTCACTGCTCATCTAGTTGTGCAGCTGTGATTGCTGAACTTCTACAGCTTTGGGTCAAAAGCAAGTAAGTCAAATGCTAAGGTAACTACACACTCAGATTGCAAGAATGTGATATTTTGTATTTCTCAAAGGGGCAAAGAGGGTGCATTATGAATAACTGAAGGCTGTCAAGCAAGAAGAGACTATTGCAACGTATGAGAGAACACAGTACTGTACAACTGATGAAACATAAACCTCAGCTGACTACTGATATCCCTTCTGTACAACTGCACTTGAGGCCAGTATAGTTATGCAGAAACGGAAGAAATTATTAGGTGAGAAACATAAACCTCAGCTGACTACTGATATCCCTTCTGTACAACTGCACTTGTGGCCAGTATAGTTCTGTAGAAATAGAAGAAATTATTAGGTGAGATTTATTCACATCATCAACATGTCCTAGGATCATGACGCACATGACAAAAAGAGGATTGAAACCTCAATAACATTGACAATATCTACTCTACAACTACAACCACCAAGTTGTAGCAACAGTGCACAACACTTAAAGGTTGCAGGCTAAACCAATCAATAATATAGCAGTGAATCTTGTGGCACTCTCAGTTCAATCTTAATTACACAAGACTGAACAAAGAGTTAGCTACTACATTAAAAATGTGTAGGTTTAAGTATTACAGCAGCATGAACACACTGGATAAGATATTTAATTTGTATTTCATAACTAAACTTTTTGTTAAATGACATGAAAAAAGGGAAGGATTATGTATACAATAGAACTCTCAATAACTAAAATACACTGATAAGATTATTAAGAAAGCATGCATTGACTTTCAAATATGAAATGCAAAAAGAAGACTAAAATAAACAATGAATAATTTCCAACTTTTAGCAAATCCACCATATTAAATTTGGTCTTTCAGTACCAGATCAATGAGGAAGTTTCAATATGGCCTACTTGCCTTCGTATTGTTCCATCCTAGACAATTTAACATTTATAGTTGCATTTTCACTGCTTGGTTCCACTGCAACCATCTGAAGTAGACTGACTTTAATGGTGGCTACATGGAGCTGCAGGGGGGCAAGGTGTAAATACTCCCCTCCTCTTGTGGCATTTATTTCTCAGAAAAGATCAACTTTAACAGGGGTTACATTATATAGTTTTTACAGTGCTTTGTTCAGAATATAGAAGTAATAAATTGAAATATTATTAAGGATGACAGTCAAAACAGGCGACCTCAGGATCTCATGTCTAGTTTTTGCTGATGACCTGACCTTACTGGGAAATTAGCTGCAACACAACTCCAAGCACTGCATTTAATAGCAGAATAATCAAGTCTACGGATCAACATTGGAAATACCAGATTCGTTTCCAGTATTAAAGATACCGTTGCATGATTTCTTCATTCCATCATAGGACTGGTTTCCATTGGGAGGATCCAAAGAAAAAGCACATCTCCACCTCTGCTAATTTTATGACCACAGCACTTGGCCCCTGTCAGATGTCAAATTTTCCCACGTGAGGTAGCGTCAAAAGTTAAGTCAGCATTACAAGAAGTCCAATAAGCTGTTCTGAGGACCCTACTAGGTGCTGGTGTGGTAAAGACAGGACAATGGGAACTAATTGCTACCACATAAGCTATCTGATCTAAAGTATCTGGACACTTATTAACATACATTAATGTAGCTGTGTTAGCCTTCCCCTTTATGACCTCTTGAATTCCATTGGGGATACTTTCAGTGGGGTGTCAGAATGTCTGTGGAGGAATGACTGCTCATGTTTCCTCAAGAATTGAAACCAGAGAAGGTAATAGTGTTGGGCCGTTAGGGTCGGGTGCCAAGTCAATGTTGTAATTCATCCTGAAGGTGTTCCACCCGATTCAAATCAGGACTCTGGGCAGTCCAGTCCACTTCAGGAATGCTACTGTCCACAAATCATTGCCTCACACAAGCTACTTTATGCAATCGTGCATTGTCATGCTGATACAATCACGGTCTCCAAACTACTACTTGACCGATTCTGATGCCACTGATACTACTGACAACAGAACACTCTCCACTGCCTTTTATACCAGCAGGTCCATGTCTCATTACATTTAGTGGCTGATTCCACATTACACACACACAGGGGTGTCAAGATACTTTTGATCAATTAGTGTAGACTATAAGGCTCTCTTCAATGGAAGGAGAGGAGAAGACCTTTGGGCTATAGACTAATCTATGGCTGAAAATGTATCACACAACACACTGAAGCAAGTGGAACCAATGTTACTGAACTGGCATAAATCAAAGTCCAACTTAATTTGTTCTATTAAAGTACCTCACAGCATGAAATCTCAGCTCTGGCTTCACAAAGAATTGTGGGCAATGAAGTCACCCAATGCAAGGAATGGCATGGGTAGCTCAGAAATCAGGATGGTTATTTTCCTACTGGTGACCTCCCCCTCTGGAGGAAGACAGATCTTACAATAGGTAAGTACACTGATATCCATTTTTGTACATCCACAACAGCCAACTCTGCATTGAATATAACTTGTTCAATGAAGGAGGTCTTGGAAATCAATGTAAAAACACTGATGTCTTTCAGTGCTAGCTCTATTTTTTACAAGAGGCTCAGTGTTTGCATATATATATATATATATATATATATATATATATATAGAGAGAGAGAGAGAGAGAGAGAGAGAGAGAGAGAGAGAGAGAGAGAGAGAGAGTGTGTGTGTGTGTGTGTGTGTGTGTGTGTGTGTGTGTGTGTGTGTGTGTGTTTTTTACAGTGAAATTAAATAACTGAAGATCAATACTAACTGCTACATAAAATGGCCATAACCATTTTGGTTGAGTGAGAAGGTGAAAACAGTCATTACAATGCCATTAGATGATATCTGTGGCTGTACCCGGAAGTGGAAATATAGAGGCAAAGAGCTGGGTCCAATTAAGTCTTCTAATTGGTAAATACTGAACTAATCAGTTTGACAATCACTACATCCTGTAACACTTGACATCCATGCCAGTGGTCACATGATGTTCAGAAATGCAGAGTGTATCAGCTGGATTTGACAACTCTGATTGATAAATGCAAGCAAGTTGTTCATTAATTTTACTCCTCAGTACTCAAATACTAATGATCTGGTAAGGATAACCAACATTTAACACTAACTATGTTACAATTGGTTGGAACTAAAATTTCTGGGGATAGCAAAAAAAGTTTTCAGCTGATGCAGAATGCTTCAATTTTACTGGTTAGTATGAAAAGGAACTAACCAGTAAAACTGAAGCATTCATGTTGTACCCTGTCAAGACAGACATCCTACCCAAAGTAGTGTTCTGCCACCCACACAACATAAGAATATCCTTGTCCGTCCTTACTCCAATCCTCCTCCCAATCCTGCATCCCATAGGTCATTCCCTTACGGTCGAACCAGGAGCGAGACATGTTCCACACATCCCCCCCCCCTCCCCCAACAACTCCCCTCCCCTACTGCAGTCCAATCACAGGCATCTCTTGTCCAATAAAAGGCAGGACCATGCTTGAAAGCAGCATGTTGCATTTCAGCTATGCTGCAATTACTGTAAAGCATTTTATGTGAGCACGACAAATAAACCATTCAAGCACTTGAATGGCCACCATTCAACTGCAGCGAACCACAAACTTTACCATCTAGTTGCCTAACATGCTGTGCACCACAACACTAATGACTTCAACATCAGCTTCACTGCATGGGCCATCTGGATACTCTCTTCCAGCACAATTTTCTCTGAACTACACAGGTAGGAATTCTCTCTCCAGTATATCATGTGTTTTCTTAAGTTGTCTCTCACTGCCTCACCTTACCTTTACCCTGCGCTCTTGTCCACACCATTCCTTTCCCATCCCGATAGAGTACTCTTCCTCCTACCAAGCTCCCCCACCCCACCTGCCCAATTCCCTCTAGCTCCCTCCCTCCTCCCTCTCCCTCATGACCTTCCCTCTGAACTCTTTTCATCGTGTTGCACAGACACTGAATCATCTGACAAAATACCTGCCTCACACTATCCAGCTATGCCCCTTCTTGCCTTGTGTGTCCCCTATCCTTTTCCCCCCTCCATCTATCTACCCAGGCTAGGCTTTTGATAATCAATACTCAATAATCTACCTAACTGCTATCACAAGCATGTACATTTGGATGTCTGTGTGATTAAAGGATGTGTGTATTCTTACTAGAAAAAGGGCATGAGCTTGACAGTTGTGTTAACTCTTTTCTATTATGTGTTTTTGTGCACATGTACCAATACTCTACAGGTAAGTGGTTGCCTTTCCCTTATTTTACGTATTTATCCTTTACGTAAATAAGAATATTGTGGTGTGGCAGAAAATGCCACAAAATGGTTAAAATGTTACCTGTCCAAGAGGGAAAGGGGGGGGGGTGAGAAAAAAAAAAAAAAAAAAAAAAAAAAAAAAAAAAAAAAAAAAAAAAAAATCAGTCAACAGGAAAGTATCCTGTATTACACCATCTGTCTTCGTCCAATTGGGATCTATCTACATTTGGTGTCCTGCAAGGTTCCATTTTTGGGCCATTACCTTTTTCTTGTGCATGTCAACACAAAAACAGTGGAAAATGTGACACACTAGAACAGTGGGAGGTGTCCAGGTCAATCCATGCGAAATCACCTAAGCCTCTCTGCTGGACCATCATAAATTTCAGTGAAATTTTATGTGAACATTCACACATGTTACCAATGAACACTGGTAAAGCTTAATGTTCATTGAAGTAAGTCTGACCGATACAGTCATTTGTTTGACTCCACGTGTGGCTTTGGACAGAGCAAGGATGAATTTCTGGTGAGTGAATTGTTATATCTGGTGATATCTTTTGGTGCAAGAATTGAAATTTGACCATCTTTTGTAACTTTATGCATCCTCTTGATAATAGTAATGAAAATAACTTGAGTGATACTTAGTCAGAAAATTTCAGGCAAAGTCGCCCAAAAAATGTCAAAGTTTGGCTTTTTATATCTCAGGAAATAAAGGTATGATGAACATGAAACTTGGTATGTAGTAACCTCACAATACAAGGTTCTCAAAGAGAGAGAGTTGTTTAGTACCACTTTCCAAAACTGAATAAATTAAGTGCAAAGGCGAAGATTATGCAAAAAGGGCAAAGACCATGCAAAAAGAGCAAAGACCATGCAAAAAGGGCAAAGACCATGCAAAAAGGGCAAAGACCATGCAAAAAGGGCAAAGACCATGCAAAAAGGGCAAAGACCATGCAAAAAGGTCAAAAATGTGATATTTTCAATTTATTTTGCAAATTACTATTTACTATAAAACTCTCCAAATTGGGCTTATTAGAAAGACCATGCTCTCAAAAGCAAAACAAAATGTACCTGAATATCCAGTATGGGTTAACAATGATAAATAATTTGAATCAAAATTGCACATGAAACTTGTGTACGTAAACTTCAGATTCTTGTATCTTAATACATGCTGATTCCAGCATGGGCTAACAATGCTACATAAATTGAGGCAAAGTAGCCAGAAGTATCGCACTGAGAATAAAATTTTAACTTAGACTTTTTGCATCTTCTTGATTAATGGAATTATAAACATGAAACTGTACAACAACAACAACTTAGCAGCATAAGGTTTTCCAATATAAAATATCATTCATGTACTGCTTGCCAAATTTCTACAAAATCAGTTAAAACTTTATTTCCATAAAAATTACAAAAATTGATCACATTCAATCTGCTTTTAAAAAATATTTTCCGTAATTGTTTTCAAACTAATCACAATTGGAAAGAGCACATTTTAAAGCATCCAGAAAACCACATTTAATTTTCCACTGTGTACTAGCAGTACCTGAAAACAACAGACAAACTGAGGGAATGTACCACAACAGACTACATCCCAGAAACTTGTACCTGTGTTTTGTTGCATCTGGTTCCAATTTTTAAACTTTCAAGTAATAACTCACTATATTGTGTTGGCCCATGGTGACATTGTCACTACCCATTCCAGAGCATGAACTGCCAACTCCATTGCAATACCAGCTATAAGCGCATTCTATATCTAGATTCCCATGCCTGTAATTTGGTTTCTTAATTTGGTTCCAAAGACATTAAAAATTATTACTTTGTTTTTGAAGGTGCTGCTCAGGGGTCTCATTGGGAAAATTTGCTAGCTACATCATATCCTTTTGTACCTTTTGTGTACGGGCACGTTGCAAACTGTTCATTGTTTAATTATTTCGGATCACCTCCAACTTGATACAGTACCTGTAAATGAGTTTATTCAAAAATTAATTGACTTGTGTCGAATCAAACAAAGACCAGTAAAACCATTTCACAAACATCTCAGCTGCGCAATATAAAACTAATAATTTTGTCAATCAATGTAGCCACAAAAACGATTTAAACATTGATAAGGAATGTAACATATTCAGCACCAGCCATGGAAAATCTAGGTTTAATGGGATTGGTGGCACAACCAAGTGACTGCCTACTCAAGAAGCGTACAAAGGCTGTCAACATATCAAATACTGATGGCAAAAGATCTATTCAACTTCTGCAACCAAAAGTTACATTGCATCAAATATGTATGAGTACAAGTTCAGAAACAATAAAGCTAAGAAAGCAAAAAGTTTCAAAAAATAGAATAGCGAGAAAGCAGCACGGTTGCTGGTATGAGAGAAGATATTATCAAATGGATTTGTAAGCAGACAGGTACCACAACACGGCTTTGAAACCTCAACTATGAAACAATTACAGGCTTGGGGACCTGGATGAAGAGACCTACCTGTGGGTGGTATTTCGTAAACCCTATAGCAATGGGGTTGCCAATTAAGGTTTTTGAATGGGTAGTGACATCATCACCATAGACCAACACAAAATAGTGGGATATAGGTTGTTAATTCAAAAATAGAAACCACATGCAACTAAACACAGACAATAGGTTGCTACAATGAAGTCTGTTGTCATGGTACATTACCTATAGCTTGTCCATCATTTTCACGTATTGTCAAACATGATTTTCTGGATGCTTAAAAACATGCTCTTTTCAACTGCAAATAATGTGAAATCAATTATTGGAAACAAATTTTCTAAAAGCAAATTGAAGGTGATGTATTTTTGACATTTTTACAGAAATTGAGTTTGAATTGAGTTTGTAGAAATTTGGTAAGCAGAAAAAGAACGATATTTTTTACTGGAAAACTTTAGGTTGCTAGGTAGTAGTTGTCCAGTTTAGTGTTTATCATGCCTTTAATCAACAAGATATAAGAAGCCGAAGTTAGAACTTTATTCACAGTGTGATTTTTCCAGTACTTCGCCTCAATTTATGTAGCACTGTTAGCCCATTCTGGAAATTAAACCCACTGTTCTGGGAGAGCTTAAAACATACGTTTTCAAAAAAGATTGGTTTTGAAACTTTAATAGAAAAATATACCCCATTTTCAACATTTCACAAACATCACCATCTTTTCGATGAATTTGTGGATTATTGGAAAATAGTAGGTGAAATTTTCCATTTCACATCCTTATGCTACCAAGCTATTGCATATTAAGCTCATGTTCAGCAAGAGTTTACGAGATAAGAATCTGAAGTTTACAGTTTTTTCATGACGCAAGTTTCATGTTCAGTTAGCCCACATTGGATATTCATGTACACTTTCTTTTGCAGTTCAAACCATGGTCTTTGTAATGAGCCCAGTTTGGAGAGTTCCATAGTATACAGTTTCTTGCAACATCAAATTCAAAATACCACATTTTTTATCTTAAAAAAAAAAAGCACTTAATTTATTCAGTATTGGAAAGTGTTATATCAATGAAACTTAATATTTGAGAACTTTCCGTTGTTAGGTTGCTTCACGCCAAGTTTCACATTCATCATACCTTCATTTCCTGATGTACAAAAAAATCAAACTTTGAAAAAATTTAAATCACCAACAGTTGGGACAGTCCAGCAAAATGTGAACCACTGTCAAACAGGTGCTACAACAGTGGGATGGGTCCTCACTAAGGATGAGATGACCACGAGTTAGCCAAGTATGGCCAGCGCGGAGATTGCAGAGGATGGCCAAGTCCTTGCAAGACACCTGCATGAAGAACCTCCACAGATTCAGTCTCCGTTATCACCCGTAGTTTGTATGGTGAAATCAGAGTGAACCATTCCATATTCCAGGCACCTAAAACTTGAAGGCGTAATACTTGTCAGAGGTCTGTTCCCGGGATGCTGATCTCAAGAGCCAGTTAACTGGTAGCTAGTTTGGCCACGCTATCAGTGAAGTCATTACACCAGATCCCGACATAGCCCGGAGTCCATACGGTCACTGATCGTCCCAGTGTTCAAGGGCACATAGGGAATTCTGGATGGCAATGACCAAGAGATGGCGAGGGTAGCACTGGTCGAGAGCTTGCAAACTGCTCCAGGACTCCCTGCAGGAACGGATATGATCAAGAGCACGAGAGATGGCTACCAACTCCACTGTGAAAACACTAGAACCATCCAGCAAGGACAGCAGTTTAGAATGTCTCACAAAGCAAAGTCCACACAACTAGCAACCATGGAGCCATCAGTGTAGATAACTTGTGAACCCTAGGATGTGCCAAGGATGGAGAAAAATTGGCAGTGTAAGGCCTCAGGATGAACAGAGTCCTTCAGACCTTGTGAAAGGTCAAGACTAAGCGGTAGCCGAGGGACGCACCACAAGGGTGGGCCCGGAGGAGAGGTAGAAGAGGAAACAACTGTAATTCAGAGACGGCAGACCAGATATGGATTGTGATTGTAATGCCTTATCTGTGTCGCCGTTGCGGAAGATGGATTACTGTATTTGGAAAGGGGAGATGGTAATTTAGATGCAAACGAATGTGTGTAGCACAAATGACAAGCTGTTGTTGGCACTTTATCTGCAAAGGAGGAACCCCAGCCTCCATGTGTAAGCTGTTCACAGGGCTAATTCAAAAGGCTCCCATCACAAGTCGAACCCCACAGTGGTGTATCAGTGAACCACTGTCAAACAGGTGCTACAACAGTGGGATGGGTCCTCACTAAGGATGAGATGATCATGAGTTAGCCAAGTATGGCCTGCACAGCTGAGGTAAATGTTGAAACATATATCATACCCCCATAATCAAGGCAGGATTGTATCAGAGCTTTGTAAAGCTGCAGGAAGGTAGTGTTATCTGCATCCCAGCTGGTGTTACTTACGCAGTGAAGTGTATTAAAGTGCAACCAGCACTTTCACTTAAGCTGGCAAAGATGGGGTATCCACGTCAACCGAGAATCGAAGATCAGTCTTAAAAAGTGGTAATTCTCCAACACATTGAGTAGTTGGTCATCAAGGTAAAGTTCTGGTTGTGGGTGAATGGTGTGACACCGACAAACAGTATGTTCTGAGACACGTCACCATCTGAAGGAAGGTAAACACTTCAGATGGTAATATCCTAAAATGCACTTACCCAAACAGCCACAGCCTCCAAAGGGGTACTGAGAGGCATGAGTGCCTAGAATATACGTGCAAACTCCACCCCACACCCTGCCATAGGCAGCAAGATTCTTACAATATCCCCAGTATCCACAAAGGACTGGGGTCTGTGTTGCTGGAAACACAGTCTCCTTAAGGGCAATGCAGAAGGCAGGAGATGTGTCAAAGATGTCTAGCTCAGCCAGGTGGTGGAAAAAAATGCTAGAATTCCATTGGAGAATAATGACATCAAGTACAGTAAGGCCATGAAGGGACCAAGAGGACAGGTTATGCCTTAGGGTCACCTGCTGCCACTGGTTGAGGGGTTATGGCATCAATATACATAGGTTCCGGTTTCTGTTGTGGGGTGCAAACTGGGGCTCCAGGGGCTGCCGGAATCTCCGCCTTGGCCACAGGACGAAAAGGCAGTATCTGGTGGGATGAGGGCCACCAGAATGTTGTCCTCCTTGGAGGACTTTTCCTTGTCTTTCCTCTCATTAGAGGGTTTTTGTGATTGCAAGGGCTTCTCTGAATCAGTTTAAGGCAAAGAGCCCAATCATGAAGCACTGTGACCAGCAGCCTGTGGCTCCTTCAGACCACAATCTCTAAAGAATGGGCTAGCATAGCTGTGGGAAGAGAATATTTTAGGATATTATCTCCCTGCATTGGGAAAGGACTGGGACTGTCCTTTCATAGAGACTGCAGCGGCCATATCGCCACCAGTGGGAAATAACTTCATCCGTTTCATTTGCGGCAGATCCGCCATGGTGCTGCCTGCTCCTAACGGGTGCCACCCAGCTTCGGCATGGCTACCTGGCCATTGACCCATTGCTCGGAGGGCCCCAGTCACATACAATAGATGAAAGGTGGAAACGTGACACCCAGTAATAAACCAGGGGGCACCAAGAAAACCATTTGATGGAGGGACAGAAGGAGAAAGGGATAGTAGAAGTAAAAGCATGCAGCACAGAAAGGAAATAATGCTGCAAAGGCTGGGGCTCTGTGGTAGCCAAACACGAGGCCCAGAAATGTGACTTCTAAAGTACCTAACATTTCTTCATTTATTCCATTTGATTGTTTCGAAACATCAAAATAAAACTTTGAATATTGGTATATTTCACACACATTTGTTGCAGATGGCTGTATTACTTTTTTCTCAAATGCCATTGGTCTCATTTTCTTTGTGCATACAACTTGACACTTCTTTCGCTGTTTTATTTGTCTGGTCCTATGGCCCTGTCTTTGTTCAATTAGCTTTCTTGGTCCTGTCTGGCTCTTTGTCGTCTCCCGTGTGTAAGATCATCTGAAGAACAATTGCCTTCCCTCCAGATTATTTTTGGTTATTTGATTGTAGATTATGCATGCATTTACTGTTTCCATATCTAGGATATTGTAGAAGACACATGTCAGCCATCTCTTACAAGCAATCTTATATGAATCTTTATGAATTGTTTTATTTACATCCACAACATGCTTTGTAGCATTTCTTCTTTCCTTTTCCCCTCAGTTCTATTTAGTGTCCATAAAATAATGATATTCTTACTTTTCTTCCCCTTGTACACTGTTAGGGTGCAACCTGGCTTATTCCTCTTCTTCAAGATGATGATACAAAGTGAGTCAGAACAGTTGTTCACACAGTTGGGGAGATTTCAGCAAATATTTTTCATTGTCCCCACAAATAACGTTTTCTTCTGTTGAATTTTCTCAGTAAGATGAAAGGATGCGAAAGAGTTGTTTGTTGTCAGAATTCTTCCTCGATTTAGGAATGGCTCCATGAGGAAATGGACAACATACTCTTCCAGTGTCTTGTGTGGCTGGAGTATTTATCTGCCAAGATATGGGAAGAAACTGCAAATGTATTTTGATGCCATGTCTGCAGCTGTCCAAAATTTGAATCAGTTTCTCTACTGTCATGTTTTCTAATATTCTAGAGAAACACTATCATAAAGACTGTCAAATTTCAAAAATAAATATAATATACTATCAGCATCTCAATATGGTTTTAGGAAAAATCACTCTACTGAAACGGCAACCTTTCCTTTTCTGTATGAACTCTACAGGCCCTAGATAGGCAGGAACATACCTCAAGTAACTTCCTAGCCTTGTCAAAAGCATCTGATGCAATCAATCATGATAAATTACTAGGTAAGATTAAGAACTGGGGTATTAGGGGAGCAGTGCATAATTGGATTAAATCATACCTCCACAAAAGAAAACAACTCATAGTGATATCACATGAAGTAAATGGGACAATCAAAACTCGTCAATCAGATTTAGTGGTCACACATGGATTTCCCTGTGGTTCCATATAGGGTCCAATTCTGTTCTTACTACGTGTAAATGATTTACATATGTTGTTGTTGTTGTTGTTGTCGTCGTCTTCAGTCCTGAGACTGGTTTGATGCAGCTCTCCATGCTACTATATCCTGTGCAAGCTTCTTCATCTCGCATTACCTACTGCAGCCTACATCCTTCTGAATCTGCTTAGTGTATTCATCTCTTGGTCTCCCTCTATGATTTTTACCCTCCACGCTGCCCTCCAATGCTAAATTTGTGATCCCTTGATGCTTCAGAACATGTCCTACCAACCGGTCCCTTCTTCTTGTCAAGTTGTGCCACAAACTCCTCTTCTCCCCAATTCTATTCAATACCTCCTCATTAGTTACATGATCTACCCATTTAATCTTCAGCATTCTTCTGTAGCACCACATTTCAAAAGCTTCTATTCTCTTCTCGTCCAAACTATTTATCGTCCATGTTTCACTTCCATACATGGCTACACTCCATACAAATACACTCCTGGAAATGGAAAAAAGAACACATTGACACCGGTGTGTCACCCACCATACTTGCTCCGGACACTGCGAGAGGGCTGTACAAGCAATGATCACACGCACGGCACAGCAGACACACCAGGAACCGCGGTGTTGGCCGTCGAATCGCGCTAGCTGCGCAGCATTTGTGCACCGCCGCCGTCAGTGTCAGCCAGTTTGCCGTGGCATACGGAGCTCCATCGCAGTCTTTAACACTGGTAGCATGCCACGACAGCGTGGACGTGAACCGTATGTGCAGTTGACGGACTTTGAGCGAGGGCGTATAGTGGGCATGCGGGAGGCCGGGTGGACGTACCGCCGAATTGCTCAACACGTGGGGCGTGAGGTCTCCACAGTACATCGATGTTGTCGCCAGTGGTCGGCGGAAAGTGCACGTGCCCGTCGACCTGGGACCGGACCGCAGCGACGCACGGATGCACGCCAAGACCGTAGGATCCTACGCAGTGCCGTAGGGGACCGCACCGCCACTTCCCAGCAAATTAGGGACACTGTTGCTCCTGGGGTATCGGCGAGGACCATTCGCAACCGTCTCCATGACGCTGGGCTACGGTCCCGCACACCGTTAGGCCGTCTTCCGCTCACGCCCCAACATCGTGCAGCCCGCCTCCAGTGGTGTCGCGACAGGCGTGAATGGAGGGACGAATGGAGACGTGTCGTCTTCAGCGATGAGAGTCGCTTCTGCCTTGGTGCCAATGATGGTCGTATGCGTGTTTGGCGCCGTGCAGGTGAGCGCCACAATCAGGACTGCATACGACCGAGGCACACAGGGCCAACACCCGGCATCATGGTGTGGGGAGCGATCTCCTACACTGGCCGTACACCACTGGTGATCGTCGAGGGGACACTGAATAGTGCACGGTACATCCAAACCGTCATCGAACCCATCGTTCTACCATTCCTAGACCGGCAAGGGAACTTGCTGTTCCAACAGGACAATGCACGTCCGCATGTATCCCATGCCACCCAACGTGCTCTAGAAGGTGTAAGTCAACTACCCTGGCCAGCAAGATCTCCGGATCTGTCCCCCATTGAGCATGTTTGGGACTGGATGAAGCGTCGTCTCACGCGGTCTGCACGTCCAGCACGAACACTGGTCCAACTGAGGCGCCAGGTGGAAATGGCATGGCAAGCCGTTCCACAGGACTACATCCAGCATCTCTACGATCGTCTCCATGGGAGAATAGCAGCCTGCATTGCTGCGAAAGGTGGATATACACTGTACTAGTGCCGACATTGTGCATGCTCTGTTGCCTGTGTCTATGTGCCTGTGGTTCTGTCAGTGTGATCATGTGATGTATCTGACCCCAGGAATGTGTCAATAAAGTTTCCCCTTCCTGGGACAATGAATTCACGGTGTTCTTATTTCAATTTCCAGGAGTGTACTTTCAGAAACGACTTCCTGACACTTAAATCTATACTCGATGTTAACAAATTTCTCTTCTTCAGAAACGCTTTCCTTGCCATTGACAGTCTACATTTTATATCCTCTCTACTTCGACCATCATTAGTTATTTTGCTCCCCAAATAGCAAAACTCCTTTACTACTTTAAGCATCTCATTTCCTAATCTAATTCCCTCAGCATCACCCGATTTAATTCGACTACATTCCATTATCCTCGTTTTGCTTTTGTTGATGTTCATCTTATATCCTCCTTTCAAGACATTGTCCATTCCGCTCAACTGCTCTTCCAAGTCCTTTGCTGTCTCTGACAGAATTACAATGTCATCGTCGAACCTCAAAGTTTTTATTTCTTCTCCATGGACTTTAATACCTACTCCAAATTTTTCTTTTGTTTCCTTTACTGCTTGCTCAATATACAGAATGAATAACATCGGGGAGAGGCTACAACCCTGTCTCACTCCCTTCCCAACCATTGCTTCCCTTTCATACCCCTCGACTCTTATAACTGCCATCTTGTTTCTGTACAAATTGCAAATAGCCTTTTGCTCCCTGTATTTTACCCCTGCCACCTTCAGAATTTGAAAGAGAGTATTCCAGTCAACATTGTCAAAAGCTTTCTCTAAGTCTACAAATGCTAGAAACGTAGGTTTGCCTTTTCTTAATCTAGTTTCTAAGATAAGTCGTAGGGTCAGTATTGCCTCCTGTGTTCCAATATTTCTGCGGAATCCAAACTGATCTTCCCCAAGGTCGGCTTCTACCAGTTCTGCCATTCGTCTGTAAAGAATTCGCGTTAGTATTTTGCAGCTGTGACTTATTAAACTGATAGTTCGGTAATTTTCACATCTGTCAACACCTACTTTCTTTGGGATTGGAATTATTATATTCTTCTTGAAGTCTGAGGGTATTTCACCTGTCTCATACATTTTGCTCACCAGATGGTAGACTTTTGCCAGGACTTGGTCTCCCAAAGCCGTCAGTAGTTCTAATGGAATGTTGTCTACTCTCGGGGCCTTGTTTCAACTCAGATCTTTCAGTGCTTTGTCAAACTCTTCATGCAGCATCATATCTCCCATTTCACCTTCATCTACATCCTTTTCCATTTCCATAATATTGTCCTCAAGTACATCGCCCTTATATAGACTCTCTATACATTCCTTCCACCTTTCTGCTTTCCCTTCTTTGCTTAGAACTGGGTTTCCATCTGAGCTCTTGATATTCATGCAAGTGGTTCTCTTTTCTTCAAAGGTCTTTTTAATTTTCCTGTAGGCAGTATCTATCTTACCCCTAGTGAGATAAGCATCTACATCCTTACATTTGAACTCCAGCCATCCCTGCTTAGACGTTTTGCACTTCCTGTTGATCTCATTTTTGAGACGTTTATATTCCTTTTTGCCTGCTTCATTTACTGCATTTTGGTATTTTCTCCTTTTGTTAATTTAATTCAATATTTCTTTTGTCACCCAATGATTTCTTTCTACTAGCCCTCGTCTTTTTACGTACTTGATCCTCTGCTGCCTTCACTACTTCATCCCTCAAAGCTACGCATTCTTCTTCTACTGTATTTCTTTCCCCCATTCTTGTCAATTGGTCCCTTATGCTCTCCCTGAAACTCTGTACAACCTCTGGTTCTTTCAATTTATCCAGGTCCCATCACCTTAAATTGCCACCTTTTTGCAGTTTTTTCAGTTTTAATCTACAGTTCATAACCAATAGATTGTGGTCAGTCCACATTGCCCCTGGAAATGTCTTACAATTTAAAACCTGATTCCTAAATCTCTGTCTTACCATTATATAATCTATCTGAAACCTTCTAGTATCTCCAGGGTTCTTCCATGTGTACAACCTTCTTTTATGAGTCTTGAACCAAATGTTAGCTATGATTAAGTTGTGCTCTGTGCAAAATTCTACCAGGCAGCTTCCTCTTTCATTTCTTACCCCCAATCCATATTCACCTACTACGTTTCCTTCTCTTCCTTTTCCTACTATCTAATTCCAGTCACCCATGACTATTAAATTTTCGTCTCCCTTCACTACCTGAATAATTTCTTTTATTTCATCATACATTTCTTCAAGTTCTTCGTCATCTGCAGAGCTAGTTGGCATATAAACTTGTACTATTGTAGTAGGCGTGGGCTTCGTGTCTATCTTGGCCACAGTAATGCATTCACTACGCTGTTTGTAGTAGCTTACCTGCATTCCTATTTTTTTATTCATTTTGAAACCTACTCCTGCATTACCCCTATTTGACTTTGTATTTACAACCCTGTATTCGCCTGACCGAAAGTCTTGTTCCTCCTGCCACCGAACTTCACTAATTCCCACTATATGTAACTTTAACCTATCCATTTCCCTTTTTAAATTTTCGAACCTACCTGCCCGGTTAAGGGATCTGACATTCCACGCTCCGATCCGTAGAATGCCAATTTTCTTTCTCCTGATAACGACGTCCTCCTGAGTAGTCCCCGCCGGAGATCCGAATGGGGGACTATTTTACTTCCGGAGTATTTTACCCAAGAGGACGCCATCATTATTTATCCATACAGTAAAGCTGCATGCCCTTAGGAAAAATTACAGCCATAGTTTCCCCTTGCTTTCAGCCGTTCGTAGTACCATTTACATATAAACAGCAAAAACAGTAAGCCGTATCAATTTGCAGGTGACATCAGCATCTTAATTACAGGAAGTAGCCAAGAAAACTTTGAAAATGACATTAAGAACTTCACAGATAAGATATTACAGTACTTTGATGAAGACAGTTTGATTATAAATCTGGAAAAAAACTGCTGCAATGGATATTTTCACTACCCAGAAAGGACACCCACTAATCCTCCTGTAGGAGTAAGTGGACAAAAAAAAATTGAAAAACAGAGGGTGTACAAAATTTCTCAGTAAATGGATTCAACAACACACGAAATGGGATACACATGTGGACTATGTGAACAAAAAACTGAGCAAAACGTGTTTTGTAATTAGAGTAATAAACTGTATACCTTATGATAATCTCAGGACCATATATTTTGCTTGCATTCATTCAATATTGAAATATGGCGTACTGTTATGAGGAAATTGTGGAGTTAGTCAGAAATCATTTAGATTGCAGAAAAATATTGTTAGATTAATGGAAGGATTGGCCCTGAGATCAGGCAAACCACTATTTAGGAAAAATAAAATACTACCATTTCCATGCATTTATATACTCGAACATGTAAATTATACAAGAAAAACTAAACAGTAGCAGTCCAAGCATCACCCATAGTGAATCTGTACATAGCTACCACACAAGACAAATAAATGATGTACATGTACAACAGACGAACACAGCACTACTACAGAGAGGTACTCCACCCTGCCATCAAATTGTACAATACACTACCCAAATCCACAAAAATAATAATGGACTTAAACAAGTTCAAATCAACTGTGAAGGATTACTTGGTTGAGCGCTGCTTCTATACAGTAAGGGAACACCTAGAAAAACAAAACTGCCTCACCAATTAACAGTTTTTTAAAATGTTTAGTGTAAGAAAAATATTGTATAATTTTATCTTTCTTTGACATGATGTCTGAAAAAAATGAGAAAAAAATCAAGGAATGTATATTGCAATTAATGAATGGTCCAATATCTTTTGTGCACAGTACAGTCCTAGATTCACAGGACCAATAAATAAATAAATACATGTATAACATGTCTAAACATTCTCCTTAATCACTTTCCTGTATCTATACATTTCAATTTCATATTTATTTATACCACATCATGTTTCATTTATTTTCCCAATATCTGTCTACCCGCATCACACTTTACAACTGCATTACATATTTTATATCAGCAGCACAATAACATAACTAACAGTTTTTAGAGTGGGGCATAATGACGTATCATACATAATTCCACTGCTAATGGAGTTCTATTTTAAAAAAAATTATGAATACAACACTCACAATGACAGCTGTTGTATCATGAGGTGGTTTCTTCACTGGCTGGTTCCACTTTAATTTCACTGTAACACTTGTGTTCTCACTGTTCTCATGGATTGAGTTCATATTTGTGTTTACATCACAGGTAGCAACAACATGACACTTTGGCTGTAACAAATGCAATAAATCATTAAAAATCTGTATTTTGATGCCAACTGAAGAGAATCTTGACAGTTTTAGATCCAACAATTTGATGTTTAAGAAGCAAGGAATCAAGAGGTTTCTGCACTTCTAATTGTTTTGCTTTTCTCTAAATACACATTAATGAATTCCCTGCAGTGGCAAACTATAATTTTGGTATGACAATAGCTTACAAGTTTGCACATAAGGGTAAAAGATCAGCACCATAAGAATTTACAATGCACTAACATTAGCTTCTATATGTTAAAAGTAATCGTGAGAAATTGGAAAAGCTCAACAACGACAAAATTAAATTTATCTAAATCTGCCTTTCACCCATGTGAATCCATCTGTGTCTGACAGTTGGAATTTCTAAGCAAGAATGTCATATTTAATCAGTAAAATCGCAGTTCAAAATTTTTCATTGCATGCCAATCACACAACCTTGTTTTCAGTCTCATGTATTTCTCTCACAGAGGTTCCTTTGACTCCTCTGGAATGTCTTATTTTATGGCTGTATGCTTTATCTGTAGTTTCTTTTATTATTAGAATTCATCTGCCAGCCTGTGCAAAAATTAGCCTAAAGTGGTGCTTGTATAGTTTCGTTCTCTGACCATCCTAAACTCAATTCCAATGAAAAGATTTCTCATTTAGATCAATGAGCAAATTTGGTAAATTCCAAGTTGTAAAAAGTCTCATTTATTAACTCACTGCAATAACGTTACATTTTGTACGTGAAGTGAGCTACAATTAACACAGGGAAATTAGGAAGCACAAAGAAATATGTATGGCTTTTCAGTGATATTTACTGCCGCATGTTTTAGAAAGTAAGGAAGTTCATGGATGCGAGAAAAAACAAGGATGATCTACACTCAACATTCTTCAATGACACTGTCAATAGACTCAGTACAAGCTCTGACACGGGGAGGGGGAAAGGCACACGAGCAGAGGTTGCACAAGGGACTGGAGAAGACCGATAAAGCTTTTCTTCATAGTTTTGGGACAACACATCAAATTTTGAAAACAAGATAGGCAGTGTTGTGTTTTTCTACACAGAAAGAGATATTAAACAGTTGCTACTTGAATTCAGATATTTCAAGAACAGAAAGCAGGACTGATGAATATCCACTTTAAAATGATATCAGAAGTCCTGGGTGGAATGCAAATAATGGAAAGGTAAGCACTCACCATATAGTTGAGGCATTGAATGGTCAAGAGAGACATAAACAAGAAAGAAAACAATGAGCCTTTGGATTACATCCTCCTACGACTAACAAAAAAATGTATATGTATGGTTAATTTTTCTGTCCCCCTACAATTTCCAGTGCATCTGATCAAGATCTGCTTTAAACTAACATGTGAAGTAGAAATCAATGTAAAGTGAAGTAGAAATTAGAAAATAAAGGAAAAACTTAGTTTAGTTTAGAAGAATTCACACTGGCAACCAGCTGGCAGAGCAGAAGAGGCAATGACCGTGGAGTCAGTACGTTCAGGAGAAGCCATCACCCTCCCCACATAAGCGGACGCTGTCGATTCAGCCATCAGGGCATCGCCCGATCGGCTTACGTATTTCTCAATTGTCACGTGATCAAAGGCCCTCGCCTACATTCCAAGAGCCAATGACCGACGTTAAGAAGATTCTTCGAGAAGCTTTTCAACATGACAGAAGAGGCAATGATCGTGAAGTCTTTCACCTGCAGTGAACTGAAGTAAATAAATACGCGAGACGCAATGGGCCCGACAGTAGTTTTCAGTTTCAGTACAGTTCAGTCGGTGCTGAAGACCGTCATGCAGGAAGAGACTACATCGCACACAGAAGCACCAAGTCCACCGCTGTAATGGAATAGCAAACAGCAGCCTCACCGCCAGAAGACAGAAGTTAAAAGGTGTTTGAAGACTGATTTTTACGTACCCGGGTGACTTGTGAGGATGGAAAGGAGACGGCCTCACATCAGCAGTCACCTGTAAGCTGGTAATGAAGATCTGACAGCCGAAGACTAGCAAGCTGGAGTCCGTTGTTCGAGTCCGGGACACTGGCCTTCCCCCGCCACGCCGCTCCACTGGCCGACGCACAACACTGACAAATGCAGCCGCATAGAGAAGACAAACACTGTAATGCCACATCCAAGGTATCACCACCCAATTCAAGACTTCGTTCTCAATAATTAAACGGGCCACAGCACGACGCGCGTCTCCAGTCAACTGGGCGAGACGGCGACACGAGATACACACCGCCAGACGTAATCAGACGCCGCCGCTGCCACAGCAGAAGGCTTCGTAAACGACACAGCTGCCGCTCTCCCAGCCAGAACAATCCAGTAAGGAAGCCATTGTACGAATCTTTCAATAAAAGTTACTTACGTAAAAATGCTGTTTTGTTCTACCTCATACCAGAGCCAAGGAAGAACCCACCCTGTCCACATGTTGTTAAGAGAGAAAAAGTAATTTATTTAGTGTTTCTCACTCTGACATAATGCTTTAGAATCAAAAGCCCTTTGCAGTAATGCTCATCCTGACAACTGACTAGCATCAAAAGAAAACTCAGTTACACATTACAACAAAAATTGAACATAGGTTTATTTCTCCTTAAACTGACCTTGACATCTGGCATCCGCGCAATAGAGGTATGCTTATTTACAAGTGATGAAACATCTACATCAATTAGGTACTTGGATCCACACTGAGTTACTAGTGTTCGTGACCACCAGCCTTGTACCAACTCCACAGCATGCAACACAGGGTTACCCTTTGTCAGCACCCACAATTCGGGACGATCCACGTGATCTTTGCAATAATTTTTTGTGTACTTGCGCAACAGTAGCCTGAAATATCAAATTCTGGTTAGCTTTATAATGGCATTAGCAGCGCACACAGTTTCATTTAGTGTTAATGAGATTCAAAATAAATGATTAACAATACCAAAATAATTATTCATATTCAATGTTCACAATTCCCATAAGGCCGAAAAAAATCAAAAAAAATGTAGATTCAACATAAATTTATATTCCACCACAAAATGTGATTGTTTAGCTGATCCAATCTAAAATAATTGTGAGAGTATGATAAGTAGGAAGACTTTCACTAAATTCTTTACTGCAGAATGAAGGAAATACCACAAGCTATCATAACCATTTAGTGTACACATCTTTGCCAGACAATGGAAATACTGAATATGTATGATTCACAAAGTACATATGAGACAATTGAAATAAGATGTACAAATGAAAAATGTTTAGAGAAGTTGGGGTCCGCACTGCAGTTTTGAGACATGAAATGACATATATTGTACAGAAAATGTTGCAGACAAATGGAGTAACTTTTATAACACTTTCTTTGCCCATTTTAAAGTAACATGTCCAGTTACTTTCAAAAAGAAATATACTCAAAACCGCATAAGACTTCCTTCAGAAGTAAAACACCTGAAGAAGAAAATGTTTATTACTTGGCAAATATATGAAGAGTTCCAGGACACATCAACTAGAGACAACTTCCACACATGTCGAAAAGCCTATAAACAAGCACTGAATGTATACACAAAGGAAACTATACAGCAAAAAATTGCTACCTCGAATAACATAAGCAAATCATTCTGGAACTGTGTAAATGAGAGAATCAGCAGAAAACCAAACCCTAGTGTCAACAATATCCAACTAACGACTGATAATGTAAATATTTCAGATCCATATTTGATCAGCAATGTTTTTAATACCCACTTTATAAATTCAGGTAACATGTGCGTGACCTCTGACACTGATGACTACAGAACTCCTTACCAGGTACAAAAATCAGTGTTTATGTATGAAACAGATACAACTGAAGTAGAGGGAATAATAAATAAAATGCATAACAAATTCTCTAGGGGATGGGATGAAATCTCCTCCATTACATTAAAACGATGCAAACATTCACTCATACCTGTTCTGGTCCAGCTCTTCAATGAAAGTTTGAATAAAGGTGTGTTTCCATCTGAATTAAGACATACAATAGTCAAGCCATTGCACAAAAAAGGTAGTATCGACAAAGTCGAAAACTACCGACCCATTAGCTTAATTCCAATCCTAAGCAAAGTATTAGAAAAGATTATTTCACTACGGTTAGAGAAACTTCCTTGTCAAAGAGAAAGTGCTACAAGAAACCCAACATGGTTTTAGGAAAGGCTATTTAACATCATCTGCCATATGTGATGTAGTACATACAATACTTATGAAATTAGATGAAAAAGAAAGGGAGGCATGTTTGTTCCTAGATTTATCGCATGCATTCGACACGGTATCTCATGAGCTGCTACTTGAGAAAATGGAAACTTATGGTATTAGAGGAATAGCCAAAAGTCTCATACAGTCATACTTACGAGACAGATATGTGGTCACACAAGTCACACACAAAGTGGGCAATGTTATTAAGAAGCACAGCTCCAGTCCAGCCATAGTAAAGTATAGTGTGCACCAAGGGTCAGTTTTGGGTCCTTTATTGGTCATACGATATGTTAATGATCTGCCCACAGAACACAACAGCAAGATACTTAACTATACGGATGACACAACCGCTGTTAACTGGGGAACCAATGAGAATGATTTGGCCAAAAATTGTTCTGACGTCTTATTTGGATTGAAGAACTACTTCCAAAACAATGAGTTACGCTTAAACATCATCAATAAAACAAATCTAATGGAATTACAAATACACCACGAACAAGATGAAATGCAATGGAGTGTTGTGTCTGATAATGGTTCAGAAATAAAATTGAAAGATAAAACTTCCTTGGCGTAATGTTAGATCAGCATCTCTCTTGAGAGCATCGTATCTATTTCTTATGCCAAAAACTTAGCAAATCAGTTTATGCAATGTGGATAATGTCACAGTTTCTTAAATATGATCAAATGAGTATAATCTACTATGGTTTAGCGTATCCGTACCTCACATATGGAATTGAAGTATGGGGATGCGCTGTTGCCAAGCATGTAAATAGGGTATTCATCCTTCAAAAAAAGGCAGTTAGGATCATGTGTAAGCTTAGATATAATGAGTCTTGCAAAGAAATTTTTAAAATTAAGAAACGACTAACACTCCCATCACTATATATTTATAAAACTGTTCAGGTGATGCTAAAATACAAGCAGTACAATCATCTAAATAGAGAAGTGCACATGTACAATACTAGGAGGGACAATGATTATCACCTGGAAAGAAATAATACAAAAAGTGCAGACAAGAGTCCCTATTACGTGGGGACCAAATTTTATAACAAACTTAAAAAAAAATTAAAAAGCTTAAGTGGAAGCTGCCTTGAAATCGCCTTGAAGGAGTTCCTCAGCAATAAGTGTTTTATAGTATTAAGGAATTCCTCTCAGAGGGGTAGAATACTTCCATTTGTATAAATAGTATTTACATGTACAAAAAAAAAAAAAAAAAAAAAAAAAAAAAAAAAAAAAATCGCAACATAATTTTTTATCTGTTAGACCTATTTTATATAATTTTTTCCCACAATGTTTTAAGGGGAAATGATCAATATGTAAACTACCCAAAACAAATCCTTGTATTTGTCCATGGAGAATAAATAAATAAATCATTTTGCAATCCATATTTATCTTCTCTTGACTTTACTAGATGACAAATGAGAGTACACTGGAGCACCAAAGAAACTGGCATAGGCAGGCATATTGAAATACAGATAGGTGCAAACAGATAGAATATGGCACTGCAGTCAGCAACGCCTATACAAGACAACAAGTGTCTAGCACAGTTGTTAGATCAGTTACTGCTGCTACAATGGTAGGTTATCAAGAATTAGGCGAGCTGGAAAGTGGTGTTATAGTCCGCACACGAGCGATGGGACACAATCTGCGAGGTAGCGATGAAATGGGGATTTTCCCGTACGATCATTTCACGAGTGTACCCTGAATATCAGGATCTGGTAAAACATCAAATCTCTTACAACGCTGCGGCCGGAAAAAGATCCTGCAAGAACGGGACCAACAACGACTGAAGAGAATTGTTAAGTGTGACAAAATCACCTGCATCCATTCATGTGCATTGCGCATTCTGATGGACTTGGGCAATTCCAGCAGGACAATGTGACACCCCACACATCCAGGATTGCTGCAGAGAGGCTCCAGGAACATTCTTCTAAGTAAGATAAACTACTAACAGCAACAAATAGGCCACCACCAATGATTTTAATCTCTGCTTTGTGAATCGCATTAGGTACTCACTAAAAACTTTAGTTGGACTTATCTCTAGCATTAGCCAGCTTTTAATGCCTGCTTCAACGCTTTCTCTTGATACTTGCAGCTCTGGTTCTTTCACAACATAGCTAAAACAATTTACAGATATAATACTGATGTTTTCCAGGTGTACCCTCATCTTACGTTTGACCTGCACCTTTTGAGACTGAACATCTGCTTTTATTTTTCCTAGACTCTCTAAACTAAAAAATGTCCAGTCCACAAAGACCCACTTCTTGCATAGCTGGCTCCTTTGTGTAATGCACCACTGATCTATTAAGTGGATCCCACCATACCTCTATCATGTGGTACAAGTCAAGGAATCTGCAGCCTGTATGGTCACAGCCTCGAATCTGAGTCTCTGATTTAGACTTTCCATTCGACTCTGTTCCAAATGTTCACAGTTGGTCCTGTCAACTGTAAGACAGATGGTGAGCTCCATCTTCATCTTGAGAGCAAGACAGGATGTCTTCACCATTTCAGACAGCCACCAGAAACTTGAGAGACTCTTCTGAGCCAAAAGACAGATGTTAGTACCAACTTGAGAGACAACTTCAATTGGCTGTACGCCATGCTTTTCATGGCCTCCAGAAGGGCCAGTGCCACATCTGGGATGACTCCCCCTGATATATACACAGAGTGCACATGAAGCTGCTTCCCCTTCTTGGTAGCCATATGCCTAACAGGTTCCAATACACATCTATATTGGAGTCTCAGCTACCAATAATCCCTTGGGTCCACACATCGAGTCCCCCACTGTGATGCCCCTTGGCAACAGCTCAAGCTGTGAGACAAAGCCAGCACAGTCTGGAGCTATGAGTGAAGGGTCACCAACATAGCTCACATTTGAACACAGCATTCAGCCTCTTTCCATACTAGAGATGGTGTAAATCTTCACTACACTAACACGTGAGAAATACAATGGAGAGCCAAAGAAACTGGTACATCTGCCCAATATTGTGCAGAACCCCCACTAGCATGCAGATGTGCCACAGCATGACATAGCATGAACTTGACTAATGTCTGAAGTAGTGCTGGAGGGAATTGACACCGTGAATCCCATATCACTCCAATTGCACATGCCCCACCTCTTTACAGATCCTCCACCAGCTTGAACAGTCCCCTGCTGACATGCAGGGTCCATGGATTCAAGAGGTTGTGTCTCCATACCCATACACATACATCCACTCAATACAATTTGAAATGAGACTCGTTCGACCACGCAATATGTTTCCAGTCATCAGCAGTTCTCATGCTGATGGGCCCAGGAGAGGCCTAAAGCTTTGTGTCGTGCAGTCGTCAAGGGTACACGAGTGGGTCTTTGGCTCCAAACACCCACACTGATGATGTTTTGTTGAATGGTTCACATGCTGACACTTTTTGATGGCCCGGCATTTAATTCTGCAGCAATTTGTGGAAGGGTTGCACTTGTGTCACATTGGACAGTTCTCTTCAATTGCCGTTGGTTCCATTCTTGGAGGATCTTTTTTCGGCCACAGCAATATTGGAGATTTGATGTTTTGCCAGATTCCTAATACTCATGGTACACTCGTGAAATGGTCATATAGGAAAATCCCCACTTCATCGTTACCTCGGAGAATCTGTATCCCATTGCTCGTACACCAACTATAAAACCACTCTCAAACTCATTTAAATCTTGATAATCTTTCACTGTAGCAGCAGCAACCGATCTAACAACTGCACCAGACACTTGTTGTCTTATATAGGTGTTGACGACTGCAGCACTGTATTCTGCTGTTTACATATCTCTGTATTTGAATACGCATGCCTATACCAGTTTCTTTGGCACTTCAGTGTATAAGAATCAAACTACAAAAGCACACAGACAAAATTAAATAAGTACATCACTTCTAGCTAGAAGCCAGTAATATAATGAAAAACAGATTATGTGCTCTCCTGCTGTTAGAGCAAAGGCTGGTCCCAGAGTCAATTGAGATTCCAAGTTGTTCTGTAAGTCTTTTACAATTATTCAAAAAGATTCCAGCCACCCAATTTTTCTCCTCCAAATATGAAAAAATGTTGTCAACTCACACCTACAAAGGGAGAAATGACCATCACATGGAAAGATTTACATATTCATTCTTCCTATGTTTTATTAGGGAGTGGAACAGTCGAGGAATAGTCTGAAAATTGTTCTGCAAACCCTGTGCGAAGCACTTAGATGTGAAAGGCTGCATAGTGATGTAAATGTATACATCACAGGATACTGTATGAATTTAGTAAAAGAAACCAAGTCATTCTTCATAAGCAAACTTACTGTGATTACATGCTATGGATATATATTAGCAGCTTTTTTAACCCTTGAGTGGTTGTGTCGATTTTAACAAGAGCGGGCATGTGGCATACTTTGTACACATGTAAAGAATAGTTGTCTATGGTACCATGTTAAACATGTATGAGCAAAATCACAGTTTACTCTTAGTTTAATTAAACAACGATAAAATGAACTTATATGAGCTGAATCACTGCTTTATTAAACAACAATAAAATAACTTTCATCACTCTGCTGCCATGTAGAGTGTTACCACACAGTATTGACCCACTCAAAGCATTAAACAGCGCTGCTGCATCAGATCCCAGCCAAATGCCTGTTCGATTACTATCTCTTAGACAACTGCCTCATTGTGTGATTGTGCTGCCAGCTCAGAACGTGGGGAATTTTCATGCACGGATCATAAATGTTTTCTCATCTAACTTGCTATTTATTTTATATTACTGCTGCTCACCTGGATGTATGACAACACAACTTATCACAGTGTTAACTGAAACAATAATAAAGGAATAGGTATGGGCTTGCAATTGTAAAACAACAGAATGACACAAGGCACTGTTATTTGTGATTGGCACACTTTATACATAGGCCCACCCGCTTGAGAGTCAAAGAATGTATGGCAGTACCAATTTTCAGGAGTGCCTCCCAGCAAGGTTATTCCAAAATCGACCAACAGACCTAACATCAACCAGTAGGAGAAATGGTAGGGGATTTGTTCCACAAGAGTCTACTAGACCTCGCAGAGGTAAACACAGCGAGCAAACAGTGATTCTCCACCACACACGAATTTCAACTGTGACTGCTTGCAGGTCAGTAGCAGGTGGAAAGCGGAAGAGTTGTGTGAATTATTGACAAACAAAGCGACCTCTACCTAGGCCCTTTCCCCAATCAGGTCATCATCATGACAGAGCATATAGCGCCACAGTGCGACAGTACAGGGGCATCAGATGCTTTAAAATGAGTTTCCTACAAACACAAGCACAGGGGGTATTCCAGGGCTAGGAGTTTCAGCTCCTCCTCATGTGTCCTGAACCCTTTAATATTCCACTGTAGAAAGGGAACCATCTATCATGGGAGTAGCACTTTCATCCTGACTTTCAACTGCAGAGGGGAGCCCACAATGGGTGGAGGCTCAGTCTCAGGGTGAGATGATACAGACATCGTGGGACTATGTACTTCCATCTCCATCATTGGGTGATTTTTCGCCTTCGACCCTGATTTTTTGGTCTGAGGTGGCTTCAGACCCACAACTGCGAGAGTAGTAGTGGCAGCACTGGATGGTGGACCAGACAATCTTTGAAGGGGCAGGGAGTCGTGCAATGTTAGCAACCACAGCCGTTTCTGAAGTTCTCGATGGAGGGATAGGCTTCAAAATAACTGCAGCAGCACAAGTGCATTGACAGACACTAGCAACCTCTGTTGTGTAGCAACATCAGCTTTCTGCAATGGCTGTTTAGGAACTAAAGCAAAGGAGGTGGCAAATGTTGGGGGCAGCATGGCCTTATACATCTTTTTGGCTCACCATAGGGATGCACTTCATAGTCTTAAGCTCTTGTATCTTCCATCCTTCAAGACATACGTTGCAATCCTGACTCCAAATAGAGTGAGCCCCAGAGAAATCCACACACTTCAAAAGACATGAACAAATGACTCCTCCTGGACTGCCTACTCACATTTACCACAAGTGGCTTCTTTATGACACCCAAGAGCAGTATGACCAGGGCACTGGTTTATTTGAAACAGTATATTGGGTTGGGGACATAAGGCCACATGCTTAAAGGAAGGAAACCTGCCTTATGCTCAGGAAGTTCAGTAGCATGAACTTCAGGCTAAAGGAGACGGATTTTAAAAGATCCTCATCCACCCTCTTCATGATGTTTTACACATTGACTGTACCTTCTGGAGTTCACTCATCTCAATTCCCCTTTGGGAATGTTCATTACATCCCTGCACATCACAACACCTTTGCTGTAATTAAAGGTGGTGTGTACCTAAGTTTTGATGGTGTAATCCCAAGGCGTTGAGCTTTCTGAAGGTTCTTAACTTCTTGGGAACTATAACTTTCTGCCAACAGTGCCCCATTATGGAACTGCTTGACTGATTTTAAAGTGCCAGCAATGCCCTCTCAGACTTTTTGAATATAGAAAGGTGACACTTTCTTGAAGCTATCCTCTTTCCTTTACACTACTAAAAACACATTCTGATTACCAGCACGAGTTCTGTTACAACAGACAATACATTGGAAAAAACTCTTGAGTTAGGAGGACTGGCTACAAGAGCCCTCTTGTTTGATTGAATGTTAGTATCTATCAGCAGCCCACCCTCTCCGCTGGGAGGAGAAGATAATTTTGAGGATTCCATCTTGGTCCCACGAGTAGCTGGGGGAATAAAGGTCCACCTAGACACAGCCCTGCGTGCCTAGATAAGCCTTTTGCAACTGAGGTGCAGCAGATTCCCCAGAGGCTGCTTGCTAAAAACTGTTTCACCTCAACAGCCATACAGCTCATCAACACGCAGCTCACCTTGAGACTGAAGGTTTTTTTGTAGAGGTTTTTACCATCCTTGTGATCCAGTTGGTGAAGCCAATATCCCTAGTGCGACAGAGGACTGGCGACACCATTCTACAGCTCGGGAACCCTGGGGTCACCAAAACCATACCCGGTTACTGAATGCTGAGCGACTGAGGGCAATATAATACTGCCGATTCAAAAGCTGATGTGATATATGCTAATGTAAATAACCACTGGGTACGATTAATGATAAATTTTCTTGATTTGAAAGTTAGTCCTCAAACTCCAAATGATGGTTTGCTTGGTTGCTTTCTTGTATACATGCATTCTGTTGTATGCACTGTTTTTGTCACTGTTGTCATAAGACATGCTTTCCATCTTTAAGCAAATCTTGGGATACAGTTACCTATGTGTTCAATATTTTTTGAGGATTAGAAAGACAGAAATTCCACAGAAATTTCTCAATGAGCTTACATTTTTTATCCATCTTGTCCCATTATTAATGAAACTGGAAATAACTATGGGTTCTTAAATATTTCTGTAATAGATACAGTAGAAAAGTTGTCCAGTAGAAAAGTTGTCCAGTAGAAAAGTTGTCCAGTAGAAAAGTTGTCCAGTAGAAAAGTTGTCCAGTAGAAAAGTTGTCCAGTAGAAAAGTTGTCCAGTAGAAAAGTTGTCCAGTAGAAAAGTTGTCCAGTAGAAAAGTTGTCCAGTAGAAAAGTTGTCCAGTAGAAAAGTTGTCCAGTAGAAAAGTTGTCCAGTAGAAAAGTTGTCCAGTAGAAAAGTTGTCCAGTAGAAAAGTTGTCCAGTAGAAAAGTTGTCTCGGTCTAAAGACCACAATACAGCATAGCTGGAAGTGAGTGACAGAGGATGGATTGCATTTATGATTAGAGACTACTGGACAGGACAAGCATTTTTCCAGTCTTGCATGGCAGTTGCAGTATTGGTAGAGCTGCGAAAGAAAGGTCACTTTGAAGGCAGATCAGGCATAGTCGGATTGACAGCATCAGGCAAATCCAACAAGCATACCCTTCATGCAGCACAAAGTAGTACAAAACAGCACACTTTACACCCGCCATTACGTAGTCATTGCTAACCTCCTGCACACTGCATACTTACTACAACCAAGTTCATAACACTTAATTTTAAAATATCCCTTACAATTCTTTTTTATGTTATATTCTGCTCACGCGTCTTTATTTTCACTCTGTAACACCTAGGTATGCACCAAAGTTATGTGTGTGTATCAGCGTTACAGTCCCTATGTAGCTGCTGAATGCTAGTAATAAACCAAATACATGCTTCTCTTCCACACAGCAATAATCTCTCGGACTCTCAGCATTTCAGCTTCTGTGGTTCCACATCCTTCCCACAGACAAAGCTAGTATCACACTTTGAACACCCTGCCCTAATGTTTGACAATCTGTATAGTATAGGCGCATTACTTTTGTTCACCATGAAATGAGGCAGATAACTTTGTAATGACCACACTGTCAATTTTTCAGGTTTCATTTTCATTGCGAACACACTTGCTTCTGTATCACATCAACTAAGAATGTGGTACAATGCCTCCCTTAACACATTACTTAGTTATAATATAATAAAGAATAATAACGAGCAAACACCAATTGTAGATACAGCAGACCACTCACTGTGTTTGTTTTAGTGTTGCATTTTGGTTCTTCTAAGTTGATTACAAAAATATATTTTACCTCCAGTTTCTGGTCATTTCTGAAAGTGCAATGCCTGTCAATTCAGTGGTAAAATTTATCCAACCTGCTCTATTTATGAGTCAAATTCAAAAACGACAAGTGAAGCTAATTAAAGTTCTTTCTATGCATCTTGCTTCCTGAAGCTACTGTATGACAGACACACTGCACTACACAAACTACTACACTGTACAACCAAGAAAGTATGTACCTCGCTTCTTGTTGAGCTAGTGGACAATAATCAGCCTCCTCACCCAGCCAGTTTTCACAAGTGTGCAATGGTTTACTTTCTTCATCAACAGCAAATGAACATTTCAATGGCGATCCTGTGATATCCAATCCACCTGAAATGATTTTTGAAACCTTTGTATAATTTAACATTAGCAAGATACTTAACAAATTTCAGTTTTCTGAAGCAGTGTCGTAATATAGAACAAAAAAACAATGCCTAATCATACATGCTAAAGGACTCACCTGACATCATCTACTGACAACTGCCCGACTTCCCATTACAAAGCAGAAAAATCATGTATTAGAGCACCCATGTAGAAACTCAGTTATTGACCCCAGATACTTAATGCATTCAGCAAACATTTGCAATTATACTAGATGATATGAAAGACACACATATTGAATTAAATACATCATATCAATGGATTATGGGGATGGAGCCGACACACAGCAAGGACAAAGTTTTATAGTTGTCCAGTTACCACAGACTGGTGGTGAACAGTACAGCAATCACTTCTAAAGCACACATTAATTCACAAAGTCAAGTATCTGACAAATTGTGAACAGCAAGAAGACTAATGAGGGGGAGCTTGCTGGCACAAGTGAAGTGGGAACTTTAATTTTATTTAAGCACGTGTGATTTGTCGGAGATAATGCTATAACTATTCTGGAAAATCTGAAGTATATAGCAGTGAATGAATACTATCAGCTGTGAAAAAGTAAAGAAAACAGCCATTGCACTGGCTGAGATTGTTGTGAAAGTAGTTTTTATGCAATAAACCACAAAGTCTAGAGAATAGTAGCAGTTGTTGTCTGAATAATATCATGCTGTTTTCCATCTCAGTTCTTAAATAGTGCACAATCACAATCTCTGCTGCATAAATGATCAGAAAAAATTATGGTTATACACATCTAATAAGCTTATTACTAAAAATGATCATTCCTATCTATTTCACTGGACGAGTTGGAAAAGAGTCCTGGTGCCTCACAAAATCTTGAAAAATGTACTGCACTACACTCATCCAGACACTGATCACAACAGAGTGCAGGTCTCCAATACCCCACCCCACCCCTCCTATCCCCCTCAGAACTAAAAATATCTGTAAGGAGGAAATTACCATTGTTTTGAACACTGGAATGTTAATGACACTGCGTTCTTGAATATTTCAGGATTCATAAATCATACTTTTTTTTTTCTTTTTGTCAGAAAGTGTGTAGAAACAGAACTAATGGGATATTGAACAAATCACAATCAAATGAAATAAAAGAAACGTGTGCTTTGTACACAATAGTAGGTAGGTGATGAATGATTATTTTGAGGTAGTGTCATTGCTGAATATGAACATATGCATTTTGTGAAATGAGTAATGAAGTTAAAAAAAACTGACATTGTAATGGTGACTCATGGAAATAGTCTAATGAGCCAAAAGATGACACCTGATTAATAGCACGTTGCTCCACCTTTGGAATACTATACAGCAGCAGGTCTACATCGCATGAATTCAACAAGTTCTTGGTAGGCTTTCAGAGGTATGTGACACCAGATATCTATGCATAGATCATCCAATTCTCATAAATTATGGGCCATTAGTTCGTGGGTGTGTAGCTGGTGCCTGACAGCATACCAGGTGTGTTCAATCAGGTTCAGATCATGTGAAGGCATCATTCAGTCCAAGACAGAAATGGAAGTTCATTGTCATGCCCCTCGAATCACTGCAGCACAATTCTGAAGATGTGATATCAACAGTTATCCTTCTGGAGATGCCATCACTGTTAGGGAAGGCATGAAGAAAGAATGGACTTAGGGGTCTGCAATAATCTTCGTTTAGTCCACAGTATTCGTGGTGCCTTCCATTACCACCAAATGTCCCACGGAAGCCCATGTGAATGTCCCCCATAGCACAATACTGGCCCCACTACCTTGCATCTATGGCATGGTTCATGTTCAGCAGCTGTTCATCTAGATCCATACATGACCACCAACCTGGCATAAAGAGAAAGTGATTCATCCAACAAGACAACATAGATCCACAGTCCACTCTCAATGATCCCATGCCCACTGCAATCACAATTGACGGCGTTGTTAGGTCAACACGGAAAGACGCAGGGATTGTCTGCTGTGGAGTCCCATGTTCAACGATGTGCTCCAAAACACTTGTACCTTCACCAGCATTATAGAACCCATGCAGGATACAGTGGCCAATGCACAGTTACCAGTTTTCATATAAAGTGCTCGACGAGTTCATTTGTTTGTTTGCCCCCTTTCACCCCTTCAGCGATGACGGATCTAAAGTGCAACTGTGCAATCTTTCTCAAACTATTTTACAAAAACTATTCAGTGAAAAATTCATTTTTGGATTACTTATAGTTTTAAATGTCAGCTTCAGCTTCATGATGATGTGCCCATCATTTCATTAATGGCCATACTTATTGTGATATTTGCATGTAAGTAAGAAACAGTGCAAAATTCGAAAAAGCTTGCAATGAAAAATAAGGTCCACTATGATTTTGTATTTGGTGCATATTACATAATGTGTTGCTGTGTATGAAACTTAGCTAACATAACGAATTTTTCTTTAGACTTATTTGAAGGTCTATCTTTCACCAATCTCGAGAAAATTGATCTGAGGCAGCTCAGTTTGAGATATCAAAATGAGATTTTGGGCAATCTTAACAAGCGAAGAGAAGAGTATTTTGCCATGTGGTAAAATGTTGTGTGACTAGGGCCTCCCGTCGGGTTGATCATTCGCCAGGGGCAAGTGTTTCGATTTGACGCCACTTCAGCGACTTGCGCGTTGACAGGGATGAAATAATAATGATTAGGACAACACAACACCCAGTCCATGAGCGGAGAAAATCTCTGGCCCTCCGGGAATTGAACCCGGGCCTGTAGGATTGACATTCTCTTGCACTGACCACTCAGCTACCAGGGTCAGAGTTCCATATGGTTATTATGCAAGACTTCATCTACTACATTATTCCATTAACAACAGATTTTTCAGTGAAAGGATGTAATTTTTAGGGGTCCTTGATAGATATCAAAATAAGTAATGCTATGGGTTTTGGAACAACATATATGAAGACATTACATGTTTACTTTTGCTCCAAAGGATGTGCTTTTTCATAAGCAATTTACCTTATTTTTACTCGGTTCCTTTTTTTAATTTATTTATTTATTTATAGTTCCGTGGGACCAAATTGAGGTGAAGTCTCCATGGTCATGGAACGAGTCAATACATGAAATTATAACATGATATTAGAAACAGATAAAATAAAATATAAAAAAAAAAATATATTCAGGTGACAAGTCATAAGTTTAAATAAATAAAATCAACAACGTAACACCGGAATTAGCTTAATTTTTTAGCTCTTCCAGGAGCTCCTCGACAGAATAGAAGGAGTGAGCCATGAGGAAAAAGTTTAGACTTAAAAGAGTTTGGGCTACTGCTAAGATTTTTGAGTTCTTGTGGTAGCTTATTGAAAATGGGTGCAGCAGAATACTGCACTCCTTTCTGCAGAAGAGTCAAGGAAGAGCATTCCACATGCAGATTGGATTTCTGCCTAGTATTAACTGAGTGAAAGCTGCTAACTCTTGGGAATAGGCTAATATTGCTAACAACAAACAACATTAAAGAAAATATATACTGTGAGGGCAATGTCAGAATTCCCAGACTATTGAATAGGGGTCGACAAGAGGTTCTCGAACTTACACCACATATACCTCACAACAGCCTGTTTTTGAGCCAAAAATACCCTTTCTGAATCAGAAGAATTACCCCAAAAAATAATACCATACGACATAAGCATATGAAAATATGCGAAGTAGACTACTTTTCGTGTTGAAGTGTCACTTATTTCAGATACTGTTCTAATGGTAAATAAAGCAACATTTAATTTCTGAACAAGATCCTGGACATGGGCTTTCCACAACAGCTTACTATCTATCCAAACGCCTAGGAACTTTAACTGTTCCATCTCACTTATAATATGCCCATTCTGTCTGATCAAAATATCGGTTCTTGTTGAATTGTGAGTTAGAAACTGTAAAAACTGAGTCTTACTGTGATTTAGCATCAAATTGTTTTCCACAAGCCACGAACTTATTTCATGAACTACATTATTTGATACTGTTTCAATATTACACACAAGATCCTTCACTATCAAGCTGGCATCATCAGCAAACAGAAATATTTTTGAATCACCTGTAATACTAGAAGGCAAATCATTTATATAAATAAGAAACAGCAGTGGCCCCAGCACCGACCCTTGGGGAACGCCCCACTTAACAGTGCCCCATTGGGACTGAACATCACTACCACTCTCAATATTGCAGAGAATTACCTTCTGCTTTCTGTTCTTAAAGTTAAGAGGCGAACCAATTGTAAGCTACTCCCCTTACTCCATAATGGTCCAACTTCTGCAGTAATATTTTGTGATCAACACAGTCAAAAGCCATCGTTAAATCAAAGAAAACACCTAGCGTTCGCAACCTTTTATTTAATCTGTCCAAAACCTCACAGAGAAAAGAGAATACAGCATTTTCAGTTGTTAAACCATTTCTAAAACCAAACTGAACATTTGACAACAAATTATGTGAATTTAAATGCTGCAGTAACCTTGTATATACAACCCTCTCGATAACTTTAGCAAACACCGATGGCATAGAAATAGGTCTAAAATTGTCAACATTATCCCTGTCTCCCTTTTTATAAAGTGGCTTCACTACTGAGTACTTTAATCGGTCAGGAAACCTACCACTCCTAAAGGAAAAGTTACAGATATGGCTAAGTACTGGGCCAACATACATAGAACAATACTTCAGTATTCTGCTAGATACCCCGTCATATCCATGAGAGTTCTTGGTCTTTAGTGATTTAATTATTAACTCAATCTCCCTCTTGTCAGTATCATGGAGGAGCATTTCCAGTAACAGTCTCGGAACACTTTTTTCTAAGAGCGCTATATGATTCCCTGTTGGGACTAGGTTTCTCACTTAATAAACTTAATAAACCACTGTTTTAGAACTCTTTTGCAAATGTGTGTGCACAACATATTAGTGAGGTGACACTGTGTAAACTCCGCTGTGTTTTGGCAAAAGAAGCAACGAGGGAAATCTGTAGGTTTTACTCAAAAATTGCCACATGTGACACTTCTCTGAAAGTTACAAATGGTTAGCAACCTAGGCAAAATAGCTGCATTTTCAGCAGAATTCTGTCCGTCATCAGTAGCTGAGTTGTCAGCCCAACAGAATGTCAATCCTAACGGCCCGGGTTCGATTCCTGGGTGGGTCGAAGATTTTCTTCACTCAGGGACTAGGTGTTGTGTTTTGTCCTAATCATCATCATCATCATCATCCCCATCGACACGCAAGTCGCCAAAGTGACGTCAACTCAAAAGACTTGCACCTCGGCGAACAGTATACCCGACAGGAGGCCCTAGTCACACGACATTTATTTATTTTAGCAGAATTCTTTCTAAATACTAGCCAAAGCAGAGGCGACGGATATTTTTGAATGATCAACATGCAAGTGTGGGCATGGAGGGACTCCACTTAATTTACAAAAAATGAGTTCTTGAGATTTCCCCTACAGCGCCTGCCTGTAACCCCCCCCCCCTTTTACTACCACTCACTCCATAAATGCCCTGCCAACTGCGTACCTACCAGCCACATTATTCTGCAAGCATTCTATTCTGTCTTCAGATCTGCCACAAATAGGTCCATTCATCTTTACAGAGTGGGCAAGCCTCTGACTTCCATGTTCTGTGATGAAGTGAGGACATTCAACACCTTGTCCTCCACATGTGGTTTCAACCACTTTCCATAGATGCTCAACAGCAGCACGTATACAGGTTCACCATTTTACAGCTGCTCACACCCAGGCGCTGAGCCATTACAATCTGCCCTCAGTCAAAGTTGCTTATATTGATGGCTATCCCCATTTGTGGATCATCCTACCAACTTAAATGTGTTCACAGTCTGCACTAAATAGTTGAAAGCTACTTCCACAACAAATACTGCAGTCTGGGGTACTTCCAGGCTACTGTAGTTGGTTAAAGGAACCAAACTACTAGGTTATCAGTCCCTTTTTTCTGTAACAAAGGTGTCTAGATGACTACATTAGAGATAGCCTACCGCGCAAAACACCAGGGTCTACCAAAGGTCAATGAAGGCTCGAAAAAAGGACAAAAAAGACAAAAGAGAGACATTGAAAGAAAGGCAGACAGGGTGCCCCATCTAGAGAGCAGCCAAAAGCCCCCAAAAGATTGCAATGAGGGGCACACCACCACCACCACCACCACCACCACCACCACCACCACCACCACCACCTACCAGACATACCTCACACAGAAACTGCCTAGAAAAGACTAGCAGACAGGGCAACAGAAGCACAGACAGAAGGTGCACAAGTTGAACAGACCACACAAGAGTGGGGAGGAAGAGTAAAAGAGCAGGCAGGGATGCACCACCAAGCACAGACAGCTGCAGCCCAGTCTGGGCGGAGGAGGCACCAGAGTGTTCTGCCAACCCCTCAATGGGCCATTAAGGTAAAGTGGCCCCTCGTTTAGACAGAGTGGTAGAAGACCCCTTCACAAACAAAACGTAAAACAAAGCCATCCATTGAGGTATCGTCTCCTAACATCAGGGGTAACGATTAAAGGAGATTAAGAGTATGCCAAAGGGTGGCTACTTTGGGACAGTTCAGCAAAATGTGGACCATCATCAAACAGGAAACACAACGGCTGTAGGCTGGGTCCTTATGACAGAGGAGATGATTATGAGTCTACCAAGAATGGACTACATGGTGATGGCAAAGGATTGCAGAGTCCTTGCAAGATGCTTGCATGGAGGACCTACAGATTCATAATCTCCTTGATCACCCATAGTTAGTTTAATGAAGTCCAAGTGAGCCATTCTGTATACCAGATCCCTAAAACTTGCTGAAGTAATACCAGTCGGAGGTCTGTTTCCAGAACACAGATCTCTAGAGTCACCTTACTAGTAGCCAAGTTTGGCCAGGCTATCAGTGAGTTCATTCCCTAGGGCCCCAACGTGACCTGGTTCCAGACGCATGTCCTTGAGTGTCCATATTGTTCAAGGATATAAAGGGAACCCTGAAGAGCCATGACCAAGGGATGGCAAGGGTAACACTGGTTGTGAGCTTGCAAACTGCTCAAGGACTCACTGGTGCAGAAACGGAAATGCTCTTGAGCACAAGAGATGGCTACCAACTCTGTAATGTAACACTGCAACCACCTGGCAAAGAATGGAGTTTAGTGCAAATACATGAAACTGCAACCAGTCACTTTTTTGAATAGTTAGTTATTATTCCATTAATCTGTTTTGAACCTTTTCAGGTTCATCTTCAGATGGTTTTCTGGAAGTTACATCACTACTTCTAGCATAATGCTGGATGCTGGCTTGCGACAGTGTGGGTGGCTAATTTCTGTTAATGTCTCTCTGTCTGCTTCCATTTTGATGGCCAGTTGGTACATCACTTCGCACACTTTTACACAATCTGTATACAGTTACTCTGTGATAGTTATCACAGGTAAATGTACACAGACTGCGTAAAAGTGTGCGAAGTAATGTACCAACTGGTCATCAAAATGGAAGCAGACATATGGATACTAACAGAAAAAAGGTGCCCATTCTGTCACAAGGCACCACCCAGCAATATGCTAGAAATAGTGATGTAGCTTCCAGAAAACTATCTGAAGATGCACCTGAAAAGGTTTGAAAACCTGTTCAGGGAATAATAAATAACTATTCAAAAAAGTTACTGGTTGCAGTTTTATGTATTTACATTCAATTAACAGTCAAACATCCTAAAATATCTGTAATGGATAAGCATAATGGAGTTTAGTTATGTTCCACGTGAGTATAAGCTAAGCCTACGAGATCAGCAACTATTGAGTCATCAGTATAGATTACTTCTGAATCCCGGGATGCACCAAGGATGGAGAAAAATCAGTGGCAGAGGGCCTCAGGATGAACCAACTCTTTCAGACCTTCCGATAGGTCGAGACAAAGCTGTGACAGATGCACTGCGGAGGTGTACGTGAGTGGGCCCAGAGGAAGGTGGTAGGGGAAACAACTGGAGTTCAGAGAGGAGGGACTGGAAGTGGGTTGTGATTAGTAGTCCCTGACCTGGACTGCCAATGCAGGAGATGGAATTCCATGTCCAGAAAGAGGAGATGGTAGTTTGAATGCTTAGGGGAGCAGCAAACGAATGTGTGTAGAATAAATGACAAGCTGTTGTTGGCACTTAATCCACAATGGAGGGACCCCAGCCTCCACAAGTAAGTTGTTCACAGGACTAACTCTAAAGGCTCCTGTTGCAAGTTGAAACCCACAGTGATATATTGGATCAAGTATCCGGAATGTTGAGGACGATGCCGAACAGTATGCCATACTCTCATAATCAAGATGGGATTGTATCAGGGCTGTGTAAGGCTACAGAAGGGTAGTGCAATATGCACCCCATCTGGTGTTACTCAGGCAGTAAAGTGTATTACGGTGCAGCCAGCACTTTTGCTTAAGCTGGCAAAGATGGGGAATCCACATCAAGTGAGCATCGAAGACCAGTCCTAAAAAGTGATAAGCCTCCACCACAGAGAATAGATGGTCATCGAGGTAAAGACCCGCTTGTTGGTTGGTTGGTTTAGAGGCAGGGAGAAGGGACTAAACTACGAGGTCATCAGCCCCTTGTTCCTAACAAAACAATGCCACAAGTGTGAAAACAAAATGGACGAAACATATAACACAAAACAGAAAAGCCAAAAGAATGAAGGGAAGGCAACGAACACTAAAAGGAACAAAAGCGGAAAACAGAGACGCTAGAAACAGAAGAGAGTAAAACATGAAAGCAGATTACAGTGGCTCGCCAACCACAAGAATAAAAAGGGGAAGCCAGCCACTCTGCAACACATTAAAACCTCCACCCTAAAAACTAGGGTAGAGGACACAGAGGGACAAAGGATATGCACTAAAACCTACATAGAAGTATAAAACCCACTCTCACGGATAAAATGTATAATTAAAGCTGCTGTGGAGGCACTGTTGCCCAACACCGAAGGCAGGGTGCTGGGAAAGTTAAGAGTCTGCCGCAGAGTGGCTAAAAGTGGGTAGTCCAGCAAGAGGTGGACAACTCATTTGGGAGCCAAAGCGACACTGAGATGGGTCTTCGCGACAGAGTAGGTAACCATGCGTTAGCCACGTATGGCCAATTTGGAGCCGGCAGAGGACAACTGATTCCCTGCGAGAGGCCTGCATGGAAGACTTCCACACATGCATAGTCTCCTTAAGGGGCTCCGGAACGCCCTATACTTGCAATGTTAAAATAACGCTTATAAATTACATCTTTCCTCACAAAGTATTTGAGGTAGGAAGTTGAACTTTTTACAGATTATTTATTGGAATATGGGCTACAACTTAACACAGGGATTTTACAAAATTTTAGTTCAGTTATTAAAGATGATTTTTTTTTCAATTGTAATGAAAATTCACAACATTTTTTTGCAATTTTTTATTTATATATTCAAAAATATACAGTTTTTTGGAAAAAGGCTGTGTTAAATTATGCAGAAGGTACTGTGTAACATTTACTGAAAGTTTGAAACAAATATGTTTGGAAGATCCTTAGAAAACATGTAATTAGTATGAGAAAATAAAAGTTTTGGGACTCGAGCGACAAAGATTGGATTAACTTTTTAGTGCATTCCAGGTCCATAGGATGGATTATCTTCATCCTCTGCAAACTCCTCCTCCAGCTTCCTCTTGTTCCTCCTCCTGTTCACTCTTGCTTGTATTTCTAGACTCTTTACAGCCCTGTCTGCAGCCCGAAGGCGTTCCTTGTCTAAAGCAAGCATCGCTCGTTGTTGTGTTCGTAGATTTTGCTACCATTTTCTTCAGTTGCAGTTACTGCAACACTGTTCCAAAAGGTGGTCATGTATGAACACTTATCACATTTCAGTTGTATTTCACTAGCAAGTCCTATGTGCTTTATTATGGAGAGTTCCAGACCAACTTCACTACAATGAATACATCTTACACAGTTTGAAAAAATTCCTTTGAGAACCGACATATCAAATATTTCATTCACACCCGATTCGCCCACAAAACATTCATAGTTTTCGCTCATTGAACCAAGCTTCTTCTGTGAAGTATTTTCTTTCCCACTTTGACTGCTATGGGCAGGTGGACTTGAGAGGTTAGGTTCACTCACTTGGTTATCGTCTTTATTGTTTACAGTAATAACACATACCTTTGGCTTTCCAACATTTCTCCTTTTCTTAAAAGCCTTCAGAGGATTTCTAATAACTTTACTTTTACTCATTATTATACTTCAACAAAACAGAGACTCAAGAAACAGAATTAATTACGAATATTTTCGAGATAACGACAGAGTAAATAAACATGAAACAATCGACAATCACACCAGCGATATACATTGAACCATCACAGGTTAGCCACAACACATACTTTATCTCACATCACTAAAATGTACCTGATGAACACGGACGTTAATAATAACACCATTTGACAGCAGTTTAACAGCGCCACAGTGGGTCACGCCCATGTAGAACACATTTCAAAAAAAATTTAAAAATAATTGTCTTCGGAATTGAATAAATTATATATCTATTAAAAGGTAATAGTCTGCAGATTCAGAAAACGCAAAAAAGTAAAAATTGAACTTTTCATGATTTTGAGCCTTTCCGGAGCCCCTTAATGACACACAGTTTGCTGTGCTTGCTGTTATGCCATTCCGCCTCCCAAAGCTGAAAAACCCTGCGGTGTAAGACAGAATGCAGGTCAGCTTCGGAGATGCCTATCTCCAGAAGCGGTTTCCGCGTCGCCTGTTTATCCAGCCTGTCGGCAAGTTCGTTGCCAGGTATTCCGACGTGTCCTGGGGTCCACACAAATGCCACGGAATGGTGGGACTGTTCCAGGGCATAGATGGACTCCTGAATGGATGCTACCAGAGGGTGGCGAGGGTAGCACTGGTCTATAGCCTACAGGCTGCTCAATGAGTCAGTACACAGGAGAAATGACTTGCCAGGGCATGAGCAGATGTACTCAAGAGCAGGAAATATGGTCGCAAGTTCTTCAGTGAAAACAGTGCAGCCATATGGCAAGGAGTGCTGCTCCCTCCCTGAACATATGCAAAGCATACGTGACTATCAGCCATTGAGCCATCTATGTAAACCACTTCAGAGCCCCGGAACACGTCAAGAAGCAACAGGAAGTGACAGCAGATAGCAGCAGGATTACCGGAGTCCTTAGGGCCATGCAAAAGGTCCAGACAAAGCTGCGGCTGAGGCATACACCATGGAGGCGTATGTGACTCGACTGCAAGTAGAGGTGGTAAAGGGAAGGACTCCAGTTCGGAGAGAAGGGATCGCACGCAAACTGCAATCGTTAGCCCCGATCTGGACCCCCTTTGCGGGAGATGGACTGCCACGGGCAGGAAAAGAAGACAGTAATTCGGATGCTCAGGGGAACTATGAATGTGTGCTGTGTAACTGGCGAGCAGTTGCACACGTCTGAATTGCAGTGGAGGGACACCAGCCTCCACCAGTACGCTGGTCACCTGACTCGTCCTAAAAGCTCCTGTCGCTAGTCGAACCCCACAGTGGCGCACAGGGTCGAATAAATGCAATGCTGAAAGCCCTGCCGAACCATAAACCACACTCCCATAGTCAATTCGGGACTGGACAAGGACTCTGTAGAGCTGCAGCAGCGTAGAGCGATCTGCACCCTAACAGGTGTTGCTCAGGCAACATAGGGTATTGAGGTGCTGCACTTCTGCTTAAGCTGACAAAGATGAGGGAGCCAAGTCAATTGAGTGTCGAAAACCAGTCCTAGGAATTTATATGTCTCCACTACAGTGAGTGGATCGTCATTAAGGTAAAGTGCGGGTTCCGGATGAAAGGTATGATGCCGACAGAAGTGCACGACACACGACTTTGCGGCTGAAAACTGGAAGCCATGGGCTAGAGCCCATGACTGCGCCTTGTGGATGGTCCCTGGAGGCGCTGCTCAGCAACAACAGTACTGGAGCAGCAGTATGAAATGCAGAGCTCATCTGCATACAGAGAAGGTGAGACAGAGGGCCTGGCAGCTGCTGCTAGACCGTTAATGGCCACTAAAAATAGAGAGACACTCAATACAGAGCCCTGTGGGACTCCATTCTCCTGGATATGAATGGAACTATGGGAGTCACCAACTTGGACACAAAGTACGGACCGACAGGAAGTTTTGGATAAAAATTGGTAGTGGTCCCCGGAGACCCCACTCATACAATGTGGCAAGGATATGATGTTGGCAAGTCATGTCATATGCTTTACGTTAAGTAAAAAAAAAAAAAAAAAAAAAAAAAAAAAAAAAAAAAAAAAAAAAAAAAAAAAAAAAAAAAAAAAAAAAAGAGAGAGAGAGAGAGAGAGAGAGAGAGAGAGAGAGAGAGAGAGAGAGAGAGAGAACGGCAATCTGGTGCTGCCGTCTGGAAAAGGCTATTCGGATGGCAGACTCTATGGATACAAAATTACCAGTGGTAGAGCGACCCTGATGGAAGCCGCCCTGACATGGAGCCAGCAAGCCACGTGAATCCAGGACCCAACCAAACCGCCGACATACCCGATGTTCCTGCAGCTTACAAAGAAAGTTGATGAGGCTGATAGGCCAATAGCTATCCACATCAAGCAGGTTTTTACCAGGTTTGAGCACTGGAATGATGGTGCTCTCCCATCATTGCGATGGAAAGATGCCATCACACCAGATCTGGTTGAAGATGATGAGAAGATGTCACTTGTATTCAGATGAGAGGTGTTTAATCATCTGGCTGTGGATGCGATCAGGCCCAGGAGCTGTGTCAGGGCAATGTGCAAGGGCACTGAGGAGCTCCCACTCTGTAAATGGGGCATTATAGGACTCAGCGGGTAGTGAATGAGAGGGCGTTCCCTTCCAGCCGCCATTTGAGTGTGCAAAAGGCTGGGGGGGGGGGAGGGAATAATTCTCCGACGCAGAGGCTCGAACAAATTGCTCGGCAATCGAATTTGCGACGGTACACAACTCGCCGTTTATAGTAACACCCAGGACAGCTGTTGGGGCCTGGTACCCACAAAGACATTTGATCTTTGCCCAGACTTTGGGAGGTGCCATGTGGCACCCAATGGTGGAGATGTATCTATTCCAACACTACTCCTCCGGTTGTTTGATAACGTAGCGAACACGGGCACGGAGCCATTTGAAGGCTATGAGGTGCTCCAGGGAAGGGTGTCGCTTACGCCACTGTAGAGCTCGCCGACGCTCCTTAATTGCTTCAGCAACTTCCTGTGACCACCAAGGGAATGCCTTACGCCTCGAGCACCTTAAAGAGGGAGGGATCGCATTTTCTGCTGCAGAAACAATTCTGCCAGTCACCTGCTCAACCATCACATCAATGAATTCTGCTTGTGGGTGAATTGTTCAAATCAACAGAAATGCACGAAGCACGTCTTGGTGGCTGAAAACCGTAAGCCGTTGGTGAGGGCCCATGCCTGCGTCTTTTGTATGGTGCCCTGCAGTCAAAGTTCAGTGACACCCATCATAGAGGAGCAAGAGCCGTGGCAAAAGTCATCAGCATACAAGGAGGATGACACTAAGGACCCCACAACTGCTGCTATACCATCAATGATTACTAAAAAGCGAAGAACACTCAGTACAGAGCCATGCGGGGCCTCATTCTCTTGGATATGGGAGGAACTGTGGGAGGCACCAACCTGAACCCAGAAAATATGAGAGAGGAAGTTCTGGATAAAACTTGAGAGCAGACCCCAAAGACCCCACTCAGGTAAGGTAGGCAGGATGTGGTGTCGCGATATGGTGCCACAAGCCTTCTGTAGGTCAAAGAAGACAGCTGTAAGGTACTGACATCAGGGGAAAGCTGTTCAGATGTCAGACTCCAGGTAAACCAGTTTATCAGCAGTGGAATAGCCTTAACGAAAACCACCCTCAGATGGAGCCAGAAAACCTTGAGACTCAATGAGCCAACAGTTTCCAGCTCACTTTGTGTTCAAGCAACTTACAGATAACACTGGTGAGAATAATTGGGCATTAACTGTACATCTCTAGAGCATGCTTACCCAGTTTCAGTACTGGAACTACACTCCTGGAAATTGAAATAAGAACACCGTGAATTCATTGTCCCAGGAAGGGGAAACTTTATTGACACATTCCTGGGGTCAGATACATCACATGATCACACTGACAGAACCACAGGCACATAGACACAGGCAACAGAGCATGCACAATGTCGGCACTAGTACAGTGTATATCCACCTTTCGCAGCAATGAAGGCTGCTATTCTCCCATGGAGACGATCGTAGAGATGCTGGATGTAGTCCTGTGGAACGGCTTGCCATGCCATTTCCACCTGGCGCCTCAGTTGGACCAGCGTTCGTGCTGGACGTGCAGACCGCGTGAGACGACGCTTCATCCAGTCCCAAACATGCTCAATGGGGGACAGATCCGGAGATCTTGCGAGAGCGAGAGAGAGAGAGAGAGAGATAGCGAGAGAGAGAGAGAGAGAGAGCGAGAGAGAGCGAGAGAGAGAGCGAGAGAGAGCGAGAGAGAGCGAGAGAGAGAGCGAGAGAGAGAGCGAGAGAGAGAGCGAGAGAGAGCGAGAGAGAGCGAGAGAGAGCGCGCGCGCGAGAGAGAGAGAGAGAGAGAGCGCGCGCGCGAGAGAGAGAGAGAGCGAGAGAGAGAGAGAGAGAGCGCGCGCGAGAGAGAGAGAGAGAGAGAGAGAGCGAGAGAGAGAGCGAGAGAGAGAGCGAGAGAGAGAGCGAGAGAGAGAGCGAGAGAGAGAGCGAGAGAGAGAGCGAGAGAGAGAGCGAGAGAGAGAGCGAGAGAGAGAGCGAGAGAGAGAGCGAGAGAGAGAGCGAGAGAGAGAGCGAGAGAGAGAGCGAGAGAGAGAGCGAGAGAGAGAGCGAGAGAGAGAGCGAGAGAGAGAGCGAGAGAGAGAGCGAGAGAGAGAGCGAGAGAGAGAGCGAGAGAGAGAGCGAGAGAGAGAGCGAGAGAGAGAGCGAGAGAGAGAGCGAGAGAGAGAGCGAGAGAGAGAGCGAGAGAGAGAGCGAGAGAGAGAGCGAGAGAGAGAGCGAGAGAGAGAGCGAGAGAGAGAGCGAGAGAGAGAGCGAGAGAGAGAGCGAGAGAGAGAGCGAGAGAGAGAGCGAGAGAGAGAGCGAGAGAGAGAGCGAGAGAGAGAGCGAGAGAGAGAGCGAGAGAGAGAGCGAGAGAGAGAGCGAGAGAGAGAGCGAGAGAGAGAGCGAGAGAGAGAGCGAGAGAGAGAGCGAGAGAGAGAGCGAGAGAGAGCGAGAGAGAGCGAGAGAGAGCGAGAGAGAGCGAGAGAGAGCGAGAGAGAGCGAGAGAGAGCGAGACAGGAAAATCGGGAAGTGATCACTATCACACAGGTCATCATGGACTCTCCAGTGGATGGATGGGAGGAGAAAACAACTGAAGATGGAAGGGTCAGTGAGAACCGTGAACCACACAAACTATGCAACAGCCCAGGTCAACTTGTGACAGTAAGTTTTCACAGTAAGTTTACCATGGCCAGTAATCGTCGTTCCACTGCACAAAGGATTATGGGCAATGAAATCACCCATGATAAGCAAATGTGTGGGGATTTGAGAAAGCAATGCCAACATTAGGTTCCGAAACACTTCGCCATTGGGGAGAGAGGTAGACATTATAGATGGTAATATTCTGAAATGCCTTTACCTGAACAGCCACAGCCTCCAAAGGTGTATTAAGAGGCACAAGTCCCCTCCCCCCCCCCCTCCCCCTCCCACTCCTCTCGTTACACATTCCGAAGCTTTTAACTCCTGGTGTCACCCAGCTCTTGATGCTGAGTATAATTTGAGGCCCGATGGCTTCCCTGGAGGGTGATAAATTCACGAACTTTGTTACAAATAATACAAAAATGTAATGCTACAGTCTTTACTTTTTACATGATGGATTTTCATTCTTTGCATACTAGCTGGCGAGCATTCATCAGATGACCTCAATCACCTAGCCTTAAAAACCCAAATGTTCATTCCACAAGTACTCTGCTGCTCAAATAGCTTCCTCCTTGCGTATTGCATCCCCTGACCCATATCCATGCCATAACTAAGGTTAGAAATCTGCAGTCAAGGTCATCACAGAATTGACCAAGCCTATGGCTGAGACCTCAACAATATGAAGTCTAAACAACATGAGAAATTATTCAGTGACTGTAGGTATGGTGTTACTACTGAAGTGACTGAGAAGAAAGGTACTCACCTGGCAAATTGTAATAGTGCCTGCCATTTAATGGACTAGGTAGCAGATACGGCCCAATTAAACAGTCCTCAACAACACCGACCCACACATTAACGAATAACCACACTTGATGAGCACTAGTAACTGTGGCGTGTGGGTCATCCTCTCTTCAAACATGCGAATTTTGCATGTTTAAGACTCCATCACCCCCGAACGTTGCTTCATCGGTAAACAACACAGAGGATGGAAATGCATTTCACATCGTTCCAGGTACCACTGCAAAAACTGTGCTCTGGGTGGTCAATCAACTGGTTCCACGTTGTGGACATGATCTAAGTGAGATGGATGTAACAATTGCTCTCCAAGGACTGTTCTTACATTCGCTTGATTCGTCCCCATGTTACTTGCAATTGCACGAGTGCTGATTGAAGGATCCCGCTCCACATGCTGCAAGACAGCTTCCTCAAATTGCAGTGTTCTTACCGCGTGACGGTAATCTGCTAAATGACCCGGTCTCACGCAGACTTTGGTACACAGCAGCAAAGGTCGTATGATGCGAGATACAGCAATTAGGATATCGTTGTTGATAAACCCGCTGTGCAGTTCGTCCATTGTGGTGCACTACGTACTACGCACCAACCATATCAGTGTACGCCTCCAGGTGTATCGCTCCATCAGTAAACAGAGACAATGCACTACTACACTGGTGGATAGCAGTTGCCTACAACTGAAGAGCATAATACGCCCTCTAACAACTGAAGATCGTATAAGACTTGCACTGGTTTAAATAATCCTCATAGGAACAAATGACATTGGGGAAAAATATTTCTTTTGATGTCCCCTACAACCTACCACAGTTTGTAGGTTTAAGTACTTTTCACCCTGTATAATTACAGGTTTTCTCTTTACAGACCTCACATTTCTCACGTCCGAACAGTTCATCGGTTAGCACAGGAAGAACAACTTAACCACAATTATCACAGATAACAAAAGACGATTATAACTGTCGTTGTCCATGAGTGTAGTTCTCTGATAATAATTTCAATTCACACAGAAATTAAATTATTACAGAAATAATTATCGTCATTTTTACACGATACAGTCCTTTTATACGTAGTATCAATAATATTTGTTGAAGTTTGTTCACTTAGTTCATTTTAACATCTTGTGGCTAGAACATAGTGTCATGGATATTACATTGCCCCTTCATGTCAAGCCTGATAATTAAGAGTAGGTAACTGTATTTTCTTGAAGCCCCTTGACGGTTTTATTCCCAGTTTTCTGAGTCCAGTGAACCCAAATTGGGGGGGGGGGGGCTAAAGGGGGGCGGCTAAGTTAACCCGGGAAGTATCCACTGCTTTTTCTGAGACTATACAGTTACTGAAGCCATTTAAATACTCAACACTACTTGTGTCATGAATTAAACAATATTGTATCTGAATATTTGCATCATGAGAACAATGAACCTGCATGGACTATCGTCTGTCTGCCGCCATCTTAGCAAAAATATCTCCGCGGCAGTTTTGAATTGAGAATTTTAACAAACATAAATGTTGTTAGATATAAATGAATGGAAGTAAATGTGCACTGGTGGTCCCAAATCTACTTTAAAAGACAGAATTCAACTCAGATTGAATCCTTAAATACAGTGTTCACAGCACGTTACATCAATTTCTTATTTGCTGATCTATGAAGCCTAATTATTTCTGACGATTCACATGAAATATTTTAGTAGGAGACATACGTCAGTGTTGTGCACGGGTAGTATTTTGTGACTAAATGTTCCTTTTTCTAGAGAAAAAGTACTTCCACGTTAAGTAACAGTTGTGTAAAATCTGATAAATGATATGCAATTTATTGCCACTCATAGGACTTTACACACAACATTTCTACACGTCAACTGGAGATTTCTTTAGCAGAGTGACAAATATTAGCCGGGATAATCATTTTTGAGATCAAACTAATTGCTACGCTGACAACGCTACCTTAAATATCATTTACAAGTAATTAAAGTCACGAAATACTATAAACCGGTTCTGACACAGTGATATTCATAATAGTACATCTGTAGTCTAGATGGGATCAGAAGAATGCCAGATAGAATCTGGCAGCATCCCTGACAATTCCACCAAGATACTTTAAAATGTTTAAGTCTGAATGCCTTTTACTTTGGTATTTCTCATGTGTGGTAGTTTGGTTTTGGTTTTGTTTTGCTTTAGGGCGTAAAAAACAACTGGGGTCATACGTGCCCAAGTCGAAACTACAGAACATGAAGAAAGAGGCGAGTTAAAAAATTACTATGTCAGTCCCAACTGACAAGAAAAGACAGCTAAAAACAGGCACGTGGAGAAAGGGCTTTTTTTTTTAAAAAAAGACACCACACATTAATGGAGGTCCTGTAAAGGATGAGCCAGACAGTAGGAGATTTTACTTTATTATATGAGCCTCCAACCAGTAACTTCATTTTTCCATTGCGGCCAAGCCACGGCCGGCAGCGTTAGCTGCCTGTAAATTCTTTCGTCCCACGGTTTAGTAACAGGAAGTCAGCACCGATGAAGGGCACCTTGTTCACGCGCCTCTCTCATGTGCTGACGAGGTAACGCCGCCCTAGGCGTCGCTTAGCTGGCAACGCTCTGGGAAGTTCCATGCCGCCCGCACGGTTTGCTCGGTCCTGACCAATCACGGTGGAGGAAGCCGCGTGGTGCGTCGAATATACCCGGCCGCCCGTCGCCGGGCCCGCTCTCTTGCATTCTTGCTCACCCGCGAGTCGGATGCGCGCCCTGTAGCATTGAACATCTCCCGTTTCTCCCGGTGCTGCGGCGCTGTGGACTTAGTTTTGGCAGACAACAACTTTCGGTAGCTTCGCGAACAATGTTCGCTAAATTATAAGCTCTGGCTCACCCTCACCTCCCTGGGCCTATGTATCCCCTTTCAACATGTTTTACCCAATAAATGGCCTTTCTCTAAAAATGACCCTATTATTCCACAACGTCCACCGCCTGCCCATACCCGCCATCCTGTACAGTCCAAAACTAAAACTAAACTGAAAATTGAATGGTCTTCACCATATGGCTTTGGCGGATAAAAAGTAAAATGCGGATGACAGCCCGCACGTCATTTGCTAAAACGACCGATAACTCAGACGGCAATACCCAAGAGCTTATTCCCACGAAGAGAGGACCACTGGCGATGCCAAAGGGACACCACCTCCTGACAGACAACAACACAGATCATCAGAGGGAATATAGGAACTCGCAGGCCGATACACGTGGACTGCAGCCTTGGTAGCAGCGTCAGCAGCCTCATTTCCTGGCAGAACGGCATGACCAGAAACTCACAGAAACATCACACTGTCTCCACCAAGAGTGAGCAAGTGGCAGTTTTCATGGACCTGCTGCACTTAAGGGATGGGTGGTGTACAGCGCACCTAGACTTTGAAGGGTGCTGAGTAAGTCTGAGCAGAGGTCAGAATCTAAACGGTTGTGTCACCGGATGTACTCCATGGCCTGATAAATACTGTAAATACTTAGCAGTGTGCCAGAAGCCAATATCAAAAGACACGGGTGCCAACGACGAAGGCAAAACGGACCCCACGATCAGACAGCCATCAGTGTACACAGAGGTACCATCGCGAAGTTCCATGCGAAAGCCGTTAAACTGAAAGTGACAGACCGAGGCTGGAGTAGTGTCATTAGGAAGCAAATGAAGGCCAAGGTTAATATGGGCTACTTCACGAAGCCAAGGTGGTGAAGGGTTCACACTCACTGGGGAAGGTGCAGGTAGTGTGAAGTTAAGCTGCTGTAGCAAGTGCCAAAGGCGGACACCAGGAGGTAACAGAGAAGAATCATCTAAGAAGGAGGCATAGGATGGGTAGCCATGCGTGGCAGACAAACGGCATACATACCTGGTGAGAAGAAAGTCACAGCGGTAGGACAGTGGTAGCTCAGCAGCTTCAGCATACAGACTCAACTGAGCTAGTGTAAAAGGCACCCGTGGCCAAATGGATGCCACGATGGTGGATAATACTGAGACGGCATAAGATGGGTGGATGTACACACGCATAAACAAAGCACCCATAGTAGAGTTTCAAATGGACAAGGGACCAGTACAGACAGAGGAGGGTGGTTCGATCGGCACCCCAGGAAGTACCATTGAGGACACGCAGGGCATTGAGGTACCACGTACAGTGGGCTGCCAGGTAAGACACATGGGAGGACAAAGAGTTTCCTATTGAGCGTGGGCCCCAGGGATTTCATAGTTTCAATGAACAGAAGGGCAACAGGGCCAAGATGTAAAGATGGTGGGAGAAACCAATGGCATCACCAGAAATTCATACAGACAGTTTTGTCAGTGGAAAAGCGAAAGCCCTTGTCGATGTTCCAAAAGTAAAAACGATCAAGACATCGCTGAAGACGCCGTTCAGTGAGACAGTCTGGAGAACTGCAATAGATGGAAAAATCGTCACCAAAAAGGGAGCCAGAGATGCCCGACGGGAGACAGGTCACTATAGGGTTAATGGCGGTATCAAAGAGGCCGGCACTCAGGACGGAACCCTGAGACACACTGGTTTCCTGGATAAAGATGTCCGACAAGGCAGAATACACATGCACCTTGAAAACTCCGTCTTTTAAAAATACCTGGAGGAGACAGGGCAGGTGGCCACAGAAGCCCCACATGTAAAGAGTACAAAGGATACCAGTTCTCCAGCAGGTGTCACAGGCCTTCTTCAAATCGATAAACACTGCCACAGTCTGGGATTTCCGCAGAAAATGATTCACGACATGCGTGAACAAAGTAACAATATGGTCAACTGCAGAATTCCGTGCTCGAAATTCACACTGTGTATTCATCAATAAATCGTGAGACTCGAACCACCATACCAGCCAGGCATGAATCATGCATTCCATCTCCTTGCAAATGCAGCTGGTAAGAGATGGGGCAGTAGCTAAAAGGAAAGTTTTTGTCCTTACCTGGCATAGGTATGGGTATGAAGGTGGCTTAAAGCCAGCGTCCAGGAAATGTGTCCTCTGCGCAGATGTGGTTGTATGTGTTAAGCAGGAAGTGCTTGCCAGCAAGAGAAAGGTGCTGCAACATCTGAATGTGGATGATGTCTGGCCCTGGGGCAAAGGATCGGAATGAACTGAGAGCATGATCCAGCTCCCTCATAGTAAATGCAGCACTGTAACACTCACAATTTGGAGAAGAGAAGGGTACGGCCCGAGCCACCTCCACTCGTTTCCGATGGAGGAAGGCAGGGTGAAAGTGGGAAGAGCTCAAAACTTCCACAAAATGGCGGCCCAAGGTGCTCGAGATAGTAATAGCATCCATAAGGACATTGTCTGCTACTGTCAGACCAAAAATTGGAGAATGGATGTCGGTGTCAGAGAGCCATCGGAGGAAGAGGTGGAACTGTTGAAAGAACTAGTGAATGAAATCCAGCTAGCTTTTTTGGTGTCCCAAAGAACACAACAACACTTTGCACGCATCTGTTTACAATGAATGCTGTTTGCTATCGTAGGATCATGGTTAAAAACATACCAGGACACGACATCGTAAAGAGGAAGTGTGGGGTATGGAACGTTCTGCCGCAGTAAGGATAACGTTTGTGAGATATTCCACCTGGTCATCACAACTGCGGAAATCTTGTTCTCTGAATGTCGCCAGGGAGGAGTAAAGCTGCCAGTCAGCCTTAGGAAGCTGCCATTTAGGCGTGCATGCGGATGGGGTAGGAGCAGCAAACGGATAGCAAACGGGAAATGGTCGCTTGAGTAGGTGTCAGAAAGAACAGACCACTCAAGATGAGGAGCAAGCTGGGCAGTGCACAAGGAGAGGTCCAGATGGGAATAGGAGTCTGAAACGAAAGTGGGTGCTCCAGTGTTAGGTAGAAGATGTTAAGTTGGTTAAGAAGATCAGCCAAGAGGGCACCTCTCTGAGAGGTCCTGGGAGAACCACAAAGGGGATGATGTGCATGAAAGTATCGAGTAGCAAAAAGGGGGGAGGTAGCTGCCCAGTAAGTTGAAGGAAGTCTGCCCTGGTAATAGCAAATGGAGGAACGTATATGGTACAGAGGAAAAAAGTCAGTTGGGGAAGGAAAAGGCAAACTGCAACAGCTTGAAGATTGGTAGTCAGGAAGATGGGTTGACTATGTCATTCTGTATGAGCAGCATGACTACCTCATGGAATGCCGGCCTCAGGGGGAAGATCAAAACAAATCGGTAAGAAATGTGAAAGCTCACAGCAGTCATGAGGGTGCAATTTCGTTTCCTGAAGGCAGAGTACAAGGGGACGCTGCGACACTAAAAGCAGCCGTAAATCCTCTTTGTGGGACCAAAGGCCGTGAACGTCATGAGGAGACTCACGTTTAAGAGTTGTAGGGGTGCCACCACAGCGGCTCCCGAGTGACAGCTGGGGAAGAAGCACTACTACAGCACACAGAAGCAGGAGGATCCTGCTCTTTGGGGTCCACAGAAGCATCAGCTTACTTGTGCACGCGGTCTGTGGAGCCCAACGCCAAAAACGGTTGTTGGTGCGCACCGGCGACACGGAGGCTGGCCGGGCTAATGTACCATGTGGCAACACCATCGAAGAGGATCTTCAACGTGGCAAAGGAGAAGACGGTTTGCCTTTGGTAGACTTCTTCAAGCCTCTCTGGTTGGATGAAGACTGCCGTTGGTTGGCTGGACGGACAGAGGAAGTCTTCACGAGAGTACGCCTGTCCTTTCCGGCCTACCGGTTGTGTTGCTGGTGGCTTAGTCCCTTGAGGCGAGAGATGCACAGCTGGACGGGGGAATGACGATGCTACCTTGACACTAGACGATATCACAACCTCAGAGCTGAATTGGAGGTTTCATGTCTGCACGGCCATGTCCTTCATGGAGAGAGCAGTAACAAGAACAGAACTATAGGTGCCAAATGGGAGAACACAAGGTTTGCAGCTAGCCAATAGCTTGCGAGCGACTGGGTAAGGCACTTTTTCCTTTACCCGGATCTCTTGGACAGCCCACTCATCAAGATACATGGGCCAGTCCCAAGAGGCGGCGGCATGGCCGCCATTGCAGTTGATACAGCGGGGAGGAGGAGGCAGACAATCACCTTAATGTGCAATCCTACCACAGGTTACACATTTGGGTGTCGACAGGACGTTCCAGTGTGGTTGAAACGTTGACACTAATAGCAGTGCATCGAGTTCGAAATGTACAGCTGGACTGTGAAAATTTCATAGCCTGCTTTGATCTTGGATGGAAGCACCACTCTATCGAAGGTGAGAAAATACCTTTTCCATTACACGATGGACAACAATGACACCCTGATCGGAGAGGTAAGATTAAATTTCTGCCTCTGTTAGACTGTCGAGCAGTCTAATGTAAATACCACCACAGGAAGAATTCAAAGTTCTATGGGCCTCAACAAGAACAGGGTAACTGTAGAGAAGTGAGGCATCAAGCAGTTGTGCTTGAGAATCGGAAGTAGTCTCCAAAGACAAAGTGCCATTTTGTAAGGGAAAGAAGGATTTCACAGATCAGGCAATTGCATTAACACCTTTCTGAACAATAAACGGATTTACCATAGCAAAGGACTGACCATCTTCACTACGTGAAATGCCGAGGAACCTTGGTGCAGCAGGAAAGGTCTCTGAAACATCAGCCTCATTATGTTTACATTTTGTAGATTTTTATAGTGAAGATGATTGACTCACTGCGATAAAATCCCCTACGATTGCCGGCGTCTCCGATGACACGCTCCTTCCAACTGGAGTCCCCTTTCACCTTGGGTGATTGTTCACACCTCAGTCACACCTCCCCAACACCTGACAGAGACCAATAGGCAATTTGGGAAGGTTGGAGCTAAGGCAATCACCCCTCCCTTGGCCTGGCCTGTACCAAGGGGTACATGCGAAACCTACATGTTGACCCAGGGCTGGGAATTACGCATCACCCAGTCATCAGTTACGCGTCAGACACATGGGCCAGCCTTCAGGAACGCAGAGGGAGGAAGAAGAAAAAGAGGAACCTGAAGCACCGAAGTGGAGGAACGGGAGGAGAAGAGAAACAAAGAAAGGAAAAGGGAGAGAAAAAACAATGGGGAGACAGTTTTTACGTCAGAGACAGACAATGAGGTACATTCCCAATAACATCCCAGACATGTTCCCCAAGGGAGGGAAAAGAATAGCAAGAAGATATGCATGCAGCGCAGAAGGGAAAAAAATGCTGCAAAGACTGGGGGCCCCGTGGTAGCCAACATGTGTGGTAGTCATTGAGCCTTGATCAAATGTGAGATCCAGGAATCTACCTGACATTAAAATGGAGAATAGTACAATTAAAATGCAATTCCAGTTAGTTAAAATTGTGACAGATACAAACAAAATCTTGAAGACACACTGTTTCATCCAATGAAAACTTAGAGGCTAACTTGTCTTTTGCGCACAAATCTACAATCTGTTCAGCTTGAAATTTAATTAGCAAGCTCTGAATGCCACGCAAGATGATGATGATGATGATGATTATGATGATGATGATGACCAGCAGTAAATCATAAAATCTTCTACAAACAATGATATCTTCATTAGAACCCTCACTGCGTTAATTATGTCGTTAATATCAGTGGCAAAAAGGGCAATACTTCATGTTTCTTGAGGGACACCATTCATATGAAATTGTGTTTCCTATTTGGTAATGGTATGACCACCCCATAAGAAAGGATTTGAATAAATTTTACAGCTCACCACAGAAGCCCCAGCTGTGAAGTTGTCCGAATATGTTGTAGGCCTACCTCCATGTACAGTCTTGCTTTTCCAACACCTAAGAATACCTCTATCAAATGCTTCATTTACAGCCACCGCCATACAATGTAAGTGTATACGGGAAATGGATAATGAGTTTCTTTCTGGGCCATTCCACGTAACATGATCAAATTTCGGGAAATGTTCCTGCATGAAAATCACAGATATTAGAATGAATTTTTCACTCTACAGCGGAGTGTGTGCTGATATGAAACTTCCTGGCAGATTAAAACTGTGTTCCAGACTGAGACTCGAACTCGGGACCTTTGCCTTTCACGGGCAAGTGCTCTACCAACTGAGCTACCCAAGCACAACTCACGCCCCGTCCTCACAGCTTTAATTCCGCCAGTACCTCGTCTCCTACCTTCCAAGCTTCACAGAAGCTCTCCTGCGAACCTTGCAGAACTAGCACTCCTGGACGAAAGGATATTGCGGAGACATGGCTTAGCCACAGCCTGGGTGATGTTTCTAGAATGAGTAGAGTGAAAATTTCATTCTAGAAACATCCCCCAGGCTGTGGCTAAGCCATGTCTCCGCAATATCCTTTCTTCCAGGAGTGCTAGTTCTGCAAGGTTCGCAGGAGAGCTTCTGTGAAGTTTGGAAGGTAGGAGACGAGGTACTGGCGGAATTAAAACTGTGAGGACAGGGCGTGGTTCGTGCTTGGGTAGCTCAGTTGGTAGAGCACTTGCCCGCGAAAGGCAAAAGTCCCAAGTTCGAGTCTCGGTCCGGCACACACTTTTAATCTGCCAGGAAGTTTCATCACAGATATTGCTGAAATTTTGTGCGAACATTCGCACATGTTCCCAATGAACATTGGTACACTTTTACTTTTGCCCATTTAATACTTAGAGATATAGCCATTTGTTTGACTCCATAGCACAGCTATTAACAATGTATCCATGAGATTTTAGCAACTTACAGACATTATATCTTTGGTAATATTTTCCTGAAATAAATATAAGTACGTCACCTTGTCCAACTTTTTGTGCTCTCTTAAGCAAAATACTAAAAGAGATTTCTTGGTCGATTTGCATATGAATAATTTGTAGCAAAGTTTGCTGACAAAATAGGCACTTGGAAAACTATAAAGTTTAGCTGTTTGTATCTCCGGTTAGGTACACCTGAAACTTTGCACATAATCGCTTGCCAATACAAGGTCTTAGAATACAAAATTCAGTTCTCCTACTGCACTGAGGTGACAAAAGTCACGGGATCGCGAAATGCTCATATACAGATCACGGTAGCAGCACATACACAAGATATAAAAATGCACTGCATTAGTGGAGCTGTCCTTTGTATTCAGTTGATTCACATGAAAAGGTTCTCGTCGTGATGATGGCCACACAATGGGAATTAACAGACTTTGAATGGAGAATAGTAGCTGGAGCTAGACACATGGGACATTCCATTTCAGAAGTCATTAGGAAATTCAACATTTCGAGATCCACAGTGTCAAGAGTGTGCCATGAACAAACCAGATTTGAGACAGTACTCTCACCACGGACAATGCAGTGGCCGACGGCCTCCAATTAACGACCGAGAGAAGCAGCATTTGTGTAGAGCTGTTAATGTTAACAGACAAGAAACACAGCATAAAATAACCAAAGAAACTGACGTGGGACATATCAAGAACATATCCATTAGGGCAGTGCAATAAAGTCATGCGTCAATGGCCTATGGCAACAGTAGACTAGCATGAGTACCTTTGCTACCAGCAAGGCATTGTATGTAGTGCCTCTCCTAGCCTCATGAACATCAGTCGCAACCTAGACAACTGGCAAACTGTGGTCTTGTCAGATGAGTCCCAACTTCAGTTGATAAGAGTTGATGGTAGTGTTCAAGTGGGTGCAGATCCCATGAAGCCATGGACCCTAGTTGTCAACAAGGCACTGTGCAAGCTGGTTTTGGTTTCACAATGGTGTGTGTAGTGTTTATAGGGACCACTGACTGTAAATAGTTACATTTGGCTACTGTGAGACCATTTGCAGCCTTTCATGGACTTCATGTCCTCAAACAACTATGGAAATTTTATGGATGGCATTGCACCAAGTGACCAGGCCACAATTGTTCACAACTGGTTTGAAGAACATTCTGGACAATTCGAGTGACGATTTGGCCACCATTAATACCATTGAACATTTATGGAATATAATCAAGAGATCATTTTGTGCACAAAATCCTGCACCAGCAACAATCATTATGGACGTTTATCCAGGAAGTACAGCTCAATATTTCTTCAGGGGACTTTCAATAACTGGTTTAATACATGCCACATCGACTTCCTTCCCTAAGCCGGGCAAAAGGAGGTCCAACATGATTTTAGGAGGCATCCCATGACTTCTGACCTCACTATACTTCCCAATAGTTTACTAATTGAGGGGAAAGCACGATGATTCCTTTAAAAAAATGCAAAAAATGGCTATTTTTGGCCCACTTTTACAAGAAAGTCTTCTGCAAACTTCATAAACCAATTTGAATAAAAAACCTAAAAACTATACCAGGTTTTGCAATGCGAGCATACAAGGCCCTAAAAATAATGACAAGGTGGAGGTGCATTGAAAGTGGACCCATATTCCACTGGTACTCAAATCTGACATCTTTTATTATGTTCAATTGTTTAGTACTCTCTGTGGAAGATAATATCAGAAGTGCCGATGACTAGGAACCTACCTTCATTCGGAAAAACTGCAAATAGTCTTCCCCTCATCCCGCCACCTACATCATTAAGCTCAACAAAATTAATTTCATAAAAAAAGTAATGGAGCAGGGAATCCAATACAAATCTTAGTTTTTTTCCTTTTTTTTTTTAGCTCTAATAATCTGAGGTGATCGCATTTGAAAAATTGAATTTCTTGGCTTCTGTCTTATCAAAATTTCTTCCTAAGCAATCCCATCAGTAATATCATCTGGGCAACAGTACATTTTTTTCTTATAACATTCCACATCAAACTTTAAGTAAACTTAAGCTTAAGATTCTAAGACATCTCTTCTAGCTATGGTGTCCGTCCGCCACTTGTAGAAATGAAATTTTCACTCTGCAGTGGAGTGTGTGCTGATATGAAACTTCCTGGCAGATTAAAACTGTGTGCTGGACCGAAACTCGAACTCAGGACCTTTGCCTTTCGCAGGCAAGTGCTCTACCAACTGAGCTACCCAAGCACGACTCACGACCCATCCTCACAGCTTTAATTCCAACAGTACCTTGTCTCCTACCTTCTGAACTTCACAGAAGCTCTCCTGCGAAACTTGCAGAACTAGCACTCCTGGAAGAATGGATATCGCGGAGACATAGGTTTGCCACAGCCTGGAGGATCTTTCCAGAATGAAATTTTCACTCTGCAGCAGAGTGTGCGCTGATATGAAACTTCCTGGCAGCACTTCCCCGGGAAAGGCAAAGGTCCCAAGTTCGAGTCTCAGTCCGGCACACAGTTTTAATCTGCCAGGAAGTTTCACTTGTAGAAATGTATAATCAGCTAAGAAAAGCAAATCCTTATCAGGTTTGGGAAACTGTGCTAAAGAAACTCACCCGTGGCTATCAGGCATGGCCCCTATGGCAATTGGGATGCTAGTTTTCTCACTTTAAAAGGATCAAGTGATGGTTAAGCCAACACGGACCATACCAACACATACAATTTTTCAGGTGTACATTTATGTTCAACATTAACTGCAAACTATCCTGATGCAAAGTACTCTACAACTTAAACCAGAATTAAACTAAAATATCAGTACCATTACACAATCAAGGCTATCTAATAATTATAAATAACATGAATCCACTCCAAAAATGTCACAAAGACTGCCCTGAAATGGCACCAAAATTTTCACAATGTGACAATGGTGTAAAACCCGGAGGTCATTTATACGATGTGTGCTGCAGCTGTTGTGTAACAAGTTTACTATCATGATCTTCACTGACTTGGTAAGACACAATTAAATTGAGAAGTTTATAACCTATTTGATTCTGCAGTTATAGCAGAAAAATAGACAAATATGTCATGATGATTCGTGATAAAACACACATTTTTTTTAAGTTTTTTGGAATTATCTGGATATTTATCTCACTTTCTACTCAATAATACTTTGGATATTGCCTTCCTCAGATAGTACTAAATTGTTTAACGTCATAAAAGATATCAAATTTAATTTGAGTACCAGCAGAATACGGGGCCTCTACCAATAGACCTCCACCTTGTCATTCTTTTTTAGCGCCTTGTATGCTCACATTCAAAATCAAATATGGTTTTTAGGTGGTTTATGACATAATATTTGTAATGAAATTGGTTTAAAAGCATTTGCAGAAGACTTGTTTTTGTAAAAATGGGACAAAAAAAGCAATTTCTGGCATTTTTAGAAATATGGTCATCTTTGCCCTCAAATTGTAAACTATTGGGAAGCAGTAGGAGAATGAAATTGTATATTCTAGGACCTTGTATTGGCAAATTGTTATGAGCAAAGTTTCAGGTGTATCCAACAATTATTTCTGAAGACAAAAAAGCTAATTTCACATTTTTTTCAAGCATCCACTTTTTCAGCTGACTTTGCTTCTAATTATCCATATGCAAATTTCTCAGACAGTCTCTTTTTAATCTCTTGCTTAAGAGAGGGGGCAAAAAGGTGTACAAGATCACCTGGTTTTGCTTCTTTCATGAAAATATTGCCGGAGATATATCTTAAAGTTGTCAAAAACTCTCGGGTGTACTGATGATAGCTGCACTATGGGGCCAAACAAAGGACTATATCTCTGGAAGTATTGAATTAATGATTGTGAAACTTTACCAATGTTCATTGGGCCCACGTGCTATTGTTCATACAAAATTTCATCAAGACAGTCATTGGTCATATGGGGACCTGTAGACCACTTGGCATGAAATGATCCATTTCCTAACATACTGATAGGCATTTTGTTTCACAGTTCTCCATCAAAAGTTTTCAGCATGCTGTCGGTCAGTTGTTCTACAACTGCTATGAGCTGCCAACATATGGTCATGCACTTATTTAAAAACTTTCTCTCTGAACGCCACGGGTATCACCACATGTGGCCTGCTCTTTCACATTCTGCACAATAAGCGGTCATGTATCACAAACTGCGACTCCAACTTAAACTACTGAGTCAGCATTAGCTGCCATCAGCAATTAAGCAATCTTCCTGCCCAGTGCTTATAGAACTTAAATTTTCATGCTTAAACTATCAGCACTATTATGCTGCTTCTCTCGTTTGTGCACTACTCATATTCTAATTAAATTTAGCGCGCGCCTTGTCAGTCTACCGGAAAGGCTTTTCAATCACAACAATCAAGTCAATGGGGTATGATCCATCATCACTTTAAACTTCTGACCATACAAATAACAACAAAGTAATAAATGTAGATAGCTGCTAACACTCCATTCCCCACAGTGGGATAATTCTGCTCCGATTTGTCCAATTGCCTGGATGTGCATGCCACTGGGTGTTTATTATTATCTATAGTCTTGCTGATAACACATCCCATAGCCACATTGCTCAAATTGCAGGACAAAATGGATTCCTGGTCAAAGTTGAAAAATACTAATACTGAATCTGACGTCAGTGCCTGTTTCAAAGTCTTGAACATGTCTGACAACCAGTACACCAAACAAATTTTGGTCTTTTCTTTAATAAACAGTTCGAAGGCTCAGCAATTTCAATTTCAGCAAAATTTTCGACAAATGTTCTATAATAACAAAGACCTAAAAATGATTGCCATTGCTTGACTGTCTGCAGTGACAAGAAATTACTAACCGCTGACACCAACTGATAATCAGTTTTTACACTGTCCTGACTGATCACATGCCAGATACAGTTTACTTCTGTTGCTGCAAAATAGCATTCATTAATACTCAAATAGTCAGCATTTGACAGTGTTTAGTACCTAATACCTCTCCAATCATCTGACATGTTCCTCCTCATCCTTCAAAAAACACCGATGTCATCGATGCACTACACATTGGTTGCTTGGTTTGTTTGTTTGGGGTATAAAGGGACCAAACTACAGGGTCATCAGTCCCTTTTTCCTGATGCAAGCAAGGCCCAAGGTACAAAAACACCCAACACGACACCTAAAAAGAAAACGAATGGAACGAACAATGCAAAAGTATAAGATGGTATTAAAACCATAGAGCATACTGTCTGGGCTGGCTAATCACAATAATAAAAGAGGATGCGTCAGCTACTCTGCAATACATTTAAATATCCACCCCAAAAAGACAAGGCGAGATGAACACACAGGGAAAAGACCACCAAGACAAACAAATGCAAAGAATGTGTGACAGAGTCAAAATGGAGGGATGGTGGCAACTGCAGAGTATGATAAAAAAAAAACCTCACAAATAAAACGTAAATCTGCTGTTGAGGCATTGTCGCCCAACTGAAGGTAGGGTTCTGGGAAGGTTAAAAGTCTGCAGCAGAGCGGCTAAAACTGGGCAGTCAAGCAAGATGTGGACGACAGTCATTTGTGAGCCACAGTGACACCGAGGTGGGTCATCGCGACAGAGTAGATAGCCATGTGTTAGCCACGTATGGCCAATGTGGAGTCGGCCTGCGAGAGGCCCGCATGGAGGTCTTCCGCACACATTCGTAGTCTCCTCAAGAGCACACAGTTTGTTGTGCTTACTGAGATTATGCCATTCCATCTCCCAAAGCTGAAAAACCTTGTGGTGTAATAACGACTGCAGGTCATTTATAGGGATGCCAATCTCCAAAAGCAGTTTCCATGTAGCATGTTTGGCCAGTCTGTCGGCAAGTTCATTTCCTGGGATTCTAACGTGGCCTGGGGTCCACACAAACACAACTGAATGACTGTATCATACCAGGACACAGATGGACCCCTGGATGTTCGCTACCAAAGGAAGAGCACAAGAAATGGCCGCCAGCTCTGCAGTGAAAACACTGCAGCCATCTGGCAAGGAGTGCTGTTCAGTATGTCCTCCATGAAAATACACAAAGCGAATGTGACCATCAGCCATCGAGTCTTCAGTGTAAACCACATCAGAGCCCCAGAACACATCAAGAATCTAGAGGAAGTGACAGCAGAGAGCTGCAGGGTTAACTGAATCCTTAGGACCATGTGTAAGGTCCAGGCAAAGCTTCGGCCTGCGGGCTTTCAAAAAAGATGTGATGATGGTGTCCCTCAACTACGTATCCTCCGACTCAATGTTGAAATATTAAAAGCTTTGGCTGGTTTCGTTGTCTAGGGGCTGGGATATGTAGTTGCCACATTACAGGCCATATACTGCTGAGTCTACAGTACACAATATGAATATACACATGAATCAAATGTTCGAAGGTTCCTATCAATCAGCAATTGTGAATTTTGGACGTAACATAGACATTTATAAATGCAAGATTGCAATTAAATAAATTCTGCAGATAATATTTTAACAACATTAAATGATGGGTACAATAACAGAAGTACCTTTAAGAATGCCCTTTATTACTGTAAAACACTTATTGGTGTTGATGGTCCAACAATTAAATAAAATATAAGTTGAATAAGAGGGAAACAACAGATTCCTACTTCATGTAATTAGTTATGAACAACAACATAGCTTGTGAGATATTCACTTCTAAACACGTACTACATCTTCACTGCAGAAGCCACAGAAATCTCACAAGTACACAAGTCAGCGCTATGAAATATTTCTATCTCCCACGACCACGCACATACTGCTCCACTCTCCATGTCTTTCCCGCGACTGTGCATCCATCATGCCGTACTCTCCAGGACTCTCCCATCTCCTCTACTGTACTGTCCAGCACAATCACTGTGATTGGCTAGAGTGCTTCCACCCTGTCTCCAAGCCAATGCACACTCACAATCATAATGAAACACGTTCGAAATACTGTATTTACATCTAAATAACTTTAAATTAAATAAATATTCCTACGGGTGGACCATAAACATGCTCTAACACACAAAACAAATTAAACCAACAAATCAAAGGAATAGAACAGAAGTAAGCCAGTAGCCTAATGTCTCTGTGCTTTCTAGAACACAGTAAATAATTGACCAGTATCTTCATGAATAGTATATATCGGATATAAACAAAGACATAGATGAATAAATATATTTATAAGCAAGCTGCTACCGTTTTTTCATGTCACTGTGGAGTACTTAAGGTCTGGCGCAATTAATAGTAATCTGTTACTTTGACCTCCAACAACTCTTGTACTATTCCAGTTTAATGCCTGTAATTCATACCAATTTGTGCTTCCGCTAATAGCTTTATATAGACAGATCAATCAACTAAAACGGATGAACCGTTTTATCTTGGAAGTTCGTTACTGGGTGTTATTCTTACGATTTACAGCCAAATACTAAACTTTAAACTAATAATGATATTGAGAATCTGATTACACCATCAGAATCATCGTGCAAATAATGGTAAAGTACATGTTTCTTTTTGAGGTATCATGATTCCTCTGGCTACTATTAATTTCGATAGTGACTGAAGTGTCCGCCATTAGGGTTTCACAATGTCCGCCATCTTTGGCACTCCTGGTGTACAAGTCACTTTCATTGACACAGCGTCACCAAGGAATTCCCAGCCACGTGGTCAAGCCATTGTGCGGCATCACGCGGTTACTAACAAGCCGCGGGCAGAGCGACCAGCCAACTCCGAACTTAGAATATTTTCACCATGCCACAACTCACCCGTTACCTCACAGGCCTAGGTTTACACCATGGAGGTGTACGTGAATGGACCTCAAGTATAGGTGGTAAAGGCAAGGACTCCACTTTGGACAGAAGAGATCGGACACGAACCGCAATCTTACGCCCTGACCTGGGCCTCCGATGCGGGTGATGAACTGTCATGGATGGGAAATGGAGATGGTAATTCAGATGCTCAGGAGAAGTATGAATGTGTGCAATGTAACTGGTGAGCAGTTGTGCACGCCTAACCTGCAATGGAGGAACTTCGGCCTCCACCAGTACGTTGGTCACTGGACTCGTCTAAAAGCCAGTCGAATGCCACCGTGGTGCACTGGGTCGAGTAAACGCAAACCTGAGTGTGCTGCCGAACCATAAACCAGACTCCCATAGTCAAGGTGGGATTGAACAACAAGGGCTCTGTAGAGCTGCAGCAGCATACAGCGATCTGCACCCCAGTTGGTGTTGCTGATGAGCAGAGGGCATCGAGGTGCTGCCAGCAGTTCCACTTCAGCTGACGAAGATGAGGAAGCCACGTCAATCGAGTGTCGAAAACCAGTCTTAAGAATCGATATGTCTCCACTACAGTGAGTGGATCGTCATTAAGGTAAGGTCCTGGTTCCAAATGAACAACACAACGCCGACAGAAGTGCATGACACATGACTTCGCGGCTGAAAACTGTATGTTGTGGATGGCTCCCTGGAGGTGCTGCTCAGCAACACCAGTACTGGAGGAGCAGTACAAAATGCAGAAGTCGTCTGCATACAGAGAAGGTGAGACCGATGACCCGACAGCTGCTGATAGACCAAAATACAGATACGCTCAATACAGAGTCCTGTGGGACCCCATTCTCCTGGATATGGGGGGAACTGGAAGACACCAACTTGGACACTGAAAGTACAGAGTAATAGAAAATTTTGGATAAAAATCGAGTGCAGAACCCGGAGACTCCACTCATATAATGTGGCAAGGATATGTCGTCACCACGTCATGTTGTAAGCTTTTCATAAATCAAAAAAGATGGCAATGAGGAGTTGGCGTCTGGAGAAGGCTGTTCGGATGGCTAACTCGAGGGAAACTAGATTATCAATGGTACAGCGACCCTGGTGGAAAGTGCCCTGGCATGGAGCCAGTAGGCACGTGACTCCATGACCCAACACAACTACCGACTTACTGTACATTCTAACAGCATACAAAGAACATTGGTGAGGCTGATGGGCCGATAGCTATCCACATCAAGTGGGTTTTTACTGGGTTTGAGGGCTGGAATGATGGTGCTCTCCCGCCATTGCAATGGGAAGACGCCATCGCACCTGGTCCGGTTGAAGATGATAAGATGTTGCTTCTAGTCGGATGAGAGACGTTTAATCATCTGGCTGTGGATGCGATCAGGCCCAGGAGCTGTGTCAGGGCAAAGTGCAAGGACACTGAAGAGCTCCCATTCTGAAAACGGAGCATTATAGGGTTCACTGTGACGTTCAGTGAACTAGAGAGCTTTCCTGTCCATCCACCGTTTGAGGGTGCGAAATGCTGGGGGATAAGTCTCTGACGTGGAGGCTCGAGCATAGTGTTCAGCAAAGTGCTCAGCAATTGTGTTTGCATCAGTAGATAACATGCCATTGATGTTAATGCCAGTAACACCTGTCAGGTTCTGGTACCCACAAACACATCTAATCTTCGTCCACACTTGGGAAGGTGACGTACGGCCCCCATTGGTTGAAACGTACCTCTTCCAACATGCCTTTTCAGTCTTTTTATAAGCTGGCACAGAGCCATTTAAAAGCTATTAGGTGCTCCAGAGAAGGGTGCCACTTGTGTTGCTGTAGAGCTTGCTGACACTCTTTAATGGCTTCAGCAATTTCCAGTGACCACCAAGGTACTGACTTTTGCAAGGGGCACCCTAAAGAACAAGGGATCGTGTTTTCCACCACAGAAAAGATCGTTTTAGTGACCTGCTCAACTACCACATCGATGGTACCATGTGGGAGAGATTCATCGGTGACAGCAGAGGTGAAAGCTTCCCAGTCTGCCTAGTTTAAAGCCCATCTTGGCAGATGTCCAGGGGATGGCACTTTGGGAGTGACAGGAAGATGGGAAAGCGGCACTACCTCCCAAGTCATCATGGGCTCTCCAGTGGACAGATGGAAGAAGTCCTGGGCTGCAGAGGGATAAATCAATGGCCAAGTAAGAGCCATGAGCCACACTGAAATGTGTGGGAGCCCCAGTATTTAAGAGGCAGAGGTCGAGTTGAGATACAGAATTTTCGACATCTCTATCTTGGCCAGTAAGCACAGTGCCACCTCACAAGGGGTTATGGGCATTAAAATCTTCCAAAAGTAGGAAAGGTTTAGGGAGTTGATGAATCTGTGCAGCCAATGCACCATCTGAAGGAAGATATACGTTGCAGACAGTTATTTCCTGCATCGTCCTTATCATGACAGCCACAGCTTAGAGGGGTTTGAAGGGGGCTCAGGTTCCCTTCATACTGAGTTCAGAACATAGACAAAAACTCCACCTGACACTATTATAGTTGCTACGGTTCTTGTAATATCCCCTATAGCCATGAAGGGCAGGGGTCCACATTGCTGGGAACCAGGTTTCCTGGAAGGCAATGCAGAAAGCAGGTGTAAAGCTTAACAGTTGCCCTGCTCAGCCAGGTGGTGGAAAAAACTGCAGCAATTCCACTGGAGGATGACGTTATCGTAAGGCTGGGAAGGCATGAAGCATGCAAGGAGACAGGTTACACCTCAGGGTCACCTGCTGCCACCAACTGAGTATTTGTATCCATTCCTAGTGTGGGTGAGACATCAGTGAGATCCAGGTCCTCAGGGGGTGCTGAGGTCTCCACCTCATCCGCAAGTGCAAAATTGGTAGGGAGTGGTGGTGTTGGGGCCACCAGAAGGCCCTTTTTCTTAGCAGACTTCTTTGTTTGCTTGCCCTCTAGCTTCTCTTTAGGAGCTTGCTCGGAGGACTTCACTGAAGTAGCTTCGGGCACAGAGGAAGACCGTGAAGCTCTTCGTCCAGCAGCTTTTGGCTCCTTTAGCCACTGGCGAGTGTCTTCTGTGGCATTAGTGGAGACCTTGGTAGAGAGGGTCCCAATGGAGCCCTTCTGCCCAAGAGGAGCTGGAGGAGGCTGTTGCTGCTCTGGCTGGGGGGAGGGGACCGATGTCCCCTGTGTTTGTGGGGCCTTGCTCCCAAAGTAGGTACTTTGGGAGCAATGGAAGGCAATTTTTCCCCCTACCACCAAAGGGGCAGATGTATTCTGGAGGCCCGCAGGGCCCACTGTTTGTTGTACAGTGTGGTATGACTGGTACTTGTGATGGCGATGGTACTGTAGCTGCAGCATATGCGGATGTCACCCTAACGGGTTGTAATCGTTCAAATTTACATTTAGCCTCTTGGTAAGTCAACCGCTCCAGGGTCTTTTAGTCCATAATTTTCCACTCCTTTTGGAGTATTGTACTGTCTGGCGAGCAGGGGGGAGTGCTGCTCCCCACAGTTGATAAAAGTGGGAGAAGGCACACAGGGAGTATCTGAATGCAGTGGACATTCGCAGTCTTTACATGTAGCGTTGGAAGTGCAGCAGGAAGAAATGTGCCCGAATTTCCAGCACTTAGAAGCCCCACATAGGGGAGGGACGTATGGTTTAACGTCACAGCGGTAAACCATCACCTTGACCTTTTAAGGCAATGAATCACCCTCAAAGGCCAAGATGACGGAACTGGTAGCAACTCTGTTGTCTTTGGGTCCCCCTGTAAACACACCCGATGAAATGAATATAGATCGGCATGGAGCTCGTCATCAGACTGCAAGAGGAGGTCGTGATGGAAACTAACCCCCTGGACCATGTTGAGGTTTTTATGAGGAGTGGCGGAAACAGGAATATCACCCAGCTGGTCACAAGCGATTAACACCCGGGACTGGTCTGTGGATGCTGTCTGAATCAAGACTGCACCACTTCTCATCTTGGACAGCACTGTCACTTCCCCAAACTTATCCTCAAGACATTCAACAAAAAACTGAGGCTTCATAGGTAGAAAGGAGTCCACATCCATTCTGCAACAGACTAAATACCGAAGCGAATATGGCTCTTCTTTCTGTAGCCCTACATTCCTCCCATGGTGTAGCACGGGAGGGAAACGATTTAGGGTCTTATCTGTCAGCATTGTACTCGATCTTGCCCTTCTTAGAGACTGATGGCAGCGTACTGTCACCAGCAAGAGATGACTTAGTCCGCTTCATTGCAGGTCATTCGCCCTGATGCAGCCCACTCTGATCAGGGGCTCTCCCCACGGGTCCCACCCGGCCACAGCAAAGGACACCTGACATGATAGCCGTTGCCGGGAGTCCTGATGCCCCAGGAAGATAGGCACCTACTCTTTGGCATATGTGGCGAGTTTACACCTCGGATATCAGCAGTGTAGTCCCTGTGTTGTCAAGGGGCTACCACCAAATGGGTACAAGACGGCCCCACCACAATGGACTGGCTACTGCACTGGATACTGGGCACAGAGAAATCCAATACTATCATGGGTGCAAAAGAGGACAGGAGACAACAGGAGAAGATGACATACCCCAGAAAGTGTCTTCACCCAACTAGTTGAATTGCAGGTGGAGAAGCAAAGCCATGATAAGAGTTTCAGGAGATGGAATCTAACGGTACGATGGATAACTCGTGCACTATGTAAGGTGTCCTTCCCCATATGGCCCACACTTCTGTAGAATTTGGAAAGTGGCAGGTCAAACCATAACACGAGACCTGAACTTATAGGCCCGAAAAGTGTGAGACTCCTTTTAGTTGCCTCTTACGACAGACAGGGATACCTTGGGACTATTCTAACCCCCAGACCTGCAGGGGGGTACTGCATGCATTGTTTCGGTTTTAACCCTCTGAGTACCCCATCCAACTGTCTCTGAAAAGTGGCCAGTGCATCTTTTATTTGAACGGTATTTACGTGTAACAGTAATAGCCCAAGGACCATAAAGGCTGTCTTCTTCTGGTCCTCCAGCATTACCTACACTTCGTGATAACCCCTCTTCAAATCCAATGTTGAAAAATATTTACACCAATCCAAGTTGTTCAGAGTAACTGTTAAGTTTGGAATGTGATACATGTCGCTAAAAGTTTTTGCAGTAAAGAATCAATAATCACAACAAAATCATTTTTTAGTGTCATCTGGTGATTTTTTTTTTTTATTACAGGACAAGGACCATGGGTACACCCCATGAACCATTACTATGTTCAGCAATCCCCATCAGCCAGATGATCAATGAACTCTTCCATCAACAGGTGTAGACATCCCAGGGCCCTGTACTGTTTCCTACACATCAGAACATTGTTGCCTGTTGTGGTATTCTATACTGCATGACTGGTGTTGCTGTTACTGGATCACTCAGATTAAATAAACAATATCATGAGAAGGAAAGTTTTTACTCACCATACAGCGGAGATGCCGAATCGCCAATAGACACAACAAAAAGGTTTTCACACTTAAAGCTTTCAGCCAATGGCCTTTGTCAACAACCACACACACACACACACACACACACACACACACACACACACACACACACACGACTGCAGCCACAGGCAACTGAAACTCAACTGCGAGCAACAGCACCAGTGCATGATGGGAGCAGCGACTGGGTGGGGGAAGGAGGAGGCTGGGGTGGGGTGGGGTGGGGAGGAGAGGGGAGGGATAGTACGGTGGGGGTGGCGGACAGTGAAGTGCTGCAGGTTGGGCAGCGGGCAGGGGAGAGGATGGGGAGGAAAAGTAGCGTTAAAGAAGAGAAATAGAGAGAAATAAATATAAGAAAAGACTGGGTGTGGTGGTGGAATGACAGCTGTGTAGTGCTGGAGTGGGAGCAGGGAAGGAGCTGGATGGGTGAGGACAGCGACTAACGAAGGTTGAGGCCTGGAGGGTTATGGGAATGGCTCAACAACAAACTCTACTTCCCTTGCCAGAATGAGATTTTCACTCTGCAGCGGAGTGTGCGCTGATATGAAACTTCCTGGCAGATTAAAACTAAAACTGTGTTCCCGACCGAGACTCGAACTCGGGACCTTTGCCTTTCGCGGGCAAGCGCTCTACCAACTGAGCTACCGAAGCACGACTCACGATCGCTACTCACAGCTTTACTTCTGCCAGTACCGTGTCTCCTACCTTCCAAACTTTACAGAAGCTCTCCTGCGCAGGAGAGCTTCTGTAAAGTTTGGAAGGCAGGAGACGCGGTACTGGCAGAAGTAAAGCTGTGAGTACCGGGCGTGAGTCATGCTTCGGTAGCTCAGATGGTAGAGCGCTTGCCCGCGAAAGGCAAAGGTCCCGAGTTCGAGTCTCAGTCGGGAACACAGTTTTAATCTGCCAGGAAGTTTCTACTTCCCTTGGTATGTTTGTGCCAACACTAACGAAACTAGCTTAGCTGTATCTTGCTGTATGCTATCATATGAACTTATCATTAGCATACATGTTCTCAGTTCATTTGGTACCAACTGAATGATTGGCGAACCTTGTGGCATTGTTTTGCTTGCAGTCGTTGCCCCCAGTGGAAACAACATCCCATCGAGTTCAATTGTATATTGCAAACGGTCAATTTTTGCATGATGTTTATCAAGAAAGTCAATTCCAAGGAACGCACAGTACCCTTCACCAACATGTAGCAACACTTCTATAGGCTTCCCAAAACTTTATTTTGCCACCAATTGACTGCAATAATTTTTAATATATTATTATGTGATCCAGATTTTAGCCTTCGGCCATTTTCCAATACAAAAACTTATTTATGTGCCAAAACATATAGAAGACAAAGAAGGAATACAAGTCCTTTTGACATACAAATTTTTATACTTGAAAATGCCCTAAGGCTGAAATCTGGATAGTATAACAATAACGTAAAAAATGTTACAGTCATATAGGGCACCATCATTCACAAAAATTAACCAAGACTCTGGCTCCAGCCAGAATAAAAAAAATATATGAAAACTTTTAGTTCCAATGCTAAAGCTGAGCCATAATGTCCCCTAGGAACATCACGTCATTATCAACTACCTCTCATAACCTATATTAGAGAGACATCTGTCTCTTTTCTACCTAAGAGGTTCAAACATACGGCCGACACTTTAGCACCCGTGTCCTCTGTTTATTATGCAAGCAAGCAGCATTCCACCTCAGCACACATTTGTGCAGTACTTTGTTTTACTTGGCATACCATCTGACAGTTGAGACACCCTCTTTTGCTTTTAATGAACACTTACCTCAGTGCTGTTTATCTCACCTTTTGCTTTGGCAGTTATGTGTCTTTTGTCCTACTTCTCCATACCCATATCATTCTAGCTGGTGGCAATGTTCTTAGTGTGGTCCCATACGCTCACATCTTTAATGCTTTACCTCAGAAGAGGAAACACTATGGTCATTCTGTCCCCATGCAGCAATATCTATTTCCTGCAGGCATGTGGGAATCCTTACAGCAGTGGACAAACTACTTGGATTTTCTATCCTCTCTGTTTTTTTACATGTCAATGTAAATACCCCTCAAACACATCTAAGACCCTATTTTCCACTTTTTACAAGATGACTGTCAGCCTCTGAATTCCATGTGAGCTCATAGATCTGTGTGTTAACTTTCCTAATCCTGTCAGAGAAGGACTCCACTGACTTGTTCGCCTGCTTAGCTCAGTGGAAACATGCTTGCCTCCGATGCAAGCAGGCCTGGGTTCGATTCCCGGCCAGGTTGGAGATTTTCTCCACTCATGGACTGGGTGTTGTGTTGTTATCATTTCATCCCCATCACCAACGCGCAAGTAGCCCAATGTGGCGTCAAATGAAATAAGACTTGCACTTGGCAGCCGAACCTCCCCAAATGGGACCTCCTGGCCAACGATGCCATACGCTCATTTCCATTTTTTTCCACTGACTTATCACGACAACCCACTGAGTTTCTCCCTAAAGAACCTGATGCTCTCACATTTGCAACAATGCAGACAAGTCAATTGGCCAACTCGTAAAATGTTTCTGCCTTACTGAGAGGCTCTTGGTACATAATATTTCTTTGCATCACCCACTAACTGTAATTTAGCCATATTTTTGTTAATAATGTATCATTCAACTCCTGTTCTGCTGCAATTCCCTGTAATGAAACCATCTGCTCTTTCAAAGATTCAACTATCTCGTGAAAATCACTGCACATGTTTTTGGCAATTCATGGCCCAACATGATTCTGTGCACTGCTGTGTCTTATGGCCAAAACATCTACACTCCTGGAAATTGAAATAAGAACACCGTGAATTCATTGTCCCAGGAAGGGGAAACTTTATTGACACATTCCTGGGATCAGATACATCACATGATCACACTGACAGAACCACAGGCACATAGACACAGGCAACAGAGCATGCACAATGTCGGCACTAGTACAGTGTATATCCACCTTTCGCACCAATGCAGGCTGCTATTCTCCCATGGAGACGATCGTAGAGATGCTGGATGTAGTCCTGTGGAACGGCTTGCCATGCCATTTCCACCTGGCGCCTCAGTTGGACCAGCGTTCGTGCTGGACGTGCAGACCGCGTGAGACGACGCTTCATCCAGTCCCAAACATGCTCAATGGGGGACAGATCCGGAGATCTTGCTGGCCAGGGTAGTTGACTTACACCTTCTAGAGCACGTTGGGTGGCACGGGATACATGTGGACGTGCATTGTCCTGTTGGAACAGCAAGTTCCCTTGCCGGTCTAGGAATGGTAGAACGATGGGTTCGATGACGGTTTGGATGTACCGTGCACTATTCAGTGTCCCCTCGACGATCACCAGTGGTGTACGGCCAGTGTAGGAGATCGCTCCCCACACCATGATGCCGAGTGTTGGCCCTGTGTGCCTCGGTCGTATGCAGTCCTGATTGTGGCGCTCACCTGCACGGCGCCAAACACGCATATGACCATCATTGGCACCAAGGCAGAAGCGACTCTCATCGCTGAAGACGACACGTCTCCATTCGTCCCTCCATTCACGCCTGTCGCGACACCACTGGAAGCGGGCTGCACGATGTGGGGGCGTGAGCGGAAGACGGCCTAACGGAGTGCGGGACCGTAGCCTAGCTTCATGGAGACGGTTGCGAATGGTCCTCGCCAATACCCCAGGAGCAACAGTGTCCCTAATTTGCTGGGAAGTGGCGGTGCGGTCCCCTACGGCACTGCGTAGGATCCTACGGTCTTGGCGTACATCCGTGCGTCGCTGCGGTCCGGTCCCAGGTCGGCGGGCACGTGCACCTTCCGCCGACCACTGGCGACAACATCGATGTACTGTGGAGACCTCACGCCCCACGTGTTGAGCAATTCGGCGGTACGTCCACCCGGCCTCCCGCATGCCCACTATATGCCCTCGCTCAAAGTCCGTCAACTGCACATACGGTTCACGTCCACGCTGTCGCGGCATGCTACCAGTGTTAAAGACTGCGATGGAGCTCCGTATGCCACGGCAAACTGGCTGACACACACGGCGGCGGTGCACAAATGCTGCGCAGCTAGCGCCATTCGGCGGCCAACACCGCGGTTCCTCGTGTGTCCGCTGTGCCGTGCGTGTGATCATTGCTTGTACAGCCCTCTCGCAGTGTCCGGAGCAAGTATGGTGAGTCTGACACACCGGTGTCAATGTGTTCTTTTTTCCATTTCCAGGAGTGTACATGTGCTATATACAGCCTACATACACAGCAATTTGTGTCCAGTCAAATTACAATACGGGCAACACACTGGTCAAAAGCAAACTTCCTTAAAACAGCCATGAAACCAAGACAGGTCCGCAGGTTCCTACGGTTTAACAAATGACACTTTTGAATTCACGTGACAATCACAATGCACCACCGGGCCCGTAAACAAACAAAACATAAAAAGATCAATAAAAATGGGCACTCAACAAACCACACAGTGGCAAATTGCAAAATTTACAGATCAGTTCAACAATGAGCAAGACAGACAACGTTGGCTGCTGATGCCATAAATGTGCTGCTGTGGTACCCGACAGACATCTCTACGCTGGTGACCAGTTACTGTCACCAAATATGAAGGGCTGGAGTTGTCACCTCTATGGTGTCAGTATGGAATAGAATGGAGAGTGATGATGATCTGTCGAACCCCTCAAGGGACTAATGATATATTGTTACCAGAAAAGATATTATTATTCACAGATACACAATGATCTTGCTTCACAGTTTCCAGTAGCTGGCTGAGCCAAAGTGAGCCAGCCTCACCAATATGTGCTGATACCCGCATATCTTGTAGCATTGGCTGCCGCGGCAAGGGAGGTGCATACTCAATGCTCCCACAACGTTAGTCAGCTAGCTGCAGGTCAATCGGTGTTGCCTGTGCTGCCTCTGGTGGCCAGCAGGTTAGCATGGTGCTCTTTTTCACACGGTAGACTGCATCCCATAAAGGCAACCATCAGCTCTGCAGGACATGACCTTCGTCACAAAGCGGTACGTCACGGTCCCTCAGTGAGGTAATGGCCAGTGGTGCCAACGTCAGCTCACAGAGAGAGGTTGGAAGGCAGAAGCTACTGCACTTCACCAGATTAATGATACTTCAGCAGGTCACCTGGTGCCATCTGCTAAGCCCCCAGGGGATCTGGTTGTAGGAGAGACATAAATCCTCATCAATGAAGGCAGAAGCAAGGTGGTAGTAACCGACGGCAGCAAACAGCTTCAGCTCAAGCTGGCAGTTGTACCATCAATCATTATCATCTAAGCAAGCTGCAGAGTGTCATAGGTCCCACCCTGGGACTGGTTAGCTGCAAATGAGAACTAAGCTGGTATTTGTAAGTGTCAGTCTACACTAATGACGACATCACATGGCAAGAATGATCAAATGTGTTCTAGTTTTCTGAACCCGTCAGCACTCTACACTGCAACTCCACTCTTTAGGTTTTCAGTTCACTTATTTCTGCACTGACTGTGTGCTGAAAGCTTAGTCACTGTTACATCATTGTGCTTGGTCAACAGAATGACGTTATACTCCCTTCTCCACAAGGTTGCTCTGCTGCTTCGGCGCCTTGGCCCTCCAGCTTGGGCAATGTGTGGCAATTGGCTTTGTGGCGTGCTCACACTGCATGCAGTATTGACTGTTTTTCTGGGTTGTCATTCCAATTTCGATATTGTGTACTTGCTTGCCCCGACTTCCACACTGGCTCTGGCCGAGGAAACAAAAAAATTTTCACAACTGCCCAGGATGTCATTCTGGGGTTAAAAGCTTTTTTCAAAATGCTACCCATTCTATTCAACTGCTCTTTCAAATTCTTTGTTGTCCTGACAACTGCCGTCTCACCAACAAACCTCAAGGTTTTTATTTCTGCTCTCCAAATTTTAATGCATTTCCCAAACCTCTCTTTAATTTCCCTCACAAATTGCTCAGCATACAAGGGGACTGCATAACATCAGAGAGATTGCAATCCTCTCTCACTCCTTTCTGAAATGCTGCTTACCTTTCATGTCCTTCACCTCATTACTGCAGCCTGATTTCTATACAAGCTGTAGATAACCTATTGCTCCCTTTATTTTATCCCTTATATCTTCAGAACTTCAAAGAGTGTTCCCCAGTCAACATTTTCAAAAGCTCTCTCTTCTAAATCTATAAATGCTATGAAAGTACGTAAACCTATTCTCTAACCAATATTCGAAGATACATCATAGGATCAGCGTTGCTTCATGTGTTCCTAAATTTGCCCAGCATCCAAACCGATCATCCCCGAGGCCTGCCTCTTCCAGTTATTCCATTCATCTGTAAATAATTTGTATCATTATTTCACAAACGTGAATTATTAAACGATAGTTTTGTGATATTCACATCAATCAGCACTTGCCTTTCCTAAAATTGGAATTATCACATTTTTCTTGTGAGTCTAAGGGTATTTTTTCGGTCTGACATCTTTCAATACCATACATTTTGTTACGGCTGCTTCTTACAAGGATTACAACCATTTCGAGGGATTTCATCTACTGCAGGGGTCTTTTTTTCAACTTCAAGCAGCATCAGGGGAACACAAACACAAAAGGATTTAACTTTCAAAAGCTTTCAGAGCCAGTGGCTCCTTCTTCTGGCAGAAGATTTGAACAGGAAGGAAAAGGGGTGAAGGAAAAGGACTGGAGACGTTTAGGAAAAAGGGTACAGTCTATAAAAATCACCCAGAACCCCAGGTCAGGGGAGATTTAGCAAACGGGGATGAGAAGGAAAGACTAATTCATCCTGTCCAATAAGTCTCCCCTGATATGGGGGTCCAGGGTGACTTTTCAAAATTGTACCCCTTTCCCCGAACCCTCTTCCTTCTCGTTCAACTCTTCCATCAGAAGAAGGAGCCACTGGCTCCAAAAGCTTGTGAAAGTTAAATCCTTTAGTCTGTGTGTGTTCCCCTGCCACCGCTTGGTGAGTAGATTTTTTTGTGTGTTCATTTACGTTACATTATGAATAATTTATTATTTTTGTTGTTAAATTATTCTCTAAGTATCTTATCTCCAAACTCATCTTCATCTACAAGAGTTGGAGTAAAAAATATGGAAACACCAAAAACACATCATATTCCTGTGCCTAATAGGGTGTAGGAAACCTGTTGGCATTGAAAACAGCTTCTAGCTCCATGGTTTCCCAGAGAATCTTAAAGCAATCTTCCTGCAAAATAGTGGCAAGTCCAGGTAATGATGACGGAGGTGGATAGGGATCAAGTACCTTTCTCACCAAAGGTGATCACAAAGGCTCAATAATATCATGATATGACAGTTGATCCTCATATTCACAAAAGCAGCCCTGGACAATGCGAGCTATGTGAACATGAGTCTTGTCTTGGAACACAGTATCACCACTGGTGAACAAACACTGTAGCGTGGACTGGATGTGATTATCCAAAATGGCCAACTAACCCATGGCAGTACTGCGAACTTACATAGTAACCATAGGTCTCATGGAATACCACGATATTGCTGCCCAAATCATCACCAAACCCCCGCAATATTTCAATCTTTGGGCGTAAATTCAGCCAGAAGTTGGAAACAGTCAAACAAGACTCATCAGACCAAAAGACTTTCTTCCATCACTCCGCAGTCCAGCTTTTATGACTTTGGCACCATGTTTTCCTGTTATTGGCATTTGCATCAGTGATGAGTGGTTTTGGAATTCAAGCTCACCCTGCAGTTCCATTCTTCTGGTGGTCCCTTTGTGTTTTGGTGCTGACAGAATTCCCAAGTGGGACATTCAGTTCTACAGTGACTTTTGCAGGTGTTGACTTCTTATTTTTTGCCTGTCCTCTTCAATGACCATCCATCACGATCGCTCAACACATTCACATTGTTTCTTATGGATGATGTTTCTCCGCTTTCCCTGTATGTGACATGAATTTTCGACACTGTGCCTCTTAAAACACCAAACACTATTTACTTACAAAAGCTCCCACCAAGCGGGCGGCAGCAATTTGCCCATGTTCAAATTCACTTAGCTCTGACCTAATGCACTCACAATCACAGAGAATACTGTTTTCACTATGACAGACACTTGCAAAGCAGTGAGGAAATTGCACAAGTGGAACTCTCAGTCAAATACAGGGTGGCGTACAAAATGTGTTAGCAATTGTTTCTTTCACAATTTACGACGCACATTAGATATCCTGCTGGGATCTCTACAGCAGTACCAGCAGAGCTTGGAAAAACAAATGAGTTACGAAATGACGTGTAATTCACGATACTGGTGCTCGGAGACTAGTAAGCAGCAATGGCTGACAATGGAAGACTGATGACACAGCAACGATCGGCAATTGTGTTACTTTTTCATGAAACGAAAAGCCTTGTTGTGCCTCAGAGGGGTTTCCGACAACAGTTTAACATACAATGGGTCCCTTGCAAGAAGACCATCCACAGGTTGTACGATAAATTTGTACAGGAAGGAACAGTATTGGAAGTGACACGACCTCGGCCTAAGCCTGTTTGTTTGCCGGAGAATATTGAAGCGGTACGAGTTGCTGTACAGAGAAGTCCCGGGAAATCGTGTAGAAAGGCATCAGTGCAACTGGGAATATCCAGACGCTCCGCTCAACGCATTCTTAAAAGTGACCTCCATATGAACCCATACAAGATGACCTGTGCACAGAAGCTCACTGAAGAACACAAGCAGCAGAGACTACTGTTTGCTCAGTGAGCGGAGGATAGGGAAGAAACTCTCAGCAACGTTTGGTTTTCAGATGAGGAGCATTTTCATTTAGATGGTGTGATTAACAAACAAAATGTACACTTTTGGGCCACTGAAAACACACAAGTGCTTCACGAACGACAACATTATGCTCTGAGAATTACAGCGTGGGCAGCAATTTCCAGTCACGGACTTATTGGACCCTTTTTCTTTGAAGAAACTGAACAGCGAGCATTATTTGAGTATGCTTCGCAATAGCTTCATTACACAGCTTCTTGCTACTGCCTTGTCCTTCAACATGCAGTGGTTCATTTCACTCAGGTTTCCAGGTCGCTTCAATGATGGACAAAATTGCCCCCCCCCCCCAATAGTCCAGGCCTCAATCCATGTGACTTTTTTCTTTGGGGGTACCTAAAGGAAAAAATTTTCCCCGAAATGTCCACGTGATTTAATGGAGCTCAGAAGACTTATTCTTAAAGATTGCAGTGAAATTACGGAAGACATGTGCCGTAGGGTAATCACTAACTTTAGTGTTCGTTTGAAGGGAGTTAGAAAACGAAATGGTGGACATATTGAGCATGTGCTGAGTTAGAACAAATCTCCATGGACAGCTCTTCATTGTAGTGTATGTTCCTTTCAGATTGTATTGGCAAAGTTAATATTCAAAAACAAAATGGTAACACATTTCGTGCGCCACCTTGTGCAACCACACAAACTGCAAGCTTAGCCAGCATCTGCAGTTATGGTCATGCGTGGTATACAATCACTGTAAAGAAACTTCTAAAGAAAAAGAGATTACTGCATAATAGATGTAAAGCTAAGTGTAGGGCTATAGATAGTGACGTACTGAATGAAACGTGTTTGGCTGCGAAGAGAGTAATGCATGAAGTCTTCAATGACTACCGCAGCAGAATATTATCAAGGGATTTTTCACAGAACGCAAAGAAATTCTGGTCATATGTAAAGGCTGGTAGTGTCACCAAAGTTAGTGTCCAGTCCCTACCAAATGAGACAGGAATGGAAATTGAGGGTAGCAAAGCAAAAGCTGAAATGCTTAACCCAATTTTCAAACGTTCCTTTACAAAGGAAAACCCAGGAGAATTGCCCCAATTTAATCCTAGTACCACTGACAAGATGAATGAAACAAGTATTAGTGCCAGTAGTGCTGGGAAACAGCTGAAACTGAACAAAGCCCCAGGGCGCGAAGGAGCCCCTGTCAGATTCTATACTGAATTTGCAGCCGAGTTAGCCCTTTTTCTAACTAATCTATCACAGAGCCCACTAACAAAAACTGTGCCCAGTTCTTGGAAAAAAGCACAGGTCACACCTGTCTACAAGAAGGGTAGTAGAAGTGATCCACAAACAACCGTGCTGTATTCTCAACATCAATTTGTTATGGAATCTTAGAACATATTCTAAGGTCATACATAATGAGTATCTTGAACAGAATGACCTCCTCTGTGCCAGTCAGCATGGCTTTCAAAAAATATTGATCATGTAAAACCTAACTTGCACTTTTCTCACACTACTTACTGAAAGCTTTGGATCAATGCAACCAGATAAATGAAGTATTTCCTCATTTCTGAAAAGCATTTGACTCAGTACTGCACCTACATTTATTGTCAAAAGTATGATCATATGGGGCAGCAAGTGAAATTTGTGACTGAATTGAGGACTTTTTGATAGGGAGGACACAGCATGTACCTTTGATAGTGTGTCACTGCCAGATGCAGAAGTAACTTCGGGTGTGCCCCAAGGAAGTGTGCTGGGACCTTTGCTGTTTGTATTGTTTATTACTGACCTTGCAGACAATATTAATAGTAAAATCAGGCTCTTTGCAGATGTCTATAATGAAGTACTCTCTGAAAGGAGATGCATAAATATTCAGTCAGATCTTGATACAATTTCAAAGTGGTTGAGAGACTGGCAACTTGCTCTAAATGTTAAGAAATGTAAAATTCTGCACTTCACAAAATGGAAAAAAACCTGTAGTATCCTATGACTATAATATCAACGAGTACTGTTGGAATCAGCCAACTCATACAAATACCTGGATGTAACAATTTGTAGGGATATGAAATGATCACATAGGTTCAGTTGTGGGTAAAGCAGGTGGTAGACTTTCGGTTTATTGGCAGAATACTCACCAAGTGCAATCTGTCTACATAAAAGATGGCTTACAAATCACTCGTGTGACCATTTCTAGAATATTGCTCAAGTGTGTGGGACCCATACCAGATATGAATAACAGGGGATACTGAAGTTTGTTTAATCCATGGGAGAGTGTCACCGAGATACTGAAGGATCTGAACTGGCAGACTAAGCCTCTATGCTGACAAAGTCTATTAACAAAGTTCCGAGAATCGGCTTTAAATGATTACTCTAGGGTCATACTACAACCACCTACATATCATTCACCTAGGGATCGTGAGGATAAGATTAGAATTACTGTGTGCACAGAGGCACACAATCATTCTGCCCACATTCCATACCTGAATGGAACAGGAAAGAACCCTAATAACTGGTTCAATGGGATAAACCCTCTGTGATGCACCTCACAGTGCTTTGTAGAGTATAGATGTAGATTTCTCATGTAGTTTCCATATTTTGGCCAACTTCTGTGCATCTTACCCCATTTTTGGAAACTGTCTTCAAATATATCTCCCTTGTATAGCCCTCTATATATACCTCTCACCTTTCCTCCTTTGCTTAATACTGGCTTGTAAGTTGAGCCACTGATATTCATGCTGTCATTTCTCCACTCTCGAAAGGTCTTTAATTTTCCTGTAGGCAGCATCTATCTTTCCCCAAGTCTTCCATGTTTCTACAACTTTGCAACTGTCCTCTAACCATGCCTGTTCAACCATTTTGCACTTACTGTCACTCTCATTTACAAGACATCATTTGCACCTTTTTTATATTTTCTCTTTTTGTCAGTTAAATTCAGTGTCTCCTGATTTTTCCAAGGATTTCTACTAGTTCTCATCTTTTTCCTTTTTTATCCTCTGCTAATTTCAGTACTTCATCTGATACAGTTATCTATTAATTACCTACAGTATTTCTTCCTCCTTTTTTTTTGTCAGTCATTGTTTAATGGTCTCTCTCAAACTCCCAACCATCTCTTGTTCATTCCCAGGTGACATATCCATTTCCTGCCTTTCTGCAATTTCTTCAGTTTTTCTCAGAGTCAAGGAAATGTTTTCCAGTCCGGTTTCAAATTCTGTGTAGTGTTTAGTAATATAAATCTTCCGAAATCTCCAGCTCACTTCCAACCCAGAGCCTTCTTCCACAATTCTTAAACCAAGTGTTTGCGTTAGTTAAAATACGGTAAGTGCAAAAGTGTGATTAACGGAAGCCGTTCATAGTGCCAGGTTAACTACCAACCTTCTAACTTAACCTATGACTTTGTCTACATTACTAATCACAAAGTCATAGACAACTAAGATTTCATACTCACATTCTTCGGCTTTGCCAACTCAAAATCAAACTGTCATCTTTGAACCTGACCTATACCACTATCACCACAACAACATTCCAAAAAATAATATAGATACAAAAATATTGTCAATGTTCTGTTAAATCTCTTACTGTTTCAGCACATAAGTCCACATCAATAAATTACAGGACAAAGCAGCCATCCACTAATGGTAGGTTCTGTTGACCTCAATATATTACCAGGGGCCTGCCCCTCATTACTTTCTCCCAGTCCATATCATCCTACTATTGAACACCAGTCCCCAGTCACAAATGTTTGTCTCCCTTAACTACCTGAATGACTTTTTACTTTATCGTACAATGTTTCCTCTTTTCCATCTGCATTGACTTAGGTTTGCTTCATGTCTACCTTGGCTACAATAACATCTTTGCTATCTTGTTCATAGTAACTTATCCACATTCTTATTCATTATCAGGCTTCAACTGCATTAGCCCTATTTGGTTTTGTATTTATAGCCCCATACACACTGTCTGGGAGTCCTATTTTTGCCACTGCATTTCACTAATTCCCACTACATCTAGTTTTACCAACTTTATTAGTAACCCCGAGTTGGAATTTTTAACAGGACAATATTTTACCCCACATATTTTATCCTAGACGATGCCATCAAGCCATACAAAAGACCTGCATGTTCTCAGGAAAGAACAACTACTTTAGTATTCACTTTTGACCATTTAATACACAACTGCAAACCAATACATACAACAAATATTAATAAAGGGTCTCAGGAAGGACTGTGATTAATATCAACAACTGAAACAATTCAGAGGATCTACACAGACAAGCTGGTCTGCTCAAAGCCTGATGTTCGCAGTAGCCACACCGAACCCCCACCCCCTAGCTCTCAGGGAAACGGGAAAAGAAAACAGTTTAGTCAGGTGTTTATATTCAAATAATGTTTATTCTTTTTTACAGTATTTTAGTAAGAGAACAAATTTTCAACAGGCTCGAAAGTAGAGCTTTTTTATGGCTTCTTACAAGTCGCCATCGGTGATTCAGACGCCCTTGGTTTTATACATGAATATACTATTTTTGTATTTAACAGACATGTGCGACACTGTTGTGCTGAATGGTCAATGGGCGAATAAACAGTTCCCAAAATCAGGTCAATCTAGATAGGCCAAGATATGAACTAATCAAGACCCATGACAGCTTACCAATAATGGCCATGGGGCTTTTATTGCGCTACCAAATAATATTCAGAACATGCGAACGGGTTCGCCTAACGAAAAAAATGTTGAGCGATTTAAAGGATCTACTGTTCACTGCGTATGTATTCTTTTCTGGCGACGGAACTTTATTACCTAACTTGAAACCATGACAACAGCAACAATACTGATAATTTAATACTAACATTAAGTCCATCTGTCATCGTATTATTACTGTAGAGTAATCCAGGCACGCATCCAAGTCCTAAGTTGACAATAACATAGCAGTGGCTACAGATGGCAGTAATCAATAATTGTAATATTTTAAAAAATCTAGCATTCAAATATAAACGTGTAAAATATCGAAACTTACACTCACTGGAGTTATCCTGCAAAACATCCGCAGAAGATTTCACCTGCAAAACCATTCGTGTCTAAACAGCTGATCGTTTGAAAAATAATAAGTCTTGGGGTTGTATTTTGAATTATGTTTCTCCTACCTCAAAACCATGAACGAACAAACCAACAGATTCTTCCAATCCAAATACTTTAATATATGTGGGCAGTTCTTGTTTCAAGACGTATCCACTATCCTTCACCACATCAATCGCCTTACCCACCAACTCCATGCTAATAGCTTCGTATGCTACTCAAACTTGGCGGGAGCCAGAAGCACACGAGTTCACGTTGGAACTCTGACATCCGAATGATATACTCTATGACCCATCGATTACGATGTGTACTAAAATATAAATTCCAAACTGGCAATGTTATTTAACCATAAAATATGTGTTCATGTTACCAAAACGAATATGTTATACTCATCAAGTCATTTCCCAAGTGAATTTTATACAAATGATGAAACAGGATCAATAGCTAGTTACTTACGCGTTCCATTGATTAATCTCACAAAAACCGTTATGATGCGGAACGTGTCAAGTGCAAAAGAAAGCTTAAAATTTTCATTGCCTATCCCATTCCCTTAACTGGCACAAGATGAATTTATTACACATATAGAATTATTTATTCCTATTGAAGAATTCATGTGTGGTACAGAACAAGTTGTCAAGGGGATATAATTTCAATTTATTTTTGAAACTATTACTGTGTCTTCAGACATTTTATTTCATCTGGTAATTTATCGAAAAGTTTTACAGTAATATATTTTACCCCTTTCTGTGCCAAAGACAGGTTAAGTAGAGGATAGTGTAAATCTTTCTTTCTTCTGGTATTATAATCACGAATGTAATTGATGTTTTTAAACTGGTCCATGTTATTGAAAACAAATTTCATTACGGTGCTGAGTAAATATACTGTAATGCTGTTGTAAGAAATCAAAACCTTTTAAACAGATGCCAGAAAGGTGTGCGACTATACCCACACATTGTTCTAATCACTTTCTTTAGAGCAGTGAATACATTTTGCCTAAGTTTTGAGTTACCCCAAAATATTATTCCATATTACATCAGAGAGCGAAAGTATGAAAATATTTTATCTTGCTAATTTCTATATCCTCAAAATTAGCAATTATTCTGATTGCAAAACTTGCTTAACCTAGTCGCTTTTGGAGATCCAAAATTATGAATTTTCCAACTAAGATTCTCATCTATAGGTACACTCAAAAATTTAGTATGACCTACCCTGGCTACTGACTTTTGTTTATGAGCTATATTTATTGAAGGAACTGTTCTCCTTGCAGCAGAAAATTGGATGTATTGTGCAATCTGTACATTACACCAACAGAGACAGATCGTTGTGTGCGCAAATTGAAGCTGGAGGCGTGTGAAAAATTGCTCAGACATACTGGAGGATGTGGGCAGGAGATAGCCACAAGTGTTGCACACAGAACTTGTTTCAGTCAGTTGTTTGACCACTCTTGTGTGTATTTCTTTGCATACACAATGAATTGCATAATAATTTATGCACATACCGCTTTAGAGAATTCAGTTGATGAATTTACTGAAATATATAGAAATCATGCATGTTTGCGAATCGAGACAGGAAAGCAGTTCCTTAAAATTCTTTAATACAGACAAGAGCAGTTGGCACTGTGACAAATAAGGAAACTGCAATTCTAAAAAAATCGTTGCAGACTTTACTATAAATTATTAATCTCTCTGCTTTACGCTCAGAAATCTCTCTCGTTATGCTGACCTGAATACAGTACTGCTAGCATATTTTCACTCAGTTCTGTCATATGGCATAATCATTTGTGGCAATGCAGATAAAATAGTAATAAAAATATCTATTATAGATGATGTCTTTAATTATGTTTGGCAGAAAATCACAGAGCGAAATTCGGTAAATTGGAGAAAAAAATAACTTTTTGCTCCTTTCTTTATTGCAACCAAAAGTTACACCATAACCGTAACATCAAAACAAAAAGCAAAGATACAATTTCATAATGTCATGGATCATGGCGGCACACAGAATTAACATAAATATCTGGCGGAATCACACCACAAAAATTGAAATTGAAGCCACTAAAAAAACTCAATAGAACGAGCTCACTGCTGTCAACACTCACACGCTTGTTTTGTTGAGTTGTTTTGAGATCACTTACAGAGCTTTTCTCTTTGATATTAATTTGGCTCTAGTTAAAGGTTTTGTGAATAAGTCTGCCAGCTGTTTATCAGAATAAACATAATAAACTTCAATCTCATTATTTTCAACATGTTCACATATGTAATGATATTTAATGTCAATGTGCTTGGTATGCTTGTGACGTTCTGTGTTTTTAATCAGGCGAATAGCACTTTGATTTTCAACATCTAGTGTTGTTGGTTGGTCTAACTGAATACCAAGTTCACTGCGAAAACCACGAAACCAAACAACTTCAGTAGCAGCATCTGAAGCTGCTATGTATTTGGTCTCCATTGTTGATCTGCCTACACATTTCTGCAGACGTGAACACCATGGCACAGTCCCACTTGTTAACAAACTCACATAGCCTATTGTTGACCGACGAGTGCCACAGTCACCAGCAAAATCGGCATCTGAGTAGATCACCACTCCAGTAGAGTCAGCTTTATGCCTAATGGTCAGGTTCCTGGTACCCTGTAGATACTTCATAATCCTTTTAACAGCATGCCAATGGTAAGGACCTGCCTTATGTAAAAACCTGCTCACCACGCTCACAGCGAACATGATGTCTGGCCATGAGACAGTTGCTGAAAACATTAAGCTGCTGACTGCCTGCCGATTAGGTTTCCTTTCCATCTTCTTTACTTCATGTAGGTTTGCAGAGGAACGTCTACTGTCCAACTTGGTTCCAACATCAAAGGAGTGGAGTTCGGCTATGAATCATACATACTGAACTTCTGAAGTAAACAATTGATGTATCTTTGGCGGATTTCTTTTGTAGAAGGGCTTTGTTCAATTTCCAATCCACTGAAGGATTTTTCATTGTCCATGGTAGTTTCAAAGATTATTCCCAGTGCTGTCAAAATATTTTCCAGTATTTTTGGAGACTTACAAACAAGCAAGCCATAATCCGTGCCAGGTAAACACCAGTGTCATTTGCTAAAGCATGGAAAACACATTTGTCTACGTTCAGTTGTAAAAAACCAAACATTGTCAGAAACTGTACAAATTTTTAATTCCAACAAAGTGGTGATTGTTTGAGTTCATATAAATTCTTATTCAGGTTGCAAACATTGCTTGAGCCTTCTACAACAAAACCTTTTGGTTCCCCCATGCAAAATTCTTCTTTCAAATTCCCATTCAGGACTGCAGCCTTAACATAAAACTGCCCAATTTCCATATCTCGTGAAGCTGCTATGGCTAATAAAACTCTGATTGAATCATGTCGGACCACAGGAGAGAATGTCTTTTCATAATCAATGCCTTCTCATTGTGAATAACATTCCACATAATCTACCTTTAAAGCGGCCAGTTTTTCCCTCAGAATTCTGTTTCACACGACAGACACACTTAAATCCAACTGCCTTGCGGTTATGTGGTAATGGTACTAAATCCCAAGTTTTGTTCTTCTTCAAGGATGTCATTTTCTCTTCCATTGCTCGTTTCCACTTTGATGACTCTTTCGATGCCATTGCTTCTTCAAAATTTTGAAGTTCAAAGATGGCAGAAAAAGTTATATCTTGGTCCTGAAAATGAGCAGGTGCTCATAGATTAGACCGATCTCTCAGATTCATCATTTTATTTTCTTTCATTTGTTCATCAGTATCATCCTCTTCAGATTCCTTTCGAACATCTTTCTGATATTCTTTCATTTGTTCATCAGTATCATCCTCTTCAGATTCCTCTTGAACATCTGCACATGGTCTCCCAGGTAAAATTCAATATATCTTTGTTCTATGTTTAAGCTACGGGTTTTGTTCTTCATTGAAAGAGACATTCCAGGAGATCGTAAATTTCTTTGACTCATGGTTGTAGAGGCGATAATTGGTACTATAATCATCATAGCCAACCATGATCAATTTCTTTGCTTTACTATCCCATTTTAATCTAAATTTAGCAGGAATGTGTGTGTATCCTGCTGATTCAAACTTCCTCAGGTGTCCTAAAGAATGAGTTTTTCCAAACCATTTTTCATATGGCATAACATTCTCATTTGCTTTACATGGTCGGCGATTTAAGATATCTGCAGCACAATTTACTGCCTCTGCGCGCAATTCATAAGACAAGTCAGTACTTAATTAAATAGTGCGTGCACACTAAGCAATGGATGTGTTTTCTTGTTCAATGTGGCCACTCTACTGTGGTGTATAGCGTCTTGTTTTCTCATGTATTATACAATTTTGCTTGAAATAATCTTTAAATTGCTTATTCATGAGTTCAGTTCCATTGTCACATCTCAGAACTTTGATTTTGTTTCCTGTGTATCTTCCAATTAGTCTCTGAAATTCCAAAAACACAGGGAAAGTATCATGCTTACTTTTAAGAAAATACACGAATCTGTATGAAGTGCAATCATCGTTGAAAACCATGTGCAAATGTGCACCTCTGAGAGACGGTTTTCTCATCCATCCACTCAAAGCTAAATGAATAAATTCGCCAGGAACTGTCGATTTTGATTCAAAATTTAAATTAAAGATTGTCTTTTATCTTTCCATACTGAGATGATTCTTGAGACCACTGAAATGAATGTGCCCAAGTCTGTCACGGTGGAATTCAGAGAAGCAGGATTTGCCTTTAGTACATCTGGACATTTAAACAACATTTGATAACACTGATTGTCCATCTCAATTCCTGCTGCAATTAGATCTGAACTGCGAACTTCCAGTCTCTTGTCAAAAATAACTTTCACTCCTCTTTTTGTGACTGCTCACACCAAAAACAAATTTTTCTTTAGCTTAGGAATACGCAATGTGTTTTCCAAAGGGCGAGGTTGCCATTTGCCCTCAACTAGTGACAATACTTCAATTGATCCAATGCCTTCTGCTTTGACGATTGAGTTGTCTCCAATTTGAACAAATGAGTCAGCCGACTGAATTGGCTTAAATATGTTGAACCACTCTTAGTTTGATGTCATACGTTTTGACGCAGCACTGTCAGATAACCAAATGTTTTCGCAACCTGGAGCAAAAACATACTCATGTTCTGCACTCAAAGCTTGGTGAGCAGATGTGTCAGTTTTCGTAGTTAGTTTTGCTAAAAGTTTTCTTCACTCGGATTTAAAATCTCCCTTTTTGTGACACTAATAACATTCAACGTCTTTTCTACTGACCATGTTAGTTGCACTGTTGTTACCGTTATTTGAACTGAACATGCAAGTTTCGTCCACGTTAACTGCTGTTAAGGCTGTTGAGTTTTCAACACATTGTAAAAGTTTTTGTTCTTCTTTCAATAACCTTAGTCAAATTATCAAACGTTTGTTGATCTTCAGCACACGAGTACCAGGCAGTTGAAAAAACTACAAGCTTTGCTGGTAGGCTTCTCAAAATTTTAGCCATTTTGTCAACTTCTGTAACCAGTTCCCTAATATCAGTTAATGCTTGTTCCAAGAACTCAACCTGACTGATGTGTTTTGTTATGTTGTCTGTTTGCGACATTCTGTAATCAAAAAAAATTCTGCTTGAAGGCCATTTTATTAACTACAGATCGATGTTCATGAATAGTCTTTAGTCTGGCACACATTTCCGCTGCATTTGTACACATCATAAGAGATTGCAGTCGTCAAACTCCATCGCAGTAGATAGAATGAGCATCACCTTCCCATTTAAGTCGTCCCAAGTGGCTTGACTCTCACCAGCTTCATTTAGCCTCGGTTTTCTCTCAAGGTTATTAAGCACTTTTTCAGCGCAAAAAACATCTTGCAACCGATATTTCTACAGATGGAAATTTTTACTGTCTAATTTCTGGATACTATACAGTTTCAATAACCGGGGACTCCTAAGATACCCTTGCAAACAAATGGTAATGAGATGGGAAGCTATTAATTTTAATGGGGGCTACTCTGGGAAGAAGGTAGAGCTGGCAGAGGCTGCAAGTAAGATGTGGCTGGACGTTTTAGCTGTTAGTGACATTCGGGTAAGGGGTGAGAAAGAAGAGGAAGTGGGAGAATACAAGGTCTACCTGTCAGGAGTCAAAGCAGGAATAGCACAATAGGGTGTAGGGCTTTACATCAGGAAAGAAATGGAACCCAGCGTAGTTGCAGTAAGGTATGTAAACGAACGACTGATGTGGATAGATTTGACAGTGTCTAGCAAGAAAATTAGGATTGTGTCAGTATATTCGCATTGTGGAGGGACAGATCAAGATAAGTAGTTTTTATGAGGCACTCAGTGATGTAGTTGTTAGAGTAAAGGACAAGGACAGTGTTCTGCTCATGGGTGATTTTATTGCTAGGATTGGAAATCGAACAGAAGGGTATGAAAAGGTTATGGGTAGATTTGGAGAGGATATAGAGGCCAACAGGAACGGGAAACAACTCTTGGATTTCTGTGCCAGTATGGGCTTAGTAATCACAAACTCCTTTTTTAAACATAAGAACATTCACCGGTATACTTGGGAAGGCAGGGAACCAGATCTGTCATTGACTATATAATAACAGATCAGGAATTCAGGAAGGCTGTGAGGGACACACGTGTATTCAGGGGATTCTTTGCTGACACTGATCATTATTTAATCTGCAGTGAAATTGGGATTGTGAGGCCGAAAGTGCAGGAGGTCAAGTCCATATGTAGGAGGATAAGAGTGGAGAAACTTCAGGATAAGGAAATCAGGCACAAGTACATAACAGCGATCTCAGAAAGGTACCAGTTAGTTGAACGTAGTCAATTACAGTCATTGGAAAAGGAATGGACAAGGTACAGGGACACAGTACTAGAAGTGGCTAAAGAATGTCTTGGAACAGTAGTGTGTAAAAGTAGGATGAAGCGAACAGCTTGGTGGAATTACACAGTCAAGGCAGCCTGTAAAAGGAAAAAGAAGGCGTATCAAAAATGGCTACATACTCGAACTCAGGTAGACAGAGAAAGTTACGTTGAAGGAAGAAACAAAGCCAAACAGATAATTGCAACATCCAAGAAGAAATCTTGGGAAGACTTTGGAAACAGGTTGGAGACTATGGGCCAAGCTGCTGGAAAACCATTCTGGAGTGTAATTAGCAGTCTTCGAAAGAGATGTAAGAAGGAAATGCACAAGTATTTTGGACAGGTCAGGAAAACTGCTAGTGAATCCTGTGGATGCCTTGGGCAGGTGGAGGGAATATTTTGAAGAGTTGCTCAATGTAGGTGAAAATACGATCAGTAATGTTTCAGATTTCGAGGTAGAATGGGATAGGAATGATGATGGAAATAGGATCACATTTGAGGAAGTGAACAAAATGGTCAATAGATTGCAGTGCAATAAAGCAGCTGGGGTGGATGAAATTAAGTCGGAACTCATCAAATACAGTGGAATGTCAGGTCTTAAATGGCTACACAGGATAACTGAAATGGCCTGGGAGTCGGGACAGGTTCCATCAGACTGGACAAAAGCAGTAATCACACCAATCTTTAAACATGGAAACAGAAAAGATTGTAACAACTACAGAGGTATCTCTTTAATCAGGGTTGTGGGTAAAATCTTCTCAGGTATTGTTGAAAGGAAAGCGCGAGTATTAGTTGAGGAGCAATTGGATGAAAATCAGTGTGGGTTTAGGCCTCTTAGAGGTTGTCAGGACCAGATATTTAGCTTACGGCAAATAATGGAGAAGTGTTATGAGTGGAACAGGGAATTGTATCTATGCTTTATAGATTTAGAAAAGGCATATGACCGGGTTGCTAGGAGGAAGTTATTGTCTGTTCTACGAGATTATGGAATAGGAGGCAAACTTTTGCAAGCAATTAAAGGTCTTTACATGGATAGTCAGGCAGCAGTTAGAGTTGACAGTAAATTGAGTTCATGGTTCAGAGTAATTCCAGGGGTAAGACAAGGCTGCAACCTGTCTCCACTGTTGTTCATATTATTTATGGATCATATGTTGAAAACAATAGACTGGCTGGGTGAGATCAAGATATGTGAACACAAAATAAGCAGTCTTGCATATGCGGATGACTTAGTTGTGATGGCAGATCCGGTTGAAAGTTTGCAAAGTAATATTTCAGAGCTAGAACAGAAATGTAAGGACTATGGTATGAAGATTAGCATCTCCAAAACGAAAGTAATGTCAGTGGGAAAGAAATATAAACGGATTGAGTGCCAAATAGGAGGAACAAAGTTAGAACAGGTGGACAGTTTCAAGTACTTAGGATGCATATTCTCACAGGATGGCAACATAGTGAAAGAACTGGTAGCGAGGTGTAGCAAAGCTAATGCAGTGAGCGCTCAGCTACGATCTACTCTCTTCTGCAAGAAGGAAGTCAATAGCAAGACTAAGTTATCTGTGCACCGTTCAATCTTTCGACCAACTTTGTTCTATGGGAGCGAAAGCTGGGTGGATTCAGGTTACCTTATCAACAAGGTTGAGGTTACGGATGTGAAAGTAGCTATGATGATTGCAGGTACTAGTAGATGGGAACAACGGCAGGAGGGTGTCCACAATGAGGAAATCGAAGAAAAACTGGGAATGAACTCTATAGATGTAGCAGTCAGGGCGAACAGGCTTAGATGGTGGGGTCATGTTACATGCATGGGAGAAGCAAGGTTACCCAAGAGACTCATGGGTTCAGCAGTAGAGGGTAGGAGGAGTCAGGGCAGACCAAGGAGAAGGTACCTGGATTCGGTTAAGAATGATTTTGAAGTAGTAGGTTTAACATCAGAAGAGGCACCAATGTTAGCACTGAATAGGGGATCATGGAGGAATTTTATAAGGGGGCTATGCTCCAGACTGAACGCTGAAAGGCATAATCAGTCTTAGATGATGATGATGATGATGATGATGATGATGATGATGATATACAATTTCAATTTATCCATCTTCGTGCAAGCTGATTGTAAATGAAACTTATATTACTCAGTTCAGAACGAAACTGAAGGTTTTCCACAATAGACCAGCGGAATACGATGGTTCCAGACCTTGAGCTTCACAGTTCACACGAATAAACATAGTTCATAAGAAGAATGGATTAAAGGTGAACTGCACAATTCACTACCACAATATTTACAGTACAACTTTTCATATAGACTACGAACCCCTATCTATAGTTTAAAATGGAGTTTTATATCCTGGTTGCAGAAGTTTATAATAAGTTGTTGGTAGTCTACAGCCAGAGATTCGGAAATTCTCATATACTAGTAATCAGAAACTAGTACAAGATACCTCATTGGTAACTCCTATTATTAATTAAAATGTATTAACTTCAAAACACATCTAAAAATGTAATCTCTAACTTGTCATAATGTAGCGCAAAATATTACATAACTGAGGTATTTTATTTGTCTTCATTAAATGCTGACACAGAATAGTTACATAGCTTTGTATGTGACCGGTATTGTGTCGCTCAATATTTGCTTCGACATTGCTGTCGAAAATTCTAAAACCTTGTAACGTTTCCCTATTGCCATAAATATTGTTGTCGCTATCAGCTGTTCAAGCAGTCTTTTTTGCAATGTTATATGAGGAGTTATAAGTGGCAATAGATATTTATATGTCACGATTTCCATTTGCAAATAATTTCTCCAGTCATCGGATTTTCCGTGTAATTCGTGAAACAAATTAATATGTGAAAAATGTCATTATTTTGGGACGCATTGTCTTCTCCATTTAGATCGCACTTTCTGCTGTTAAAGCTTTATTAACAATTTTCAAGCCTAGTTCCAATCACTGACTACAGCAGAATTCCTGGATTATAGTATCCTTAACTTATATATATATATATACATATATAATGCAGAGATTGAAGATTGAGACTGTGTTATGTAAACATATAAATGGGGTCATATAAATAACTCAAAGTGTATCCCTCACTTGGTAAGGGAATTTTCCAATCCGACATTTTTTATACAGGAAGAATACATCAAAAGATATACCCTGCCAAAATTTTAGCTTCTAAGACACACTGACAGTATTTTTAAAAATGGTTGAAAATCGCGAAATTTGTAGCTTACCAGGCAGGTGGAGAAATGTATACCCCCAAATGCGCTGTGGGCGCATATCCTAGGTAAACAGTGCATATGTGAACAGATAGCACATCTTGATGTCTTAGTAATTTATAAAGCGAATTTCAGTTTTCGTTTTTCTGAAACGATTGTCACAGTTACTGTTCACCCAAATTTGTAACTCATTTAATATTCATAATAAATACCAGTTGCTTTTGCAGTAAGACAAATGTTAATAACAGTGACAAAACTGAACAAATATTCATTGTGTTTAATGCTTAATGTTCAGCAGTGTACACACTCGATTTTGCTTGTAAATTCTGATCGTGAACTATATAAAAGAAAGACTCACATAAAATAACAAATGTGCATCAAAATGTAACCAGCAAAACTGTAAAAGAAAAACTATCAAAAAGATTTACTATATGCAGTGGCCACAGTGCCCTGTTATCCCTGATTAATGACCCACATAAACCACTAAATTGGCATAAATAACATGAACAACAGTTATTTTCTCTGATGACCTCACAACTGAGCGCCCATAAGAACTATCCAACAGTTCGTTAGAGAGTTTTATGGAGGTACGAACCATCTAGAACTGCTCATGAGAGGCAGTGCACCATTACAATGGAGATCTACGAGACTGGGCCCTATGAGTAGCAACTGAGACTAATATTACTAATTCCAAGTCTTCTTCTTCAAGCTTAAGCAGATTCAAGAGATCACATGCTAAGGAAAGTTTACTTCACGTAAAAGTGTAGAGGAGAGGCCATTAATTGGCAGCTGACGAGAAGATGCAGCTTGCTGTTTGTCTCACATCTGCTGTGTCTAAACCTGATCAGTCAAGTTTTGTGAAAGAACTGTGAGCAAACCACCTTTCATCATTTTGAGACGAAAAAAGATAGGCCCTGTTGTGCAATCCTTTAGTGCTATGACACATTCATATACAACAATGGCAGTGATAAGTATGATTAGATTATTGTTTCTGCAACTTTATGTCTGTCTTCAGGGATGTCAAAGCATATTAGGAACAAAAATTTAAAAAAAGATGTTTAGTGGCAAAGATCTTATAATTGACCATCAAAATCTGGGAAAACAGGAAACAATAATTTTTAATATTTCATTCGAAATAATTTCTTACCAATTGCAGAAATTAATTAATTACTTTTGTTGGGCTGTTGCCACGGACATAGTGATAAATCTTTATTTCAGAAAGATTACGAAAACACTAATGGTATAATTCGGATTTCACCCAGAAAAACCAGTGTGACTCTTGATAAAAAAAATTTCTTTGACTGTGGAAAGTATTTTTCAGGAAATAGCAGGACAATGTAATTTCCAATAACTCCATGTCATTCATGGCAGTGGTACACTGTAACATTTTTGAAGCTATCTTCCCTATGCTAAGTTCATTGAAGATTTTTCTGATTTCGTTTTGTACATAGATTGACAAGTAGCAAGAGGATTTTAAATTACATTAATTGTTGTCTTCTTTCTTTAATGAAACAATCACTAATAGATTATAATGGATCCACTAGAAACAATAGGTATCTGGTGCAGTATTTTTAATGTCATGTGATAGCTTGGGAAAAGAGTATTGTGGTTTAATAGACACCTGTGTTTCATGGTAAAGCTTTTTTTTAAATTAACTGACATCTTCCCAATGTTGGACAGGAAATGCAGAATACTGATTCTTCTACATAGAGATAGGTTGGTGGATTTGCAGAGAATTCTGTACTATCATCCCAACTGAAGAAAACGGCTCATATGTATGAGAGAAAATAATGAAAACATGTTTCAGCGATTGTTGGATGACTCACTGCCAAAAGACTAACTACTATGATGTAAATGTAGGGCATGATGCTCATATCATTCATGACCCTCAGTAGGGTGCACATAGATATTCCCAGTATACAGCACTCCCATACTAGGCGATTGTTTAGATAGGAATAATTGGATCTCATGGCCTGTAATAAACTGTGGTCAATAAATTGGCTCATAATAACATAGACATTGGTTTCTGAGAGTACTGTTTTAATAACATATAGATAATTTTACATCATATCTCAGCAACTTTATGCATGAATCCCACAGGGAGTGATTTCTGGAATGTGGAAAGAAGACAAATATGTATACCTGTATTTAATTTATTTTATGCCCAATACAATTAAATGACTTGACATTATGATTTACTATTATAATGTTCAAGCAAGAAGCAATGGAAGGATCAGTTAACATAATGACTATTGTGTTATTGTAGCCAGAGCCAATCAGCAGAAAGCCCTTTAATTCATTCTCATACTTCACCCCATCATCAACTTGACATTTAATGCACTCTGGCTGCCTGTTGAGCACATGTCTACCTATATATCTTCCTCCATTCTGTGTTAATGTTAAAAACTTGAATTCTTTGTAGAGTTAGTGTTTGGTCCTAATAAAATATTCATATTAGGTTCAAATACTAACTCTACAAATAACTTTCATCCCCCTTGAACCATACTCCTTGGCATTGGTGGGGAGGCTTGCGTGCCTCAGCAATACAGATAGCCATACTGTAGTAGGTGCAACCACAATGGTGGAGTATCTGTTGAGATGCCAGACAAACGTGTGGTACCTGAAGAGGGGCAGCAGCCTTTTCAGTAGTTGCAGGGGCAACAGTCTGCATAATCTGGCCCTGTAACATTAACCAAAACAGCCTTGCTGTGCTTTTAATGTGAACAGCTGAAAGCAAGGGGAAACTACAGCCATAATTTTTCCTAAGGGCAATTTTCCAGAGGTAAAATAGTAACCCATTTGGATCTCTACTCAGGAGGACGTTGTTATCAGGAGAAACAACACTGATGTTGTACAGGTCAGAGAATGGAAAGTCAGGTCCCTTGATCGGGTATGAAGGTTAGAAAATTTAAAAAGGGAAAGGGATATGTTAAAGTTAGATATAGTGGAAATTAGTGAAGTTTGGAGGCAGGGGGGAGAAGACTTCTGGTCAGGTGAATACAGGGTTACAAATACTAAATCAAATAGGGGTAAAACGGAAGTAGGTTTAATAATGAATAAAAAAAATAGGAGCACAGCTAAGCTGCTACAAACAGCATAGTGAACGCATTACTGTAGCCAAGATAGACATGAAGCCCACGCCTACCACAGTAATACAAGTTTGTATGCCAACTAGCTCTGCAGACGACGAAGAGATTGAAGAAATGTATGATGATATAAAAGAAATTATTCAGATAGTGAAGGGAGACGAAAATTTAATAGTCATGGGGGACTTGAATTCGAGAGCAGGAAAAGGAAGAGAAGGAAACGTAGTAGGTGAAAATTGGAATGGGGGTAATAAATGAAAGAGGAAGCCACCTGGTCAATTTTGCACAGAGCATCACTTAATCATACCTAACACTTGGTTTAAGAAACATTAAAGAAGGTTGTACACGTGGAAGAGGCCAGGAGACACTGGAACGTTTCAGATAGATGATATAATGGAAAGACAGAGATTTAGGAACCAGGTTTTAAATTGTAAGGCATTTCCAGGGGCAGACGAGGATTCTGACCACAATCTACTGGTTATGAACTATAGACTAAAACTGAATCAACTGCAAAAAGGTGGGAAATTAAGGAGGTGGAACATGGATAAACTGAAAGAACCAGAGGTTTTAGAGAGTTTCAGAGGAAGCATTAGGGCACTATTGACAAGAACAGGGGAAAGAAACACGGTTGAAGAAGAGAGACGAAATAGTGAAGGCAGTGGAGGGTCAAGTGGATAAAAAGATGAGGAGGTCTAGTAGAAGACCTTGGGTAACAGAAGAGATATTGGATTTAATTGATGAAAGGAGAAAATATAAAAATGCAGTAAATGAAGTAGGCGAAAAGGAATACAAACGTCTCAAAAATGAGATCGACAGAAAGTGCAAAATTGCTAAGCAGGGATGGCTCGAGGACAAATGTGGGGATGCAGGGGCATATATCACTACGGGTGAGATAGATACCGCCTACAGGAAAATTAAAGAGATCTTTGGAGAAAAGAGAACCTCTTGTAAGAATATCAATAGCTCAGATAGAAACCAAGTTCTAAGTAAAGAATGGAAAGCAAAGTTAGAAGGAGTATATAGAGTGTCTATACAAGGGCGATGTACTTGAGGACAATATTATGGAAATGGAAGAGGATGTAGATGAAGGTGAAATGGGAGATATGATGCTACATGAAGAGTTTGACAGAGCACAGAAAGATCTGAGGCGAAACAAGGCCCCGAGAGTAGACAACATTCCATTAGAACTACTGACGGCCTTGGGAGACCCAGTCATGGCAAAAGTCTACCATGTGGTGAGCAAAATGTATGAGACAGGCGAAATACCCTCACACTTCAAGAAGAATATAATAATTCCAATCCCAAAGAAAGCAGGTGTTGACAGATGTGAAAATTACCGAACTATCAGTTTAATAAGTCACAGCTGCAAAATACTAACGCGAATTCTTTACAGACGAATGGAAAAACTGGTAGAAGCGGACCTCGGGGAAGATCAGTTTGGATTCCGCAGAAAAATTGGGAACACGGGACGCAATACTGACCCTACGACTTATCTTAGAACATAAACTAAGGAAAGGCAAACCTACATTTCTAGCATTTGTAGACTTAAAGAAAGCTTTTGATAATGTTGAGTGGAACACTCTCTTTCAAATTCTGAAGGTGGCAGGGGTCAATTACAGGGAGCGAACGTCTATTTACAATTTGTACAAAAACCAGATGGCAGTTGTAAGAGTCGAGGGGCATGAAAGGGAAGCAGCGGTTGGGAAGAGAGTGAGACAGGGTTGTAGCCTATCCCCAATGTTATTTAATATATACATTGAGCAAGCAGTAAAGGAAACAAAAGAAAAATTTGGAGTAGGAATTAAAATCCATGGAGAGAAATAAAACTTTGAGGTTCGCCGATGACATCATAATTCTGTAAGATATGTAGATGTACTAATGATGGCTCCAATGGCTCCAGCAACGATGACACGGATTTCAAAGATTTGATTCGATTGGATGTATTTTTAGTTCCAATAGAAGTATAAATAGGAGATCCTGCAGGACGTAGACAATGTCAGAAAACTAGAACACAGCAAATATTTAAAAAGAGAAAACGTTTTGATGTACCTTCCACAGATCTTAAGCGAAATTATCTTCGTGGATGTGAAATAAGTCAAAAGATTTGAATCAAATTTTCACTTAAAATGCAGTGATCAGAGACCAGAAGTTTAGGCACTGGCACTGCAGTTATTAAAATAGTGAGGCAACATGCATTGAAACTAGCTAAAATAGGAACTAAAAAGCAGTACATAAAAAGTTCAAATATACCTTTTTTATTTATTAGAGTGCGTTATTCAGACAAGCGTACAATCAGCATTATGTTAACATCGTGTTGCACTGTATTTTTAATGCTATTTTAAAATTTTCAACAAAATGCCAGTTGTAGTTGACAGATCCAAGAAAATGTTTCTTTAAATCATATTCATTACAGTACTTATTAGCTTATTGGTTGAACATGACAATCAAATACTTTTGCATTTTCAGTCATGTAATACATTTTTCGTGTGAGGAAATGTCCTCTCCACATCTACAGAGGTTAAGTGGACATACCTAAAAATTTCTACGTGAATGGAACTTTGTAGAATTTTTGCGAAGTTTCTAATTTTGTCAAGATCAAGATTTTTCGAAATTTCCATCTTACACTTTTCCTAACTATGGAGCACCATTTCCCCAGCACACTCTCCAATTTTTGCACTGAATCATCCACAATTCTATCTTCACTTCACGAAAGGCTGCCGTGTTTATTGAAGTTGGCAGATAGATTGTTGTAGGAAACTGATGTTCACTGCAATGAGAATTAAATCATTTCTCACTGTCGAAGATTTTAGAAGTTTCTTTACTGCTATAACTGAAGTGCTTCATCCTCCAGAGTGATGACCGCCTTAGTTATACTTGTGAAATTTGAAGCATAGTGAACTAACGCTAATATCCATATCCTCTGGCTCATTATGACATCTTGAGGGGATAGAGCTACATCTGATGCAGTATCTTTAAATGTCTGAATCCTCGATGGGATCTTGTCAAAAATCGACTTAGTACTGTAAATAAAGTTGTTGACATTCTGAAAGAAGCTTGGTACCTCTTCTGACACCCAGTGAAAACCCTGTGCTATGAAGGTCACGTGATCCATGTTTGCACATAGCACTTTTTAAAGTTGTCCTGACATGTGCAGCATCTGAGGTGTAATACAATTTACTGTCATATGGAATTTCTTCAGGGAACAGTAAATGCAACGAATTGATAAATAACTGTGTGTTAATTGTAATTTTAATCTTGTCCAGACATATGCTGTAAGCAGGAATGTTGATTCACATCATGAAGGATCAAATAGTCGAACAATGACATTGACAATAAAACGTCCCATGGGATAAGATGACTTATCAATTGAAATCCAGATCATTTTATCTTTTTAACCTTCCCTTTTACATGACTTTCATTAAATCATCATAACATTCATTTAAGTATCATTTTTGCACACTTGACTCAGTGGGCACGGATTCTTCCCTATACTTCTCTAAAAACAGTCGTGATGTAGGATTCAGTAGTTTACACAGAGGGATTCTGGTAAGTCAACTTCAAATTACGAGTTTCGACTTGATGTTGCAACTGCCATTGGAATCAAAGCAATCTTCTCCTCAATAGCCTTGCAAAGTGCACATTTGTGTTAGGTTGTACTGATACGTTGAGAAATGAAATATTTCTTTTCAGACTTCACTGACTTCTCATACATTCTACAGCAGAAAATACATCGCATTCGAAAGTATCACATATGTAACTTTGCAGTTTACTGCATGAGGTAGCACTAAACTTCGTCATATTCTAGCTAACTTGAACAACAATGTTGCAAAAAAAAGCTGAAAGACAGAATAATTTAGAAAAATAATGTAACCAAGTTTTATCTCTGGCTCTCACTGTTGCTTTTGAAGAAGATGTTATGATAGGCACCCAAGCAACGACAAGCGATAAGTAAAAGCCTCACTTACTGTCGTCTTTTTTATGGTAAAACTTATTGTTTTTAATAAAAAAGGAATAAATAATAATCAAAAAGGTAACAAAATAATTTATTTCGGCAATTATTCATTTATATTAAAGAAGACAGAAAATGGCAACTTACATTGCTGTGTTTCAACCACATAGATGTAAAATGAACAGATTCAAGTTAAAACTGGAGATAGCTTTAACACAGTTAACCCTTAAATGCATGATTTTTTATTTCAAGCCGTAAAAACTTCCATGTTTAGTTTATAGTGCCTACATTACGAAAAAAATATTGAAAAAGTTTTAGTTAAATTAACAAAGCATTATTGTTGACAATTGCTACAAACACAAAAACAAACCTAATTTCAAATCTATCGTAAATATTCAAACCCAGAAATCAGTGCACAAACACCAAAAAACGTCTCTACTTTCCACCAAAATACACGCGCGGCAGTACATTCACACAGCTGATTGTCCAACTGGTTCAGTTCATCCTGCCATTTACGTTAGCTATGAAGAACTACTAGCAGCTTAGCAGCTGCACTAGAGTGTATACACTTAACTACATAACGGATTTGTTAAAAAAAATGTTGCTCATTATAGGATACATCGAAGAAATGCATTAAAGGGTTCATAAAGCAATATGTAAATGTTCAATTCAGTGAGATGTAATGGGCCTAATGATAATGCTTAGGCCATTATAGCCAAGCATCATACAACAGAAAAATTATTCTACAGCACTTAAGCCATGTTTCCACTTGCAACAAAAGTGTCACCGCAGCAAGTGGCATTGTGGGTGATACAGCAGTGGTGTCACATACTGCTTTTTTCACATGCTCCTGTCAAAATATAATGGCACTGTTTTTCAGTATGGGGTCAGTTATGATTATATGTATAGACATCAGTGTTGTCATACAGGTTATGACATTAGAACTGAACCAGGAATTTAGTAAGAAGAAGAGAAAGAACAAATGTTGGATTTTGAACTGGGTTTTACATGGGAATAACACAGAGATGTCACAGAAACTTGTAACTGAGGTTGTGCTCATAAACAGAAAGCACTTTATTAATTACTTTCAAATCACACAAGGCAATTTCGAGTTCTGTTAGAGCTGTGACTCGAGTTCTATTAAAAAATCTGATACATTACGGGTGGAATCCTAACTCAGGTGAAATCAGAAGTGACACTGTCAGTGTTTGGCATCTTAGGATTACTTGTCATCTTTCCAATATTTACACTACGAAACGTCCCCTTACAAAAAATTATACATGACTGTGCTTAAACTGACACACAATATTTTTAGCGCAACACAATCTGACTTTCAATAACCTCTACAAAAGAATGGCCCTGACTAACATTAACCTATACCTTTCACAAATCACTTACCTCACAAAAATCTTCGTTACTCGAACTACTGCAATACAGCGAGCGCCACTACTGCCACCTAAATAAAAGATTCAAACTACGGAAGGCACTAACTACTGATAAGCATAGTTAGCAAATGAAAGATTTTATCAGAGAACAAACAATGTATTTACCTTAATAATGTTGAAAAATCATAATATACATAGCAGTTCATGATATCCAGTCTTACAAATTTCAAAACTCCGGCATTCCTCTCCCCACATCCACCACTGCTGGCGGCTCACCTCCAACTGCGCGACGCTACGCGCTGTTAACAGCCAACTGCCCAACACTACAATGGCAGACAACAATGCAAACTGGCCACAGGCTGCACACTGCATAGCCAGTGGTTTTCATACAGAGCGCTACGTAACGTTGCCAATAAGAAAACATAAACAGCCCATTTACAACACCACGTTCTCAAAATTTCAATTTCAAGTTCTTGTGTGATGCTGGATGCTATTAAGTTTAACTTAACACTTAATATTTTCACTCCTACTCACAACAGCAGTTAAATAAGACGAAATATTAAAGTTATTCTATACCGAATTTTGGAGTTATGCTTCGTACAAGTACACCAAAAGCCACTGCAATATGCAGGATGTATCATAACTAATGGCGTAAATGCATATAGTTGAAAGTACACGATACTAGGAGCAAAAAAGTCCAGCGAACACGGGTCCTAAAAGGCATACCTTAACAGCTATGAGCGCTTCTTCATCTTCAATTCTATGAAAAAAATCTCTCGTACTGTGAGCTCTTTGCTTTCTATCTTTTGGAATGAGGTACTACGGACGAAAATAAGAAAAAAGGCTATCTTTACTTTTTTTCTTGTTTTGGCCCATAGCACCACCGCTCAAAATATGAAAAACAAAGAGCCTGTCATAGAAGAGGTATGTTTCACAGTTCACATGTGTGAACTGTGCAGCCCATGTTTACTAGACTGTTTTGCTTATAGTATGACGCTTTCAGCTCTATGTATTTAACCCATTATTTATGATACACTGTGTATTTCATGATTTGCTTTTTTTAAGCTGCACTCAAGATGAAATTATACTACCACCAGAAATCTGATTACTTCCTTTCCCAAATCCATTGGGTAAGTGTTCAACAGCATTGAAATTTCCATTACTAGATTCTGAATATACTGCCAGATTTGCATTAATTTTCACCAATTGTGGAAGTAAGCGAGCTGCAGTGGAATTAAAGATCATATTTCACTAAGCACTCAATAATACTTATTTACACACACACAGATCTTATCCATATATCAGGTAATAGAAACATCATATACAGTCACCACACACAAATTAACCAATATGTGCTCTTAACTGCGATTGCAAAACGTTGAACTACCAGCAAACTTGAAACCTTGAATGTAGAGCTTTAATATTATATTCCTGTTACACTAAACACCACGGTTCAGGACAGATAACGTTTATAATAAAAATTCACTCATCATATCAGAGTTGCTTGGTACTCACCAAACATCTACATCTAAATCAGTACTCAGCAAGCCATCTGACGGTGTGAAATCATAATACACATCATTTTTGTCATCACAGCTAACCAACAAAAAAAATTGATTTTTTTGTATTGGGATAAGTACAGAAGTAGCATTTTTATAAATTATTGCACTTGTACTTCAAAGAAAGCTCACGATATTGTTTCTAAATGCACTTAAAAGGTAGAAATAAGTTTTTTGAGTGGGTCTTAATTTATTTTCTTTATAAATATACAGCTACTACATTATTTTCATTAACCAATCGTTTTGTATGCTGGATGGACCTGTAGACACAGTGCTCCTATGCAAGTTTAACATTGGTTATGTTTGTTGATGTACATACTGTGAATGCTTGTTGTTCAAATTTTGCAATATGTAAAACAGAATCATCTCCATTTTCCTATATATCATCCACAATTTCAAGCAATGCTCAATTTTTGCCTTTGTAGAACTCCTTTTTTTGTTTCCATAAACACATAAAATTCATACTGATCATTGAACTGTAAACAAACACCACTTTTTACACACCTAGAGGTACTGGGAAACCCGCACACAGTAAAATTACTAACACCAAAATCAAAACATTGAATGGAGCTTCGAAATTTAGCCACAAGATAGCGGATGTAAGATGGTAATCCGTGTGGGAGACGGAAAGTGGTGTCACAAAACATCTTTAAGTGGCAACACTTAAGTGATGCCACAGGAATTTAGTATTTCCACACATAATTTCTGTGGAGCCACTCAAGTGGGGGCCAATTGGTGCACTTTTGATGCATGTAGAAACTGGGATATAAAATGGCTTTGCACATGCAACTAAAGTGACACCTCACCGAATGACATGACAGATAATATGGCACTAGCACTATATGCTGCTATTTCCACAAGTGCCTGCCAAAAATCTTGCTACCCGGTTTTCAGTATGATGTCAACTGTGATTATTTGGACAGACATAGGTATTGTCATTCAGATTGTGGCATAGAATTAGACCTCAAATCCAGTAAGAAGAAGAGAAAGCATAAATATAGGATTTCAAAGTGGGTTTTGTACAGAAATAACATAGGGGCTAAAAACACTTATAAACAAAAAACCGTTTGTCAACCACTTCTGAATAAGTAAATTTAGATTACTTGCTCAGTTGTGTATTGAGCTCTAGTGAAGATGTGATACCCACATTAGAGATGCAGGAACTGCTTGAATGAAACTAACAATGGCACTTTCATATTTGACATAAGGTGATTAGCTGTCATCTCTCCAATATTTATACTATGTCTTTAAAAATAAGATTTCAGTGTTCTTGTGTAACGTGTTTGATACTATTTATTGTGCCATGAACATTCATTTGAAAGTTAATATTTTCACTCCTGCATGACAGTTAAATGAGACATCTGAAATAATATTGTGAATGATTCTATATCAAATTTGGGAGTTATGTTGCATGCAAGTGCACTTAAAGTACTGTAAAATAGTTTGTGATTAGATGTTCATATTCCATTATCGAAAGCTAGAGTCAAGCTGAAAGTATATTGCCCCTAGAAACCTTGTTCCTCTTTTCTCAAATTCAGTAGACAAGTGTTTAAGTGGATTTATATTGCCAATACTATAATCATAATTTGTGGCTAATATTTCATTATATTTCATCGTTTGTAAAATTAATTTGGCTACTGTGACACTACAAATCACCTTTCACTAACTAATCAGAAATACCTGCCTACCCATACATGAATCTTATCCATGCATCAGATAATAGAAATATTACACATTTTCACCATATAAAATAATCACTTTATAGTCATAATTACAATGATAAAACCTTTAAATAACAGCAACTTTGAATGAAGAAAGGAAATATTATGCTCTTGTTAAAATGCACAGTATGGTTTCATGGATCTGGACAGACAGCATTTGGAATAAAAACACATACAACATGCTGTCAGAGTTTCTTGGTATTCGTCATAAAGAATGACACAATACACTACATAAAAATTATAACTTTTGTGCTAAATAAGTACAGTAATAACTTTATCTGATGATCGCAAACAGTTTCAATTGTGTTTAAAAAACACAGAATTTTTTTCTAAGCACACTCAACATAGAGCAACAAGGCCTTTCAGTATAATTTTTTTTTTTACGACTGCAAATGTGCAACATATTTTTCAGAAATCAATCTTTTTGAATGCACCATAGACCTGCAGATCCGCGGTTCTAGGCGCGCAGTTCGGAACCGTGAGACTGCTACGGTCGCAGGTTCGAATCCTGCCTCGGGCATGGATGTGTGTGATGTCCTTAGGTTAGTTAGGTTTAAGTAGTTCTAAGTTCTAGGGGACTGATGACCTCAGAAGTAAGTCCCATAGTGCTCAGAGCCATTTGAACCATTTGAACCAGCCAACCTGCAGATACATCACTCTTATAAGATTTCAACACTTTATCATGTACACTTATATAGGCTTTGTGGATGTTTCTTACTTCACCTTTCTAATTAATAAATTACAACTGGGGTCTTGTTCCCACTGTTGCATGCCAGTCTTGTATATGGCAGTAAAATGGGTAAAATTTTCGAAGTTCCAGAGCAAAGCTATCTCACTACATTATGGCGATGTGGACATGAGATGTCCACAATGAAAACATCTCGCCACAAAGATTGTATCAGTGCAAGACACAACATCAGCATTTCTGGCAAGCCAGGGAGCAGACTTCAGCAGAACATAGTGGGTCAAAGCAGCCAAACAGGGTCACATCATCATCGTTGTGTGATGAAAGGAAGGTTAAGGCGAATGCAACAAACAGTACCAAGGGCTTTTACGAACCAGTTCTGTACTATAACAAACTCATTAAGTAAGCATGGTAGAAGGATAACCCCTGATACTGTACCATCGTGACAGCAAGCCCGATGCTGTCATGCCGAATGACATTGGATAAACATTAGCCAATACTTCACTCGATTAATACCCCAGCAGTTTAGCTCATAAGGCAATCAGTCAGATGGATCGATGGCATACATGGTGTTTGCACTCAACTCCTTGATTGCAGCGAAGTGGCTTCTGGCACAAGTCTGTTGTAGATTTCCTGCACACTATGGACAACAGCTGTTACTGGGAGAAATGGCTACCTTGCCACAATCAACAGTCACAGGGCTCAACATCACAGACTGCCTCAGTTGCAGATGGGAGGACCTGGAGGTCTTTCCTTCCCACCAAGATCAGCACACCAGCGTTCCTGCCATTTTGACAGACTGAATAGGGTATACCTGCACGACAGGCCAATATTGTCAGACCTCACGGCTACACATCGACAATCTTAGCAGTATGATGGGTAATGACGGATAACGAAGAAGGGTGGTGAGCAGTAGGGGACAGAGCACCTCCCAATTCAGTGTGTGTCGTCACTCACTGCCACAGCACCGTGGTACAGCCAGTTACAGGGCCACCGCAAGTGGTCAACCCCCAGTGTAGCAGCTGGATGGAACGAAGTGTGCGGTGTCAACTCTCTTGAGCAGGCTGAATGCTGCTTACTCGTATGATACAGGCTCCCAGCGGCATTGACAGACGATGCTAACCACAAGCCAAGACACTACCTCTATTGTTATAGAAATAAATAACTAATTCTCAGTCTCCTTTCACTGTACCTATCGGCGACCTCTTGTCACTACCATCCTTCTGAGGAAAATTGGCAGGGAGCGAACTGTGTGAGTGCCTCCTGACACAGAACCAACTCTGCTTCCGCCCTCCCAACAGTCGCCTTATGCAAAATTGGTGTCAGAAAGTGGTCATGCTTCTGACGCTTGCAGCATCAACATCAGAGGGCTGTACGTAGCATTTTGTACAGAGCTACATCAGCAGTTACAACAATTGTGTGGTGAGTCACTGAAAAGCTTTGTTTCTCACTCATGTATGTTTTGATGGTGATAATGCCCAGAATAAGACACAGTGAGTTCAGAGTTACTTTTGCAAAGTCTGGTATCTGAATTTGTGGGCAGTTACAGTAAGGTGTATTTTGTACCGGTAGATTGTAAAATATGTCGTTTGTATAGGCACAGAGCGCCTTCTCTTAGGTTATTTCTGTAATATATTCCACTTGCAGTATGGTCATGCAAAAGAGAACTTTGTAAAGTGTGTATGGTTGTCGATGAGATGAAGTAATAACTAGATTTTGAAATTCATTATAGTGTATATTTTGTGTGAGGTATAAGGCTTACCGTGATATAAAAGAAAACTGCACAAACATGAACTACTACAGCAGTCACAGTATCAGTGATGACAGAACAGGTTAAATTATTAAAAGAATAAAACGAGCAAATGGCACAGCAGTTACGTAGTCAGATGGGAGATCTTTCACAATCAGGCCCAAGTGGAGGTAAATCAGAACTGGCAGTACCTTCCCTATCCGTGGGTCCTGTAGCCACCAGACTTATTTCCCTTTTTTTCTGTCAAAACATCGGAGGATGTCGCTAAATTTTATTGTAGCGCTTGTTATCTGCAGCCAGCTTGTGCAGCTGGTCTGGACAAACATCATTGCAGATGGCCAAATTGCGCTTGTTGGATGATTCTAAGACGTACATCATGTATCATGAGGTATTGAGTGAAGTAACGGCATTTACAGAGTTGGCAAATGGCTTAAAGCAACGGTACAGAAAACGAAATAGTGCTCGTTTCTTTCGAGAAAAGTTAAGTAACTTGCGACTACTACCAAATGAGACAACCGAAACGTTTTCAGGCAGGAGTTGGACGTCCAAACTTGTGGGTTGACTAACAAATCGGATACTGTTGCAGTTTTATTGAGACAGGTTAAGGACAGGGTACTGCATGTGTTCCTGAGGGGGATTCCTCCAGAATTTTCTCACAAAGTGAGAAAGGAAAAACCACAATATATAGCAACAGCGCTGCAGGTAGCCACTTGTCTGCGAGAGATAGATAGTGCTACTAAGTCACAGAACGATAAGAAAATGTTTGCGTCGGACAAATATTGTTATCTCTGCTGCACAGTGTCGCCAACCTCAAACTTTTAATTGTCAAAGGATTGGTTACAAGGTACAGGAATGTAGGACAAAGAAACAGGGTAACTATAATAGAAAAAAGAAATCGTTAAACGACAACAGGAATCTTCCTTCTATCGAGAAGTGTTCCCATTAAATAGAAGTGCATTCAATGTCCATGCAGAAATGGATTGTTCATTGGTGGCTCGTACATGTATTGGTTGTAAGCCTGGACCTCATGGATAAGAGCAGACTACAAGAGACAAAGTATAGGTTGCGTGCAATGGGTGGCAGTGGACTACATTCAATCGAGACAATGCGACTATGGTTTAAAATTGGAAACACAAGGTTTCATGAGCAATTGGAAGTGTTGTCAACGAGGGGAGAAGGTGTCATTGCGATACTTGGGTTAGATTTTCTGTTTAGGCATCATGCTGGAATCAGACATTGGCAACGGACAACTGAACTCTATGGTAAGTCATTTTCATTGGGTACAACAGTTGTAAATGTTTCTATATCACAAGATGCAACCATTGAAAAAGTGGTATCGAATAAACTGTGTATAAGTGCATTAAAAGTTGTTTTATATGACAGAGTACCAGCAGCTACAGGAAAACTAGTCTGGGTAACAGTGGACAGTAGCATTTCGCAGGGTATAATATGTTTGGTAGAAACAATAACAAGTAATGACATGTCGAATGAGCAACATAGTTTTGTTTGGAGGTTTATTACGCGTACAAGGGATAGTAATGGTCAGGTTATAGTGCCAATAAGTGTGGATAATTTTGGGGGGGGGGATGAAGTGAGTCTTCCGAAAGCTTTACTTATAGTTATGTCAGAGGTTCTCGAAGAGGAAGGTATTGCTAGAAAAAGTTAACACCTTCAGGGTGAAGATAGACCATTAATGGAATCAATATTAATACAGCATAGCGATCCACAAGGAGTGTTACCTGCTACACCAATCACACAAATAGAATACCAACAGGCAATCTTTGCCTGTATTTAGAAACCGATAACGACTACCTAAGCATTTACACCCTTCAGCAGAGGGAATGCTGAATCAGCAGTTATCAGTTGCGATTACAGAACATAGTGATAGTCCATCGTCAGTAAGTATCGTGATTGTTCGTAAGAAGTCACTAGATGAAACAATGAAATATTAGTTTTGTTGTGACTTCAGATTCTTAAATGAAAAAACTGTAACAGATGTGTACCTGATCCCTAATATTACTGATACATAGATAATTTGGGTCAGTGCAAGTTCTTTTCAACCTTAGATTTACGAACTGGATATCATCAAATTAAGGTGCACAATTCGGATAGATCTAAACGAGTATTTACCACGACTTCTGGTCACTACCAATATTGTAAGATACTTTTTGGAATGAAAACGGCACCAGCTACATTTCAAAGTTTATTACATGGAGTCCTCAGTGGTTTAAAACCAAACAAATGCATGGTGTAACTCGATGATATAATTATATCCGTAAAAAGGCTGGAAGAGCATGTTCAGCGTTTGCAGATAGTCACCTAAGGTCATCAGTCTCCGAGCACTTAGAACTACTTAAAACTAACTAACCTAAGGACATCACAAACATCCATGCCCGAGGCAGGATTCGAACCTGCGACCGTAGCGGTCGCGCGGTTCCAGGCTGTAGCGCCTTTAACTGCTTGGCCACCACGGCCGGCTTACCGATAATGTTCGACAGGTTAAGAAGGTCTTGACACATTTAATATTGATAAGTGTCACCTTGCACAATCACAAGTGAACTATCTATTTATTTATTTTATTTATTTATTTATTTATTGTTCCGTGGGACCACATTAAGGAGAAGTCTCCATGGTCATGGAACGAGTCAATACATGAAATTATAACACGATTGTAGAAAAAATGAAATATAAGAAACATATTCAGTTGTAGATTGTAGAAACAGATAAAATTAAATATAAGAAACATATTCAGCTGACACGTCGTTAGTTTAAATAAAGAAAATCAAGAATGTAACACTGGAAATTGCTTAATTTTTTAGCTCTTCCAGGAGCTCCTCGACAGAAGAGAAGGCGTGAGCCATGAGGAAACTCTTAAGTTTAGACTTAAAAGCGTTTGGGCTACTGCTAAGATTTTTAGTTCTTGTGGTAGCTTATTGAAAATGGATGCAGCAGAATACTGCACTCCTTTCTGCACAAGAGTCAAGGAAGTGCATTCCACATGCAGATTTGATTTCTGCCTAGTATTAACTGAGTGAAAGCTGCTAACTCTTGGGAATAAGCTAATATTGCTAACAACAAACGACATTAAAGAAAATACATACTGTGAGGGCAATGCCAAAATTCCCAGACTATCGAATAGGGGTCGACAAGAGGTTTTCGAACTTATACCACACATAGCTCGAACAGCCCGTTTTTGAGCCAAAAATACCCTTTTTGAATCAGAAGAATTACCCCAAAAAATAATACCATATGACATAAGCGTATGAAAATATGCGAAGTATACTACTTTTCGTGTTGAAATGTCACTTATTTCAGATACTGTTCTAATGGTAAATAAAGCGGCATTTAGTTTTTGAACAAGATCCTGAACATGGGCTTTCCACAACAGCTTACTATATATCCATATGCCTAGGAACTTGAACTGTTCCGTCTCGCTTATAACATGCCCATTCTGTCTGATTAAAATATCAGTTCTTGTTGAATTGTGAGTTAGAAACCTTAAAAACTGAGTCTTACTGTGATTTAGCATCAAATTGTTTTCCACAAGCCACGAACTTATTTCATGAACTACATTATTTGATAATGTTTCAATATTACACACAAGATCCTTCACTACCAAGTTGGTATCATCAGCAAACAGAAATATTTTTGAATCACCTGTAATACTAGAAGGCATATCATTTATATAAATAAGAAACAGCAGTGGCCCCAGCACCGATCCTTGGGGAACGCCCCATTTAACAGTGCCCCATTGGGACTGAACATCATTACCACTCTCAATATTGCGGAGAATTACCTTCTGCTTTCTGTTCTTAAAGTAAGAGGCGAACCAATTGTAAGCTACTCCCCTTACTCCATAATGTTCCAACTTCTGCAGTAATATTTTGTGGTCAACACAGTCAAAAGCCTTCGTTAAATCAAAGAAAACACCTAACGTTCGCAACCTTTTATTTAATCCGTCCAAAACCTCACAGAGAAAAGAGACTACAGCATTTTCAGTTGTTAAGCCATTTCTAAAACCAAATTGTACATTTGACAGCAAATTATGTGAATTTAAATGCTGCAGTAACCTTGTATATACAACCCTCTCGATAACTTTAGCAAACACCGATGGCGTAGAAATAGGTCTATAATTGTCAACAGTATCCCTGTCTCCCTTTTTAAAGTGGCTTCACTACCGAGTACTTTAATCGGTCAGGAAACCGACCACTCCTAAAGGAAAAGTTACAGATATGGCTAAGTACTGGGCTAACATACATGGAACAATACTTCAGTATTCTGCTAGATACCCCGTCATATCCATGAGAGTTCTTGGTCTTTAGTGATTTAATTATTAACTCAATCTCCCTCTTGTCAGTATCATGGAGGAGCATTTCAGGTAACAGTCTCGGAACACTTTTTTCTAAGAGCGCTATATGATTCCCTGTTGGGACTAGGTTTCTATTTAGTTCACCTGCTATATTCAGAAAGTGATTATTAAATACTGTACATATATGCGACTTATCAGTAACACGGACATCCCCACTACGCACTGATTCTATATCCTCGACCTGTCTCTGCAGACCAGCCACTTCCTTTACGACTGACCATATGGTTTTAATTTTATCCTGAGACTTAGCTATTCTATCTGCATACCACATACTTTTTGCCTTCCTAATAACTTTTTTTAAGCACCTTTCAATACTGTTTGTAATGGGCTACTGCATTTAGATTGTGACTGTTTCTAACATTTTGATATAATTGCCACTTTGTTCTACAAGATATTCTTATACCTTTAGTCAGCCAGCCAGGCTGCCTGTTTGTGCTAGTACCCTGTTTTGAACGTTCTAACGGAAAGCAACTTTCAAAGAGCACGAGAAAAGTCTTGAGGAAAGCATTATATTTATCGTCTACTGTATCAGCGCTACAAACATCTTGCCACTCTTGTTCCTTGATAAGGTTTACAAAAGTCTCTACAGCAACTGGATCAGCTTTCCTAAAAAGTTGGTAACTATATTTTACATGTGTTGCAGCACAAAAATCTTTTAGACTTAAAATTTGTGCATCATGATCTGAAAGGACATTCACCATTTTGCTAACAGAATGCCCTTCTAGTAATGACGAATGAACAAAAATATTGTCTATGGTTGTTCTACTGTTCCCTTGCACTCTCGTTGGAAAGAATACGGTTTGCATAAGATTATATGAATTAAGGAGGTCTACCAGCATCCTTTTCCTCGCACAATCACTTATACAATTAATATTGAAGTCACCACATATAACTAACTTTTTGTATTTCCTATAAAGTGAACCAAGAACCTCCTCTAGCTTTAGCAAAAATGTTGTGAAATCGGAGTCTGGGGATCTATAAATAACAACAGTTAGAACTTTAGCTCCACTAAATTTAACCACACCTGCACAACATTCAAACACCTTTTCAGTGCAGTACTTTGAAACATTAATTGACTCAAATGGGACACCGTTATTCACATACATGGCTACTCCCCCACACCGCTAAGAGCTCCTAGAAAAGCTGCCAGCCAACCTGTATCCTGGTAAAGGAAGCCTCTGAATTATCTCCTTATGTAAGAAGTGTTCAGATATACCAATAATTTCAGAGTCAACATCTATAAGCAGTTCACTAACTTTATCTCTAATGCCTTGTATGTTTTGATGAAATATACTAATTCCCTCATTAATCGGATACCTAAGCTTTGTCGAAAGTGGTTTCTTTGTTAGATTAGATTAGATTAGATTAATACTAGTTCCATGGATCATGAATACGATATTTCGTAATGATGTGGAACGAGTCGAATTTTCTAATACATGACATAATTAGGTTAATTTACCAACATACTTAAGTTAATATAACAACTTTATTTTTTTGTGTTTTTTGTTTTTATTTATTTTTTATTTTTATTTTTTAAATATTTTTTTTTCTTAATTTACATCTAAAAATTCCTCTATGGAGTAGAAGGAGTTGTCATTCAGAAATTCTTTAAATTTCTTCTTAAATACTTGTTGGTTATCTGTCAGACTTTTGATACTATTTGGTAAGTGACCAAAGACTTTAGTGCCAGTATAATTCACCCCTTTCTGTGCCAAAGTTAGATTTAATCTTGAATAGTGAAGATCATCCTTTCTCCTAGTATTGTAGTTATGCACACTGCTATTACTTTTGAATTGGGTTTGGTTGTTAATAACAAATTTCATAAGAGAGTATATATACTGAGAAGCTACTGTGAATATCCCTAGATCCTTAAATAAATGTCTGCAGGATGATCTTGGGTGGACTCCAGCTATTATTCTGATTACACGGTTTTGTGCAATAAATACTTTATTCCTCAGTGATGAATTCCCCCAAAATATGATGCCATATGAAAGCAATGAGTGAAAATAGGCGTAGTAAGCTAATTTACTAAGATGTTTATCACCAAAATTTGCAATGACCCTTACTGCATAAGTAGCTGAACTCAAACGTTTCACCAGATCATCAATGTGTTTCTTCCAATTTAATCTCTCATCAATGGACACACCTAAAAATTTGGAATATTCTACCTTAGCTATATGCTTCTGATTAAGGTATATATTTATTAATGGCGTCATACCATTCACTGTACGGAACTGTATGTACTGTGTCTTATCAAAATTCAGTGAGAGTCCGTTTACAAGGAACCACTTAGTAATTTTCTGAAAGACAGTATTGACAATTTCATCAGTTAATTCTTGTTTGTCAGGCGTGATTACTATACTTGTATCATCAGCAAAGAGAACTAACTTTGCCTCTTCATGAATATAGAATGGCAAGTCATTAATATATAATAAGAACAACAAAGGACCCAAGACTGACCCTTGTGGAACCCCATTCTTGATAGTTCCCCAGTTTGAAGAATGTGCTGATCTTTGCATGTTACGAGAACTACTTATTTCAACTTTCTGCACTCTTCCAGTTAGGTACGAATTAAACCATTTGTGCACTGTCCCACTCATGCCACAATACTTGAGCTTGTCTAGCAGAATTTCATGATTTACACAATCAAAAGCCTTTGAGAGATCACAAAAAATCCCAATGGGTGGTGTTCGGTTATTCAGATCATTCAAAATTTGACTGGTGAAAGCATATACGGCATTTTCTGTTGAAAAACCTTTCTGGAAACCAAATTGACATTTTGTTAGTACTTCATTTTTACAGATATGTGAAGCTACTCTTGAATACATTACTTTCTCAAAAATTTTGGATAAAGCTGTTAGAAGGGAGACTGGACAGTAATTGTTGACATCAGATCTATCCCCCTTTTTATGCAAAGGTATAACAATAGTATATTTCAGTCTATCAGGGAAAATGCCCTGTTCCAGAGAGCTATTACACAGGTGGCTGAGAATCTTACTTATCTGTTGAGAACAAGCTTTTAGTATTTTGCTGGAAATGCCATCAATTCCATGTGAGTTTTTGCTTTTAAGCAAGTTTATTATTTTCCTAATTTCAGAGGGGGAAGTGGGTGAGATTTCAATTGTAGCAAATTGCATAGGTATGGCCTCT